>NC_067412.1:79824727-81024727 GCF_009764475.1 Pristis pectinata
GAGCCTAAGCTTAAGGATGGACAAAATTCCCAGCCTTGGACCGTTTAACTTGATTGCACTTTGGGGTATTTCCAAATTTGATTGCTCCCACCATACATGGCCATACCTTCAGCTGGCAAGCTGCTAACTTTGTAATTTCCTCCCTTAAATCTTACACTGTCTTCAAGAAGGTTGGTTAGGCAATTGGAAAATATAGAAATGTTCTTAACACCAATGTAGGAGGTAGGGATATTAACAGCATAAATGTAGCAACTGACTACATGCTTCTGACCAATTGGTAATTGGTTTATTATTGTCACGTACCGAGATACAGTGAAAAACTTTGTTTTGCATGCCATCCATACAGATCATTTTAAAACATAAGTAAATCAAGGTAGTACAAGGGAAAGGCAATAATAGAATGCAGAATATAGTGTTATAGTTACAGAGAAAGTGTAGCGCAGGCAGACAATAAGATGCAAGGGCCAGTTCTGCATATGCAAATGACTAAGAACTGAGAACTGACAAACACAAGTGACTGTGGAGAGAAGAAAAATATTGTCTGATGCAGGTTTGTCCTGATGCAGGGTCTTGACCCAAAGCATTGATTCTCCCTTTGCCTCCACAGATTCTGAGTTCCTCTAGCAGTTTGTTTTTAGCATCTGCAGTCTCTTGTGTCTCCAAAATATTTTCAATAGTTAGCAGCTGTGCCTTTTTACTGTATCAAGTGAGAAAAGAGTCTCAGTTTTGTGTCAAAACTGATGAAGAAGATCAAAAAAATAATGGATCGAGATTTATCATTAGGATATCATCATCCTGCCTCCCTTAAGTATACCCTTTGGGTTTAGGTCATGACACTTCTGCTCGAAACTTTAACATTTAAATAGACAATCGGCTACTAGGATTCTCAAGTTTGCAACAGGACTCTGTAAGGAAGGTATATCTATTTGGGATCAAGGATGTCAGACAAAGCTGGTGGCCAGAGGCCCAGCTGCAGCCTGGGGCCATTAGATCAAGCTGGCCATTGAAGAAAGGGTCCCTGTGGTGCACACAGGTTGTGCTGTTGGTGATGTGAGTCATAAGCCATTGGCTGTCCATCCTCATGTAGTGATGAGTTTACATTGAGATTGGGTTCACTGGGAAATTTGGGAAAGTTACCAATTGGATTGCTAGAGGGTCAGGACAATTGAAGGCTGTCAATAATTAACTGTTCAGAAGATAGGGCCCTTTGGACGATTGGAAGGTCAGGATCATCATGGAGGTCAATGGTTGGGTGATTGCAGGGCGTGAAGAATTAGGTGACGGACATTTAGGGCACACTGGTGATCAGGAGGAAGGGACCATCAGATGATTGAATAATCGGGTCTAGCCATGGTTAGTGATTGGATGCTTGGAAAGTGGAGACCATCAACTAATTGCCAGACAAGGTGATTGGGTGACTGGAGGTGGATGGTTGTTTGGGGGATCTGGATAATCAGGTGTTGGAGTATTGTGACCATTGGGGATGTGAGATTAGTGAGTGACAGGAGACAATACTGTATTGGAGGTGGGGTGGGGGTGGTATGAAGGATAGAATGTATACATGGGGATTACCTTAATGAGTGTACACTCCTGTACAGTGCTAGTAAATCCTAATTGTTCCAGGAATGACCAACAATCGCCACACATCAGAACAATGTGGTAGAAACTCCCCAACATGACAGAGAAACTACAACAGAGATACAAGTGCAAATTGTGCCAATTTGCAGTTTGAATTTCTGGAGTGTCACAAAACTTCCTGAAAAATGTTGTTATCCCTTTTACTCCTGGCAAATTGTCTTTTCAACTACATTGCCTTAAAATAAACAGCTCTGTATTGTCGAATTTCAAGGCACAGGTCATTGAGGCTGAATACTGGTTGAGGTTCTCATGCCTGATCTAATGGTGATTGGCAAAGTGTTAGTTACACTCAAAGCTTGCTTGAAGATGACAGCCATTTGAAAAGATTATCATGATGCAAAATGATCAGGAGAAGAACACAGAACTATGGAGTTAAAGGAATTTAAGTGACGTGCTTTGTATAGGTAATGAATAAGGGGAGTCCATCAATGATCAAGGCCATGGAGTGAAATATTGCTATGGATGGTGGCATAACTTAACTGGAAAGGTGGTGAATTTAGGGGAGTGAGGGTACAAGGGTTGATATGGATAATGAGTTCTTCAAAAGTGGAACTGAGGAAAGAAAGAAGGGAAATATTTTGGTAAAGCATCCTTGGAGAGGCAGTTAATAACAGTATTGTTGAGAAGATGGAATAGAGTGGGTTGCTGAAAGGAGAGTATATGCCTGATGAATGGAGATCTTTTACTCCTTTATTCAGATTAAAATTTGGCTGTGTTTTCCCCAGGACTGCTGATGTATTGCATAGCTTTTCACATGTCACTGATTACCTGGACTCCAAAAATCTTTCACAAATCTCATCACCATTGAGCACCAATCAGTACTTGGGTTTTCATTAGTTTCTATTTTAGGAGCTTCACTCCCTTTTACACTTACCAAATTAAGTAAACATATGATTAGCCCTATTGTTAAACTTACAATACGAATATGGTTTCAATTTCGTAAATTTTTTGGATTGAATAAATTTAATTTGTCAAGTTCCATTCAATCTAATTTTTTCCTTCATCCATCCAGAGTTAACTCAGCTTTTTCTATATGAAAAAGGAAGGGAATAGTATGTTTTCATGATTTATTCATTGATAACTGTTTTCAATCTTTTGAACAACTGTCTAACAAATACAATTTGTCTAGATCACACTTTTTTCGATATTTGCAAATTAGAAATTTTTTAAAAGCTACTATACCCTCTTTTCTGACACTTTACAAAACTGAAATTACAAAAAAATTTTTAGGTCTTAATCCTTATCAGAAGGTCTTGATAACAATAATCTATGATTTAATTATGAAAATACGTCCAGAATCACTGGAAAAAATTAAGAATGAATGGGAAAGTGAACTCCAGACATCTTTACCTACAGAGACTTGGAAGAAAATTCTTCATTTGGTTAATACATCTTCAATGTGTGCCAGACACTCTTTGATACAGTTTAGGTAGTTCACAGGACCCATATGTCAAAAGATAAGCTAGCTCGTTTTTATCACCACATAAATCCTATATGTGACAGATGTAAATCGAATGTGGCTTCTTTGACACAGATGTTTTGATCCTGTCCTCTTTTGGAAAAATATTGGAAAGACATTTTTAACATTATCTCAACTGTATTGAATATTGATTTACAGCCTCACCCTATTACTGCAGTTTTTGGATTACCAAGGATAGAGTCTGGCCATTTATCTGCTTCCACTTACCGTATGATTGCCTTTGTTACATTAATGGCCAAATGATCCATTTTGCTTAAATGGAAGGATCCAATACCCCCTACTACTTTTCAATGGTTCTCTCAAACTATATCATGTTTAAACTTGGAAAAAATTAGGAGTGGTACTGTTGATCCTTTGCTTAAATTTGAAGATATTTGGAGTCCATTTATTCAATATTTTCACATGATCTAGATCCCCTTTCAATAACTTTCTAATTTAAAGGAACGAAGTCGACAACATAATATTGCTCTGTTTTTACTGAGAAATTTCAGTCCAGTCTTTTTTTTTCTTTTTTTGTTCTTTTTTGAAATTTTTCTGTTTAGTTTGTTTTGATATATTGTTTATAATTTTTCTTATTGATTTGGGGATTTTATTTTTTCTTTCTTTTATATATATAATAAATCTTTTTCTTTCCTTTCTTTTATATTATATTCATTTACTAAGAGATCGTGGGATCTACAGATTTTTTTTATATTTTATTGTTCTTTATGATTATCTATGCTATGATTATTCTCCTGATCTCTTTGTATTACATGTACAAACATTGATGTTATATATTAATCTGTATTAATTTGAAAACTAATAAAAAGATTGAAAAAGAAAGAAAGAAATCTCATCACAATCTGCCATCCTCCCTCACACAATACCCAGAGCTTGAAGTTGTGATCAGAATGTTCTCAATCTATAACCCTGAGATAATAACTGCCCACTCTACTAAAATTCTGGATCCACTCACTGTCTGGTAATTGTTAGTAGTCACAATTTCCTCTGTTGGCCTAGTATTCCCTTCACTGCTATAGTACTACTTTGCTGAAATTTCCTGCATTTGTCTCCATTTTATTTGGATTGATTCAGAATAGTGAGCAGCAACCATTGTGATTCTTGTGTGTTAGGAACAGATACACCTGATTTCTCTACTTGGTGCATTAAAAATGACTTGCAACTAACCAGTACGTCAAGACAGTAGGAGGATGCAATAGCACTGAGGAATGACAGGTTGGTCTGAAGGCCATAAATGTTTGTATAATGTAATGGAGATTTATGATGCACAAGTAGAAACAGCTGCTCGATGTCAGCAGGCTTTGCAGCTCATAACTGAGGGCAGATATCAGATCAAGCGGTGAAGAAAACTTTTCAGTATGCAAAGCAGAAAATGAGTTATTTTGTTTTAAATTCAGAACGTCACTTCTAATTCAAAAGAAAGAGGTTAGGCAGGCTTGGGTGCTTCACAGAGAGCAATGCAGGAATGCCAAAATATGTTTTAAAATTCACCTTTTTTATCAGTGCACAATAAGGTCATAAAAAGGCTTGTGTTCAGAGTGGAACTTGTAAGCTTTGCTAACACAGACCTACAGGCACAACTAATTTGCTCAAGTGACCATTTATTATGTGAGTGTTAACTTTTTCAACCAAACTTAAAACAATGCCTGCTATTCAACATCCAATCTGTCCTTCCGCTGTTGCCAACTTGATTTTCAGAAAAAATAATAATGACTGCTGAAAGAATTGTGTTCAATCTTTTGGGCAACCAGTACAGTTTCCGTTCCTGGAGTTTCACAAAAAAGATAATAAGACAGAAATGTCATTGTCCAGCATGATTTTTTCACACAACATAATATCATATGATGGCTAAATATAGTTGGCAATTACCGCGTACCGCAATTACAACATACCGCTGAAAGCAAATGTTGTTATTGTCCACTATGTCTACTCTGCATTTGGTTGTAGAGGCTGCTGGGCATGCAGCAATGGAGTAAGTTGGTGACATTGGTGCTGAAACAAGCATTAACAGGAGACAGAAGTCCTGCTCAGGCAAAAGCAGAAGGGTACATCCTGACCTGAACCTGCACTAGAGTGTCTGCCACCAAAGACAACCATGAAATCTGCTGTAATGGATCAATGTCTCTGGTATTTGAATTAAAGCTGTTGACATTTTAGGACAGTGTGGTGCCAACAGCATGATGTTCCATCAATTGTCAGAGACACATGGAGCCTGTAACCATCTCTGACATTCCATTCCAAGTAAATCAGAAAAACATTGCACACGTTGAAGGGTGTAACACTGTTTTAGCAAGCAATTCTATGAGCATAAGATTTCCTAGGTTGATAATTGTGAACTAACATTATGTCTATTTTTTTAATCAGTCAAACGTAGTTATCTCCTAATCTCTTAATGGAAGTCATCAAATCTTGAAACTAAGGTTGCTGTGATAATGTACTGGTCACCATTGATGAGCACCTCTTGAAAGCTCTGGTATGGCAGGAGAATGTACTGTTATGTTCACCCTTCTCACAGGTTCCTGCACAGAAACCCAGAAGGCCTGGCATTTTCAATACGTTATTCTGAGGCAGCAAGACATTTGATTGAAGTGGACAAGATTATGAAAGGATTAGATGGATTAAATAGGGATGATCTTTTCTCATTAGCAATTGTGAATATAGCAGAGAACACAGATTTATAACACAGACTTCCAATGGATGTATTGCTGAAATGCTGTTATACACCCCAGTGTTGCAGTTCTCTGCAGGGTCAGCAGGGTGCTATATCCTTCAATGTACTAGGTTTAAGTATTATCACAGAATTGTTAATGCACGGAAAGAAACTCACCAGCCCATCGTCTGGCTCTTTCAGTCCATTAAATTAGTCCTGAAAATCTGATGAAGGGTCTTCGACCTGAAACATTAACTGTTCCTCTTTCCACACCTGCTGAGTGTGTCCAGCATTTTCTGTTTTTATTCAGTTATTTTATTCTCTGCTTTTTTCCTATTGTCATACAAATATTTTCACTCCAATTTGTGCCTGTCCAATTTCCTAATGAAGACCAGATTGACTCTAATCCCAGTATGAACAATATTTGCATAAAAAGCCCTTAAACAACTCTAATATCATTTGCCCATCTTGTCTTTTTTTAAGATAGCCATTGATTATCTTGTTTATTTATATTCTTGTCTCCTTTCTCCTTTACCTAACTGCCTTGAATACATTGGCTATATCTTGGACTGAAGTTCTATGGAATCCAATGCCCTTTCCATAAAAGAAACAACATGGAAAACTGCTCAGCTCAATCAATCCATGCTTCTGATGATATGAACTTCATGGGATACTGTGGATAAGACTGCTCATGTTTTCACTTATGAACTTTGGTAGATGTCACCGTTCAGCATCCAAGTATTGGGGTCCATTCCTCCATTGTAGCTGATCCAGGAGCGCCGATACTCATCATAGTGCTCCTATCATTGTGTTAGTGGGATCACCACTGTCATGAACCAGCAACAAAAGAAACACACTGAGCATGATTCAGTGTTAAAAACTATTTTATTAATCACTACTATTGATAATACGTAAAATAAAAGTAAAAATGTTAGTATGTTAGAATTCAAGAATGTTAAACCTCGAACGTTAACCCCAAAACTAAACTCTTCGTGTGTGTGTGTGACAAAGTCCAAAACTCCCAGTTCCTGAATGGTTCTTAAAGTTCAGTTCCGCAAGCCATAAGGTGAAACATGAGCAAGGGCTTCTTCAACAACCACCGTTGTCTGAAGATAAGATGTAGATGTAGAAAAACATAGAGAGAGTACATACGAAATCCAAATGTTCCTCGATGGAACCCAAACGACACTTCAGTGTTTACTCGGTAGTGACTTCCTCACCCCGAAAGCATCCGAACCGTGGTCGTCCACACACAAATACCTGTTTCCTTCTACAGGTCAGCAACAAAGTGAACTCCACCGGATTACTTCCAACTTCCATACATGGATTTCAGTGGCAAACACAGTTATTGTTTCTCATCCATCGATAGAGAAAACAAGCAGGCTGGTGTCTCTCTCCCTTCTCTCTCTCTCTTCTTCTGACTTCTTCAACAACGTCATTACGTCCTTTATCTTCTATTGACGTAAGCACGCCCCACACACACATACACACACACTCTCTATCTTAAAGGGACTTTCACTGAGTCTGTAACACCACTTCACAGCTAAGATGGTATATGGAACCTTTTGGACTGATATGATTCAGGGTCTCACTAAAACTATTGTGAATTTCAACAGCCCTTTCTGCCTGTCCCTGAATAATCTTCCAAGAATTAAAATTAAACACAAGTGAAAAATGAAAACACAGAGTAACATTATTGCTATTGAGCCAAGTCAGGAAATAGGAAGGAAGGAAACAAAGCCCCATTATAAAATTGATTAAAGCAAGGAATGAACACTTGGTAAACATCATTGTATACTGTGTTGCGATTTTTTTCACACATTAGTGAAATTTATGCTTTCATCAATATGCAATTTAGTAATGCCAGTATGCAGTTGAGATGTACAGAACACACACATGATTTGAGAACAAAATGCATTTTTAGTATGATTATTTAGGATGTATCTAGCTTTAATATTACAAATAGGGTTAAAACTGCTCACTAATTAGTTTTGGATCCATTTGGTGGTGCTTTTCAGTTATTATCAACAAAAGTATGCATTTTCCTTTATTAAAAATATCAGTGATTGTATCAGCTTTCAGTTTCCATAATAATTTGAAACTAACTTCTGAATGGCAATAAGTGACACATACACATTCCAAGTCCAACATTACCACCAACATTTTTACGAATCTGTTTTTAATTCCTGAAAGTTGCTCAGTCATGTCATATACTAATGTGTTACATGTCCACAAACACATTTAATTAGTCAGAAATCTGTGAACATTATCTGCATTTTAAAAGCTATGTTTTTATGGCAAAATGCTTGAGATATATTTCCAGCACAGATTTTTTTATTGGTATTATGCTAATCCTTTATAGTTGTGCTGAGCCTTTATAACATTATGCTGAAATCATATTAAACACCAGTATGATGGCAACTGGAGTATTCTGATTGCTGCATTTTGCAAAGGATATGAAGGCATTAGAGAGGGTCCAGGCATGAGAATGGTTCCTGGGCTGAGGCACAACAGCGAGAAGGATAGATGAGAAAGCTGAAATTGTTTTCTTTGGAGAAGACTGAGAGGAAATGATAAAATGACAAGGGGTCAGGTTAGGGATGATGGTGGTAGGCTGTTCTTGTTGGTGAAGGAGTTAAGAGCTAGAATTTACACGTATAAAATAAAAAGGAAGAAAATTAAGAGTGACCTGGGGAAAAGCAGTTTTTCTTATACAGCATGTGATTGGTATCTGGAATGAACTGCACGCAGATTCAGTGGAGACAAATTCCATTGTAGCCTTATGGGTAAGTTTATAAAGAGACAAAAATGAGGCCATGGAGAAAGAGCCAATAGGTGGAATTAAGGAGTTGCATTTACAGGGAACTGGCAGGGATACAATCAGATACATGGCCTCCTTCTGTGCTGAAAAAAATAAAAGAATGAATAGTTAAATTGTTTTTGAGGTTGTTTTCTCAATTTTAATAACAAGAATTTAAAAAAAATATCCTTGCAGAACTCAATATTATCACCTTCGCCTCCAACTTCCACCCTGCTCTCAAATTCATGTGGACCATTTCTAACACTTCTCTCCCTTTTCTAGATCTCTCTGTCTCCTCTCAGGAAGCAGACTATCCACTGATATTTACTGTAAACCCACAGACTTCCACAGCTAGTTGGACCACACCTCTTCCCACCCAACCTCTTGTAAGGATGCCATTCCTTTCTCCCAGTTTCTCTGTCTCTGCTGCATCTGCTTTCAAGATGAGGCTTTCTATTTCAGGACATCTGAAATGTCCTCCTTTATCAGGAAACGTGACTTCCCTTTTGCTGATGATGGAGCCTACTCTCACATCTCCTCTGTTTCTCATACTTCTGCTCTTACCCTGCTTCCCTCCAGACAAAACAGAGATAAGAGTTCCCCTAGTCCTCCCCTTTCACCCTGTGAGCCTCCGCATCCAGCATATCATGCTTTGCAATTTCCGGCATCTGGAACGAGATCCCACCACCAGCCATACCTTCTCCTCCCTACCCCTTTCTGTCTTATGCAGGGAGCACTCCCATCATGACTCCCTGGTCCACTCATCCTTCCCCACCCCTCCCTTCCTGACCCCTGGTACTTTCCCCTGCAATCGCGGGCAGTGTAACACTTGTCCTTAAACCTCCTCTCTCACCACCATCCAGCAACCGAAACAGCCTTGCAGATGAGGCAAAAGTTCACGTGCATCTGCTCCAACTGCATTTGGTTCTCCCAATGTGGCCTCCTCTGCATTGGCAAGAACATGCCAGACTGGGTGACTGTTTCACAGAGCACCTGCACTCGGTCCGCAATGGCCATCCCAAGCTCACAGTTCAATGCCATTTCAATTCCCCTTCCCATTCCCACACTGACCTAGCCATCCTTGGCCTTCTCTACTGCCAGGGTGAGGCCGAATGCAAACTGGAGGAACAACACCTCATCATTCTGGCTGGGTTGTCTACAACTCAAATGCATGAATATTAAGTATTCCAACTTTAGGTAATCCTCCCCTCCAGTGGGCTGCTTCCCCCCCAACCTTTTCCCCATCCCCCCCTCCCCCAACCCCTTTTCCCTTTTCCTTCAAACCCTTCTCCCCTCCCAGCCCCCAATCACCCACCTTCATCCCCCTCCTTCTGTGTTCCATCCACCCACTACACACACATACACAGTTCACCCACAGGATTCTCCCCTCCCACTGCCCCCATCTGGTTCTGTTTCCATCTGCCACTCACCTCTCCCCTAATGATTCCCATTCTCATCTCCTTTCCTTATCAGAGTCCAGCACAGGCAGCCCTTTGTGTTTCTGCTCCCTTCAGCAGCCGTCTCCAGTCTTCACACTCTCCTCCCCCCACCTTGCACCATCTCTCTCTCCACATATATATTCCCCCCCACCTCTCTCTCTGCCTTCATCTATTATTCACCTGCCACTGTCTCCCAACTCCACCCTTGCTCCTTTCCCCTACCTGGTACAATCTGCCTGTCATCTTACATCCCTCCTCTGTCCACTAATCACCTTGAACTCCTGTCTCACCACTCTCCTTTATATTGGCCATCTTTGCCTCTTCACTCTCAGTCCTGATGCAGGGTTTCGACCTGAAACGTCGACCATTCCTCTCCTCCCACAGATGCTGTTTGACCTTCTGAGTTCCTCCAGCAGATTGTTTGTTGCTCTAGACTCCAATGTCTGCAGTCTCTCATGTCTCCTAAACATATTCTTTCCTGTCTGAGGAACATTTGTGAATAGAACAAATGTCCATGAATTATTTGTCCTAAAAACTGAATGATAATGACTGTAAGCCAAAGGACAAGAGTGCTTTTATTATATCAAGTAGTTTTATTGTTATGTTTCATAATATAAATTATATGTTTGATGATTAAGAATTGCAGTGAAGTAATCTGTTGCTGATGCAGTCCCTGTTATCTAATTACAGTCCTCTAGGAAGTTAAGGCCACAATTTGAAAACTTATTGTATAAAATAGTTTCAAAAACTTTTAGTAAACTTAGTTGCTGATAGTGTCAAGTCTTCCTTTTGAAACTGTAAGTATTTGGGCCTTTCAGGATTTCATGTAGTATGGGAATGTTTTGACATCTGCTCAACGTCTAAAATGGAGGCTTTTTGCAGATGAAAAAGAAACCAATGTTTTATTTTCAAAGTATTTACAGTTCTTTTCAGTTCAGACTTTCCAGAGCCTGTGTTTTTAATTCAGTGAATTTTGTAATTAAGTTATGAAACTATACACTTCTTGAAATTGTTCATTTAAGAGGTAAAGGAATGTAACTATAAACCCTGATGAAAACTGGAAAGAAAATCAAGTGACTGTTTTTTTTCTTCCTGACTGGTGCCTGGGAATAGTGATTAGAATGAGATCCAGTGGGAAGAAGACATTTGTTGACATCCACCTGACCTTATCAAGAAAGTAGATGTCAGCTCTGTGCTAAGGAACATTCTTCTACATCTGGCATCCAAGTGTCTGCATTAAGCACTCGAAAGCCAGATGCATCATGGGTCCCAGTTGCAGAATAAAGCTCTGACCACTTTCCTCAATGGTTTACTTTAACTTCAAATAATCCACTGCAACATTGTGATGTTTCATTTTTCTGCGCAAGGCAATTTTTTGTGGTCAAATTTTCAGTGAATTGTCTACAGTTTTATGCTGTGACCTCATAGCTAGCAAGAAATAAGTTAGGACTCCCATCCTCATTTAATTTTACAGTGATTTTTCATCCCAGATGTTCACCCCATTAGCCCAGAACCTGTTATTTGAAGATATCTTACCACCTTATCTGGGCTTAAACGTAATGGATGAAGTTCATCCTCTAGCTCATGTGATAAATGGATTGGTCTTGGATTCTGAAATTTGGCTCAATTATCTTTGATGAAACAGGGTGCAGAGTAGAGCTGTATCTTTAGTGAATACAATAGAGGTCAAATTTCTACAGTAATGTCTTTATTCTGTGAAATCCTTATCAAGATTACCTCATTTCATCTTTGAAAAAGTACATTGAGGTACAACGTCATTAATGAGTGCAAACCCTGATTTGGGGCTTGAACCTGCATTCTCAGGATGAGTATTCTTCATGGATTTTCATTTTAGATCTAATCAGCATGAGCTAATTGAGATGAATTGCAAAATTATGAATATATTTGAGCTGGTAAATTGAACAAAGTCATTGCCTGGAAATTCAATTGCATAACATTGTTTCAGTATTATGTGACTGAAAATCAATTGCTTCTTTTTTGGACTGAAACACAATAACATTTATTTCCAGGTTATCTTGCTTCACTCTGGAAATTCAACCAGGCTTGAATCACCTTCGCACCCATAACAACATTTTCATATCAGGGATGGATGGAATGGTATTTCTCATATGGCACTCCTTTTGGGATTTGTGGGGGATCTTGGATCAGTTCTATGTCTTCAATCCTTAAAATGTTCAACACCTGAGGCTCAGGTGAACTTATTAGCGGTGAACCAATGAGTAGAACAGTCCATTGTGCCTATTGCATTGCTCACCCTTTTGGATGCACTTGGGTTTCAGTATCTGTACATTTAGTATTAGGAGTATTATGGTTACATTATCTTTTCAACCTATTTCTCTTCTCACAAAGCTCCTGTATCCAGGATCAGGTAGCTCCTCCAAGTGATTTTAATTCTTGTGTGAGGCTAAAGATGAAGATCGACCGGCTATTCTATTGGCAGACTTCATATTCTATCCTGACTCAATATTTCTGCATGTGTCAATAGCATGCTTCTATCCTTGAACACTGAAGCAAATTACTGTCTTGATCAGCCAGCTCCATATAGACATAGAGTTCAATCTTGAACTTTGAAAGGGGGCAATCATTTAAAACTGAAGTGTGTTAGAATTTCTTCTCACAGAGGGTGGTAAATCTCTGGAATTCTCTACATCAGAGGGTTGTGGAGGCTAGATCATTGGGAGTATTTAAAGAGGATGTAGATATATGTTTGAAAGATCAAGAAATTGAGGGCTATAGGGAGCTAGCTCAGAAGGATTGATGAAGCAGGAGCAGATCAACCACAATCATGTTGAATAGCAGTGCAGGCTTGAGGGGCTGAGTGGCCTACTCCTGTACCTATTTCCTCATGTTCTTGAGCCATCTATGGTCTGCATAATTTAGGTATGTCATAGAGTAGAGCCATTTATTGAATTTTACAATGGACAATTTGGTTTGACACTGAACAGGGTAGTATTGGCAAGATTTAATATTACCTTGCCAGTCACTGAATTGTAGAACTAGATTTCATGCATGTGTCTTGAATAAGTAATATGTGTGTATTGCCTAAGGAAAATATAATCGAATGAACTTGGACTTGGTCTTGACATTTCCTTTGTAATTCTGCAAGTCGTCCCTTGCAGGTTAGCAAATGGACACCAATATGAACAAATGCTACCTGCGATGTTCTAAACCTGGAAATCATTGATAGAATTGTAGATTTTAGATCATATTCTTGGCTGATGTGCATTTCTGTGTTTATTGTCCAATTGGCACCTTTGTTAGTCGTTTGTCCATGACATCAACAAAATGCTCAAAGAAGATCAATGAGAGATAACTGAATTTGCAATAGCCATAGTCAGCTTTTGTATGAATTACTTTTGAAAGATCCTTAACATATTGGGGACAGGAGTAAGCCACTCAGCCCCTCAAACCCGCTCAGCATTTTGTAAAACCACAGATGATCCAATTGTAATCTCATATCAGCATTCCTGTCTTTGTATAGTAACCCTTTATCCTTTGCTTAACAAGTATCCAACAACCTCTGCCATTAAAGTATTCAAAGACTCTGCTTTAAGTGCCCTTTAGGAGGAGAGTTCTAGGGACTCATGAACCTCTGAGAGAAAAAAAAAATCCCTTCATCTCTGTCTTAAGTGAGTGACCTCTTATTTTTAAACAGTAATTCCCAGTTCTAGATTGTCCTATGAGGAGAAACATCCTTCAGAATTTTATGTTTCAATCAAGTCCTCTCTTAATCTTCTAGCCTGCCAGTCTTTCCTCAAAAGACAACTTGCGAATCCAGATATGACTCGAGTAAGTCTTTTCTGAATTGCTTCAAATGCACTAACTCAGGAGAAAATCAAGGCTGGGGTTGATTGAATATTTTTAGTTGCTGTCTTTGAGACCAGTGGAGTTAAAATGGCTAAATGAGTTGATTTAGAGATCAGCCTTGATCTAATTAAATGGGAGTCATGCTTGGAAGCTAATTGCTCCACTATTGTTGCTCTGTACCTGAGATTTTGATACCCTGAGGCCTGCCTGATCTGAGCTCCTGGGACACATTTTAATACAATTTGTGGGACTCTCATCCCTACATGCTGCAACATTTAAAAGTATGCTCATTTATGGTGCTTTTTAAAGCGAAGTTATACTATTTGCTTTGAACTGGGCAGAATGCTGATGCCAAAGTGAGTTGGATGGCTACTTCAAGGTTTTCTTGTGCTTTGCTGAGGCCTTGGTAGAGAGGGAAGGACCTCGTAGGGAGGGAAGGACATAGAGGGAGGTTCTGATTTCTATCACCTCTCGAGCAACAATCCAGTAGGCTTGGAGAGAGATCATTAAAATGAGTTGCCATCCATTTTACCTTGTAGCTCAATTTCAACTTAGAAATTGTTTTAAATTACATCACAAAATCAGAAAGAGTAAGTGCAGACATTCACCTTTCCACCCCTCAACAAGTCCTTCTAATTTTCCATCTCTCCTCTCCCATTTGAAGCAATGCACTGGGGCAGCCCAGTGGTGCAGCTAGTAAAGACCTAGATTCAGTCCTGACTTGGGTGTTGTCTCTGTGAAGTGTGCATGTTCTTCCAATGACCGAGCAGGTTTCCTTCGCGTGCTCTGGTTTCCTCCCATATTCTAAAAATATGCGGGCGGCACAGTAGCGTAGTGGTTAGTGCGACGCTATTACAGCACCAGCGATCGGGGTTCGATTCCTGTCGCTGTCTGTAAGGAGTTTGTACATTCTTCCGTGTCTGCGTGGGTTTCCTCTGGGTGCTTCAGTTTCCTCCCACATTCCAAAGACATACGAGTAGGTTAATATGGGTTTAAGATGGGCAGCGCGGACTCGTTGGGCAGGAAGGGCCTGTTACCACGCTGTAAATAAAAAAAAAATTAAAAATTAAAAAATGTGTATTGGTAGATTAATTGGGTACTGTAAATTGCCCCTTGTGTGAAGGTGAACGGTGGAATCTGGGGAAATTGTTAGGAATGGAGGGAGATTAAAAATTTGGGATTAGTGTAGAGTAGGTGTAAATTGGTGATTGATGGTCAGTGTGGATTTGAATGGTCAAAAGGCCTGTTTCTTTATGCTGTATCTCTCTAGGATTCTGACTTTATGAATGTCAAACTCTAAATCTGATCTCACCATGGCACCAAATAATTGAAGCACAGCTTCCCTACTTTTGCATCCATTTCCCCAAATGCTTTCTAATTACTTGATTTAACTGCATTTGAGCCTTTTGCAATCTCTCACCATTTAAATAATATTTTATTTTTCCAGTTAAATTGAACCATTTCACATTTTCTTATATTATAATCCATTTTCTCTGTCCATTTACTCAATCTATAACTCATTATATAAATTCCAAAACGTTGAGGCCCCACCAATGACTACTAAGACACTTCAAACAATGCATCTTGCCAACCACAGAAAGGCCCATTATGTCAACGTTTTTTTTCTGGTTATCCAGCATCCGTCCATCTACGCCAACATGTTACTCACTGCATATACAGTATCGTTAAGCAACTTAACTCCTGTACTCCTGCATATACATGAAGAATGACAAATCATCAAACTCAGTTAACACAAAGGTACTTTGGGAACTAGACTAACAATGAATGTCAATGGTCAAATTGATTTAAAGAATGTGAAATTCTTCAATAGTAGTCTATTTTATCAATTAAATGATGAGTTTTGTAAAAAGAAAGGATAGAGGAGCCTGAGATAAATCACGTGCAAGATTTTCATCCATTAGAAACTGGAAGTGCTTTTCCAGCTGCTTTGCTTTCTGTCAATTTTTGGCAAAATACAAAAACTTATTGGATTAAATAATACATACTAAATTTGGTCAAAAAACAACATTAGTTGAATTTACAATTTGAATCTGATTTGAATCTTAGTTTACAAGTGGTATGATTTGTATTGTTCCCTCGAAACTACCACAGTCCAACAGCACAGTAAAGCTCAGGCATTGCTGATGTAGAAAATTAATTGTGGCTTCTGGTGGCATCTGGGAATGAAGAGTCTGCTGATCTCTATTCTGCATTGACATCAGTGTATTTTATCTTGTGCAGTGCTGATTTGTTTGTTGAGAGCTGCAAGGCAGGATTTCAATTTCCTTGGATTTAGTTAACAAACCTAACTTGTGTGAGATACAAAGAAGGATGTCCTCTCAATCTAAAATACTTAACCTGGCAGAAAGCCTCTACATTAGTGGCCTCTGTTGTTGATTTTAGGGACTGACGGCAAATTCACTTGTTATGCAAGAACAGTAAGCAATGTTTGTAACAGGAAAACTGCGTTTTTAAAGAAAAACTGAGAATGGCAAATCTGTAAAGATCTTAAAGATTCCCAATGAAAGTGTCAACAATAATCTTTGAAAACACTTTTCCATTAATACTAAACAGCAGGATTTTTAACAATCCAAACACATCACAGTTGTAAAATATCCTTGCCTTTGTAAAGGAGTATGCAGTTGAAAAGATCAGAAATGCCTCAAAGATTCCACCAAATAAATGTGGTATTTATGAAAAGCAGACAGGTGAGGTGGTGGGTTGGGGGGTGCAATCATGGGGTTAAGGGATAGTAGCAGTAGGGGCAGCATCCCTGCCCAAATAATTATTAAGCTTATTAATGACATATATTAATACAGGCTTTCATATTATTAAGCAATTTTACGAAGTACACCTCTAGATGCAGTCAAATTTAAATTGTTTTGCATATCACTGGTAAGAACAAGTTTCAATTAATTTTAAAATGCACTAATTGACAAGTCCACACATACAGTTTCCAGTTGATTCGGTACTCCATCTTGCAACATAATTATTGGCCAGACCCAAACTGAAAGAAAAGAATATCTGATTAAAACTGGGAAAAATTATAAATGTTTCAGGTCTAAATTGCTGTGTGTAATACTAAAATCCATATCTTGCTCATCTGCCTGCCTTGGTAGTTCATGTATATTTTTAAAAAATTTTTAAAATTTTACTTACAGCGTGGTAACAGGCCTTTCCGGCTCAAAGAGTCAGTTTATGTGTCATTTTATGCATTTTATGGGGGTGAAGGAAAATAAATCCTTTAAGTACATTCCAATCCTAATTCTGTTGCTTTCATGGTAAAAACTGAGTGTAAAATACATTATATGCATAATATTATGAAAATACAGTTTACAATTCATTTCAGGGTTTGATGTGCCAGGCCAGCAGAACTCCTCCATCCAACAGTAGCTGTGTATTTACATTGAAGTAAATCAGATAGCAGCCTCCAATTTTCACATGGGCAGTTAAATGTGGGTATCATGAAGTTGTTATCCGAATTTTGTTCTGCTGCTCCACAAGTCTCACTGAGAAACACATTATTAAAGGGTACAAAGTTGCTGTACTAACCCATTAGTTCATGCACAAAGTGTGAGTTCATGCCACTTGGGTAATATATTAGCATGGATAAGGGACTAACAAACAGAAAACAGGATAAATAGGTTATTTTCAGGTTGGCAAGTTGTAACAAATGGGGTTAAACAAGGATTAGTACTAGAGTTTCAAATGTTTGCAATCTGAGTTAATGACTTAGATGAAGGCACTGAGCTTATTATGAAAAATTGTACTGACTATACAATAATAGATGGGAAAGCAAGTTTGGAGGAGGGCATGAGGAGTCCGGAAAGAGATCTGGATAAGTGGAGTAACTTAGGAAAAAAAGGTAGATGGAACATAATGTGGAGAAAAATGAGATTCCTCATTTTAGTAGGAAGAATTTAAATGCAGAATAAAGGTCATCCCTGCATTATGAACATCCATGAGTCACAGTTGTCCATAAGTTGGAAAATATATGTATCTACAAAACAATCACTCAGTATGGTAACCATGCCTTCACAGTACTGAGATAGATGCAACTGGTTCTAGAGATGTAGCTGAGGTGGGATAGGGTGGGGGGCAATGGTTCTGATTTGCTTTCAAACTTTTTACAAAAAAATCAAGTGAAGATTAAACTGCAGTATTTCTCCTAAATTTTCTTTGTAGCATTGAATATTCTCATTTTCATCCCAACAAGACTTGGTGTATCTTGTTAAGTTAGAGTCTTGCTCTCTGCCAAACTTTCAAATTTCTTCAAAGCTGCTGCTGCCAATCCTATTGTAGTGATTCTCTTTGCATGTTCTGGGGTTTCAACCTCTCATTCTGTTTCCTCTTCTAACAGCTGATTTTTCATTTCCATAAATTATCCATTGCCTAGCTTTTCAGTATGTTGTTCAAGCAAGTCAGTGACATCATCCCCATTAATCTCAAACTGAAGTTAATTATCTAGGGCCACCACTTTTTCCTTCACATCTCCTGTCACCTCGGAAAAACCTTGGAAATCATGAAAAAAGTTGGAGCAATATTTCTTCTTTTAACCATTTAGACTTGTTTGTTTTACCTTAGCCCAAGCAACTACAATATTCTTCATGAGATTGTAGATGTTGTATGACTTCCAAAATTCCTTTAAAGTCTTGCTTTCTGCTGCATCAGTTACTTTAATAACTTGAGAAAATGTCTGTCCAAGGTTGTATATTTTAAAAGATGCAATTATGCTTTGATCCATTGGCTGGGAAATGGCACACAACCTTGACATTTGGATGAAAATCATCCAAAAATGCATGATGTATGAGGGCATGACTGGAAACTAATAAAATCTTGAAAGGCAAACACTTGGAAGTACAGTATCTCACCACCTCAGTAATAAATGGTACATAAATCAATCTTCAAAAAGTGCCAACATCACCCAAGCCATTCTGTTGGAGCTCCAGGTGACCAGAAGAGATGGATTTCAAATTCCTTCAAGAGCTTGAAGTTTATTGAATGGATAAGCAAGCAAAGGCTTAAGTTTGCCTTCTCCTGCAACATTTCCACCAAACAATATGGTCAGTCTCTCTTCTGCTGCTTTACATCCAAGTGTACCCTTTCCTTCCCTTGTAATGTATGTACATTCAGGCATACGTTTCCAACATAATCCAGTCTCATCTGGATTGAACACTTGTTTGGCACAATAACTCCCCTCCCTAATTATCTGAGCCAAAGCATCAGGAAATGGACTGGCTGCAGCATGGTCAGCACTTGCTCTTTCCCCTTGCAATTTAATATTATGCATATTAACCCTTGACTTAAATCTGTTAAACCACCCTCTACTTGCAACAGATTCCTCACTTTTATTATCATGCTTTTTCTTCAACTCTTTGAACAGGCTCTTTGCTTTCACTTGAACAGTCATCAAGCCAATGGGTTTTTGGCGTTGATTTTGTTCTTCAAGCCAAATCAACAACAGATTTTCCATTTCAATTACCAAACCTCTTTTCTGCTTTGTTATTATGGTAGCATGTATCAGGGCTCATTCTTTAATGTGTTCAAGAATGCACGCTTTGTCCTTTTCAATGCACACTTTGTCAATTTTCAATGGCATTTCTCCCTTTTCAGTAAGCTTAATTATATCTACTTTAAGTTCCATTGTGATGATTTTTCTTTTCTTAGATGCAGTACCATACATGTATTTTGTTTTGCTTTTGGGGGGCCATAGTATTGCAAAGTACTGTAAAAATTGTATAGAACAGTAATGTACAGTGTTTGTAAAGGATCACAGATACTGCTCTCAATATTAGAACCTATCCCTTTACCTCCATAGACACGACCTGATCTACTGAATTCCTCCAGCAGTTTGTACTTTATTACTCTCAAAATGGTATTCTCAAGAGTACTGGGGTGGCAGGAGACTTACTGGAGTTGTCTTATGGACAAGTATTGTCATTCACCATTCTGTGCAGGAAACTGCCGTTCATAGTACCAAGTGCATGAACATAAGTTGGACTTTTGGATTAGTGTGTGCTCGTTCATATCTACCAGATCAACATAATTTGGGAGTTTGTAACCTGGGTATGACCTGTATTGTGTAAATAAAGAAGAAGATCACTCAGTGTTGTGGTACAGAGGGATTTGGATGTTCTTGTGCATGAAACATACAAAATTAGCAGGCAGACACAACAAGAAATCAGGAAAGCAAATGAAATCTTAACCTTTGTTATTAACAAAGGAGATGTCTGGAAGTAAGGAAACCTTGCACAATTGTACAAGAGTATGGTGAGATTACGTGTGAAGTACCTGTACAATTTTGCATTCTTTAGACAGTTGGGGCAGTTAAGAGATGAGTTCATTTGATTGATTTCTGGGATGAAGGGGTGGTCTTATGGGGAAGGATTGAGTAAGCTGGGCCTGTACTCATTGGAATTCAGAAGAATGAGAGGTGATCTTATTGAAATATATTGGACTCTGAGGGGTCATTGTTATGTTTGTTCTTCATCACGAGACAAACTTGGCGTGTGTTTAACATCTGAACATTTATTAAAAAACAACAAAACAACAGACTGCACTGATTTACAACACCAGGCTAGCTGGCTTTTCCCGCTCTTTCCAGCCACTTCCTGTTCCCCCATGTGACCCCTTGCATTGCCTGCTAGGAAATGTAGTTCTTTATTATAACTACATAATAACACATAATAACACATCTTCTGCCTTTAAAGAAAAAAAAACAAACACAATACTTTGTCCTTATAAACCTGCCAAGAACCCTTGTCCACTCAGTAGCTTTCAATCAGTCTCTGAGGTGGTTTTATGGTCCTTTTTGGTCTGGTACTTGTTTCGGCAGGTGTGTTGCTTTCATTTGCTGCATTGGCGTTTTCCTGGGAACTCTGGTCTACATGTTCATTTTCTCCATATGCTGGCCCCTTTAGTGTACTGACAGGTGACAGGTCACAGCCATGGGTTGGAGCTTGTGGTCGTAGATCCACGTGGTTCCTCCTCAGAGGTGTCCCTCGCTCTGTCTGGATCTGGTATGAATGTGGATTTATTTCCTCTTGCACAACTCCTTGCATGGACCATGTGCCAGAATCATGATCTCGGATTCGTACTTGATCTCCAGGCTTCAAGACTGGTAGGTTTTTCGCTGTCTTGTCGTGATTCCATTTCTGTTTTTCTTTCCCTTCCTCTTTAGTCTGTTTGACCTTGTGTGCTCCTTCAGGTGTCAACAGGTTTTCATGTATTGGAAGGTTAGTGTGTATGCATCGACCCATCAGCATTTAGGCTGGTGCAAGGCCATTCTGCAGTGGCGTACTTCTGTAAATCATTAGACTCCTATGGAAATCCTCTCGTCCATCTTGCACTTTCTTCATGAGGCCCTTCACCACCTTAACTGAACTCTCTGCTAGGTCATTAGATTTTGGGTGATGTGGGCTTGAGGTTCTATGTCGAAACCCCCAAACATTGGCAAAGGATTCAAATTCACTGCACAAAAATTGTGGACCATTGTCTGATACTACTTCACATGGCACTCCATACCTCGTAAACACAGCTTTCAGGAATGTGATAATTGCTTTGCTGGATGTTGATTGCAGTGTCACAACCTCTGGGTAATTGGAAAAGTAGTCTGTTACGACAATATGGCTCTTCCCAATACAGTCAAACAAATCCACTCCAGTAGTCCTGCTGATGTCTTGGTTCATTCTTGGCCAGTACATCACTTCACGTGCTCAATGTTTACATTTTTCCTCGCCAAGATGCCCTTCGTGTATCTTCTGGAGCATCTCCTTGCGTAGTGACACTGGAATCACCAACCTGTTCCTTTTGAAGACCATATCTTTCACTACTGACAGTTCAGCTCTGCATGCCCAACAATCCCGTATACACATTGGACAGTCATCCTTTGTTGCTGGCCATCCTTTCCATATTGTATGCTTGAGTACTTTCATTGTTTCATCTGCCTCTGCTGCTTTCCTAATCTGCTCTGTTCTACCCGGAGATACTGGAAGAGAGGTGACTATCATGTCAACATAGGCATGTATATCTGCATTAACCTGTTGGTCACTTTTTTCTGTCTTGTCGACCGCTCAAGATAGAGCATCAGCAGCAAACATATGTTTTCCTGGTGTGTAGATCATCTTCACATCATATTTATGCAGCCTTATCAATATCCGCTGCATCCTCATGGGACAGTCATTCTGTGGTTTGGACATAATTGAGACCAATGGTTTATGGTCTGTCTCCACTTCAATAGTTTGCCCATAGATGTACTGATGGAACCTTTCACATGTATATGTACTGGCGAGAAGCTCTTTCTCTATCTGTGCATTGTTGGCTTCTGCACTTGTTAGAGCCCTTGATGCAAAGACCACAGGTTGCCATTTGCCATCATGCTGCTGCAGTAGTACTGATCCAAGGCTGTGCCAGAACGCATCAGCTGATATCCTGATACACCTTTCCGGATCATAAAACTTCAGCACGGGCTCTTCAGTTAGGACTCTTTTCAACGTCTGGAAACACTCTTCTTGCTCAGGAGACCAAATCCATTCATTTTGTTGCTCAAGGAGTGACCTAAGTGGTGCTGACACTGTTGACAGTTGAGGGATGAACTTGGCCAGGTAAGTCACCATCCCTAAGAAATGTCTCACCTCCTCTTTGTTTTGAGGCCTCTCCATGTTTTTAATGGCTGACGTCTTTCTTGGGTCAGGCTTCACTCCCTCTTCAGATATGACATCTCCTATGAAGGTCAGTGTCTTCACACCAAACCCACATTTCTCTTTATTTAATTTCAAATTGACATTCCTTGTCACGTCAAGCACTTGTCTCAGTCGAGTATCGTGTTCCTCCTTCGTGGACCCCCAGACAATAATGTCATCCATCATGGTCTCGACACCAGGTATGCCCTCGAAAATCATGTGGATGGTTTTATGGTAGACTTCTGGTGCGGACAGGATCCCATATGGCAGTCAAAGGTGGTGATATCTTTCATGTGGTGTGTTAAAAGTGCACGGTCTCGAACTTGCCTCATCAAGCTTCATCTGCCAAAATCCAGACGATGCGTCGAGCTTGCTAAACCATTTGGCACCTGAAAACCAGGACATGATCTCCTCCCATGTTGGCAATTTAAAATGCTCTCTCTTGATAGCTTTATTGAGATCTCTTGGGTCTAGACATATCCGTAATGCTCCATTTTTCCTTTGCACAATGACCAGTGAACTCACCCAATCTGTTGGTTCTTCAATTTTCTGTATGACATTCATTTGTTCCATGCGTGCTAGTTCTTGTTTAAGTTTATCTCTAAGTTGAAACAGAACTTTCCTGCATGCATGGACAACAGGAGCTACTGCCTCATCTATGTGAATTTTGTGTACACCAGGTAAGCATCCAAGCCCCTCAAAGACATCTGCATACTCTTCCATGAGTGTTGTGTGGTCATCTTTGGTATGTGAAGCTACTGTGAAAACTCTTTTCACTAGGCTGAGCTTTTCAGATGCACTCAGACCGAATATTGGCTGTACTCTCTTTTCTACAATCAGTAGCTGTGATTTTAAGTGCTGCCCTTTGTGCTTAAAGGTCACCGTACAGTCCCCTTTTACTGTAACTTTCTCTCTAGTGTAGCCTGTCACTTTTAACTTCACAGGGTAAATCTTACTCTTTACTGTGAGAGTCTTATAATCATCCATGGATAACAGATTCACCTGAGCTCCGGTGTCAAGCTTGAATGGAATTACTGTCTCATTCATAGTTACTGGAGTAATCCATTCTGTTTTACCAGCAGCCACGGTCGGTACAGAATCCACAAAGAATTCCTCCATTTTCTCATCAACTGTGTGCACCTTTCTCTTGTTAGCCCTAGCTTTGCAGCAACTTGCAAAGTGATTCTTCTTCCCACAGCTATTGCAGGACTTCCCATATAAGCAGCGCACATCTTTGGAACGTGTTTACCTCCACATCTGCTGCATTTGCTGTTTGAGCCTTCCTCATTGATTTGCTATTGCTTTCGGAAACGCCTTGGGAGCTGCTTCTCTGTTTTCACAGCATGTACTGTTGTGTCTGCTCTGTACAGCTCCTTAGCTTGTGCTCATGTGGTTTCTGCAGACCTACACATATTCACCGCCTTTTCCAGGGTCAAATCTTTTTCACGCAACAGTCTTTCTCTGAGTCCGTTATCTGGAATTCCACAAACTATTCTGTCTTTAATTAGTGAGTTTCTCAAATCTCCAAATTCACAAGACTTACTCAGTGTGTGAATCTCAGCTAAGTATTGGTCGAAGCTAACACCTTGTTTCTGGTCAAAGGAAAAGAATTTATATCTCTCAAATGTGATGTTTTTACTTGGGATAAAATACTCCTCAAATTTTTCCATCAAGGTGCCCAACTCAAAAGCTGTCTTATCAGTTTGAAAGCTGTTATAGATGTCCAAAGCACCTTCGCCAATCAGGTGCAGAAAAATAGATGCTTTCAATTTTTCATTGTTCCTTCCCGCTCCACTAGCATCTAAATATATGTTGAATCGCTGTTGGAAGCATTTCCAATTATCGGCTAGATTGCCAGTAAACTGCATAGGCTTGGGAGGACTTAGCTTATCCATAACGGGAAATCTCAGCCTCTCACCTGAATCTCTCTTAGCAAATCCGGTGACCGCTGAACTTCAGGAACAATGTGCTCCTTCGCCATGCTGGCCGGCTTTTTCTCCGTCTTTTTACAGCTTTTCTTTCATACTCACTGAGTCTCTTTCTCAATTGCACACAGTATTCATTTACTTTCCTTGTTCAGACCTCACACCAACTTCTGACACCATGTTATGTTTGTTCTTCATCATGAGACAAACTTGGCGTGGGTTTAGCATCTGAACATTTATTGAAAAACAACAAAGCAACAGACTGCACAGACTTACAACACCAGGCTGGCTGGCTTTTCCCGCTCTTTCCAGCCACTTCCTGTTCCCCCATGTGACCCCTTGCATTGCGTGCTGGGAACTGTAGTTCTTTATTATCACTACATAATAACACAGTCATGACAGAATGGACACCATCAAGATGTTTCCCCTGTGGGAGAATATAGAATAATAGGATATAGTTGCAAAGTAAGAGGTCGCCCATTTAAGACAGAGATGAGAAGGACTTCCTACTGTCACTGAAACGTGAATCCCTGGAATTCTCTACTCAGAGAGCTATAGAGGCTGGATTATTGAACATATTCGAGACAAAGGTGGAAAGGGGAGTCAATAATTATAAGGTTTCACCAAGAAAGTGTAGCTGTGACCAATAATAAATCAACCATGGTCATATTGCATGGTGGAGCAGACTTGATGGAACATATGACCTACTTCTGCTCCTTTTCCTCATGTTATAAACACACCAGAAAAAAATACAGCTTATGAATTTACCTACGAAGACATTTTTAACACGTATCATATGTGAAAACTTAATTTTACAAACATGAAATCTAATTTCTTCAGGTTTTAATTATAAGAATTTAGAACAAAAGGTTACAATTTAATTTTGTTGGGGTGGGCTGTGATTATTTCTGCCTCTTCTCTTGTAATTCTATTTTTTCATCCCTTTTACCTTGTTTCCTCTTTATGATCTACACTGAATTAAATATTCAAATATACACTTCCTGTTTAGATTTTACAAAAAATCTACACAAAAAAAGTTGGTTGGTTGAGTAAGGTGTAAAATATCCAACCCACTCACCTCTGGATTTATCTGAGGCAGGTGAAGGTTTGGATGGGGGATCATGTGGCGGCACGGTATTGTAGCAGTTAGCGTAATGCTATTACAGTGCCAGCGACCGGGGTTCAATTCCCGCTGCTGTCTGTAAGGAGTTTGTACGTTCTCCCCGTGTGTCTGTGTGGGTTTCCTTTGGGTGCTCTGATTTCCTCCCACATTCCAAAGACGTACAGGTTAGGAGCTGTGGGCATGCTATGTTGGTGCCGGAAGAGTGGCGACACTTGCGGGCTGCCCCCAGCACATTCTCAGTAACGCAAAAAGACGCATTTCATTGTGTGTTTCGATGTACATGTGACTAATAAATAAACATCTATATCTTAGATATATTATTTAAAGATTTAGATGGTGAACCTTGTATTTAATCTGTTTTCCAAGTTTAGCCCAAGCAAAAGGTTTCCATGGCCTTGGGGAATTAATTTTTCAGGAAGGATCAGGATAGTATTGGGGAAAAGGAAACTGCATCTGCAACACTGATTTGGGACAGGAAAAGAAGTTTTTTTTCCATCCCTTTGAACAACATCTTTCCTGAAATCAGGAACCTCTCATCCCATGCAAAGATCCTTGGCTTGGGATTGGACCCTAAACCACCCCCCCGCCCCTTGTCACTTGGTAACCTCATGATTTCCTGTGGCATTGGTCTCCTTCAAAATATCTCATCATAAAAGAGAGGAGCTCAATTTGGATCAACACAATCAATGGAAATCAAAGTAGAATGGAATCAATTTGATTAGTTTTTATTCAGGATCTTGCTTATCAAAAGAATGGCGCACCCATCCCAATAAATATCATGGACTTTTTTTAGATTCTTTAATCCTATTGATTGAAGAGTCAGGCCAGGGTCATGACACTGATCCCCTGTAGAAATATCATCTCCTCCAATCAATTGCTTAAATAGGTATGAACAGTCTGGATATGAAAGTGTGGGAAATGTTTACCTGATTACAAAATACACCCTAATGGTCCTGAGGTCCTGAGTCTCAGAAGTGGATTTCAAAGCAATATTTTCCCTTTTCACATGTCAGCTTCTTTTCTGTGTTGTTTTGCAATTAGGTTAGAAACAGTTTGGTGTTCAGTGATCGTGCTCAGTGGGACTACCCAAATTCATTTCATTTTTGATTATTCAAATAAACTGGTATTGAAAAGTTTAATTCTGGCCTGGATTTGAAACTATGTCTCAGGGATGAAAGTACAATATCTGCATTATTCTAATGCTATACTTCCTTTGTCGACTATATTTAAAAAGCTTTGGCATTTTCAGCTACAGTCACAGTGCAAAGATGCCCACTTGTCAGCTGTCATGACAACAGTAAACTTCTGGTAAGCCAAAAATGGGAGCTGCTTTAAATATGATGAAGGCTTGATGCCCTTATCACAAAATGACAGGTGCGCATTAAAAGCTCTGGAGCAGCAGAAAAAAGGCTTGATTTACCACACTGCATGTTTGGGTGGTCTCAGATGACACCAAGTGCTCAGTAATTTCTGCAAGCTGTATGCTTTTCGCTGTTCTTTTGCTTGACTCTCCCATTGTTCTTAGTCCTTTCTCCATTTCTGGTTCAGACTTTTAATGAAGTTGAATTGCCTCCAGTTCCATTCCTGTAACTCAAGCAACTAATTTCCTTAGTGTGACCTGTTTCAGCTATGATTTCTCTCTTCTTTCGTCTCTTTGTTTTCCTTAAGTGAAAACTGGAGGACAGGTACCAAAGGAAATAATCAAAATTATGAATTAAATGTTGGCCTTTTTCTTAACAGAACTGAAGTATAAAAGCAAAGAAGTTTTGCTTCAGTTGTACAAGCCATGATCTTAGTATTGCATTCAGATATGGGCATTGTACTGCTTCTCAGGATGGAAATATTAGTTTTGCAGGGGATGTACTGCAGACTCACCAGAATTACACTGGGCCTGAAAGAGGAATTATGAGGACAACATTCCTCTATTTCCTTGAGTACAGAAGATTTGAATAATCAAAAGATTTGATGAGGTAGGTACAGAGAAACTATTGGACTGTGGGGGGAATTGAGATCAAGAATGCATGAGCTTAAAATTTAAACCATTTAAAAGAAATTTAACAAACAGTTCTCTTCACATGAAGGCCATAGAAATTTGTAAATGTTCTCTATATCCTCCCTAATCTCACCATGCTGCCACATTTCCAATATCCTCAAAAGGCCACAGAGGCTGACTTAGGACTTCAACCAATAGATTTTTCTTGTTAGGTATGGTTATCAAGGGATACGGAGCTAAGGCATGAAAATGGATTTGAGCTACACATCAGGTATTATTTAATTGAATGGCAGCACAGTCTCAAGGGGATGAATGGCCTCCTTCTGCTTCTATGTCCTCCAGTCTGTTTCTATTTTTTTTCCCCTGACATTTCATTTTTCCAAGCAATCCCCTCTGGTAAATTCATGTTCTCCAGCCAGCACATTTTAAAGCTCTGACAGCCGCCTTTTATTCCAAATCAGCATTTTCTGGTTATCCCCGGATGGCGCCACCTGACCTCTGAATTCCTAATTGTGGTCCCTCTGGGCCATCACTTTTGATTTATGGTAAATGGCTGAATTAAAGTCAGGCACTGTAAGGCTGTATTGTCCTAATGATATTTCAGGAGCAGGCAGTTTTGTGATAAGCCGTTAACTAACATCAAGTGGAGGTTTATCTTTTTCCTTTGCTTATATATACAGCTGCAATTTTATTACTTTGTAGTATATCTTTGAACTTGTTTTATGGTTCATTACAACCCAAGATTGAATGTAGAAGAAGCTACTTTATATCTAAGACCATTCATCAACACTGTTTAGAAATTTGATCATACAGACATCTGGTTATGCAGTCTGGACTTCTCTCTTCATCATCCTGAACCATTGTCAAAAATTGATTGTTAAGGGGATCTCCTCTAAATTGACAGATGTCATATGACCTATGTGCTTCTGGCATTTGAGTTAGACAATTTCCAGAGATACAAGAGACTGCTGGAATATGGAACAAAAAATAAACTGCTGGAGGAAATCAGCGGGTCAGGCAGCATCTGTGGAGGGAAATGAACAGTCAATGTTTCAGGTCAAGACCCTTTATCCAGTCCACATGAAGGGTTTTGATCCAAAACATCAACGTGAATTGACAGCACTTCATAACATCACCAAAGTAGTTATCACACATTTAAAGATTTTTCAGGCATGGAAAATAATCAAGCATTATCCTCTGACACAAGAGATTCTGCAGATGCTGGAATCTAGAGAAACACACACAAAGTGCTGGAGGAACTCAGCAGGTCAGGCAGCATCTGTGGAGGGAAATAAACAGTTGACATTTCGGGTTGAGACCATGCATCAGGACTGGAAAGAATAGGGCAGAAGCTGGAATAAAAAGGTTGGGGAAGGGGGAGGAGCACAAAAAGGGGGGAAGGGGGATGAAAGGGAATGATGTGAGAAGCTGGGAGGTGATAAGTGAAAGAGTCAAAAGGCTAGAAACGGAGGAATCCGATAAAGAGGACAGTAGACCATGGAATAAAGAGAAGGAGGTGGAGAACCAAAGGGGGTGGTGGGCAGGTCATGAGGGCAGGGGAGGGGAAAGAGGAGTAAGTGGGCCACAGGAATGAGGGGAAACAAGGGGAGGGCTGAAAAGAAGGGAAAACAAATCGGAGGGGTTACCGGAAGTTAGAGAAATTGATGTTGATGCTGTCGGGTTGGAAACTACCCAGATGGAATGTGAGGTTTTGCTCCTCCAACCTGCGTCTGGCCTCAACCTGGCAGTGGAGGAGGCCGTGGATAGACATGTTGGTATGGGAATGAGGAGTGGAATTGAAGTGGGTAGCCACCGGGACATCCTGTCTGTTGCAGCGGAAGGCGTGAAGGTGCCTGATGAAGCGGTCACCCAATCTGCGTCGGTCTCACTGATGTACAGGATGCCGCACTGGGAGCACGGGATGCAGTAAATGACACCTTCGGATTCACAGGTGAAGCACTGCCTCACCTGGAAGGGCTGCTTATGGCCCTGAATGGTGGTGAGGGAGGAGGTGAAGGTGCAGGTGTAACACTTTGCACGGTTGCAGGGATAAGTGTGAAGAGGGTGACTGGTGGGGAGGGACGAGTGGACAAAGGAGTCGCAGAGAGAGTGATCCCTGTGGAAAGTGGAGGGGGGGGAGGGGAAGATGTGCCTGGTGGTGGGATCCTGTTGGAGATGGTGGAAGTTGCGAAGAATGATGTGTTGGATGCGGAGGCTTGTGGGGAGGTAAGTGAGGACGAGGGGAGCCCTATCCCTGTTATGATGGGGGGGAGTGGGGATGGGGTGAGGGCAGACGTACAGGAAATGGAGGGGATGTGGGTGAGGGTTGAATTGACAGTGGTAGAAGCGAAACCCCATTCACTGAAAAAATATCTCAGATGTCCTGGAATAGAAAGCCTCATCATGAGAACAGATGAAGCGAAGATGGAGGAACTGAGAGAAGGGAATAGCATCCTCACAAGTGACAAGCATAATCCTCTATTGTCTTGATCACGACACATGATTTTCAAGTTAAGCTATTTGAAATTATCAAGTAGGAACCTTGGGTACTTTTGGGTATGTTCTTTTTCCCTTCACCATTCTCCAGGATTGGTGAACTGAGGTCAATTGTTGTTACATTTCCTCTGAAGTCTGCACACTTGAAGAATTAAAACTGCAGCCTTACTGTCTCTCTATGGTTCACTGAAATACTTGTTATGCATTTATTTTGCAAGGCAACCGAGGAAACTGCAGTTTTTTTCTTCCTGAGTTGGTTCTCTGGATGATAACCTTGGGCTATTTATTATTATATTTATTATATTTTAATCATTCATTCTGTTCAATAAGACAGCACTACAATCAATAGTTCAGCTGCTGAAAAATTATAATCCACTAATTTAAAAATCCACAGTTTTGATTACAAACCATTGGAGGTTCACTTCCAATGCCATGGAGAACTTCAACATAGCATTCTAATCTCTGGTCATTCATAATGCTTGGTAACTTAGCCATGATTGGGGAGAAGATAGAATATTATTTTCACTACAGAAGAAGTGTACGTTTGAATGTAAGAGATGAAATTGGTTGATTTATTCAGATTACAGTTTTTTATATCTTTTTAAAACCAATCTCCATTTGAAATTTCCTGTCTCACTGTAAGGAGAGGTTCTTTGATGACCACTGAAAAGTCTGGTAGAGAACATTAATATTGTCCTTTTCAAGGAATACACTTATTGGAAACTGTACCTTTAAAATGTCTTCCTTAATGATACTTCTGCTGAAAAGGTTAGAACAGTTAAATCCAGTAAACAATAGAATTAACTTGCAGGTGTTTTTATTTATTATATACTAACAAGGAGGTGTTTAGCAAACTTCATTATGGTAAAGTCACACTAGCTTTGGATTAATCTCAGCTGCAATCAAGCAGGTAATGAAAGTAGGTAACACTGGGCACAATGATATGATTGCCTTTGTGAAAAGCTGCCAACTAAAATATCCTACAGCATTTAAAGAAACAGTGTTGGTGGCAGACTCAGTGAGCTGAATAATGCTGAGCTGAAGTGTACAATCAGCATTCAGCTATTGCGGGGTAAGTAAATTTTGGATTCATATTGACCCACTGTAAGTCCAGTGTGCTGGAATTCCCCAGCTTCTGATGTTTAATATTATACCTTAGGGTTTTAATAAATTTTAATCCTTTTGAAATCAATTTGTGATTAAAATATTTATAGGAACCTCAGCAGTTTTTAAATGTCCCTGATCAAATATGTTTAAAAAAAACATTGACAGACTAGACACAAGACACATTTTCACGTTTTGGCCCAAACTTTGCCTCCTGTCAAAGGCTATCAGGGCATCCCAGAGTCAAGGTCGTCAACAATAATGTGAGACTTACACTATTTGAGGCCTTGCTGCACCTTGCACAATATTTCACAGGTGCAGAGAATCAACTCAGTTGCCCCTTGCACATATAGACTGAATGAGCAGGTGTGCACAGGGATGATGGTCAATGCATTTCAGCCTAGTAACTGACTCTGAAAGGGGAAAATAATTGGAAGGATGAGGAAAGGTCAGAGGAACTGGCATGTTGTTGAGCTCTTTCAAAGAGGTGGATTGGATTAGATGTCTTCTTCTGTGTAATAACATTCTATAGGTAGACATTTGTCCACAATTGTATATGTTAAATGCTCGTAGAGCTCTGCTTTTGAAATCCATGGAACTCTATCATGTGTTTAACACTGCACCAGATTTTCATACTTCAGCAATTGAAGGAAAATACATTTTACTTTATACTGATAACAATTATTTGCTATCATGTATTGTCTTCATCAGAAAGATCTTAAGATTCCACAGGAGGAGAAATAGATGCTGGACAGAAATTAGGACACTTTTGGGATCTGAGATCAAGAAATGAATTTGAAGGTGGTGGTGGGATTGGGATGTAATAGAAAAGATGAATGTAAGTATAATACAGGGTGCAGGGGATGGTAGCTGAATCATCTGTCATTGCAAAAGACTAGAAAGGTGGAAGTTATGAAGATATCCATTGCTAATTTATTCAGCAGATTATTTCCTGTCACAAAGAAGCCTGTATAAGTAATTAACTGAAAGGAATCATTAATTTGTGATGGATTAATTCATCTTCCAAATGAGATAAAAAAAAAATCCCATGGCACTATTTAAAGAACAGCATGGAGCTCTCCAATGTTGTAACCGGCCTTTATACAACGTCATTTACAAAAAAAAAAGACAGATTAACTGGTTGTTCATCTCATTTTATATTTGAGGCACCTTGATATCAACCAAATGACTGATGCATTTGCCAATACAACAGTGTCTGCACTTCAATGGTAATGTGCTTTGGGAAATCCAGAAGACATGGTAATTCACTATATAAATACAAGTATTTATTTAATGGTGTAAAAGCTGCTTATCCTTGGCTAGAAAATGTGATTAGACATATCTGTCTATAAATTGGATTGCACAGCACAATATTTAGTGTGGACCAAATGAATCAATTCGGGTAAAATAAAAACAATGACAACGGAAAATTGTGGACACTGCAAGTATCACAAAGTCCACGGTTTATCCCCATGCCTTTGATGCAATAAAGGACAGAGGAACCAACAACCTGGGCAATATCCAATGAGATGCAATACATGCTTTGATACCATTTCAGGCATTTTGGAATCTCCGTGCGTATAGAAATCTGGCTTTCATGGCATTTCTCTGTTTCTTGTGAGTATTGTCAATGTTTTTTAAAGGGGAACTGCCTGAGCAAGTCCCAAGCTGTGGAGACCAGCATTGGGAACAAGTCTCAAATGGATCCTCTGTTGGGCCGAAGGGCCTGTAATCATGCTGTATTGCTCTATAACTCTTCACCCATCACAGTGAACTCCCAAAACCTCTTCCCCAATTCTAATCCTCTTTCCCACTGTTCATGATTTTTGCCCAACTCTTTCACCGATTTGTTGCTTAATGTTCTTCCCCCACTAACCTCCCCCCCACCTACCAATCCATTGCCAGTACTAACATTTCTGACCTCAGCTAATCACACTCCAGTCCAAAGGCCTTGGCCAACCTTACAGTGCTCCCTCATGATCTCAGCAACCACTTCTTACACTGCTCACCCAGATCTAGACCAGCAACTTTGTCACAAAGGAAAGGTTGCATGTGTAAAGACTTTTCAGTGTGTTACTGAATTTAGCATGGTTGGGCCCTCAAGTAAAACATTTGTTGAGCTATTTCGTCCCATGACATTAAGCTGCTTTTTTCACTATGTTATTAAAAGAACACTAATAATCTACTAATGTACTAAATGGGGACTACATTACACGCAAAATGCCAAAGTTTGTCTTTGATTCAAATGTTACTCAAAAGGTCAAGGTTTCCTTGATCTTGGTAAATCATGTCAAATTGAAAAGACATTTCACACTAAGTATCTTCAGCCATGCAACATTCTGTTCCAATTATTTAATTAAGCTTTCAATAGGTGCTCAATTTTAAATATTAAACCAGAATAGGAAAAAAGTTTTGATGTTTAAGTAGTGAACCTGAACATATAAATGCACTTTAAAATTTTCAGGGAATGTTTTGCTCAGTTTCAATTTAATATTTTACACATGGTGAAGCTGCAACCAGAATCTACCCATATTTTTATGAATATTCTATTTATAAACTGGATAGTACTATGTAATTATTTTCTCAATGTGCCACTTGTCACAAGCAGTACAAAATTATTTTAAGACAGTCCTTCTTTTCTTTTTGAAATAGAGACATATTGGAGTGTTTAATAAGAAGAAATTGGCTAAATAAAGTAGATTTTACATTTCTGATTAGACCAAAGTCTTAATTTTTACCAGGATTCTAACTTGAAAAGAACTATGAACAATTTAGCGATGGTCTCTGGATATACTGTCAGAAGATACATAGAACATAGAACAGTACAGCACAGGAACAGGCCCTTTGGCCCACGATGTGGTGCTGAACTAATTAAACTAGTAATTAAATAGCAAGCTAAACTAATCCCTTCTGCTGACACAATGTCCACATTCCTCCATTCTCTGCACATTCGTGTGCCTATCTAAGAGCCTCTCAAATGCTTCTATTGTATTTGCCTCCACTACCACCCTGGAAGTGCATTCCAGGCATCCACCACTCACTGTGTAAAACAAAAACTTACCTCACATATCTCCTTTGAATTTACCCTCTCTCATCTTGACTTCTAGTATTAAACATTTCAGACCTGGGAGAAAGATACTGGTTGTCTACTTTAGCGGTGCCTCTCATAATCTTATAAACTTCCATCAGGTCTCCCTTCAGCCTCTGCTGCTCCAGAGAAAACAACCTAAGTTTGTCCAACCTCTCTTTATAGCACATGCCCTCTAATCCAGTCAGCATCCTGGTAAACCTCTTCTGCACCCTCTCCAAAGCCTCCACATCTTCCTATAATGGGGCAACCAGGATTGAATACAATACTCCAGACATAGCCTAACTAGAGTTTTATATAGCTGCAATATAACTTCCTGACTCTTGAACTCAATGCCTTGACGAATAAAGGCAAGCATGGCATACACCTTCTTTGCCACCCTATCAACCTGTGCAGCCACTTTCAGGGAGCTTGGACTTGGACTTGGACCACAGATCCCAATGTACATCAACACTGTTCAGGGTCCTGCCATTAACAGTGTACTATCCCTTTACATTTGATCTCCCAAAGTGCAACACCTCACACTTGGCTGAATTAAACTCCCATATCTGCCCATATCTGCAACTGATCTATATTCTGCTGTATCCTTTGACAACCTTCCACACTTTCCATAACACCATCAATCCTTGTATCATCAGCGAACTTACGAACCCACATATCCACATTTTCATCCAAATCATTTATATGTATATCACATACAGCAAAGGTCCCAGTACAGATCTCTGTGGAACACCACAAGTCACAGAACTCCAGCCAGAAAAAGGCCCATTGACCACCACCCTCTGTCTTCCATGTGCAAGTCAATTCCGAATCCAAACGGCCAAGTCACCGTGGATCACATGCATTTTAATTTTCTGAATGAGCCTACCATGAAGGACCTTGTCAAAAGCCTTACTAAAATCCATGTTGACAACATCCACAGCTCCACCTTCATCAATCACCTCTGTCACTTCCTCAAAAAACTCAATCAAATTCGTAAGACATGACTTGCCCTGCACAAAGCCATGTTGACTGTCCCTTATTAGACCACGTTTTTCCAATTGCTCATAAATCCTATCCCTAAGAATCCTCTCCAGTAGCTTCCCTACCACTGACCTGAGATTCACCAGTCTATAGTTTCCAGGATCATTCCTATTTCTCCTCTTGAATAGCAGAATAACTTTCCACTCCTCTGGGTCCACGCCTATGTCTAGAGAGGACTTAAAGATCTTTGTCAAGGCCCCAGCAATCTCATCTCTTGCCTCTCTCAACAACCTGCAGTCTATTCCATCAAGCCCTGGGGACTTATCCACCTTAATGTTCTTTAAGTGACCCAACACTATCTCTTTCTTTATTTCAAAATTTCCTGGTATATTAGCATGCTCCACCCTGACCTCACTATCCTCCACATCTTTCTCCTTGGTAAATACCAATACAAAGTATTCATTTACGGTCTCGCCCACATCCTCTGCCTCCAAGCACATGTTCCCTCTGTTATCTTTAAGTTGTCCTATCATTTCCCAAGTTATCCTCTTGCTCTTGATGTATGTATAGAATGCCTTGGAATTCTCTTTAATTCTACTTGCCAAGGACTCTTCCTGGCTCCTCCTGGCTTTTCTTACTCCCTTCTTGAGTTCTTTTCTAGCTTCTTTATAATCCTGAAGGGCTCTGTTTGATTTTAGCTTCCTTTTTCTTCTTGACTAAATCTGCCACCTCTCAACATCCAAGGTTCCCTTACCTTGCCATCCTTGTCATAAAATATGGACAACTTTTTGTCCATACAAAGTAAAAATTGTTTATGATCCACTAAGCAAGCAATAAGGAAAGCTTATGAAAGTAAACTAGCACAAAATATAAAAACAGACAGTAAATGTTTTCATAATTATATAAAGTGGAGAAGGGTGACCAAAGTGAACATAGGATCCTTGGAAGATTATTATTGGGTAATGTGGAAATGGCCAAGGTTTTGAATAATTATTTTGTGTCGATCTTCATAGTGGAGATGTTATGGATGCAATGGGAGGTAAGGACCTCAATACAATCACTATCACAAAAAACGTAGTGCTGAGCAAACTCGTGGGCCTAAAGGCAGAGAAGTTCCCTGGTCCTGATGGAATGCATCCCAGGGTACTGAAAGAAATGGCAGAAGTTATTGTTGAGGTGTTTGTGATAATTTACCAAAATTCTCTGGACTCCAGGCAGGTCCCAGTGGACTGGAAGACAGTGAATGTCATGCCACTGTTTTAAAAAGGATGTAGGTAAAAGGCAGATAACTATAGGACAGTTAGCTTACTGTCTGTAGTTGGGAAAATGCTTGAAGCTATCATTAAGGAAGAAATGATGACACAACTGGATAGAACTGGTTCCATCAGGCAGACGCAGCATGGATTCAGGAAGGGCAGATCCTGTTTGACAAATTTACTGGAGCTCTTTGAGGATATAATGAATGCAGTGGATAGAGGGGAACAGGTGGATGTTGTATACTTGGATTTCCAGAAGGGGTTTGATAAGGAGCTGCATTAAAGACATCCATAAGAGAAGGATGCATGAAGTTGGGGGTAATGTATTAACATGGATAGAGGATTGGAGGGCAAGGAGTTGGGATAAATGGGTGTTTCTCTGGTTAGCAATCAGTGGTGAGCAGAGTGCCTCAGGGGTTGGTGCTAAGCCCGCAACTGTTCATGATATACATTAATGATTTGGAAGAGAGGACTGAGTGTAGCATATCTAAGTTTGTTGATGACACTAAATTGAGTGGAAAAGAAAATTAAGCAAAGGATGCGGATTGTCTCAGAGATATAGATAGGCTAAGTGAGTGGGCAAGGGTCTAGCAGATGGAGTACAATGTTAGTGCATACGAGGTCATCTAGTTTAGAAGGAAAAAATAGAAGATCAGATTATTATTTAAAGATTGCAGCATGCTGTTGTGCGGAGGGACTTGGGAGCGCTTGTGCATGAATTGCAAAAGGTTGGTTTGCAGGTGCAACAGGTTATCAAGAAGGCAAATAGAATGTTGGCCTTCATTGCTGGAGCGATTGAATTTAAGAGCGGGAAGATTAGAGAGGAGTGAATCTGTGGAATTCTCTTTCCCAGGGAACCAGCAGAGGCTACCTCAGTAAATATATTTAAGACACAGTTGGATAGATTTTTGCTTAGTAGGGGAATTAAGGGGAAAGGGGAAAAGACAGGTTGGTGGATCTGAGTCCACGGCCAGATCAGACATTATCTTATTGAATGGCAGAGCAGGCTCGAAGACCCAGATGGCCTACTCCTGCTCCTATTTCTTGTGATCTTGTGTTCTTGAACTATCCATGAATGGGATTTAGGTTGTATTTTTCATCTTATACTTTCCCAAGGCTTATTGAATGAAAGCCCCATTTGTTTATTATCAGTAAAATATCTGTACTCCATAAACACCTGATGGTGTCTTGAGCCACTCTTTTTGAGGAGTTGGCGTGATCCTTGGGATTCTCCAAGATTGCTCACAGCCCCACAGCTGAGGCAACAAGAGTACTGAGTATCCTATATTACCTTTAATATGAACATTCATACTTAATTATTCTAATGTTATAAAAGCCTTTTGATTCCTTGTAACTTTAATGGTCTCAACATCCCAGGGCCAGGTTGGGCAACAATGTGCTAGATTGCCAAGACACAGAGTGAAGACTAACTTGGACCCTCAAGGAATTGATGAAAGAATTTTTTATTCTCTCTACAGCGATGGAATACAAATGGTCTAGATTTTGTGGTGTGTAATAACAGATAAACTACTACTATTTGTCGTCATTGTTACATGGTACTGCCAGGATTTTCATATATGCATATTTTAACTTGGAAATCCCAAAGCAGCACCAAGGGATTCAGCCGTCCTCCACAATTTTCACTTTCTGCAGAATTTTCCACAGCAATCAAAGTAATTCCCCTCAAACTGACGTGAATTTTAGTTACTCACTAACTAGTCCTGCTGTGAAATGACCTTTGTCACTTGAGATCTGCATGAGTTTTCAATGGGATATGGAACCATATAGCAAATTATTTGGTTTTACAAGTCTAATTTTCTGTATGCGCATTGTAATTCCATCGCATGAGTATTTTAAGAAAGTTGTTCTCTGAAAAATCTATACTATATATATATTGCATCATTAAGATAAGCCAGCTTGCATTGGTGCAGTGTCACTTTGACAAATTCCATAAATGTTTTTTTTTACTGCTCGTGGTATGACTTGCTGCCAAAGAAACAACATTTTTCTTAAAAAATCCCAGAGGCGGATGATAATCACTGAGCTTTATTTCCAATATGACAGGTGGAGAGAGCGAGTGCAACCTCACAATTTCAAGTGTGCAGTATCTGGAACTGAGTGAGAATTCAGACCACAGTGAGCACAGGGACGGAGTATAAAGCTGAGGATGTGTATATTTGGATGGGGAGTGGTGGGGTGTCTGGCAATTTGTTGAATTTGGAGAAGTCTAATTTACGAGATATTGCAACTGTCTCTGATTTTCAGTATGTGATCCATGTTTGTGAAATAATTGCTTGAATCTTTTAGCTGATAAATATTCTGTCTTGAATAATAGATAAAAAAATAACAGCAGGTTCAGGTAAAGTGCCCAAATTTAAGTCTGAACGTTCGGACAAAACTTGAGATCATTTAAGAATTCTAGATGAATTTAATATGTAGAACTTCAAAACATCTATTTAAAAGCCAGAACGAATTTAAGACACAATGAATGGATTTTGGTTTTACTTCTCACTTGCTTTTACTTGGTTGCAACCTGCAGCAAGAGATACTTGTATTATAAAGCAGTCTTCAAATTGCCCTTGTTCTATGCATATGCATTGCTCTGCAGGCAGCCATCTCTTAATTAATAACATTAAGTAATAAATGATATTACATTTTACTATAAATTTAAAATATGTTTTAAAAAGTTAATGACATTATTGTTTCAGTGCAACAGTTTAACTGAAGGTTAACATGTAGATAGAGTGATCATAGTCTCTTTCAATTAACAGACTAATTGTTATCCCACCTTCTAAGCAGAGATTGATATTTTTTACCTTCCAAATTGTGTTTATTGTACATTAAATGCTTTATTGCAATGGGAAGCAAAAAAAGAAAAAAGATTACAGATGATGGTTAATTCAAATTTATAGCCTTAATCCAGTGAAGTAAACATGTCCAACCCATGGCTCACAAACCACTGCCTAAAAATTAGATTTCACCTTGTTTCCACTTGCTAATTGTGCTGCATTTGGCACGAGTACTCAAGCAGATAACTAGCAGAAAATTGTGAAATTGGCCAAAACATTTGCTTGAAACACTATTATTATGATTTGCACCGAAAATCATACCCTAAGTCAAGAATTGTGTGGTTCCTAATAGGGACACAAGAGATCAGATGCAGGATCTCGATCTGAAACATCGATCATCCCTTTGCCTCCATAGATGCTGCTTGATCTGCTAAGTTCTTCCAGCAAGTTTATTTCTTGGTTCTTAATTGGACCTCTCTAAGTTGAAAGCACCTTCCACACCAATATGATAAGGGTTTTAACCGTTAAAGGCACACTCCCCATGGCAGCTGTGTACCAGCCACAGATGATGACTGCAAAGAACCCTTAGGTTTGGAGAAAGAGATCTGGCGTTCTCATCAACAAGATAAATGCCATGGTTGTGGGATGGAAGGAGACCCGCTGGCCTACCACTGGAAAACCATCAGGAGGTGGCTCCAGCTGTGTGTTTCAGGTGTGAGAATGCCCACTCATTCAAATAAGGCGGGAATAAGTTACACGTCAGGGTGAGGTGCCAGCCATTATAAAGAGTAGACGCAAACCATTTCAGTAAATGGATGAAGGATTAATTTTCCATATGTTATGATGAGTGCAGGAGATCCTGCAAAGTGGATGAGAGGAATTATTTGTCATGTGTGCCCACTTAACTGATAATTTTTAATGCATTTTTGAGATCTAACTGTAGCTGGCAAGGCCAGTACTTATTCCTCATCCCTAATTACCCTTGAGAAGATAGCAGTAAGCCACCTTCTTGAACCATTGGAGTCCATTCTGATGAAGGCACTCCCACATTGCAGGGATATATAGGCACCCAGACCAAACAAAATGTTTGTTCAATGATGACCAGGACTGTAAGGATTGGAATGTGGTGAGGACTGGAGTGTGGGGAGAGGCACTTTGTCTAGATTGTCTAGCAGACTTCCAATGAAAGGCATCTCTATTTCAAGGAATCACTTGCAACCAGTGGCTCCCTCTTGTGATCTGCTGAAACAAGAAGCTGGTGGTGTTCTACTGGGACTTCCTCTGGTAGCCTTCCTTGGCCACTTGCTCCTGCTGTTCTTCCCTCTTCATATTCCTGTCCCTCAGGCTATGTGTCTACCTAGTGCATTTCCTCTGCCACAAATTGCTGAATTCACATATCACACTTTATATGTAGTATGTGAAGACACTTTATGTGTGGTATGTGAAGAACCATACATCACATAATGTGGTTGTGGAGAACCTGGATCGATGCAGACGCTGGAATGTCTCCAGAATCTATCCTCCAGGTGGAGCTGGCTGTGGAAAATATCTGGCAGCTCATTCTCTCTGAGGAAAAATGCATCACATGTATTTCCCACAAGTAGCACATTCACCATGAGACAATTCTGCTGAAAATCCACAACAACCTGAGCGCTGAGGAAGTGGAAACATTTCCTATTGATGCCAGGTTATTAATGGGAGCCCTTATGTGAACATGAGTGTAGTCAATGGATGTCACTCCTGGAAAGCCAACAATGCTGGCAAATCCCAGCCACTGTGATGCTATCTGGTTGCCATTGAAATCAAGGTGTACAAAATCATTTTTTTGTGAATTCAGTCTTTGAGTGACCTCTAATGAGAGATCTACGTGTCTGCTTGGAAAGATTTTGAGATAAGGGAATTGAGACTCAATACGATCTTGACAAAAATGAAGAAAGCAGTCCAGGCTGGAGGCCCTCCTGCAGCATTCCATATACCTCGGTGATGACAGATTTGGAAAACCTCAGCCTATGAAAGAAGCCCAGGTAGGAAGTGGCATGTCTGATGATGGTGCAAGTAGGCTCTTCACTAAGGTCTGTGTCTTTCCCTTCAACCCTGGGGTTCCCAACCCACCCACTGTGGGCAGTTATTACTAATGCCTCCAGGTCATTGAGTGCTGACAGTGGTGTTGCCAATGAATGAGCGTCTCAGCAGCTGAATGCTGAAAAGGACTTGTTAGTTTGATGCCATTCTGTGGACTCCAGAAGTATGAGAGCAGCCTGCAGTTATTTCTGAAGCTGCTCAGTCAGACCTTCTGATGTTAGCAAAGTGTCTCTTTAAACATGCTTAAACGTGACCATGCACTATGAGTTGTACTCTTCTGCAAATGTACATAATGCCAAATATCTAAAATCTGATACAGAGCAGCAATCAATAGGATGTTAAGATATCATCAGAAAAGTATAATACAGGTCAAGCTATAATCCTGAGGCAATACTCATTTGAAATCTATCTGAAGCGATCGCTTTAAAGATGTAATGGGTTAGTAATGGGGGATTGCAGAAACTCTTCTTTCTAGATGTATTCAGACTGATAAATATTTTCAAATGTAAATCATATGAACAGGTCTAACTTTTCGGTCCATTGTTCAACTGAACATCTATTTTTTGGGGGGTTGAATTGAGAGGATGTTAAGAGGTCTTGTTATACCAGAACAGTATTTCTGCTATACTCTGCAGATTACAATTTATGACTGTCCATTGGCCACTCTGCAAATCGCCATTTATAACTCTTTTGTTCATCATGTTTCTCCTGGAACTTGCCAATGACATTCCCAAACTTATTCTAATGTTTTTTTCTGGATGCAGCATTGAGGATATTTGAGTTCAATATCTATGCTCTGGTGTCAGAGATTTTTAGGGATTAAAGGTTTTCTTGTTTATGTCCTTTAGGGTTTCACCTCCAAGATGAGTTGCTATTGAACATATGTGTGCACTGTGTACCTGACACTTGCTTGAAGAGGGGAAACTGAGAGGTCTAATTGCAAGTATACATAAGCTATCATGAAGAATGATAACAGACTGGAGGACAGGCACCTGCCAAGCCACATGCTAGGTCCTAGAGCTGTTTTCTCAGATGTGGGAATATTGCTGGTTCTGCCAACACCATGAATTTGAAAGATATACGGTAATCTCAAACCTCTCCAGTGTTTATTGTCACTGTTCAGTTAATCTGGGCCAGAAGGCAAATTGTCTTTGCCATTCCATGCATATTATCTGGGCTGAAGTCCTCTCAGTAAGAGGGTATGGATAAATAGATTTGTAAACATGTCACTCTTTGGGTCCTCCAAAATGATCTTCAGAAATGTCATATAAGACATTGCTTATTCAGTGTCCTTATTTGAAAAAAAAACCTCAGAGATCTGATGTGTGAAGCTCTTGAGCTGGGGTCAATGGGACCTTTGCTTCCTTGACGTTTTCCCTCCCTCTGTGGCAGACTGATCTTAACAATTGTCTGCATACCTGTGATGGCTTTCACTTTGTGAATGAATGTTGAAGGGATTGATGAAACAGGCAGGCACTGTCCAATTTAATTCTACCTTGCATCATCTCACTGTAACTTGCAGAATACAATAAGACAATGACTTCATTTTGATGAAAGTCTCTGCAACCGAACTTAAATCATGTTTGGTTTTTTTGCCTTCATTCTCTGGTCCATGGAGAATGAATCTGACATTTCAGGATTATGAAAGGGTTTGACAGGCTCGATCTGGAAACAATAGTATCTTTCAGTGAAGGGAAGCTATCCTTCTTATTCTGTTTGGCCAAAATGTGTCTCCAGACATGGTGAGCCATTAAGTTCAGAGGACAACCAGGGACGGACAATAAATATTGTCCTTGAATGAATAATTGATAAAAGAAAAATCCTAAAAGGTGAAAGGTTTTTATTTACTCACAGAGTTGTCTAAAATAAGGAACTGCTTCTGGAAGGATTTGGGGAGATGAGTGACATTCATGCATTAAAGGGGGTGGTAAACACTTGTTGGGGTGAAGGGAATGGAAAAATTTGTTGACAGCGTGGCAGCAGATTTCTATGGTATGTAGACACCAGCATAGACTTTTGTTTCTGTGCTTCAAGTGCTCACAAATATTTTGAAAGGTCTTGTCAAATGTTCAACTGCCAAAAGACCTGCCAAGTCACAATTTTCAACTTTTCAATTCTACAAAACTTCATTCTCCTGTGATTCCCAGGGACTGAACACTGGAGGATCCTCTATCTGTAAATTGTGTCGAGCTGCTTGTTATTCTGTGTGATGTGGTGTAAGCAGAATATTAGTTGCCTGGAAGGAGGCCAGCATAGTTCCTGAAAGCTCACCTCAACCATCATCCACAGATATTGGCTGAGACATGTACAGTTGAAGTACAGACATTAGGGTGGAATTGTGATGCATGTTGCTCTAAGTGAATAAGTTGTTGTGAACGTTGATGTCAGTTACTAACAATGGATGTGCAAACTGATCATTTGGTCATATTGTAGATTGATAAAGCCAAAACCAAAATAAATTTCAGTTAATGTACAAATTCATTGAGAACAGGTAAAATTTAGAAGCCTTGTGCTTTACCTCTGCAGCTTTGATAAACTTTCTGTAACTCTGCAGCTTTGATAAACTTTCTGTAACTCAGCAGCTTGATTAGATTTCTGGTGCTGGCCTTGTCAGGAACAAAGAAAACAGAAGCAGGAAGATCAGGAGTGGGACTTAAGAGTATTATTTTAAATGCAAAATATTCTTTGTAATCCAAGGAACGGACTGCTTGATTGGGCATTGAACAGAATCCTACATAACTGGACGTTTCCCTGACTTTTTAAAAATCACCACATACTTTAATGTAAGAGACTCATCTCCTGATACACCAAGGCCTTCCCACCATCTATAAGGTACTAGTGAGTAGTGTGATGAAGTACTTTCCACTTGCCTGGATAAATGCAGCTCCAACAGCACTCAAAAATGTTGGTACATTCCAGGACAAAACAGTTCACTCTCTGTCAACCACACTAAATATTAATTCTCTCCACCGTCAGTGCAAAGTGGCTGTAGTGTGTACTACAATTACTTGCCTCCAATAGTACCTCCCAAATCTGAAATCTCTATCGCCAAGTAGGATGAAGGCAGCAAGTGCATGGGAGCACCAGCACCTGCAGGTTCCCCAGGGTGGAAATATATCCAGGTTTACATCCTGCCTACCAGAACTGTGAGTCTAGCATCACCAGCAGTTCAAGACGGTGGCTCAAATCCATCAACACAGGGCCAGTCCGAAAGGTCAATAAAACCTGGCCTTTGCAGCAACTCTCAGATCCAGGAAAATGAATAAACAAACAAAAGAAAAATCTTGGGAGTTCTGCCTGCATTTTTCTGTTGATGAGTCATGTAAATTTAAATCAGACCCATAAAAACAATCACTGTAGGTGAGGCAGGCCTGTTTTTAAGCTCATTCCTACTGGTCTTGCTTCTCATCACCCCCATTTAAAAAAAAAATTAAGAACCCAGAGCATTTGAGGGGAATAAACAAAAAATACAGGAAATACAAGGTGAGTCAATTATGATCTGGAATAGAAAAGACAGATGACTGTTTCAAACACAATCTTTATGAGACTGTTACTCCAGAGATTGCTTTGTATTTCTGTTTCAAATTAATTTTAGCTAAAAATAATTAAGATTTATTAAATTTCCTTGTATTATATGGTCAATAATCTGTGCATGTAAAATCTAAAGCATTAGGTTTGATAAAACAAAATCCAATTTTTCAAAAGAGGCCCTGCGTTCGATATGATCACTGCAGTGTTGCTTTGTTAATGAAGTGTTTGCACCTTGGTAAATTGAGAAAATGTCAAGTTCTGCATTATTGAGCTCAGTCTGCCTGAGACAGCTAAAAAGTGGATTTAATCTAAGTCGGAATCTTAATTAGATTCATCACTCTTATTCTAATCTTTGAAAATCTCATTGTTTAAAAGATTTTTCAAACTGGACTGTTGCCCAGTCCATGTTAAGAAACTGTTTCTGTGAAGTGCGTTCTATTTGTTGCAGCTTTTTGGTGATGAATATGCTGAAAATTAGCCATCTGTTTTGCATATAGTGGGATCAATCACTGCTCCTCTTCTGATATCGCATCAATAGATTGTCATTGTTCCTCACTACAGCTGCCTCTATTTTGCTGAGGTTGTGTAATTTTGCCCAGCAATTTGCCGGAAGTTCCAAACAGAACAGTTAAAATTCACCCATGTAACGTGGGAAAATTTGGGACCCAACCATACTCCCAACCATACTCACCATTAGTTGCCATTTGTACGTTTTAACCTTGCTAAGACTGGAAGTTCTCTTCTTGATGAAAATCTTGCAAAATCAATCTGGACACCTTGTTTTGTCAGCAAGACACAAGAGCTCATTCCAGACACTGACATTTATTATATTATGGCATCGTCCACGTGAGAGACTGCAAGGATATTTGCATCATCTGTCCCATGACATGTCCTGACGTCAGCTGGGTTGACCACCGCCAAATCCTAAAATTCTGGTTCATTTTAAAGGTCTTCAGGAACCCACAAAGAAGGTTCTTCTTGGACAGTGCATTGTATATAAGCTGACAGCTCCCAACCAACCATAGCTGTAGCATGCTCATCTTCCTGGACCTTCCTAAAGTCCACCAAAATTACCAACTGTGAAGAGACTCTTTTCTTCCAAGCCAGAAACACCAGGGCTGGTTTGATGGGTGCAGCAGGAGATTCTGGGACTAATTAATCATAAGCACTATGTATTCCCGAGTTGGGAATTCTATCATGGCAAAGAAATCAGTTTGCAAGTATCTGAAGGCCAACAACCAATAAAAAAAATTGTGACTTAAAGAACAGATGATCGGTAGAAAGATTAGAGGAGATCTAGCAACTTGCTGATAATTGCAACATGCATGGATATTTCAGCCCTTTCAAGATAATCTGTAGCCTAAACACCCAAGGATCCATCGTGCTGTGACACAAGAACAGAGGAGAGCTAAACCAGGATAGAGACACAGTCAGCATCCACTGGAAGGAGCACTTCACAGAAATCCTCTTTCCTTGATGTGAGTATCCTTGACCCCATTTGACAACACAGGATCTGGTCCAGTGTCACCATCCCAGACTGTCAAAAAGCCACATGACATCTGAAAAACAATGATGACTCTGGAGTGGATGATATCTGTGCAGACAGGAATTTTATCTCAAGCCATAAGCTATCTCTTTCAGATATGTCGTAATCATGTCGGACTTCATGGAAGAAGATCAATTTGATCCAGTAACTGCAGAGTGGTTTCTCTCCTGTGTGCCATAGGGAAAGTCATCAGAAGGATCTTCCTCAACTGGCTCCTCCCAATGGCAGTGGGGATTCTGTCCATCATGAGGAACGTGGACATATGTAATTTTCATCGCATGACAACACCAAGATAAATCAGGGAGCAGTATCAATAGCTGTTTGTGATCATTTTTGACCCTGTTAGAGCATTCACAAAGCAAATCCAGGGTTAGTAGAAATTAGAAAAATGATCAAAGATTGACGGTCTTTATTTGAATGCACATTTGCAATAATATAGATAAGTTAACAGCCCTTTTAGCAACATATATGATCTAATAGCTATTATGGAGTCATGGTTGCAGGGGTACCAGGACAGACTGCTCAGTATTCCAGGTCATTTAATATTTCAAAACAAAGGCCAAAAGAGAAAGGAGGCAGGGTAGCATTGTTAATCAAGGAAGGTATCTGAATGGTGTTAAATCATGAAATAAAAGTAATGCCTTGTAACATAGAATCGGTTTGGGTTGAAAATTATGAATTGCAGGAGAAAGAAGACACGGATGGGAGTAGTCGATTGGCTGACAAAATGTGACCTCTCAGTAGGGCAGAACATACATGGGGAAACATCTGGGGCAAGTTTGAAGGGAGTTGCAAATGTCATGGGAGATTTAAATCTACGTGTTGATTGGACAAACCAAACTGGCAAGGATATCGCAGAAGAACATGTAGAGTGCATCATGGTTTGCTTTTTAGAATAGTATGTTCTAGAATCTACCTGGGAACAGGCTATTTTAGATTTAGTCACAAGTTATTAGGAAGGATTAATAAGAGATCTTTTGGTTAAAGATCTTCTTGGAGGTAGTGACCAGAATATGACAGAAATCCAGATGCAGTTTGAGGGTAAACACCACAAGACCAAAATCAGTATCTTCAACTTAACTAAGAACAATTATAATAGTATGAAGGTGGAGTTATCCAAGGTGGACTGGAAAAATAAGCTAAGAGACAGGTCAGTAAATGAATAGCAGCAGATATTCAAATAACTGGTCTATAACACTCCTCCCTGATGGTAATAACAAGAAGAGGGCATGTCTTGGATGGTGAGGCTTGTTTTTGATAAAACTACCAAATTGTGTGGTCAGTCATTACCATAATCATGCTTTAATAGTGCATAGATACCATCAGTGTCTCTGTGAAAGCACTATTGAATGAGTGTTACAGCTGTGAAGTGCTGGGGAGACAATTTGCTGTTAGTTGCAGCATGCTGTGTGGTGTCTGTAAGGTGCTAGAGCAGTCTCCAGAGTTCTGACAGTTCCTAATCAAATCTCCTGATGTCAGCTGAGTGTCCCTTTAAATAGTGGAAAAAAACAAGGTAGTGTAATGTACTGTGTAGTGGTACTGTGACAGTCATTAGTTGTAACCAAATTATGTTAAAAAGGGCAGAAATAGGTGTTGCATGAATCGCAACCTCGTCAGGGTGCGCCACAACCAAAAAGACATCAGACTTGCTGACATGACTATTGCACAGAAGTGTCATGTCCATTTTCCCAATGGGTGCTATTTTTTTGAGAAATGGTCCCTGGGGCCATTGTTTTACTTGGGGTTCACTTGATTTATGTGTGATTTGCACAAAAAAACAAAAACTGCACAATCCAATTTCCAGGCATAACTTTGCTTTCCACCTTGCAGTTCAGTGCAAAACTGCTGTATTTAGATCTATACTGTAAAATAGCTCACCCAGCACTTTCCATTACTTCCAGCCATAACACAGAATGTGATAAATGATGTGATAAATGATACCACCCCCTCTAGAAATACCTGGGGGCATTTTCAAAGGTTAGAGAGTAAATAGCTTTGAGGTTCTGCTACATACATTAGTGCAAACTTCATTTTCAAACATCCATCCTTAACGATGCTGAGCTTACAATTATATTTTTAAAGCTGTCACCACAATGTGCTTGACCCTACTCCAACCTTCGCAAGCTGACCAGTTCTCTAATTGTGCTTACATCCAGCAATCATTGTGCATTTTTGCCTTTGTCTAGTTAAAGTACGCAGTTCCACCATAAATAAAATTAATGATGCAAGAGTAAGCTAAATGCATATCCTAGTTAAGTGCGTTATGACATTCTTATACCTCTGGGACATCATTTTCCTTAATGTTATCCTGCACCGTCGTGGAAATAGAATGCATTTGAAATTGTTCTCAAAGTGTTGCTGGTACAGTATTTTAAATAAAAGGAAAAGCTGGCTGCTTGCCAAACCAACCCTCATATAAACTAGCTTTAAGTGGTGAAATACATTTTTATTTTGCTCATCTTGTAACTAATCATATCCTGCCTCATTTCTGAAAAATGCCCACAATAATTTTGAGAAAAAATATTGAAGTTGTTTTTCTGAATGTACTCTGGGCTTTAAATATTTAGCATGCAGAATCTGCTGATGGTATTATTTACCTGGCTGATGAAAAATGATGCCAGTGCAATGGGTTTGAACTTTCGAACGAATATGTTGAAATTTCCTTTTAATTTATGAGAATACGATCATTCAAATTGGTTACAGGTGAACGATTTACCCAAAAAGCATTAAGCAACATAATTAACACTTACTGTACAGCTGGTGAAGGTATTGCCTGGTAACGTACACGGTCATAAGACCTCAGCACAATTCTTGTTCTGTGTTAGGTTATCTGGCTGACAGATGCTATACTTTGGGGTCAGCTTCCTTGCATTAGGATCAGGGTTAAATATTCAACCAATACAGTAAAACTCTGTTAATCTGGCACCCTTGGGACTTCAGTTTTGCTGGACAGGCAGATTTTATGGTCTATTGGATTCTGCTCCTATTACTAACACACCTTTAATTCAGTTTTATTTTGATATTACACAGTAGTATAATAAATTTTCCAGTGAACCAAGTGAATTTAAAAGGAACGCAGGAAACAAAGCATTTGAGTTTAAAGGGAGTCCGGGAATCAGGACGACGGTGAATCTAAAAGGAGTGTGGGAACGGGGCCCCGGTGAGTTTAAAAAAGGAGTGTGTGGAAAAGGGGTCACTGTGAGTTTAAAATGAGCAATGGGAACAGAACAAGGTAAGCTAGATACTGAACCATCCAAGCTTTGAAACAATAGGATAATGGAGTACCAGAGCTTTACTGTATACATGTTTCTGATTGTAAGTGCTGGCCCCTTGGGGGTGTATGGATATGGAGGCAATAGACAACAGCTGGCTGTGATATATTCCACAATTGAATCTCACATGAAGAATAATTACTTATCCAAGACACTGAAGAGTTGCTTTTGATGGTGGATCTGTATGCCAACAAGAGTGTTTAGCATACAAGAGAAAGCCCAAATTGAAAAGCCTCTCTGTCTGTCTTTTCTAGAGTCATATCTTAATGAAAACTACCTATCCCTTTGCCATCAACCCCAAACAGAATTTACCAAACTCACCTGCCAATGACTTTTGCTGAATTCAAGTGAGTATGGTTGTCATAGCAACAACGAGTATGAACAACCAGTTAAATGAGTTCCACCTCTTCCCACCCAGTTTGAAATCCAGCTTGCAGTTGCTGTTCCTTGTATCTGTGAAATGAACCCTTCAGGGGTTCTGTGGTATCCATTTTAAAATATTACACTGAGGTACCCCCTTGGCAGTTTAATCTTAATTTCCAAAACATTACATAATTAGGTTTCAGGGGAAGAATAAGATAGATTGACCAAATGATTTTCCTGACATCTTTGAAAATATTTTTCATTGCCAATGGCAATTGCCAATCCAGCTTTAGCATCAGTGGAAGTGCAATAAATGATTTAACCCCTCAAGCTAATGCCACTGTTCAATTACATCCTGGTCAATCTGAACCTTATTTACACACCTTTATTCCATCATCACTTCATACCCTCACCTCAATAAAAAAAAACTATTTGTCCCACATCCAAAAAAACTTCATTTGACCCAGAAGCCTTTGGGGACTGAATTCCAATTATCTGCTCTCCAGCGTGTAAAAAAAACTTTTCAGTTTCATTCCAAACTGGCCTAGCTCTAATTTAAATATTATTCCTCCTGCTCTTGCTTCTAACATGAGAGGAAATATTTATTTTCTATATCTACCCTATTGAAACACTTCTTTATTCTAAATACTTTGATTCCATTACAAATAGAGACCCAGATTAGAGTCTGATCCACAAAATATTTATTCAGTGGGGAGAATTAACTGAAAAACATACAAGGAACGAGGATGTGTAATTGATTAGTTTAGGATGGCTTTGGAGGAAGATTTGTTGTGTTTCACTGGAATTTGTCCAATATGTAGGAAATGAGAAAACAGCTGTCAGAGTTTAAACAGTGAACATCTATTTCTATGACCTTAGAAATAAATGATATTAAAAATAAATCTGACAGGTATTACCACACATCTCCACAATGCAATAGCAGCATAAATGAATATTATTTCAAAATAATGTAGAAATAATCCAGCTTCAGATAATGCAGATTTAAATCAGCAATTTCTTTTCCCATAAATAATATTTGTACTTATACCACACATAAGAGCAACTGAGAAGTGTTTTTCTGATTTTTTTTTGTTCTTGACATGCAGTGGTGATTGCTACATGGCCAATGCAACAGTCTTTCTCCAGAGTTGTGTACTTCATATACATTAGATGAATGGTTAATCTGGCCTGTAGCAGGTATTGATTAAGAGGTGAATGTGGCTTGAAAGGCCAAGGGAACCACAAAAGCAAAATATTGCAGATGCTAGAATTCTGAAATGAAACTGAAAATCCTGGAAATTGTCAGCAGATAAGATAGTACCTAAGAACATAAGAAATAGAAGCAGATGTCAGCTATTCAGCTCCATCACTTAATTACATTATGGCTGATCTTTTATTATTTCAGGACTCTTCTGAACTAACCTGTGTAAACTATCCTAAAATGCATTGATCTCTATTTTGAATACACTCAGTGACTGAGCCTTCACGGCTCTCTTGGGTAGAGAATTCCAAAGGTTCACTACTTTCTGGGTTAAGAAACAGTTAACATTTCAATTCAATAACCCTTCATCATGATTGCCTCGGCCAATATTTTCACATGTACCAAATACTTAGGGACGGTCTTTGGGAGATTTTCTCCTCTCTTGCATTTCACGCAGTTGGAATCCTAAATAGTAGTGGCTAGTTTGCTCCCTTTTTAAAACCAGTACCTTTTAAATAAGCAACACAGGAAGCACAGAGTAGCCTTTCTTCCTGAGAGAAAAGAAAGTAAATGGCGGAATATAAGAGACCCTCGGACCAAGACTTCAATCTACAAATCTCTGGTGCCCCTGTAATTCTTAATAACTACCAAAAATTGGGGACAAATCTGTAATGTTCCCAAATATGGCAGCAACCCTGGGAATGGATTTGTTCCATGTTACCAAAAAACAAATAAATGAAGGTGTTGGATCAGCTGGGAGGCTATTACCCTTTGTTTCTTTCCTCTACAGATGCTTCCCGACCTGCTAAGTATTTCCAGTATTTTCTAATTCTTTTATTTTATGGTGAGTTTAGATAATGTATGGATAAGTATACTTCTGACCTGCATCAGTAGCTTGTCATCTGTTTTGCTTCAGTACATTATTTCCCCCGATAGGTGGTTTCAGCCCTAGTAAAAATTAAATCAATGGGAAATCTCTCCACTATCTAGAACCATACCCTGCTTGAAGAAAGGATGATTGTGATTGTTTTGGGGTCAGTCATATAAGTGAAAAGGTATCATTACAGGAGTAGCTTAGGACAGATTCTTTCTGCACACAGCAAGACCTGGACAATATTCAAACATAGGCTGATAAATAACAAGAAACTTTCATGCCATGTAAGTACCAGGCAATGATAATTTCTAAAAAAGCAAACTCTTACCAAGAGGCAGAAAATATTGGTGGGAGTTGTGTACAAGCCTACAAACGCTGGTTGTAATGTTGGGGAAGCCATCAAACCAGAAATTAGAGGTACATAAAACAAGGGTAATACAGTCATCTTGGGTGACTTGAAATCCACATATTCATTGATCATTCCAAACTAGCGAAAACATTGTGAAGGATGAATTTCTGAAATATGTACAGATTTTTTAAAATATATTTCAATATGACGAGAGGTTAAACTGGCTTCTCTAACGTAGATTGGATACTGTGCAATGTGAAGGGGTGAGTTCAAAATCCTGATGCGTGGGATCCTTTTGGGAAAAGGGACTATTAGAAAGCAGATTTCATCAATGAGCTAGAAAGTGAAGCAGTTTAATCCGAACTAGGGTCCTAACTCTAAATAAAGAAAACTATGAAGTATTTGGTGTTGGTTTGCTATAATAGGTTCAGGAGTTTCATTAAAAGACAAGATCGTGCCTGACATTCAAGGAATGAATATATAAACTGCAGCAAATATAGATTCCTTCCTGTAAGAACAGAAAGGGAAAAGTAACACAAACTTGACCAAAAAAGACTATGAAGGATAACTTTAGATTTAAAGAGGAATCATGTGAAGCTACTAGAAAAAGTAGGAAGCCTCAGGATTGGCAGTAGTTTGGAATTTAACAAAAATGGATAGGAGAGGAAACGTATAAGGAACAAGAAAAAGAATTAAAAAGAATTAATGCTTTTACAATTGTGTAAAAAAGATTTGTGAAGGTAAATTATAGTCAGAAATGGAAGAATTTATATTGAGGAGCAGAGAAATGTCAGAGCTATTAAACAGATACTTTGGTTCCACCCTCATGGAAGGGGACACAAAGAGGCTAGTGAATAAAAAATCCACTGAAAAGGAAGAATTAAAGGAAAATAGTAGTTGTAAAAAAATCAGTGAAGAAATAATGTAGCTGAAAGTTGATGAATGGTTCCAGCAGATTAGAGGGTAGCAAATGTAACAGCACTATTTTAAAAAGGAGAGAAAGAGAAAGAGAAAGAGAAAGAGAAAACTAGAAACTACAGGCTAGTCAGCCTAACATCAGTGACAAGGAAAATTTTGAAGTCTATTATGTAGGATGTAAATTTCTAAGTCCAGAAAAACTGGATTTTGAAAATACCTTAGGGACTAGATGAAATTGAAATTATTTCAGATGAATCTACTGGAATTTGTGGAGGATGTCACTAGTAGACTATACGAGAACCAATAGATGAAGTGTATTTAGATTTTCAAAGACTTTTTATAAAGTGCTGCATAAGAGAAGAGTGTACTGAATAAAGCACATGGGATTGGGGTAATATACCAGTATATATTAACAATTGGTTGACAGACAGGAAACAGAAAGTAGGAATAAGTGGGTCTTTTTCAGGATGGCAGGCAGTGAGAAGTAGGGTACTACAGGGATCAGTTCTCTGGACTTAGATATTCATGACATTAATAAATGCTTTGGATGAAAGAACATAATATTTGTATGTTTCCCAATGACACGAAACTGGGTAGGATTGTGAAGAGGATGCAAGGAAGCTTCAAGGCAACTTATATGTGTTGAGTGAGTGTTCAAGCATCTGGCAGATGCAATATAACATGGATAAATGTGAAGTTTACTTTGATAGGAAGAATAGAAAGGCAGTGTTTAATTTACATGGTGATAGATTGGAAAAAGTTGATGTATAAAGGGATCTAGGTGTCCTTGTGTATGTTTGCTTTCTGTGACTGGTGTACAAAGAACATCCAGATCCCTTAGTATAACAGTCATTGAAAACAAACATGCAGGTGAGGCAAGCTGTAAAGAAGTCAAAGAGCATGTTAGCCTTCATTAAAAGTGATAGTGAGAACAGGAGGAAGGATGTCTTTCTACAATCGTACAGGGACTTGGTGATGGGGTATTGAGTGGATATGCAGTGCACTTTTGGTCTCTTTACCTCAGAAAGGATATACTTGTGATGGACAAATTGCAATGTAGGTTCACCAGGTTGATCGTTGGGAAGGTGGAGAAATTACCGTAGGAGAAATGGAGTCAACTTGGCTTGTGCTCACTAGAGTTTGGAAGAATGAGAGGAAATCTCATTGAACAATACAAAATTGTCACAGTGATTAATGTACTGGACATTGGGATGGTTGTTTCTCCCAGCTGGGTGGAGTGGGGGCAGGGGGGTTTGCAGCATCCAGAACCACCGAGGGTCATAGTCTCAGGATAAAAGGTAAAGCATTTAGGACTGAGATGAGAAGAAATTTCTTCAGTCATAGACTGGTGAACCTTTGGAATTCTCCATCGTGGAAGACTATGGAAGCCACATCACTGAATACATTTAATAAAGAAGTACACAGTCTTCCAGATGCAAAATACTCCTAATAGTATGGGAAGTGGGGGAAGCAGGAATATGACATTGCTGTAGAAGATCAGCCATGATCATAAGGAATGGCAGAGCATGCTCAGAGGGCCCACTGGCTAGTTCCAGCTTCTGTTTTCTTTGTTTTTATGTTAATGACATTGAGGCCCCTCATCAACAATTTGTGATTGCCACAGACTGGAATCTCATCTTGGGTAGTCAAGTAAAGACTGTGGCATCAAAACTTTCAGCATTAAATTATAAGGCTGGATTTTGTTGACTTTATGACCTTGAGTTCAGAAGAAGTGATCTAATTATGGCAATTAACATGATGAAAGGACCTGATAGTGTAGAAACACAGAAAGTTTTCTCTAATGGAGAAATCCAGAGAAGGGGATAATCTTAAAACAAAAGTGAATTACTTATTAAAATATACAAATGGTACTGCTGTAAATTCAGTGTTGTGTAGTTATTCACATATTACATTCACGACCCTTATTCTGGGCATTTCTAGTGCTTTGGTTTGCTCAGTGGGAGTACAGATGCAACAACTGGATCTATAGTATTAGAGCATCATCTTTGACCCATATCTTCACTTGACATTCAATTAAGTTTCAGTAAAGGCAATGCTGCTTATAAATAACACTCATAAATGGCATGTTTCATCTTTACAACAGAAACAAAACAAATTACAAACATTTGAATGCATGTGATAAAACAAAGACAATAATAGTTCTTTTTTGAGCAGGGAATGATGTTTTAGGTTATGCTTGTCCTACACTATAGTGCAGAGTACACTTCACAACTGACGAGTTACATTCTGGACTACAAACTGCTCTTTGCCTTCGAGGAAAACTTACTTGTTTACTTGCAAATGTGCAGAATTGTACTTCCTCAGCAATTTTTTTTAACATAAGGAGAGCAAGAGGATTGAGACTGTCAACTTCCTCACACTCAAATACTAAGTTTATAAATTTGCAACATAGCTTCCTAGCAGATACCATTTACAACTGTATATCACGGGCAACAATGTAAGACAGTTGTCTGTAAAAAATCTTGCAGTACTTGGCTTCAGTATATCCAAGACTTTTAAAGCTTAGCCTGGAATTATCCTGCCATATTGACTGAATTGATTTACATTCAAAACATTTAGCCTTAATGCAAAAATAGGGACATAACCTGATCCAGACACCAAGACTAAATTGGTGAGAATTTACTAGAGGAAGAATGTGTTGGAGGATGAAGATAGACGAAACGTGAGCAAAGATAGAATGCTTTGTATTTCATAATAAACTGCAAAATGAAACAACAAATTATCTTTGGACAGCAGCTGAAACCACAGCTTGGAATAAACAGGCAGACACACATCTAAGCTGTGATAAAAGGTGCAAATTTAAACAGATGTCCCTTCCAGACACACTGTGCAGATTAAAATGAAATGACTCTGGAAAGAATCCAAGCCTGATAAAAATAAAACCACTCCACTTACCCAAGTGGGTGTGTCATGCTGAGAACCTTTTTAGAAACTTTTTGTTTTATTATCCCAAGAACTACTGACATCAGGGACTATGGTAAGTCACTCAAATATAGAAGCACAATTCTGTGTAATAGAAATTTCACCCCTGGAATAAACAGGAAAATGTTTCCCCTGGAGGAAAGCAGATACACCCTGGACCTTCTTGACTGTCAGACTCCTGAGCCTTGAGACTTCTTTTTTGCCAGAGTTTCCATTTCTCATTTCTATATCTAATCTGATGAAATGCTTCATAATTTTAAAGATCTCTATCAAGACTTTTCAGTTTCATTTTGACAAAAAGATCCACCATCTGCTCCTTTTTTTCTGAGATTTACAACTTCACAATTGTAATAACAATCTTATAAATCTTTTCTGCACTTTCTCCTATTGTTCACTGTACTTGTGGTATGGAGACCAGAATTGCAGACCACAATACAAGTATAGTCTGTCCAATGATTTGTGTGAATTTAGAAATCACCTGCCTGATTTTATGAAAAAATAAATATTCTTCAGGATCAGTGTGATGGGGCATTATGGCTTTATCGAATTAGCTTACCACTTTCAGTGAAGTACTCATCTGTATTCCCAGAAATGCTCTGTGCCATTTAGTTTTCTTTTACCCTTCGAGGAATGTTTTTTTTCCAAAGCTAATAATCACCACTACTCACTAGAGCACGTGTTATGTACCATTTTAATGACTATCTAAATATTAAGACAGGTGATGTAGCTATTGGGGGTTAAGTAAAATTGAGAGAAGGAATAAAGTTCAGAATGAAATACTCAAGAGGAGAGAAATTTTCAACATGAAAACAAATTAAGCTGTCACTAGGGCATGCAATAAACCAACAGGTCAGCACAAGAATATCCTATGGAGAGGAAGATGGGACTATGTGTATTAGTAAACTTATTTTAATTGATGACTTCAAGTAAAACATCATACACTAGTAAAGCTCAGAGTCTGAAGTCAGAGTTGATGACTGGCTGCTTCATGAGGGGTGGCCAGAAAACCCATGGTGTGATCTGATGTTTGTGAGTGACCCATAAAAGAAATGGCAGTCCAGGGCATTAGACCATATGGCAGTCAATAAATTTACTGATGTAGCTTTGCCATCATCTTCCCCTGTGGGTAGCGACCGTTGCTGTTTTATATTTCCAGCAACACTGACAGTTATCCAGTATGTTGCCCAAGTGGTCATTCTGTGTGTGTAAGACAATCCACAACACTGACAGGATAATAAATAAAGGAGGCACTTCCATTGAGACCCACCCATAGAGTTGGGTTCTAAATCATATGCATGACAGACATAAAGGGCAAGAATGCATTGGATTCTTTGGATATGCAAAGGCATTGATGGTGGTGATGATGGTGGTGGTGGGGACTGGGGGTTGTGGGAATAGTTGGAGGTAGGGGAGGTTGAGGATTGGAAATGTGGGCATGCTATGTTGACACCGGAGATGTGGCGACACTTGCGGGCTGCCCCCAGAACACTACACAAAAAGATGTATTTCACTGTGTGTTTCGATGTACATGTGACTAATAAAGATATCTTATCTTATCTTAGAAAAGAATTACAAGGATGTTGCCAGGACCTGAGGGACTGAGTTATAGGGAGAGGTTAGACAAGCTAGGACTTTATTCCTTGGAGTATCGGAGACTGAGAGGTGATCTTATAGAGGTGTGTAAAATCATGAGGGGCATAGACAGAGTGAGTGCACTCAGTCTTTTTCCCCAAGGTTGGGGTATCATGAACCAGAGGGCATAGGTTTAAAGTATTAGAGGAAACATTTAACAGGATTTTTTTTATTATACACAGAGTGTGGTATGTATGTGGAATGAGCTGCCAGAGGAAGTGGCTGAGGCAGGTAAAATAACAACTTTTAAAAGACAATTGGACAGATATATGGATTGGATAGGTCCAGAAAGTTATGGGCCAAATGCTGGCAAATGGGACTTGCTTGGTTGGGACATCTTGGTCAGTATGGACCAGTTGGGCTGAAGGGCCTGTATCTGTGCTGTATAACTTTATGAGTCTGTTAGAAGTACAGTGGGTGCAAAATGATGAATCCCAACATGAATTGGGACTCAGCTGAACTTAAAGCAATAAGCAATATTTATAACTTCAGAAGAGTTAACTTCACACAAATGAAAAGAAGATTTTAAAACAAGATTGGAGAATTTAATAACATTCAGTAGAATAAACTGGAACACTTTTTAAAATAATATAGCTGAGCTTGCAAAACAAATAGGTGCATAAGATCAGGAGCTTCTGAGTAAAGTGTGTCCATAAATAAGTTAAATACAAGTTATAAATGAATAAGAAGTAATGTTTGTTAATAAGTTTCCATTTAAGCTGAAACTTCTCTTTTGCACTCTGCCCAAAACTTCTTCCCCAACAAAAATGAACATGACTCCCATTACATTCAAGATCTGGCAGAATGGAGAATGAGCAAAAGATCACACAAAAGCAGAAGAATGTACAATGTTAGATGGAGTAATAAAGGAGAGGATTGGATCCCTGCAACAATCATCCAAAATAAATATGAAATACATGAAATCACAAAGGCTGCATACATATTCACCCTTGGCATTTGAAATCATCCAAAAGCCTGCAAATTTAAATTCCTGCTCATGGCTCTGAACTAAAACATGATCAAAGAACAGCCATAAAGTGAAAAATACTCTTCATGATTAATTCTTCCAAGTATTCAAAAGAAAAAATATGAGTAATATATTCTCATTTCAAGAGTGTTTACCAAGATTAAAGTATGCAAGCCATCCAGCTCCTCAAGCCTGCTTCAGCATTTAGCAGATGTATATCTCAGGTTCATTTACCAGCCTTTGTTCCACATCCATTGATACCTTTTTCCGAATAAAAGTCTGTCAATCTCCTTAATTACAGTTTCAACTTGTTGGAAAAAAAATGATTTATCCAAAGAAATGTCAACTCAAGCTGACTGTTGCACACTATAATCTCCAAAATATTTTCTTAAAGGGCCACATAAGCTGTTATCAACTAAGCTGAAAATTATGGACATTCACAGCAGAAATTGGATACCAAGAATAAATAAAAATATAGGGACAACTAAAAACATCAAGCGATAAAGAGGTCACATAAGGAAATGGGAAATTGTTGCACAACTTTGTTAAAAATGGTACAATTCAGCTTCACAGTAATGATTTGGCGTCAAATATTTAACAAAAATTAGTCAGATACGCAATAAAATACAAGGTTAATAAAATAGGAAATCCAAGGTGCATCAGGCAAAACATAGGCAAGTGTAAAGAATTCAGACAGGGAGAAAAACAGTTGGTATGTGCACACTATAATATATGCTGGAATAATTAAGAATGAGGATTAAAGAGACCCAGAGACTCTGGGTCATATTTTGCAGAAATATGCTTCATATTTTGCATATTTTGCTTCACTAACAATTCTATGCTTCATATTTTGCTTCATTGACAATTCTACAATTGTGCTTCTACACAGGATGCTGGACCAGAAGTTTCAGCAAGTCCCCATGACTAAAACTGGGGAAATTCACTCAATAAACCCAAGCTACATCAATGGTTAATAAGGAGAATAAAAGCTCCTGGTCTCATGGCCATCTTGTTTTGCCCCGTTACCTGAGAGGATTTATATGTGGCAAAGCCTTGCCAGTGGTGCAAGGCCTGACCATTGCAAGATCAGCCTCCTTTATCAATCTCCAATGAATTACACCAAGGGCAATCCACTCAACCATTTTACACAAGGTTTGACCAGTTACAGGGAGTTCTCTTTGTTTAATTTCAATGCAGCTAACCTTGGTTCAACTTTAGAGATGAACTGATGGAAGTGGCTCCCAATTGACTGAAAATTTTGTATTTAAGTGGGCTCAATAACAATATGTCCAAGAACTGCAATCCATAAAAGGGTACATAATGTTGGATTGTGTCAACAACACTCTTGAATACAAGTCAGAACAAGATGAGATCAAATTGTACAGTGCTCTGAGCAGACCACACCTTGAAGACTATTTCGTTCTGCAAACCAAAAAGCAGAAGACTTGAGAGGCAACGCATAGAGCAGCCCATGAAACTAATTACTAACTTATGAAATGTCAGATGTGAATAATGAATGGAGCATTTGGTCTTTTGCAGTTGGAAATGACATATCTGAAAATTAATCTTTGATGTATTTAAGATTACTGAGGGATAAAAAAATGAGCTTATATAAAATGTAAACAAAATCTGGTTGAGTGGACTCAAGTTTGTAATAGGTAGTGATTTCAGTATAGTTTTTCATACTGAGACTGATGAAGAGTTCCATTAAGCTGAATGGAAAGCAATCAGGAGTAAAAACTCAAGCTAAATTTCCCCTTCTTAAATATGAAACCTATTGGGATAAGAGTAATGGTCCAAACGGCACCTTGATTGACTTGAAACAAAAAACTTCTGATCTGGGCAGTGTTTGCCAGTCAGCTGCTTATGTGTGAAAAGAGTACAGCCAAAAGGATTGTAAATACCATATCTTAAATACATACCTATAAAATATATATTAGATTAACTAGAAACAGGCAAGAAATTGTAATACTTTCTTTTATCAAATTGTATAAGTACACAATGAATACCCAGTAAAGTAATCAGCAGTTGCCTTGATCATGTCAGTAAAATCTCTTTTAGCGCACAATCTGTGTCCTCAAAATTTGAGTAGAAAATAAAATATCAAAGTAATGGAAAGGTGGATTTGTGTGCATAAACAGGACAGCAACACTGCAGCTGTACAAGACAGAATTAGTGCAGCTCATAAAGTGCTAGCTTATGGACTGTTCTACACTGATGATATCAACCTTATTCCAGGACAAGTGGATTCATTCAGCAACTGAATCTCAAACTTACCTGCAGAGAAAATCAAAGTTAAGCTGGATGGAAATCTGGGCTCAATTCATTGAAAAGCAACCATCCTTCAACACCTCACCCAGAGGTCGAATAAAGTCATACAGAGCTGTCAGTCAAAAGCAGCCACCATATCACAGGCTTATTTACTCATTCTATTGAACTTTCTGAAGCACAGACAATTATGAAATGGAACCTTGGCTAACCTGGTCTCCAGAAGACAAATTGTGTCATGCTAAACTGGTGAGAAATTTCATTAAGGTGCACAGACCCTCAAAGTCATGTTGAGCAGATTTAAGTGTCATCACAATTCTAACACAAGGAAAAATTTTTAGACTAATTTACTGGAATGGAGTACTTCTCTTTAAAATTTTAATTTTTTATTTCTTTCCCCACAGAAATTATTTTAAAATCATGTATTTAAAACCACTCGTGGAAAGTAAACAGTGTTTTAAAAAAAAACATTAATTTCCCATCCTCGTTGAGAAAGAGTGATAAGTGAGTTAGCAGTCTTCTTAAAACCACAGCAGTATTTGATCCAAAGGTTCTCCTACAATCCAGCTGCAGAATGAATTCCATGATTTACATCCAGTGACAACAGAAGAATAGGAATGAAGGAACAGTAAGTCAAGGTGTTGTGTTGCTTGAAAAAGTGGTGTCATTGCACTGGTAAACTTTGACCACACATAGTCAAAGAAACCTTGTCAGAATTCTGGATAATAGGATAATAGATATCTTGTCAGGATAATAGTAGGAAGTTTTATTTTTTACTTTTAACCGAATTAGTAAAACTTCATGGTCTTCAGAGTCAAAGTTGAGGATTTCCAGGACGTCTCTCTCTTGACTGTATACCATTCTGCACCCACCTCTGCTGGGTCTGTCTATCCTGTGGGATATTAAATCCCCAAACATTCATGTTAATGAATATCAACACGGTACAGGAGCAAGCATTTAGAAGTTGTAACAGCACCAAAAGGTACATTGGCCAATGTCATTATTGAGCAAACACAGAGTTGGTAACAGAGTTACCAAGAAGGTCGATGAAGGAAAGGCAGTGGACGTTGTCTACACGGACTTTAGCAAGGCCTTTGACAAAGTCCCACATGGGAGGCTGCTCCAGAAGGTTAAGATGCTTGCCATTCAGGATGAAGTAGCCAATTGGATTCAACATTGGCTAAGCGGGAGAAGACAGAGAATGGTAGTAGATGGTTGTCTCTCTGACTGGAGGCTTGTGACTAGTGGTGAGCCGCAGGGATTAGTGCTGGGTCCGTTGTTGTTTATCATCTATATTAATGATTTAGATGATAATGTGGTAAACCGGATCAGCACATTTGAGGATGACACCAAGATTGGGGGCGTAGTGGACAGCGAGGAAGGCTATCAAAGCTTACAATGTGATCTTGACCAGCTGGGAAAATGGGCTGAAAAACGGCAGATGGAATTTAATGCAGACACATGCGAGCTGATGCACTTTGGGAGGACAAACCAGGATAAGACTTCCACAGTGAATGGTAGGGCTCTGAGGTGTGTGGTAGAACAAAGGGACCTGAGAATACAGATCCATAGTTCTTTGAAAGTGGTGTCACAGGTAGATAGGGTTGTAAAGAGACCTGTTGGTACTTTGACCTTCATAAATCAGGGCATTGAGTACAGGAGTTGGGATGTTATGTTAAAGTTGTACAAGACATTGGTGAGGCCGAATTTGGAGTATTGTGTGAAGTTCTGGTCACCAACCTACAGGAAAGATGTCAATAAGCTTGAAAGAGTGCAGAGAAAATTTACAAGGATGTTGCTGGGACTTGAGGACCTGAGTTATGGGGAAAGGTCGAATAGGTTAGGATTTATTCTCTGGAGCGAAGGAGAATGAGGGGAGCTCTTATAGAGGTATGCAAAATTATGAGAGGTATAGATGGAGTGAATGCATACAGGCTTTTTCCCCTAACATTGGGTGAGACTAGAACTGGAGGTCATAGGTTTAGGGTGAAAGGTGAACAATATAAGGGGAATCTGAGGGGAAACTTCTTCACTCAGAGGGTGGTGCAAGTGTGGAACAAGCTGCCAGCTGAAGTGGTAGATGGGGGTTCAATTGTAACATTTAGGAGAAGTTTGGATAGGTACATGGATGGGAGGGGTTTGGAGGGATACTTTTCGGGTGCAGGTAGATGGGACCAGGCCTAAGATCAGGTTGACATGGGCTAAAGGGGCTGAAGGGCCTGTTTCTGTTCTGTAATACTCTGTGACATAGCTACAAGCTATATTGTCCTACAATCTGCTTCTATACCCACTCATAATTAATACCAAAATAAAGGGCCAGCTAGTCTGATCCAGTAAAATCAGATAAGGCTACAAGCAGATTAATGCATGAATGAAACCTTTGATGCATTAAAGTGGAACGTATGCAAGTTTGAAAACTCTAAGTTAGAATATCCCAGACATTGTGTGAATGTTCCTTTTTGCTGAGTGAGTTCAAACATGCAATCAAAATCATGACACTTCCACTTAATATTTTCTTCCAATAATTTCAGAACTATTGCAAAATGGCATGCTTCGGGGTGCTTGAGGTTTTTTTTGTCTCTCAGAGAACTGGTGGAATAAGTACTGGAGATGCAGTTGAATACTGAGAAGTCTGTGTCATTCTGTACTTCAATACGACTCATTCTTTGAATCTCATTATGTTCAAGTTTGTCACCTTTTACTTGGGGAGATGATGGTAGTGAGTGGGGCTTGCTCCTTTGCCAGTTTTTGTTGGCATTCATTTAATCTTGCTGAATGGGACAGATTTCAAGAAGAATGTGCATTGAGAAACCAATGGTAAAGGCACAAATTTATTCCGCAGTAAATGCACAAGACAGGCAGCCACAGTTATTTTTTCCACTTTAACTGTGTCTGAGAGAAGCAGCCTGTAAAATAACCATGACGAGTGTAATATAAAATTATGGCCCTAAAAAAATGAAAATTATCTTGCCCTACAGGCCTGCTGTGGAAGTTAGTCACTCTGTCATTATCTCTCCAGGGAACATTTGGGTGTCTGTCTGAAACATTTCTTTTTACCTGTAGTTTATCATATTTAAAATGGCTGGAGGCAATCATTTTAAGAGATTAGTTCTTTAAATCCCCAAAAGTAGTCAGAATGCACAGATGGTGGTGGTGACCTTCATCCCACAGTAGAAGATATTAATGGCATTCCTTCACATTAGGTAAGAAAGGATGAGGAGAAACAAGTAAAAAGAAAGTACACAGAAGCTTAGGAAGAACAATTTAGAAGCTGTAACTTTCTTACAAAGCCTGCGGAAATAATACATTCTTAGTGCTCCTCAGAAACAATATTATTCCTCCTTGAGCCCTGAGTACAACTGAAGTGCTTTCTCTGCTATTAATGTTAAGGGTTTCCTCATCTGAATTGGTAAATTTAGAAATGGAAGGTTGACTGATGTTCATTTGATCATTAAAGTATTTCATGGATAAGCTGGCAGCATGAAATTGTTATTGGGTGCCACATGATGGATAACTGCCAATGCAGAAAACAATAGCATGTTATCTTGTTATGTAAATCATAATACGATTCCCTCACAGATAGCACAATTTAGAAGTATTCTTTGATGTAGAAGCCGTGATTCATTCATGCGTTGTAACTTGATAATTCCTACACTTGTTTTCACTGACACCTTGGGGTTACAATTTGTTTGGTTTGTGAAACTAATGCGATTTTACAGGGCACTTATTAAAATCAATCCTAAGTTAAGTGTGATCTGGTTTTATTTTGTTTGTATTGTTGGAGGGAAATTTGTAGGGACCTCCAATGATCCAAAGAGATGAGGAACTGGAAAGGTTAATTAGGAGATCTTAAAGTCATGATGTATCCCTCCTTTCAGCAGCATTGACCTACTGACAGCTCAAGTTGCCTTCTCCAGAAAGGTCTCATCACCTCACTCATTCCTATCTCAGATTCCCTCCACTCCAAGTTAGACACAAACACCTGCTGAGAAGGAACAACTATACCAGTGATATTCGCAACTACTGGAAAACCATCAAAGATAACCTGTAATCGAAATGTGCTCCAAATTAATTGTTGCCACTTCATAAGCCAGTCATGACATTGCATCCACTGCAGCAGTCTGCTTTGATATGCAGTACCCAATAGCATCCCAGGTGCAACAAGAGGATGAAAAAAATAGGATTGAGCTATGCGAATAGAGATTTATAAAAGGAAAAGCCTGCCTGACTTATCTACTGAAGTTCTTTGAGGTTGTGGCTAGTTGTATTGAAGTGGGGAAGATCCACTGCTCATTTTTGCTTGTTGTTCTACTTTGTTCTTTGGCCCAAAGCCATGGCTCCCCAATGTGTAATAAGTTGTAAAGAGGGCTTGATATGTTGACCAAACTTGGTGAGACTGAGCCATCCAGGGGAAAAAGCAAATTTCAACAAAATTAGTCAATTCTCTTACAACCAACACAGCTCCCACCTTTTCCTGGGCAGGTCTCAGCCCATTCTTGTCAATTTGAAACCACAAACAAACAACTTTAGTGCTGTGTTACTTTTTTCTATATCTTTCCTCAGGACCTCAATAATGTTATTTGTCTTTTCAAATGTTTCCACTCATTCCATGAAAAGGGCGAATGGTTGACACCTATTAACCTCTTGATTTGACGGTGTATCCAACCTATCCTCTGCCTGCTGTCATCACTGATCATCTCAGAGTTCCCTGTGCTCTATGTTCTTTACACAAGATCAGTACCTTGATTCTCCTTCCAGCAGCAACATCCAAAACTTGCTCCAGTGTAGTGTCCATATGTTCTTTTGTGTTGCTGCTTGTGTAAGTAAATAACAGAGGTGGCATTATCAACAGAATATTCTTTAATGAAGGTAATGAACTCTCAGTTAAACAAAATTGTCTGATATGACAATCTATCGAGGTCATAGAACATGTTTCGCACAGTTCTTAAGTGTACCCCTACAAAGATATACACAACAAATGGAAAGATATCAACAAGAATCCCTTCCTTGATGGCTATGTAGTGACACCCAATGGAGAATGTGCATATATTGATGTCAAAGGAGCAAAAGATTTAATATTTATTTTGGCCTCCTGCTCCAAAGGTTGGATCACCTGGTACCATCTCAGCTCAAACATGAAGAATCCCATTAGGATACAGCAGGGGCAAAGAATAGGTGCAAAGTTAAACTTTATTCATTTTTCAAATCCTACTTTGTGCATGAAAATTGAAGTAAGTAATTTACATGCCTAATGATATTCATTGACTTTTACAAAACCAAGTAAAAATGAAACTGTAGAATCCACAGGGAAATTATTGCTTAAGTAACATAACAGTTGACCAAGTGGTAAGTGTGAATTTGGAGCTGCAAATCAGTCTATTTCCTTGTCTCAGTCTGCTGCAGTTCATCAATTCTATGAAAGGTTGATAGATGAAGGGACAAAACTGTTTTGTGTAAGACTGACCCGCTGACTCTTTAAGCTGTTTGTGATGAGAAAGGAATGATTGATGCTGCACAGGCAGGTCAAAGGGTCTGAAAATGCCTTTGAGAATACCAAACTTCCTTGTGTATTGAGTGAAAATAATTCGAAGCTTTACATATAATTTCTTATTGGAGAGCTAAATGTTTGAAATGTTGGTTCATAATATGAAGTGTGTTGAAGTAAGTCCCTTTTAACATGAAAGGGACATGTCACATATATAGTTGTCATGGGAAATCTTTTTCAAGGAGATGATTCACTTGTTGTGCTCTTTGATACATAATTCCAGTTGCCTCACTTTTGTCCCATTTCTCTCCCAATCTATTTCAATTCTCTTGATATCTGGTTGTGTCTCACTTCATTCCAACTTTTCTTGAAATCTGTCTCGTATCTTTGATCTTCCTTTGCTGAGTCTCATTCTGACCTTGTTCTGTCTGAATTCATCTGAGAGCTTCAGTCTTTTTTTGACTGTGTTCACTTCTGTTCTGTTTGTTCCTTAAGCTTTTGTATCTCTGGTTCCTACCTTCATTCTACACTGGAGCTTCAGTTTCTTTGTCCATGGTGAACTGATTGTAAATGCTTCATTCTAGTTTTCCCAAGCTTTCAGACCGCCAAACTAGCAGCAAGATTTTTAGCTTTCGTTGTGAGGATTCCTACTGATTTTGCAATAATTTGCTGTTCAGATAAATCTGAGAAGTAAGAAAGTGTCAGAAAATAAATCAAGTGCAGCATAAGGGCTGAGATAGAAAGAAAAAATTAGTGGCAAAAGAGAAAGTAAGATTAATGAGGTTAAAGGAAGGACAAATGAAACAAAAGCTATACTATAACAAGAAAAAAATAGAAAACAGGACTTATATCACATTTAACTTCTCACTTGACACTGTATTACTTTTACATAAAATAATGCAGTCAAGGAGGAAATCATCAGGCCCAACATGCTGGAAGAGCTAGCAGTTACTGTCCTATTTCTTATAGGGGTTACTGACTCTTGCTGTGGAAAAGTCCTAGAACATATAACATAGAAAGATACTTCACAGGAACAGGCCCTTTGGCCCATGATGTCTGCCTCGAACATGATCCCAAACTAAACTAAATCTCTTCTGCCTGTACATGATCCATAGCTCTCCATTCCTGCATGTGTCTAAAGCAGTCTGACAAGACCAGATAGCTTTATGGTGCTTTATGCATGAGCATAGTACCAATGTAATTTCAAGTGTGTCTGTTTTTTTTAAAAAGTCTGAAGTTTACGCTACCTTTGAGGCAAAACATTCACCTTCATGTTGTGCATTTAACGATAACATCAAAGACCAAGGCTCTCCCAGGTGTCCATTGGGTTAATTTCCATAATTTTCCATTTCCATAAACCCTTGACTAGTTGCTTCTTCAGGACTCCAGGACTGGAAGATTGGCTTTGTGCTTGGCTGCCTTCTCCATCTGAGTAAACAAAACTGGCTTGGATTGTTCCTCTTCTATTAACCTCCAGTGGTGGTTTCATTCTTTCCTTTTGCCCATTTCCATCTAAGCCTCATTCTCTGCTCTGAGCAGGAAAAAAAATTGCCAGTGAACTTCAAGGAAGCAGTGGGGAATTAATTAGCTTTTAGGATTAAGATTGGAGTGGTTATATGATGGCAATGAAAATAAATCTAGCTGGTCAATCTTCATTGGAACACTCTCCATTCCTCATTGTTACCTTTTATTGCCATCTTAACACAGGAAGATCACCACCTTGCTTGATGGCAATTGGTGCAATGATGTAAAACCCACAGCTGTACTGTGGAGCTCCTGAGGCTGCTAAGCTGCTGTGGTCTTTAAATAAAGGGTACTGAAATTGAACTTTTTACTTCATTTAAATTGGCTAGTCTCAGCTCACTGGGATTAGTCTCTGAGCAAAGCTTCTGAAGAATTGGCCAATACTGTTTCTTCTCATTGCTTTTCATTTGCCCTTGCTGGATATGTGTGTGTATAACAGATAAAGACAGGATCAGTTGAGTATAATTAAATATCTTGCTGATATTTTCTGACCAGACTTCTACTTATAAACACCTCTGAAATATTGGAGAAATGCACCAGCCATTATTACTGGTTTATTCAATAGCTGGGTCATTCCATCTCTGTGAGGGGGAATACAAAACAGCAGTTGAATAATTACTGATTTTAACATGGCCTGCAATTAGAAATGGTATATAAACAGTAGTTCTTTTTTATTCAATTAAGTCTGTTGCAGTAATCTTCAGTGCAAAAAGTAAAGATGCAACTTAATTAAACAAATTTCTATGTTTTGGTATTTTAGTATTTGCCATAAAAACAATTGTTTGTCTTATTGACAATTAAAGGTAAGCCTGTGAGATTGATTTTTCTCTCATTAAAGTTTTAAAATTAGTTTTGTTTACGACTTTGCATGTTATGCCTCTTAAAATAAGAGGAAAATTAAGGAACTCTAAAGCATTTTGTTAAATGCATGCAACTTTTCTGTCTCTTTCTACTGATCTACATATTTAACAATTGAGTGTCCAAGCTACAGAAGCTGGTCCACCGCTAATAAAAGTTGTCCTTATTCGCATTTGGATGACACTACCCCCCTTCCCCCCCCCCCCCCCCCCCCCCCCCCCCATCTAACTGAGGTGAAAAGAGGCAGAGAGATGGCAGAGCATGAATGGAAACGTATGAGAACACAACCCATAGGCTCCATTAGCTGTGGTTGGTTTTATAGTTGAAAACCAAAGTAACAAAATCTATATGTGACACTAGTGGCATAAATTGTATAACAGCATGTTCATTCAGAGTTTGAAGTCTGTTGCAATGGCAATATTAACTAACTGTTTATGTGTTCAGTGTGTATTATTTAGTTTTACTTAATAAATACAACACTTTGTTATTTCATGATATAAATTGCAACAAGAAACACACAGAAATGCCCTTGGAATAACTCTTCACAATTTTTGAATAATTTCTGGCCACTTAATTCTTTCGTAAAGAATTTGGAAGACCTTAAAATATTTCACAAATGAGTTTTCAATACTTGTTTTCCTCAAAATGTATTAGACATTTTTGAAATTCAGTTTTATTTTTTATTTATCTTTTGCCTCACACAAGTCTTTATTACATTTCAGGACTTCATGCTCTTTTGTTCATATTATATAACTTCAGGCTAAGAGGTAATTCTATGGAAAAATATGATTGCTGCTCAGTATTGGCCTGTAAATTATCTTCCTCATTTCACTGAGAAAGCATTATAAGCAAAACAAAGGAGCTGGTCATTGACTTCAGAAAAGGAGGCAGTGTACATGCACCTGTCTACATCAATGGTGCTGAGGTCGAGAGGGTTGAGAGCTTCAAGTTCCTGGGAGTGAACATCACCAATGGCCTGTCCTGGTCAAATCACATAGTTGCCACAGCCAAGAAAGTTCACCAGCGCCTCTACTTCCTCAAGAGGCTAAAGAAATTCAGTATGTCCCATTTGACATTCACCAACTTTTATCGATGCACCACAGAAAGCATCCTATCTGGATGCATTCGGTATGGCAATACAGTTGCCTATCGGTATGGCAACTGCTCTGCCCAGGACCGCAAGAAACTGCAGAGAGTTGTGGACACAGCCCAGTGCGTCACGGAAACCAGCCTCCCCTCCTTGGACTCTGTCTTTACCTCTCGCTGCCTTGGTGAAGCAGCCAGCATAATCAAAGACCCTACCCACCCGGGTCATTCTCTCTTCTCTCCTCTTCCATCAGGTAGAAGATACAGGAGCCTGAGGGCACATTCCACCAGCCTTAAGGACAGCTTCTATCTCACTGTGATAAGACTATTGAATGATTCCCTTATACGATAAGATGGACTCTGACCTGACAATCTACCTTGTTGTGACCTTGCACCTTATTGTCTACCTGCACTGCACTTTCTCTGTAGCTGTGACACTTCACTCTGCACTGTTATTGTTTTTACCTGTACTACCTCAATGCACTCTATATTAACTCGTTGTATCTGCACTGTGTAATAAACTGACCTGTACGGTTGGTATGCAAGACGAGTTTTTCACTGTACCTTGGTACAAGTGACAATAATAAACCAATATCAATAATATTGACATTTTTGAGAACAGAGGTCAGTAAATTCAGAAACAAGACTGCAGGGTCATTAGGAATAAAGATTGAAGTCATCAAGGGTGGGGTAATAGAGTAAAGACTGGTGGAGAATATCTCAGAGAGGAATTCCAAGTTGTGGGTTGGTGGTTCAATGACAGTGATGAGAGTGGATTATAGAAAACAAGGATTCCCAACAGTGGACACTACAGAGAGAAATGAGGAGAAGGGTGGTGATGGTTGTCCTCGTGGGAGAGACTAAGATTGCAGTGTTATGGAGTCATAGAGAGATACAGCACAGAAATAAGCCCTTTGGCTTACCAAATCCTTGTCATCCATTGAGAACCCACTTGCACTAATCCTAGCCTAATCCATTTTATTCTCCTCAGATTCTCATCAGCTGCTTCCTCCTAGATTCTATATACTTGGGGAAATTTACAGTGGCCTATTACCCTACCAACCTGCATATTTTTGGGATATGGGAAGTAACTGGAGCACCCGGAGGAAGCCCAGCCAGCCACAGAGAGAACATACAAACTCAACACAGACAGCACCCCAGGTCAGAATTTAACCCAGGTCACTGGAGCTGTGCAGTAGCAGTACTACTAGTAGTGCTACTATGCTGCACTGTCTGTGCCTGGAATGAATGAGATGACAAGGACATTGATGAGGTAATCCTCAATGAGCCTATCTGTGTGGAAGAGCTGTGAGACAGTAAGATGGGATGGTTTGAACAGTCACTCTAATGGAGAAAGCAAGGAGGATTATCAAAGGTACATCCAGGCGCAGAACTTCAGGAATGAAGCAAAGTTGAAACGTCATTGGGGATTGGGTGAGGATAAAATTGCCCAAGGGGGAAGTGACTTAGTGACCAGAGGGGGTCATATTTTGTCCCACAAGGTGGGGGTGACATATTGTACTGTAAACTACGTTTTTTTAATCTCATGCAACCTTGGTTTGTCATTTCTGTGAATTCTCTGTAACTATCATTTCTGTTCCTAAGTATTGCTGCAGGGGCTGCTGTTGACTGTTGCATGCCACGGCATCTGATGCCTGGGGATTTTGTGCAATTCAAATACTAATCTAGGATTGATATAATCAATGGGAAGTAGAATCTTTGCATTATCCTATCTTAAATATACTTTAAATGTTTATGCTGCTGATACCACAACAAAGCTGGAGTCTAAAATAAACAGAAAAAAGTATAGATTTAACAAAAGACTGAAATCAATTTGTTAACATTACTTCAGGATTGAACTGAATTTCATGTAAGATAAATAAAGGTTAGAAATGGATTGAATGACAGAAGAAAGCAGCTTACTAGTGAATCCTTTTAAGCCTCATTAAAAAATAATGCAAACCATATCCTGTGCAGCAGTAATGTAATTCAGTAATGTACTTTCTTTTTGTAGTTATTCTCTCATTTAATGATATGAAAGGTAAGAACTTTAGTAATGAATAAGTGGACATTCTCGAAGAGAAACCGGGGAGGACTGCTGGTTCTGAATCTGCTAAAATGGTCTAAGACGATATTTGCAGGTGGGATTAATGGAGTTAATCCCAATAAATATATTGTTGGAGAGAAGAATAAGGCAGTTTGGGTTGTTGTTCATAAGAAAGCAGCAAGGCAATGAACTAGAGATGTACCACAGGCTGTATAACCTGCAGTCACTCAGCCTCTACAGAACATATGACCTCCTTCTATGTTGTAATAATTCTGTGATTCTATTTTGCTGATATATATGAGTGCTTTATTTAGACTATTTACTAATTCATTTATCAGTTTCATCGAATTATCAATGGCACTTAATTATTATATTATAATTTCAACGTGAAGGTGTTGGTTAATGTAGGATTGAGCCATATTGTTCTGTGAGTTTATAGCCATACAGCATGGAAGCATGCCCTTCAGACCACTACTGCCACAACAGCCATCAATCACACATCTCCACTAATTCCATTTTTGCTCTTGTATCCCCATCAATTGCATTCCTGCCTTAATTCTCCTCCTACCCACCTATAGTGAGCAATTTACAACAGCTAATTAACCTAGCACAACGTTGGCCTGTAAAAGGAAATCATAATCACAAGGAGAACATGCAAGTTCCACATAGACAGCACCCAGGATTGAATCTGGGTCCCTGGAGCTGTGAGGCAGCAGTGCTTACCATTACTATGCAGCCATGCTATTTGCTCATTCTTTTCACAATTAGAGGTGCTCATAACTGTTTTTATCAGTTGTTTCATCATTGACAGCTGAATGACAAACCTGGTGCATTCTGCAAGTGGTGCCACTGCATTCAATTGTTCATTCTCGTTGTCTCTCCTTACAGTTGGAGAACAGGGAGTTGGATTACAAGAAAACCCAGTAGTGCTTGCCTGGTATCTATGAAAGAAGATCTACAGCAGGTGGTAGTGCATTCAGGAGAGAAAATTCTCCAGAAAAGCCTCAGTGTTCAGTAGCTACATGTCTTACTGAGGTTTTTTTTCTCAACTACAGATGATTAAGGCTCTCTGTGAAGATGAAATTCTCTGACTCTCTTTCTGATTTTGATTCATAAAATGACATAGAAATTATGGTTCACATACTAACATAGAAATTACAACAGAGAAACAAGACTTGTCAGCCCACAACCTGGAAGCCATATAAAAATATTTCAATATGCTGTGCTAAACCTCTTAAATACTCTCCCTCTTTCTCTTGTTCCAGAAACTCTTTAATCCCTGGAAATCCTCTGTTTCTGTCTAATCTGTCCAATCCCTTTGTGAATATGAACACCGTTGTCAAACTCCAGTAATCTCTTCCAACAAAAAACAGCTTAAATTTCTCAAATTTTTACTCAAAACTTTCATTTGGTTATATAAGGTAGCATCCTAATAAATGCATGCTATACTTTCCATATTTTTCTTATTGCGTGGCAGTCAGAACTGTCAAGAATATTCAATTTATGATTTTACCAAGTTTTACATAGATTCTTTGTAGCTCAGCTTTCACATTCATTGTCTCTTATAAAATCAGTGTTCTGTTAATTTTTTTTAAAGCCTTATCTCCTCACTCAGGTCTGTGGCCAGTTTTGTGAGCAAAGCCATCTTCTCAGTAGTGTACAACAAAATAGCACATGGATTATGGAATAGTATGTTGCACTAAATGCAACTCATGCATACAATTCCCAGCCTTTTGTATCAATTACACCATATTTGAGCAAATTCTACCAGAAAAACCAACACTATCAAAGTGGCAGGTTCAGGTTATTATTGTGAATTAAGGTTTCTAAAATTGGTTTGATGTATTTTTACATTTTAAATTTGTTAAATTAATCTGTGTTGGTTTTGATGTATAGTATGTGATCATTGCTGACATTCAGAAGCAATTAAAATTGTCTTACCAGTGATATAATGACAACAGACCATCAGTGCAATCTGGAGGTAGGCCCTCAGTGTCTACTACTTGAGGCCTCATCACTGATCATGTTCAATCCAACTTGTGAAGTGGCCTCCAGTTTGATTGATGCCGCAGGTTGATCCTGCAAAGCTAAATGTGGCCGTGAAGGTTGAGCATGAGTGCAGACCAGATTGAGCATGATCCAACCTGATACCTTTCAAATGAATTTTGACCAAATTATTACCTTGCTTCTTATTGATGCTCTTCCCTGTCATAATTACTAAAACAAAATACTTCTTACGTACCCCCATCATTTTCCTTTTCTGCACAACGTCTGACATCCTTTCTTCCTAATCTCATTTTATTTACGGGGATTTTACCAATATTTTTAGAATATTTTACAGATGCCCTGTGCTTAATTCTTGCTTTCCATATTTCTTTCCTGAAATCTATGCTTGCTTTTACTATTCTCTCCTTTTTTTTAAGGTCATAGATCCTAAAGGTTTGTTTCCGAAAATTTTTGTTTGATTATTAAGTTTGCAGACAACACAAATATTGGTGGAGTTGTGGATACAGATCAGTTGGAAATTTGGGCAGAGAAATGGCAGAGGGAATTTAATCTGGACGAGTGTGAGGTGATGAATTTTTGGAGATCAAATATACGGGGAAAGTACACAGTAAATGGCAGGACCCTTAGGAGTATTGATGTACTGAAAGTGGCAACACAAGTAGATAAGGTGGTAAAGAAGATGTACAGCATACTTGCCTTCATTGATTGGGGCATTGAGTATTGAGACATGTTGCAGCAGTATGAGACTTTGGTTGGGCCACATTTGGAGCATTGTGTGTGCAATTCTGGCCATCTCATTATAGGAAGGATGTAGAGGCTTTGGAGTGGGTGCAGAAGAGATTCACCAAGATGTTGCCTGGATTGGAGTGTATTAACTATAAGGAGAAATTGGACAAACTTGGATTGTTTTCTCTGGTGCATCAGAAGCTGAGGGGTGACCTGATAGAAGTATATAAAATTATGAGAGGCATGGATATTCAGAGTCTTTTTCACAGGGTAGAAATGTCAAGTACCAGAAGGCATAGGTTTCGGGTGAGAGAATGAACGTTTAAAGGAGATATGTGAGGCAAGTCTTTTATACAGAGATCAGTAGGTGCCTGGAACATGCTGCCAGAGGATGTCATAGATGCAGATATGACTGGATCATTTAAGAAGCATTTAGAGAGATATAATGACGGGATTAGTTAGATTGACATAATGGTCGGCAGTCACCTGGTGGGCTGAAGGGCCTGTCCCTGAGCTGTACTGTTCTATGTTCCTGCTTCTATTTGTCAATGACATTTTACAAATTGCTTCCTATTTCATAGTATGTATTATTTTGTCCCTTTTTAATAATAATAATGACCTGTGTGCTGATCTCTCTTGCCACCACCTCAGCTACCTAACTCCTTGGTGCTCAAAAATCTAACCCAATTCTAGTCAAGTAACCTTGGTTTTACATATTTGCCCTTCCTTTTTGAAATTTTTGACTGTATCTTATTAAACTCACTCCACCTGAGGAGGTCACTTACAACTTGTTGACATGTTTGGTTTATTATTCATATGTTAGTCAAGCGTTAAGCCTCCCTGATTGGAATATTAACAGAGTCCACTGCAAATTATGGTGCATTTTTGTCCCTGAACAATTGTATTTCTTGACACACATCAGCTAGGAGTACTCATTTGTTTTACAATTCACCCAGTTCTGAGGTTCAGTTGTTAATCTGAAAAGAATAAAGAAAAACCTGCATTTCTACAGCATCTTCTGCAGCCTTGGAATGTTCTAGAGTGCCTCTCAGGCAATAAAGTGCATTAGAAGGGTAGTCAGTAATGTAATGGAGGGAAAGTGACAGCCAATTTGCACACAACAAATTCCCACCAAAAGCAAACGATAATGATGAGATTATCTATTCGTTTAAGAAATACCCAAATAGACAGCAAGCTTTAATGAGAGAAATGTCAATTTACTTAGTTTTCTGTGGATTAGGTGATGCACTAACCTAATCATATTCTCAGAAATGATGCATTCATGTGACATTTGTTAGGTTGATTTAGAATGAAGAACATGGAAATTATCCAGTTAATTGAAGAGAAATTTGTTATTTTGAACCTCCAAAACGGTGGCAAGGTTTGCAGTAACATTTGCAGAGAGCAAGACATTTCATTTGTTCATTTGGTCTTGAATGCAGTGGAAAGTGAGTTGTCATTGATTACATTCCTCTTATCAAAATGTTTCTGTCTAGTTCTAAATCTTTGGTGTATTTTTGTGTATATTAACTACTTTGTTCAAAAGAAAAGAATATTCTGAGAGTATACTTCCATTCAAAAATCTTGTCAATCTTGGTATTTTGTTTGCAGATATGAGGTGTCAAACTAATGTTGTTTTGTCTAATTCAAGGCTGCTGTTATAAGAGTTTAAAAGCTCATAAAACCCTTGTCGAGAATAATATTTATTTTAAATATTGAGATTTTCTTGCCTTCCTTCCAACCTTTGGTTTAACTATTGTTAAATGTGGAGCTGAAAGACAGTAGCTTTACCAGCTGCACCAGTGAGCTGCTCCTAACCCTACATATACATTCTCCTAGCAAATACATTATTGAATCTCTTTTGAATGCTACCTTAAGATCTGCTTCCACGATCCTTTCATTCCAGATCACAACAACTTGCTTTTTCTAAACAAACACTACTCCATGGATATCAGCAGCCTTCTGCACATTTGCCAAGTATCCATGCCAAGTGTTCCTAAAGAGTGAAATTTTAAGATTGGCATCCACACATTCTCCATCTCTCTTCCACATTATGAGCTGAATTTTGGGAATTGGGATGGTGTCTAAAATGTGATATGTATGTACCATTATGCCATCTGCCTTGCACAGTATGCTGCGAGTATATTTAGAATACGAGTTGACTGGGAGTGCGTATGTCCTGCCATAGGAAAGCAGAAGGTTATTAACATACAGAATCAGCCTTCTAAAGAATAACTGAGAACCCAAACAAAATTTAATAATTTTACACTATTTTCCTGGAAAATTCAGCAGTGAAATGATGATAGGACCTGACAGGTCCACAAGAACATAAAAGGGTACAACCTGCTGAAAAAGATTATGACTGATTATTTTATCTTTGCCCTACTTTCTTACACTCAACCTATTTCCTTTATTTGCTTTGTATTTAAACATAGCTCAAACATTTAAATTTTCTTTGTATTTAGCTTGAATATACTCATTGAGAATTCAAAGGAAGATAATTCTATTGTTCTTTCACCTCTGTTTCTTTGAAAATCAAGAGGTTTCACTCCAGACCCTTCAAGGAAAAAAAATAGCTTCTTCCAACCCCAGTATCCAGTGTCCCACCCTCACAGATCCGCTTCCAACCGCCTCTCCAGCACTAATTGTGAGGAAAGATCCCAAAGGATCACTGTCTATTGTCTTCTTTCAAGATCACTGGCCTGGCTGTGACTTACAAAATGTCAACAAGGGTTTTGCTATTGAGATCAACAAGAGCTCAACATAGCTGACTTCACCAAAGGTGGAATTGTGGCCCAATGATGTATTTGAACTGCAAGTTAAATATTTATAAACTATTCTATTGACTTCAGGCAGATCTGCTTGTCACCTGTTCAGAAGGGCAGGTTAAAACAGAAGATGGCTGGATCCAGGTGGCATATCAATGGGAGGTCAAGCAGCCTGTATTATCTGCCCACAGGTTCAAATTCTGCCTGGTGGATAAGTCTGAAATAGTCCCTTTGATTTTCACAGGTCATGATGACAGTCATTTTCTCCTACTAGTATGTGATATTGCAAATGATCAGCAGTAGCAATATGAACAGGATATTAACACTCTTTCAATTTAAATTTAATCTAAGAATGGTGCTGAAAATCAATGGATAACCAAAGAGGAAAATCTCTACCTGCTAACGTTAAATGTCCTATAAATTATATGGGAGGAGTCATTTGGCTGATTGTGACTCTGCCACACCTTTGAAAGGACTATTTATTCTGTACCACTTCCATGTTCTCAGGTTACATGGAGTCATACAGTCATGAAGTCAAACTACACAGAAACAGGCCCATTGAGTCTGCACCGATCATCAAACACTAATCTCATTTTTATTCTTCCCACATTCGCATCAACTCTCCCTAGATTCTACCACTCACCTACACACCAGGAACAGTTTATAGTGGCCCATTTACACTACCAATTAGCATATCATTGGAATGTGGGAAGAAACCAAAGAACTTGGGTGCAATCAATGCAGTCACAGGTAGAGCATGCAAACTTCACACAGGCAGCACCAGAGGCAAGGATTGAACCTGGTTTGCTGGAGCTGTGAGACAGTAGCTTTATTAATTGCACCTCCGAGCTGCTCCTAACCCTATATATACTCTCACAACAAATATCCTTTTGAATGCTACGATAAGATCTGCTTCCACCATCCTTTCATTCCAGATCACAACAACTTGCTTTCTTCAAACTATTTCCTCTTATGGTTCTTTTGACAATCACTTTAAATCTATATCCTGTTGTTATCCCCTCAAAATTGTACCAATTGATTTGTGTTGGCTCTCTTCACTCTTCCTACCAAAATGCATCATTTCACATTCCCTGTTCTCACGTACTTATCTGCTGTGAATGGCACAGAGCAAAGCTGTCCATAATTCACTCTTAATTGATAATACAATGACAATCTCAGTCAGCTGAAGGAAATGGAACTTCGGTAATCTGATGTTTACTCAGACTTCCAATGAGGTTGGAGCAGACCTACATTGCCAATATTAGATGTATGTTTAAATCTAAACTAGAATATCTAAATATAGTGTTTGATCATTCACTTTGAACACATAGTGTCTTTGTGGGGGGAAAAGAGGAATTAGGGATGCAATCCAACTTTAAACGTAGGTTCTATTTTTTAGATCATTTTGTAAGTGTTCAGCAATAGGCAGCAGCTTAAATCTAGATAGTACTCAGTGGTTATCATTTAATATTTCTGCTTTAGTTTCAACTAGTGACAATGGGATTGACGAGGAATGATTCAAATTAGATTAACACTCCTGTCACAATTCTGTTGAGTTTCCATTCCAGAGTTCAGGGTCTGCACAGAATTCCGGTGTTGACCCTGTAACAGCTCTTTAAACTTTTCAACTGTGAAACTCACTCAGCATTGAAAATGGCTAATTATGAACTCAGTCTTTAAATAGTGTCTCCTAAATGATGACCAAATAATTTGATGTCTTTTTTCCAGAACCAATACAAAATCATCAGTTTCTTTTTGTCTCATTAATTAAGTGATTAGCACTTCCCTTTATTTCATTCATCATGCAATTTGTTACTTTTATTTTATGGAAATGTAAATTTTAACACTTTGATTTCCAAATTAAATAATATTAAAATATAGGAAGACAACAGACTACTTCATGGAATCAAACAGCAATTGTGAGTGAAAATTCATCTTTTTGCGCATATTTCCCTCTCTTTGACAACTGAATCAGAGAAGAGAAGAGATAGAGAAAACAGCCACCAAGTAAGGAGTACCCAATTAGCCTGAGCTACAAACTCATTTTACACCAATAAGGATGTGTTTCATTTTAGCAAATAAAAGAATAATATACAGAACTCCAGATTTTACACTTCAAATAATCTGGAAAATCAATCTCTTTTGCTTTTAAAAACAGCTTAGTGATGAACAAAAAAGGTCACCTTTTTCTCATGTTATTGTAGATCATGTGTAGAAATGTGCTTGCTCTTTTTATCAGTCCGGTGCTCAATGGACTTAACCCCAGACATAAAAAGGATTTGTTTGAGCAACCTCAACATCAAAAACCCTCGGATTTGATCAGAGATGCAGAATAAATGTTATTGTCCATTACAGGTTGTGTAGAGCAAACAAATGTACCTTGAAAGCTGACAGTAAAATTTTTAAAAAATCTCATAGCTTACGATGCAGATCCATCAGTATCTGTACAGAGAAATAAAAGGGTTAATGTCATCAAGAAAGGAAAGAAAATTATCTCTGAAATCTCCAGATTTCCCAATTCTTCCACTGAAGGCAATGGAAGCAAACAGTTTCATGTACTTTTGAGCTTCCTTCAAAATGTACATCTGTAAAACAAAATAACAGAATCACGCATTTGTTATAGTGTGGAAGGAAGCCATTTGTTCTGTTGGCTATATGTAAGAGCAATCCAGTAAGTTTCACCACCTGTACTCTCCCGAACTCCTTGCAGATATTCATCCAGCTCCCTTTTTAGTGCAACAATTGAATTTGCCTCTCTGGTAGTTGATTCCAGACCCTAACTACTTGGTCTGTAACAACTGGAATTGGTTTATTGTTGTCACATGTACCAAGGTACTGTCAAAAACTTGTCTTTCATACCGTTCGTACAGATCAATTAATTACACAGCGCATTGAGGTAGTACAAGGCAAAACAATAACAGAATGCAGAATAAAGTTGAACAGCTACAGAGAAGGTGAAGTTCAGGTAGACAATAAGGTGCAAGGTCATAATGAGGTAGATTGTGAGTTCAAGAGTCCATCTTATCATACTAGGGAACTGTTCAATAGTCTTATGACAGTGGGATAGATTCTGTCCTTGAGCCAGGTTATATGTGTTTTCAGGCTTTTGTATCTTCTGTCCGATGGGAGAGGGGAGAAGAGAGAATGTCTGGGGTAGGTGGGGTCTTTGATTATGCTCGTTGCTTTACTGAGGCAGCGAAAAGTATTGACAGAGTCCATGGAGGGGAGGCTGGTTTCCATGATGTGCTGAGCTGTGGTCACAACTCTTTGCAGTTTCTTGCAGTCAATGGCAGAACAGTTGCCATGCCAAGCTGTGATGCATCCAGATAGGATGCTTTCTATGGTGCATCAATAAAAGTTGGTGAGTGTCAAAGGGGACATTCCAAATTTCTTTAGCCTCCTGAGAAAGTAGAGGTGCTGGTGAGCTTTCTTGGACCATGTGGTTGGACCAGGACAGGCTATTGGTGAAATTCTCTCCTAGGAACTTGAAGCTCTCAACTCTCTCAACCTCAGCACCATTGATGTAGACAGGAGCATGTGCACCCTTCCTGAAGTCAATTAATAAAGTTTCCTTACTGTCACTTTGAGTTCATTAATTAATCACTTTCATGTTCCCTGGTTCTTATCCTTTCCACCAATGGGAAAATTTTCTCTCTATCAATTCTGTATATGTATAAATTCATGATTTTAAGTACCCACATCAGAACCTCTGGCAACCTCCTCTGTTTCACGGACAACCTCAGGTTCTCCAGACTATCCACATTAATAGAAGTCCCATGGAATCATGGTAGTAAATCTCTTCTGCACCCTCTGTATAGCTTTTAAAGCTTTCCTAAATTGTGGTGCCCAGCATTAGGCCCAATACTTCAGCTGTGAATGAACCATTGATTTATAACATTTCCTGACCAAGGGTATCCTACCACTTTGTGGGAAGCTAGAGGAGAAATTGTGGAGGACCTTGCAGAGATTTTTACTTCATCGTTAGCCACCGGTGAAGTTCCTGAAGACTGGAAGGTGGCTAATGTTGTTCCGTTGTTTAAGAAGGGTAGCAAGGACAAGCCAGGGAACTATAAGCCAGTCTGCCTGACACCAGTATTGGGGAAGTTACTAGAGAGAATTCTGAGGGACAGGATCTACCGGCATTTGGATAGACAGAGTCTGAATAGGAGGAGTCAGCATGGCTTTGTGCATGCAAAGTCATGCTTGATGAACCTTCTGGAGTTTTTTGAAGTAACCAAAAAGGTAGATGACTGTAGGGCAGTGGATGTTGTCTATTTAGACTTTAGCAAGCCCTTCAACAAGGTCATGCATGGTAGGCTGGTCTGGAAGGTTGGGTCCCATGGAATCCAGGGAGAGCTAGTCTGGTGGATTCAAAATTGGTTTGCAGGCAGGAAGCAGAGGGTGGTTGTTGAAGGTTGTTTCTCAGAATGGAGGCCAGTGGCTAGTGGTGTGCCGCAGGGGTTAGTGTTGGGACTCTTGTTATTCGTTATTTATATAAATGATTTGGAAGCAAATGCTCAAGGGCTGATCAGTAAATTTGTGGATGACATGAAATTAGGAGGTGTTGTTGATAGTGAAGAAGGTTATCGTAGATTGCAGGGGGATCTTGATCAGTTACGGAAGTGGGCCGAGGAGTGGCAAATTCAATACAGATAAGTGTGAGGTGATGCATTTTGGAACGTCAAACCAGTGTAGGACTTATACTATGAATGGTAGGGTATTAGGGAGTGTAGTGGAAAGAAGGACCAAGGAGTACAAGAGCATTGTTTGGTGAAAGCGGCATCACAGGTAGATAGGATGATGAAAAAGGCACTTAACACACTGGCCTTCATCAGTCAGGGCACTGAATATAGGAGTTGGAACATTATGTTGCAGTTGTATCAGTCATTTGTGAGGTGGCACTTGGAATACTGTATACAGTTTTGGTCACCCTGTTATAGGAAAGAGGTGGTTTAACTGGAAAAGGTGCAGAAAAGATTTATGAGGATCTTGTCAGGACTAGAAGGCCTGAGTTAAAGGGAAAGGTTGACCAGGCTAGGTCTTTATTCCTTGGAACGTAGGAGAATGAGGGGTGATCTTATAGAGGTTTATAAAATCATGAGGGGCATAAATAAGGTTGATGATAGCAGTCTTTTCCCCAGGGTAGGGGAGTCCAGAACTCAGGGGGATAGATTTAGAGTGAGAGAGGAAAGATGTTAAAGGGACTTGAGGGGCAACTTTTTTGTACAGAGGGTGGTGAGTATATGGAACGAGCTGCCAGAGGAAGTGGTTGAAGCAGGTACAACAGTAGCATCTAAGAAGCACTTGGATAGTTACATGGAGGCACGGGGTTTAGAGGGATATGGGCTAAATGCAGGAAATTGGTACTAGAGGGGTGGGCACCATGGTCGGCATGGGCTCGTTGTGCGGAATGACTCAATGGCTATATTTTATAATGGTTTTCTTGCTCTTGTACTGTATGCCTCTCTTTATTAAGCCTATGATCCATATGGTTCTTTAAGCAATTTATTTACTTGACCAGTAATTTTCACTGAACTATTCAGATATATACCCAGAACTTTCTATTCCTGCATTCCCTTTAGAATTGTGGCCACTAGTTTATTTGCCTCTTCCCATTCTTCCTTGCAAAATGTAAAACCTTCCATTTATCAGCATTATTTGCCATTTATTCTCCCATTTCACCAGCCTATGTATTTCTCCTTGAAATGTCTTAAATGGTGATTGTAACTTATTCACTCAGCAAATCTCCCCATTGAAGATAATTCTAATTCTACCCAGTTTTTATTCTCTTCACTCCAGGAAAGATAACTATATAAAATTAAGCACCAGCAGTCATATCTAATGTATCCTCTGTGAATTCTGAATTTAATCTCACCACTCCTAATTATCGTTCTGGACAATAAGAACTGTTCTTACACAGACCAAACTTTACACCCAGAAAAGCCAAGTAAACCGAAGCAATTAAATCAGTCCAATTACTAATGCATTTTATTGAATCAGGAGATAATTTTAATAATATGGGATTAATGACATTTGTGTTAGTTCAAAATTTGTGGTCAATGAAGCAGAAGCCCTTGTATCTGACCTCAAACAATTTTAAAATAGATTTTCTTTAAAGGCTGATTTCATCACAATAATAATACTGGATCTAATTCTCAATAACTTTAAGCATGCGAACATACTTACATATATAGATGGTTGCTTGTGAATATACCAGAATTATCTAATTTTGTTGAAATACTAATACTGAACCTCAATAAGACAGCATTATTACATCATTTGTATTTGCAACAACCCTGATTTTCCAGTCGGTGATTCAGAACTATCCTCACTGGTGACCTCAAAGAAATTCATCCACAATGATTCAGCTGGTGGTCTAGCATGATTTACCTGTGTTCTGATGTGAGTTGTTTGCAGATACTCTCTGTAAGGGGTACATGGCACTCCACAACCATGATGTCATCGAACTGGTTGAACAGCCAATTCTGATTGGCAGCAGCTCAAGAATTAAAATCTTTTTTCTTAATTAATCTTCTTAAACATTTCACGGAGAGTGTAATGGAGATTGCAAAATAGGCATGCAATAGTTCGAATCTGAACTATCATAACCTTTTCTTTATAACAACATGGAATATTGAAATCGTTATTGTGAGAGTATTAAACTCCACATGCTGATTAGAATTTTCAGGGCTAGGGAAATTATTCAGCAATAATTATAGCTTAAAATACTGTTTAAAAACATAGTGACATTTCAAGATATAGTATGTAACATTTACTGTGTTTTTACAGGGAGGATAGTGTTTAAACATTTGAAACTTTTGTCCAATCAATGTTTCACCCTGATATCCTTGATAAGAAACTGCAATGGTGCACCTGGTGGTGCTGTAAAGTATTACTGATTGCCAAACCTGGATGCCTACCTTTTACTTCACATACTGGACACCAGAAGTTGTAGATATTTTCATAAAGTAACAAGAAAAGTTTAACAGTTTTCCCAATATTACAACTGCAAATTGGAAGCCAAATTCCATAATTCCAATAATGATTTCACTTCTCTGTGGGTCAAGTTGACACACCTGTCTGTATAAATGCTCTAATCCAGTCATTAGTGCTAAAAATATTTCTTATTCTATGCAGTACTATCTTAAAGGGAGTTTTTAAATAAGTAAGCAGTTTCAAAATGGTTTAATATCTGGGTGCAATATATTTGTTTGTGTTGTAAGGTTGCACACCTGAATTTCACAGAAGTTATATTGCAGGATTAATGACATAAATGACAGCCAAATTTGTCCAGCAGTTTTGGTGAGCAGTGAAGCAGAAGTGTTTGCATCTGAATTAAAAGGGTCCCCCATTCCCACCCCCATCCCCACCCACACTTTCAGTAAGATCCAGAAACCTTTCCTTCTTGATGCATATTTTAAAAATTCTATTGAACATACATTCAATTTTCTGGCTGGGTAATTCACTAATCAGTAACCTTTAGCTTGGTAAATCATTAAAATCTCATTTAAAACTCATATAACCAGCAATAGATTTTTCAGCTAATATATAGCAAGACTACTTCATAAGTAGCTTAAATTCATGTCAGGTTTCCCTTGATTGTGATGAAGAAGGCTGCAAATAGCACTCTATTGAGAAGTGGGTTGAAATACTGACAGCAACCTCAGGATCTCTGGATTAAACTATGCATGTGTTAAACTCCCGAAGTTGCTTTGTGTATTGCAGAGTAATGCAGATGTTTTCAGAGTCATTACTGCACCCTAATGGGACTTGAGTGAATATTCTTCAAATCACCTCATTAGCCTGTTATAAAATCCACTGAGTGGAGCAAAGCATAAACAAGTAGCTGGCAAAGGTGAGAAAACAGCTGTTCTGTTTGCTTAGATAAGACGACTGAGACAGACTAGGATTGCCACTGATATTACTCTGTCACCTCAAATATAACCTGAGGGATGAGCTCCAGCTGTGGTGGAGCCCTGGTTAGTTCTGCAAGCTCTAAATAAATGGCCATGGAAGACCATGAGTATCATTAAAAGCAAGCTTGCCCTGGTCATAAATAATTGTTTCCATCTGCTTTACAAGTAACACTGCTGCAATAAAACACATCTACAGCTTCAGAATAAAACACTTCGCTGTAGTTCTTGCTCAGGGTGGTTATATTTTCTGAAATAAATTACTATGTCTGAACAGACCAATAATTTCAAATTCTATTTGTTGCATAGCCATATGGTTGCACACAGTCTATTTGCAATATTGTACAATGCAAATGTTCATCACAAATAATTAATGTAGATAAAGAATGGAATCCGAGAAACATTTTTTAACTTTCCCACTGCTCTATTTTGTACCTACAGATAATGCATTTGCAGTGACTTTCTGTTTCTATATTAACACTGTTGTTAAAAAGAGATTAAAATTGCTTTAAATATTGCTGACAGAAACTTATTATAAACTAAGAGCTTGTAGGAAATTAAACCCCAGAATATTTAACATATATTTTATGTTTTCATATTTCTAGTAGTTTCATTAGCATACCCTATACGAATATCCTCAGTATTACAAAAATTAGGTTATGTAATATTTTGAAATGAAAGTTAATTGTTGCTGAAGAGTTGGTGATGATATATATTGGTAATAAAATAACTTATGAGTCCCTTCTGCTTTCAGTTCTTTCCCACACATTTTATTTTGTGTTTGTCAGGATAAAAGTTTCATTGTCAAATCTAGAATACTTTCCATTTTACTTGTTTACTGTCAATTTTTATTCACCCCAAGCCAGGTTTTGCAACATTTATTCTTGTAATCAATAAGTGGCCTTACCCTCAATCTTTTCTTGAACTCCTGTATTCCTCTTGGTGAAGGTCCCCTCACTACGTTGTTGAGTTGTGAGTATGATGCTTTAGACCTAGCGACAATGAAATTAGAATGACATGTGACAAGAAGGGAATCTTACAATGATGCGGTTCTGATAAACCTGCTACCTTTGTCCATCTCGGTGCTAGAAATCACAGGCTGGAAGGTGCTGTTGGAGAAGCCTCAGCAAGTTTCTGCACTGCATTTTCCAGATGGTATACACTGCAACCACAACATGTCAGTAATGGTAGAGAGGATGCCAATCAAGTGGTTTGCTTTGTCTCTGATGGTGTTGAATTTTTTGAATGCTACTGGAGCTGCACTCATCCAGGCAAATGGAAAGTATTCCATCACAATCCTAACTTGTGCCTTTTATATGGTGCAAAGGCATTAGGATGTAGCAGGTGAGTTATTTGCCATGGGACTAAATAGAGCCAGTGCTAATCCACAGGATGGTGATGAGAATGTGGGGGAGGAGGGGGCAGGGGTTCTCTTGCAAATTTCTACAGATGTATGGTGGAGAGCATCCTGACTGGTTGCATCACAGCTTGGTACAGAGCCTCCAATGCACAGGATTGCAAGAGGCTGCAGAGGGTTGTGGACCCATCATCGAGGACATCTTCAAGAGGCGATGCCTCAAGAAGGAGGCATCTATCATTAAGGACCCTCAGCATCTGGGACATGCCCTCTTTTCATTACTACCATGCAATCATCAGTGAACGACCCCACTTTTGATGTTATGATGGAAAGGTCACACAGCAGTTATGTGGGGACAGTCAGCTTTCCTCAGGAAAATAACAACCCATCATAATCAACAAGAACAATATTGGTACAATAACAAATGAGGAAGTCATTTTCAACAAATCCTTTATCATGAATAGAATTTTATTCATTCAGGGGACGTGAGCATCTCTGGCAACACCAACTGTTAATACCCTTCCCTAACTGCTTCTGAGGAAATAATGTTGGGCTGCCATCTTGAAGCATGTCTCTTGGATGGGGAAGGTAACCCACAAAACTGTGAGACAGAGACTGCCAAGTGTTTTACTCAGTGAATATAAAGGTTCAGTGATACATTTTCAAGCTTGGATGATACAGTCAGCTCCCCACAAAACTATTTAAAATGTTAGTAATATCTCCCATGCAAAACTGAAATGAAAGAGTGATTTTGATGCTGGAATAAGGGCATGATTTACTTAAAAGAGAATGCTAATTCACTAATACCCATTTTTCATCAACTGCTACAATAACTTTTCTTGTAGCAGTTGATGCAAAATAGGTATTAGTGAATTAGCTTTCTCTTTTGTACTTTATCTGTTCAACTTTGGGTAGAATTGCCAAACCAGGCAAAAATGCACAGACCTCTTTATATACTACATCCAGATATCTTTAGGAAATCAGGTAGAGTCAAAAGCAAGCTGTGATTTCCTGTATCCTGTTTTGTTCATTGCAATCCTTCCCAATCCCCATGTCCACAGTTTTAATGGAGGATAAGATAATAACTTTGGAGACAAAGACCAAATCTTTGTCTTCATAATATACTTGTGGCCTTATTTGAGATAAGTAGACTGCAAATATTTTCATGTTACATATCAATATAGGTTCAAGTATTAAAAAAATGTTCCAATCAATTCTGATTTATAAGCCTTTATGGATGACTGACACCCACCCTGCTCCTTAACCTTGGCAAAAAGGAACTTTGCAAGGACCCGTTTTTCAAATATGAAAATAGAGTTATTGTAATGCGTCATAGCAATCGCATTCTAAAGCTTCCCTTTTGTTTTATTTTAATACTTGGTTATGTAAGCTTATTTGATTCCTGTTTAAGAATGGTGGCTTAACAGACAAATACCCAAGTTACTATTGTGGAAACGGACAGCTCAGCAGTCAACCTATCTCAGTCCTCTAAATGCTTGTGAATAAGTTCAAAAGGGCACTGGCATAGAGCTGACAGCATGTGCCATCATACTTCACTGATTGAAAAGTAAATTGTGTTGTACAGTGGACTTAAAACAGTGGTGAGGCAGGAAACTACTTTAAATAGTAGAAGAAAATGCATATCTTTGAAAGATTAGTAACGTAGGTAAAATAGTCTCTTGCAACATAATGCAATGCCATTATTTCCAGTGGCATTTCTCATTGTATGCAAAGTATTGCTGAATTCTCAAATGAGTCATTTGCCAGTCCAAGGTTAATTATGCATCACTAAATGGGGAAAATGGATGGTTGTGTAATAAAGATTTATTTGTGATAGTAGAACTGGATCTTATATTTTGAAGTGGAACTGGAATGGTTCAACACAATCTGATAAACAATAAGATGACTTATCAGGTTACTTTATTAGCTTCCAACACTGAACAAGCTTTTGTATACAGAGAAATGTAGGACTGATAAATTAAGAGAATAGATATACACCTAAAAGTATATTTCTTTGTGATCCACACTTTGGAAAGAGATAATGAAGCAATAGCGTTAACCATATTGTTAAATGTTTATTTCACAAATCTCTTGTTAATGGGACAGTACCAAGGAGCAAGATAAACAATTATGATCCCTTTGATTGCATGTTCCACATGTTAAAACAGCATTAACTCTCTTGTAATGATATGACACATATGAATGTTCTTTCTTTTACAATATTTTTATTGAATCCATGAAAAAATAGAGTACATGCATCAAGAAAGAGAATAAAAATACTACTGTTGTATTAAATCATACTTAGATTACAATACTCTAAATTAATAATCATATATAGAAGTTAGTTAATAAAGGAAAAAAATTGAAATATTTTATTATAAAAAGAAATCTACTCCCACTACCAAAACCTGAAGCTGTTAGATGGAAAAAAAACAAGGAAAAACTTTTAAAAACGTAACCCTGTCAGCCAATATCCGTGTTTAGTCCCCAAATCAGAGATTTTGAAAATAATTCAAAAAAGGTCCCCACAGGGTTTGAAAAGTCTAGGTTAGGTTCAAAAACTGAACAGCAAGTCTTCTCTAGATTCAAGTATGACATAGCATCCCGTAACCATTGAGCATGAGTAGGTGGAGTAACTTCCTTCCATTTAAGCAATACAGCTCTCCTGGCTATAAGAGAAATAAAAGCCAGAATATGTAAATCAGAAGCCTTCAAAGTTATATCTTTTTCTCCAACAATCCCAAATAGTGCAGTCATAGGATTAAGTTTAAAATTTATTTTGAAAAGTACAGAAAAAGTATGAAAGACCTCTGTCCAATATTTTTTAAGACTCTGACACGTCCAAAACATATGAATTAAGGAAGCCAATCCGTTATTACGTTTGTCACAGTGAGGAGATATATCAGAATAAAAACGGGATAATTTATCTTTAGACAAGTGAACTCTATGGACCACTTTAAATTGAAGGAGAGAATGATGAGCACATAATGACGAAATATTAACAAACTTGAAAATTTCATTCCAAGTTTCCTCAGAAATTGACATCTGCAAATCTTGTTCCCAAGAGTTTTTAATTTTATCTAGTGACACCTTACTCATTCCTAGTAATCTGTCATAAATATTAGATATTGAGCCATCCTGAAAAGGTTCCAAATTAAAAATTACATCTAATAAATTTTTATCAGGACTCAAAGGAAAAGAATGTAATTGAGATGGAAGAAAATCTCTAATTTGTAAATATCTAAAAAAATGAGTTTTTGGTAAATTATACTTGATAGAGAATTGTTCAAATGAAGAAAGGTTTCCTCCAACAAACAGATCTTGAAAACGAGTAATACCTAATTTGTCCCACTCTTTAAAAACTACATCAGTCATAGAAGGTTTAAAAAAGTAATTAAAGAAAATGGGACTGGACAAAGAAAAACTTAATAAACCAAAATATTTTCTAAATTGTAACCAAATCCTCAAAACATGTTTAACTACTAAATTACCTGTTAGTTTATTTAATGATATTGGAAGTGAAGAACCAAGCAAAGAGATAATAGAAATTTTTTTAACAGAATTAATTTCCGAAGAGACCCATACCAGGTGAGCCTCTTGATTAATATAATGTAACCAAAACATAAGATTTCGTATATTGACTGCCCAGTAATAAAATCTAAAATTAGGTAAGGCTAAACCTCCGTTCTTTTTAACCTTCTGAAGGTGAACTTTATTTAGTCTAGGATGTTTATTATTCCATATATAGCAAGAAATAATTGACTCAAGAGAGTCAAAGAAAGATTTAGGAATAAAACCAGGTAAAGCCTGAAATAAATATATAAATTTAGGTAAAATATTCATTTTAATAACATTAATTCAGCCAATCAATGATATAGAAAGGGGAGACCAACTTGATAAAACCCTTTTCATATAGTACAGTAAGGTGAAAAAATTTTCTTTAAATAAATGTTTATAAGTTTTAGTAATTGACACCCCCAGATAGGTAAGATGATTTCTTACAATTTTAAAAGGAATGTTAATATCAACTGGTACTAAGTTATTCAGAGGAAAAAGTTCACTCTTGTATAAGTTCAATTTGTAGCCTGAAAAATGACTAAAGCGAGAAAGTAAAGAAAGCATAGGAGGTAAGGAGTCTTCAACATTAGATATAAAGAGTAATAAATCATCAGCATATAAGTAATTCCATTCAATCCGATCAAAGGCCTTCTCAGCATCCAGAGATATCACACATTCTGATATTTCCTTAGAGGGAGATTAGATAATATTCAATAAACGACGAACATTAAAATGAGAATATCGATTTTTAATAAAACCAGTCTGATCATCGGATATAATTGAAGGTAAAATATTTTCCAATCTACGAGCTAGAACTTTAGATAAAATTTTAACATCCACATTAAGTAGCGAAATTGGTCTATCCAAAGCACGTTCTGTTGGGTTCTTATTTTTCTTAAGAATAAGTGAAATAGAGGCTTCATAAAAAGATTGTGGTAATCTACCCGATTTAAAAGAATCTGAAAAGACAGCACATAAATGAGGTATAAGCAAAGAGGAAAAGGCCTTATAGAATTCTCCAGGAAATCTATCAGGACCCGGAATCTTTCCAGAATGTAAAGATCGCACAAACTCGGCGATTTCCTCGTATGTAATAGATTGATCCAACTGTTTTCGATTTTCAGTGGAAAGTATAGGAATGTTTAATTGGTCAAAGAAATTATCCATTAGTGTATTATCTTTAGGAAAATTAGAACTGTAAAGATTAAAATAGAATTCCCTAAAAGTATCATTTATTTCTAAAAGATCAGTTGTCCTCTCGCCATTGGCTTTCAAAATGTCTTTAATTTGCCATCTAGCTCTGGAGATTTTTAATTGGTTAGCCAGTAATTTACCTGTTTTATCTCCATGAATATAAAATTGACTTTTATCTTTTAAAAGTTAACTTTCAATTGGATATGTTAAAAGAAGATCATATTTAGTTTTAATTTCAACTCGCCTTCTATATTAAGCCAGATCTGGATCCAAAGCATATTTATGATCTAATAGTTTCAGTTGATCAACTAGATCAGCTCTTTCTCTGTTAGCTTTTTACCTGATGTTTGCCGTATAAGAAATAATTTGATCTCTAATAAAGGCTTTGAAAGTATCCCAAACGATAAGACTGGCAATCTCTTTCGACGAATTCTCTTTAAAAAAATGAATAATTTGTTTCTCCATAAATTTGAAAAAACTTTTATCAGGTAACAAGGTTAGGTTAAAACGCCAAAATCTATTTATCTGAGGGAGCCCAGGGAAATTTAAAGGTAGAAACACAGGAGCATGATCTGAAAGAGCAATCTCTTTATAGTCACAGGATCGAACTGATGAAATCATTAGAGTATCAATAAAACAGTAATCAATCCTGGACTATGTATGGTGAACATGAGAGAAAAAGGAATATTCCTTATCCTCTGGATGCAAAAAACGCCAGGCGTCAATGACCCTGGTTTTCATTAAAAACGATTGAAGAAATAAAGCTGATTTATTAGGAGCAGCTAACTTAATGGATGACCTATCTAATTTGGGACCAAACCAGAGATTAAAATCTCCTCCCAACACCAAAGAGTAAAAGTTCAAATCTGGTAGGAATGACAAAACTCATTCAAAAATCTGTATTTGGTGCATAAATATTAGCCAATATCATCGGTCTATTATTTATTTTCCCTGATATTATAACAAAGCGACCATTAGTATCAGTTATGACCTTATGTTGGTCAAATGAAACTGTCTTATCTATAAAAATTGAAACCCCTCTAGATTTGGCTTGAAAAGAAGAATGAAATTGAAGCCCATTCCATCGATTAAAAAAAACGTAAAATATCACAGTTGCGAATATACGTTTCTTGTAGAAAGATTATAGAGGCTTTAAGTTTTTCGATATAGGCAAAAATCTTTTTCTGCTTCAAAGGATGATTTAAGCCTTTTACATTAAAACTAAGTAAATTAATAACTCGATCCATTTTAGTATTATTTAAATGTGGGCAAAAAATAATAATGAGCAAACCGTTGAAAAGTACCAATAAAAAGTACTGCAGTGGAATTACAGATAAGGTAACTAGGCAGCAGATTTGGCTGACAGCCTAAAACAGCTTCCCAGGAAAACCCCCTACCCCCCCTCCCAACACCCAAAGAAGCCAACTAAGAAACAGCTGACAGCTAGCTAGAGACAGCATAACCCCAAATTATCTCTGCTCAACAGCTTCAAGGTTAGTAAAATTCCAACCCAAACATAACAATGAGGTAAACAAAGAAACCACAGTTAACAATTGTAAAAAAAACATTCTTAGTTCAATTTCCTTATTTCAAGCTATATTGAAAAAAAAGATTCAAAAAAAGAACAAAACAAAAAAGAATCAAAAAAACATAATCATCCCAAATATTAGTAAATGATTACTAGAAAAAAAAACAAAAGAAAAAAAAATAGAAAACAGAAAGTGTTCATAACAAGGAATATGAAGTCATCCAGTAGGAGTTTCCAGAAAAATCTGGGCTTCTTCCAAGGATTGAAACCATTTTTGCGAGCCGTTTTTAAGTATGATACTGAGTCTTGCCAGGAATCAAAGTGACGGCTTATACCCTCTCTGATACAGATCTGACATAACCTTTTTGAATTTAACCCATTCCTTCATAACCTCTGGTGAGTAATCTTCAACAATTCTAATTTGACAATCTTGGTAATTAAACATGCCTCTATGACATGCCTCCCGAATTAGAAGCTCCTTAGTTTGAAAGTCATGGAGAGAGATGATAATTGATCTGGGTTTAACTTGCATAGGAGGTTTGAAAAAAGGTATTCTATGTGCTCGCTCAATCTTAGACAAAGGTTCTAGAATACCAGGGAATAACTGAGCCAAAAACTTTGCAAAGAATTCCATAGGTTGATTACCTTAAGTCTTTTCTGGTAATCCTAGAATTCGAAGATTGGATCTTCTGCTCCTGTTTTCTAAGTCAATAATCTTCAGCTTTAATCTTTCGTTGTCTTTGGCTTGTTTTTTTACAAAGGTTCTGTAAGTCATCAATTTTCCCATCCAAAACCGAAAGAGAGGCTTCGTTTGCTTCAATTCGTCCTTCATGATCTTCCATTCTTCTTTGAAAAGAATCAAGTTTGGCATTAATTTGTTGCAGCTGCTCGAAAATAGCTTCCAGAGTTACAGGAGGAACATCTTCCTTTGTGGTCTTCATAGCCTTAGCACCCCTCGTATTCATAGTAAAATAAAATCACGTTTAAATTTACTACCAGGGTGAAAAGGAAGGATCTCAAATCGGGTTGAAAAGGTTAGATATAGTGAGAGCAGCAGCAAATAGCTGTTACTCCATCAACAGCCAGCAGAGGCTCTCCCATGAATGTTAAAATCTACCATGCTGTACAACATTCAATGCCATATATGGTTGCAAAAAGGCAATATGTTTGATTCATGGATTACTGCCATTTTACCATTTACTCTTCATTCATTTGGTTGTTTCTATTTGATTTAATCACAGCAAAATTGGTGTCACACATGCATTCTGTAGAACAAAGGCATAGAGCTCTCAGTGGCTTTTTTTTATTGTGTCTTCCTGTACTTTAAATTCTTCTCCCCATCCTACTACTTCAGCAATAGTGCAATGATTTTTCAATGGTCTTATCATTCACTCCTTTTCCTTTCTACAATTCATGAGGAAAGATCTTGCTGACTTGGTTCCCCCACTGGAACCATCACTCATTCTACGCCAAAGTCTGTACTTACCTAATCCAGATATAAAGGGCAGGTCACACAGGAACAGAAAGTCCAAGATTTCAATGGCATGGTCTAAGCAATGACAAGACCTGCCTCAAAACTGACATAACAGACTTTGATAGTTGACAAAGCTGCCTGACCAGCTTTGCAAACTATAAAATCTTAGGCAATAATTTCTAAATGTTTCACTAGATGATTACTGGAGAAAAGGTGATAGGAAAACTAAATGGGCTAAAGACTGATAAGTCTCCCGGACCAGATGAGGTGCATCCCCGGGTTCTGAAGGAGGTGGCTTTAGAGATAGCGGAGGCATTGGTGATAATTTTCCAGGAATTGATAGACTCCGGCATGGTTCTGGAGGACTGGAAGGTCGCAAATGTAGTTCTGCTGTATAAGAAATGTGGGAGGCAGCATAAGGGAAATTACAGACCTATTAGTCTGACTTCAGTGGTGGGAAATTTATTGGAATCGATCCACAAAGATGGGGTTATGGAATACCTAGAGGTGCAAGGCAAGATAGGTCCTAGCCAACATGGTTTTGTGAAGGGAAGATCCTGCCTGACCAACCTATTGGAGTTTTCTGAAGGAATCACAGGTAGGGTGGATAAGGGAGAGGCGGTAGATGTGTATTTAGACTTTCAAAAGGCCTTCGACAAGGTGCCACATAAGAGACTGATTAATAAGATGAGAGGTCATGGAATTACAGGTAGGATAACAGAATGGGTGGAGCATTGGCTGGTTGGCAGAAAGCAAAGGGTGGGAATAAAAGGATCTTGTTCTGGTTGGCTACCGGTTACTAGTGGTGTTCCGCAGGGGTCGGTGTTGGGGCCGCTTCTTTTTACCTTGTACTTTAATGATTTGGATGATGGAGTAAATGGTTTCGTGGCTAAGTGTGCGGATGACACCAAGATAGGTGGAGGAGTAGAGAGTATTGAGGAGACAGGAAGGTTGCAGAGAGACCTAGATAGTTTAGGAGAATGGGCAAGGAAGTGGCAGATGAGATTCAATGTTGAGAAATGTGCAGTTGTACACTTTGGAAACAGAAATAAATGGGCAGATTATTATCTAGAAGGAGAGAAAATTCAAAGTACAGAAGTACAAAGGGACTTGGGGGTACTCGTGCAGGATACCTTAAAGGTTAACCACCAGGTCAGATCGGTGGTAAGGAAAGCAAATGCTATGTTGGCATTCATTTCGAGAGGTATAGTGTATAAAAGTAAGGAAGTGTTGATGAGGCTCTATGGGGCACTAGTGAGGCCTCATTTGGAATACTGTGCACAGTTTTGGGCCCCATATCTTAGGAAAGATGTGCTGATGTTGGAGAGGGTTCAGAGGAGATTTACGAGGATGATTCCCGGAATGAAAGGGCTTACGTATGATGAGCGTTTGTCAGCTCTTGGACTGTACTCACTGGAGTACAGAAGAATGAGAGGGAACCTCATAGAGACATTTAAAATGTTGAAAGGACTGGACAGAGTAGATGTGGTCAAGTTGTTTCCCTTGGTGGGCGAGTCCAGGACCAGAGGGCACAATCTTAGAATTAGAGGGTACAGGTTTAAAACAGAGATGAGGAGAAATTTCTTTAGCCAGAGGGTGGTGAATTTGTGGAATTCCTTGCCATGTACAGCAGTGGAGGCCAGATCACTGGAGGTGTTTAAGGAAGAGATAGATGTCTATATAGTCGGGGTATCAAAGGATATGGGGATAAGGCCGGAAATTGTGGTTAGGTTTTTTTTCTGGCCACCCCCCCCAATTTCTCATTTCTTTTTCTTTTTTCCTTTTCTTTGGAGCAGACTCGATGAGCCAAATGGCCTACTTCTGCTCCCTTGTCTTGTGATCTTGTGATCTTGTGAAAAACTATTGACATGGAAAGGAATAATGAAGAAATATTAAAACTTGAACTGAAAACACCTTGAACACTTATAGAGTCACAGATCCATAGAATCACAGGGTCATACAGCACAGAGCCAGGCCCTTTGGCTCACCTTTGGCTGAGCATCAAGTACCTGTCTGTACTATGTAGCACAGTGAGTCTCCTCCAGCATTCAATAAGCTGATGTATTTGGGGAGGTGGAATAAGGTAAGGGAATATACAATAAATGGAGGATACTGAGAAGTATAGGGAAACATGCAGACTGTGGAATAGATGTAAACAGATCTTCAAAGGTAACAGAACGGTAACATGGCAGTTAGATTTTTGTGATGCTTATGTTATACTTTTGGTGATCCAGTAGGAAGCTATTGCATCAGTTGTATGCTGGTTCCATTCTCTCTCTTCCATTTCTCAGATGGTCAGAAGGGGCCAAGCTATAATATTATATTAGCACTTAATGTCATGTTAATAAGGAAGATGAAAGCAGCACAAGCATGATCGATAAGCAGCTGAATCCTGCTGAAAATACATACCAATATTTACCAATATGATGGCATGGCCTCTTGGACCCCAAGATTTAACGTAATATTTGCTGCAGTAGCATCTTACAGGATTCACCAAGACAAAGGGGAAATTTGGCCATCACATCTTCTTTCAGGTATGTTTAGTCTAGATGAGGAACAAGAGAACCAAGAATAGCAGCAGGGCAAAGAGAGGGATTGGTGAGATCGACCCAGGACCTTTTCCATTAGGACGTCACCATTGCTTCTTAGAACATTTATCCTTCTCTTGATCTCTGAGCCTTTGTGGAATATGCCGCAGTATCCCAGCCAGAGTTTCGCTGGGTGTGAGCACTGCACATTTATTGCTTCACAAAAATTGTTCTTAATCAGCACTTGAGTGCTAACCCTGAAAATCTCAGTTTTACCACCTCCAGGCAAGAACAATTTATGGAATTCAGCAATTAGAACCATAACTACATGCTATTTTTCGACTTTCAGACAAGCTAACCAATTAATATCTACTTCCACCTTTTGGCCAATATTGCCCAAATGGTTTAATTTCCTGCTATAATTAGAATGTGGGATTTAAATCCATCAGGTTTTTTTAAATATAATGTTTACAAGCATGAGAAATTAAATATACAGAATGGCAATTTCGATTACTGAGCATTGTCCACACAGAGCAACCTTCAATCTTGTGATTGGTTTCTGGTAGGAATTAACTTTTGACTTAATTCTGTCCATTGCACATCGATACTCCTCCAGAATAATACAAAGTGATTGTGACTAGTGAGCATTTGTTTAGCTTCAAATCTGTCCTTGAAGAGTGAAAGGGCTGGTGTCATTGGTGAGGTGTTCTTAATAAGTAAGGTCTGGCTTTCATCCTGCACATCTGGACAGATGTTCTTAATAGAGCATCTGTCCAGATGTGAAGGATGTAATAGATTTAAATAATTGATGTTTCAGCCATAATAACCAAAATTGCAGCTCATTGATTAGGTTTATAGTATGGTTTAAGAGAGGGGAAAGGAAATATTCAGACACAAGTATCTGCAGATGCTGGGATCTGAAAAAATATCAAGCTGCTGGAGGAACTCAGTCAAATCACATTTGTGAAGGCAAAAGAACAGTTGCCGTATCAGGTTGAGGCCTGATATTGGGTCTTGACCTAAAATGTCAATTATCCCTTTGCCTCCACAGATGCTGCCTCACCAGTTGAGTTCCTCCAGCAGCTTATTTTTTGCCTGAAGTATCCAGACAAATGAGTTCATGATTTTCACAACATAGAAAGCATTCAGTTTATCAAGCCTCCACTTGCTCTCAGAGCATTCCCATCAGTCCCATTCCCCTGCTTATTTCTCTCCAATCTACTCTCTCTGTCCATTATTTTCCCCCACCTTCTGCCATCCATTGACAGATATCGAGTAACCTACCAACCAGCACATCCATGTGACCTGTGTGAAATCGCAACACCTATGAGAAATGCAATTGGTCGCAGGGAGAAAATGAAAATTCCATACAGACACCTGAAGTCAGGATTGAACTAGGGTCACTCGAGCTGTGTGGCAGCAGTGCTGACTGCTGCACCACTGTGCTATTTACTCAGGTAGCTTCTGGAGGAAATTCCAAAACATGGAGGCTGGTAGATTGAATATTCAAAAATCAGAGGGAGAATGGGACAAAAGAGGAATATGTATCCAAAAATTCATTATTGATTGGTTGCACTCTCCTTCATTTTTGAAGATCCATTTCATTGAAGTTAACAGAACCAAATTTCAGAAGCAGATTGGAATGAGAACATATACTGTGCAGCATGTTCAGCACTTCCAACTAGGGTGCAGTTTCTTTAAACCATTAGTTTCTGTTTCTCAGTCAATTTTGATTTATTTTTGTATCTTATCCTTGATAACCAGCCATCTTGATTTTTAAAAGGACCTTTCACATATTATTTTAGTCCAAGCATTTCTGGGATATATTCTAGATTGCTAAAGGAAGTTAAACAATAAAAATTACAGCACATCTGGTCAGTCTTCCACTTCTGTTTAAGTAATGAGATGGTAGCAAAGGACAAGAGAACTGTAAAGGTTAAAACCTCCTTCTAAAAAGTGAAGAAGCATAATTACAGGTCAGTCAGTTTAACATGATGGTAGAGAAGCTCTTGGGAACAATTATAGCTTTCCAGCTATAGGAAGGCTGTCATTCAGCTGGAAAGAGTACAGAAAAGATTCATCAAAATATTACCAGAACTGAAGGGCTTGAGTTATAAGGAGAGGATTGATAGGTTGGGACTTTTTTCCCTGGAACGTAGGAGGTTGAGCAGTGACCTTATCGAGGTATAGAGAATCATGAAGGGCAGACAGAAGGTAAATGGTCACAGTCTTTTTCCCAGGATAGGGGAAATCTAAAACTAGAGGGCATGGATTTAACATGAGAGAGGTAAGATTTAAAGGGTACATGAGGGGGCAAATTTTTCAGACAGAGGGTGGTGGGTATATGGGACAAACAGCCAGAAGAAGCTTCAGAAGCAGGTAAAAGTACAATTATATGGATAGAAAAGGCCGAGAAGGATATGGGCCAAACACAGGCAAATGGGACCAGCTCAGATAGACATCTTAGACGGCAAACAGGAGTTGGGTCTAAGGGCCTATTCTGTGTTGTATAACACCGTGAGTCCATGATAGCATTACATTTAAAGAGAAGGTAGCCAGGCCAGTGGAAAAGGGTTGAATCATGGTGGATGAAATTTAGCGTAATAAGTCTGAGGTAACAATGGGGAGTGTCACTTTAGGCCAAATAATGTAATATTAAGAGCATTGCAAAAATTGTTGAGGTTGGTAGTGTGAGATCCTGCAGGGTAAGATTGACTCATAAATCGAGATAAATGGTGCAAAAGCCAGTAACATACCTAATCCTATGTAAATCATGAGATCAAATTCAATTCTGGACACCAACATTTAAGTGGAATGTAAAGGGTTTTGAAGAAAGCACAGAGAATATTTATGGGATAGATGAGGAATTACAGCTGTGTGGATGGACTGAAGAAGCTAGCATTGATCTCTGTAGAACAGAGGCACGCACGAGGCAATCACACAGGATTGTTTAAGTTTGAATTATTTCTTTTTGAAATGGATGCAATTGACTGTTAAAGGTATCTCAAAAAGCAGAAACCAGTTGAAGGATGACAAAAACCATTGTGTTAATGCCCAGGCACAAGAAGTATCTAAGGATCTACCAGATATTGCAGTAGCAGATGGCATGGATCATATCCTGGTAGGATGAGAGCAAATGGGCTGAGTGGTCACCAGCTGAATGTAATTCAAAATCAAAAGTTTCAGATTTGATTCTATTAAGCCAAAGAAAGGAAATAAATGTAACAGATTCATTTAATTGCAAATGAGATCTAAATTTGTGACAGAGTAATTATATCACTGTTTTGTTACAGGATTGCCTTTAACTGTTAAGGTTTTCAATCAAGTTCACCTCTATTCTTAACACTCAGTGACAAATTTACTGTTTGCAAATTATTCAATTTATTGATACTTTCTCTTGACAGAACTGAGTGAACGTACTGCTACTTGGCTTATTCTAATTTAACATTTGCATTAGCTGCAACATAATTAACATCACTGTACTGGAACAGGTCTTTGTATATCCAAGTGGTTTCTGGAAGAATCTATCAGCCCTAATCATTTGTTTATTTTAGAAAATCTGTATTCATTTTCATAGTTTTCAAGGACATTCTAACTTCATTTTGAGGGTTGAAATCTTTTTTAAAAACGCTAAGAATGATGAAAATAGCTTCTATTCATGGACATACAGAGTTTAAAAGTCTGGTAAAATAGTAATTGTGGGAGAAATCACTTTGACAGACCACAGGAAACCAATGGATCAACTTCATTAAGCAGGCAACAGAGGAATTCAATGTATGTAATTTGATCTGTTTATTATTAATATCTATTAGAGTTATCTCAAATAAAGTTCATATTGTTCTATGTTAAAAATGCATGTTGACTCAAGATAGCATGAATATCATAGAACATGGAAGTATGATTTTTTCATAAAAGAGAGAAGCTGCATGATCTTCAAACACTTGTTGTCATTCTTCACGCCACTCCACGTCCCACCTCACTCACTCCACCTCCCCTCACCAACAGTCTCCTCGTCACTTTGGCGCCATGGACTTGTGAGTGTATTTGTAAGTGCAAATGCAAGAGTTCCAATTCAAATCCTCACCAATTTAAAATTTACTTAAATATTTGAGACATTTCCTCAGAAAAATGTTTTTTAGGTTAATATAGCCATATAAGATCAAAATAAAGCCAAACTCTGCCCTAACTTCATTTCTCTGGACACTCTTATGCACAGCGAAAATTACGGGCTTGGAATTAGAGTTGCAGGCAGTTGCTGTTTAGGATTACAGGATTTTGCTGTTGTACTTTTCAAAATGCTGCTGGGTTAACTAAGTGTTGATTCTCTCAGTGTGCGAAGGTAACAGTCTCATCAATATTCCTAACAATGGGAATGGTTACAATTCAATATAATTAAAACACATTATTTTACAATATTTTGTGGATACAACTGAGAAAAGAGACATCTCAATGATTTTCTTGACAATATGATGTTAATTAAGAAGGAGATCCTGTCTCATCAATATTGTAAGGTTCCAATAATCCTGCTGTTGATCAGAAAATGCACTGTTTGCTCTAACAGGGTGAAAATATCAAGCTGCAGTTGTCCAAATAACTTTTCTTGTTCATTAATCACCAATGTTGCAGTCTTACTTTTAACCTGCAGTCCCTGTGAATGTGGCTGCTCATTGACTGCATGGGATGACAGACTTTCCCCACTGCTGCTAACTGTCATTTTAAGAAGTAGGCATAAACAACTTATCAACTCACAAAATTGACATTGTGTTGTTTGGTTAAGAATAACTTTATATACTCAATGTATCCACTGATGGTAGTTATTAATATAGTGGTACACTTAATACTGCCAAGCATAATGAAGAGAAACATGTTAAATTCAAGAGTAAAACAGACAAATGCATTGAAAATAGTTTAAATGGATGTTGCAGACTTCTTGAATGTTTTTTGATTTTGAAATCGACCACAACTTCTGTTTGTTGTATGTATTTTCTTTGGTGGGTTTGGCAGTTTACAATAACCATTTTACTTTGGATATCAGTCTGCATGCAGTGACCTCATTTCTTTATGCAAGCCACAGAAAACAAGGGGCACTTGGGAATTTTAATAGCTGGCATTACTTAACTTGATTAATTATATTTGAATAGGCAGTTAATGGACACCAAGGGTGGGCACAGGTTCCAGAATGCCAGAATTGAAGACAGAAGATACCATGGGTCTGCAAAGCTGAGGAGATTTATAACAACCTAAGAAATACAAGCAGTATTAGTCCATTCGGTTCCACAATTCAATTAAATTGTGGATGGTTGTATACTTCAATACCACTTTCCTGAATTAATCCCACACCACTTGATGAATTTGTAGTGGAAGCACCAGGGAGTCGTAGAGTTGTACAGCACAGAAACTGGCCCTTTGGCCCAAATGGTCCATGCCTACTAAGATGCCCCATCCAAGCTAGACCCATTTGCCAGTATTTGGCCCACAACCTTCTGAACCTTTCCAATCCATGTATTTGTCTAATTGTCTTTTTAAAGTTGTTATTGTACCTGCCTCAGCCACTTCCTCTGGCAGCTCATTCTACATAGATACCACCTCTTATGTAAAAAAGTTGCCCCTCATATTTCTGTTAAATCTTTCCCCTCTCACTTTAAACCTATGCCCTCTAGTTCTTGATTCCCCAACCATGGAAAAAAGACTCAGTGCATTCACCCTAGCAATGCCCCCCATGATTTTATGCACCTCTATAAGATCACCTCTCAGTCTCCTATGCTCCAAGGAATAAAGTTCTTGCCTGTCCAACCTCTCCCTGTAACTCAGTCCCTCAAGTCCCGGCAACATCCTTGTAAATCTTTTCTGCATTCTTTCCAGTCTAATAACATCTTCCCTATAGCAGGGCAACCAAAATTGAACACAATACTTCAAGTGTGGCCTCACCAGCATCATGACCAACTGCTCCATGATCTCCCAACATCTACACTCAATGCCTTGACTTGTGGAGGCCAGCGTGCCAAAAGCCTTCTTCACCATCCTGTCTACCTGAGACTCCACTTTCAGTGAACCATATACTTCTCCTCCAAGGCCCCTTTGTTTTACAACACTTCCCAGGGCCCAGTCATTCACTGTCAAAGTCCTACCTGGATTTCCAAAAGGCAACACCTCACACTTATCCGAATTAAACACCATTTGCCATTCCTCAGCCCACTTACTCAGCTGATCAAGATCCCCCTGTAATTTTTGATATCCTTCTTCACTGTCCACTATACCACCTACTTCAGTGTCATCTGCAAACTTTCAAACTATGTTTTGTACATTCTTATCCAAATTGTTGATATAGATGACAAATAACAATGGCCCAGCACCGGCCCCTGAGGCACACCACTAGTCACCAGCCTCCAGTCCAAGAAACAACCTTCCACCATCACCCTCTGCTTTCCATCAAGCCAATTGTGTATCCAATTATTCAGCTTTCCCTGGATTCCATACAAACGAACCTTCCAAAGCAGCCTAATATGTGGAACCTTATCAAAATCCTTACTGAAGTCGATATAAACTACACCTACTGCCCTGCCCTCATTGGTTTTATTAGTCACATCATCAAACAACTCAGTCAAGTTCATAAGACATGTTCTCCTATGCACAAAGCCATGCCGACTTCCCCTAATCAAGCCCTGCCTTTTCAGATGTATGTCTATCTTATCACTTAGAATCCTCTCCAGTGACTTACCTGCCACAGATGTTAGACTTACTGGTCTATATTTCCCAGATCTTTCTTTGCCACCCTTCTCAAATAAAGGCAGAACATTCACTACCCTCCAGCCTAACAGTACCTTACCCATGGCTAACGATGATACAAAAATCTCAGCCAGGGCTCCCACAATCATGAGGAATTAATTCTTACGTTTATATGCAAGGACAAGCTATGTACAAAGAAGTTGATAAATTACTTGCTATTCTGTCAATGTATAGAATTAATTGGAGAATATATTCACTCTTCCTAGTCTGTTCTCTCCCTTTCTCTCCATCTCCTTTGGCTTATTGTTGGTATTTGTGTTTCAAATCTATATTCATCCATGTTGGCTTTACTCCTGCATTAGGTTCTTGATCTGCTTCTGTTGTAAATGGCCTCTGTTCTGTAAAATCATTTCTTTTAATCCTAGAGCCCTTGCTTTCTATTTTGGTCCCTGTATGCAAGCAGGAAGATAGATTAAAACATAACCACACAAAAATAAACAATTTGGTCCAACGGTTCCAAGACAGTGTGTATGTTCCACAAAGACAAAGCAGCCTGATCATTTTAACCTCTCTATTAATCCCCATCCCATAGAAATAGAATGAATTCCCCTGTTCCCTGCTCAGACTCTCAAAACCTTTGCAGACATGTGCACAAACATTTATGGGCTCAAATAGTGAGGGAAAGTGTCGAAAGAAACACCGTTCAGAATAAACATCTAATATCCAACCCAATAGCAAATTCTCCTGGTTTTGACCAGATCTTGACATTCATCATTAACAAGGCTGGAAAACAAATACCTATGTTTGTCAAGTATGTCCCATTTGAGTCTGTTGCTGTTTCCATCGAACAAAAGTTGAACCATGTTTTGAAAACTGAATATGCCCCTCCTTTTAGAGAGGAAAATATTAACTAGATATTGAATTCATGTTTCATTTGATTGTTGCTTTCAAGTAATTTTAAATTAATATATTTAGTTGGGAAGGAAAATTTACATCTGATACTCTATCTTATATGAACAGCACCCATCACTTACACATGTTTCAAAATATTATAATGAGGTGATGACAGCAACCATAACATGCACACAATGTTCCAAACAGCAAAGAAGATGAATGATCATTTAATCTTTATTATGATGGCATTTTGAGTAAAGAAGGCTGGCTCCAACACTGACTGTTCTTCAAGTAGTACCAGAGGATTTCTAAGGCTCCTCCTTCAATAGTTTGATAAGGTATTTGCATTGCCATCTCATCCAAAGATCTTGATGTTCTGTGCATTTTCACTTTCATGCCTGTGCAATAAGAAATTTGGAATTTTAGTGGTGTTTAGATTTCAATGCATCTGACTCATCAATAATCCTTTTGGTGGTTCTGAGATTTACTGAACTTTAGGGCTAGATACACCTCACATCAAGCCCCTCAACTTTTCACCAGCCATTCCTCTTGTACTAGCAGCACTTATTTGAATAGGGTCACTATCCCTCATTAAAATGGCATGTTAATTAATGATTTACTTCATTTATTTGTCTTTATTTTGTTTCACATCTTGGTTTTTAACAAATGTCTTATTTTTTAATTTTAATTTTCTTTTAAATATTGTTTTTATTTATTTAAATATTTTTGAACTGCTTGTGAATGTCATGGTTGCTGTCATCACCTTATTACAATATTTTGAAACCTGTGTAAGTGATGTGTGCTATTCATATAAGATAGAGTATCAGATGTAAATTTACCTTCCCACCTAAATATATTAATTTAAAATTACTTGAAAACAATCAATCAATTGAAACACGAATTGCATATCATGTTTTTGAAAAAGGCCTTTTGCACCAGTGAGCATTGAAATGCCATTGGGATAGGGCTGGGATCAAGACTTGAGTTTTTCCATAGGCAGCTTGCTTGCTACTCAGAAATCATTCCACCTCAAAGAAGGAATGTGGAGTAGATCTGAGGACACTGAATTGGATTGAGTATAATCCAACTCATAACCTTCCATCGGTATTGCCTTGAAAATCATCATAGATAATGTATGCATGTATGTGAATCTAACCCAGAAGAAAGACAACCCCAAGTTTAACCTGTCATTGTTTTAAGAAACAGAAGATGCTACTTAGCTGAAGTAGCCTGACAACACTTAGCAGATCATCGAACTAAAGAATTGCATGGTTATGTCTTGTTTGTTTTCCTGAGCTCTATTTTATTTAGATTTCTAGACTAAAATCTGTGGCTTAACACTTGCTTATTCTTTCAGCTTGTACCATGTGCTCTGAAAAATTGTAAAATGTACTCCCATTCCACAAAATATGACGTAGCAATGGGTGGTGCACTGGAAGAAGAAAATCATATTCTTACACTTAACAATATAGTTTTCTATTTATTCTTCTTATACATTACATCATATTTTTCTCTTTGTTTTAAAAAATTCTTATCTTTGTCTGTTACTTGGATGATTAATTTTAATTTAATACATGCTGTAATAAATTATATTCCCAATATCACTTAAGCAGTAAAATTTTAAATCTCTATTTTGTTGACTTGGCTACAGTCCTTTTTCCCTCCACTGAGTTGATCCATTGTTTGGATGATGTGGTATTCATTATTCTTATTGCTAGAGAAATCTCACTCACTTCTGCTGGTGTTAATGATGTTGGTGATGCTGCTTCCCATTCAATCAGAATGATGGATATCAAAGATCCTTCTAATTTGTTGACCCTTCTCAGTCTCCATGATCTATGGTCCTGGGGTAATAACGTAACCCTAGTTCCTTGCTTTCTGAATTGGATCTTTTATATGTGTTGCTGATCCTCTCCACAATTCAGATAATGATTTAGCATGTTTGTTGAGTATTGGCTTCCTTTTAACTGTGCTTCTTGTAGCCATTGTCTTCCTTTTCCTTGGTCTTGTGGAGGATGCACATTGCTTGGGAAAGCTGTCTTGCACTTTGTGCTATTCAGTAGTTTGGCATATTATTCATGTTGTCCTTGAAAGGTGTAGCTCAGAGCTACAACTAGGTAAGAGTTGGATCTTCTTTTTCCTCTCTGCATTTGTTTAAGGCTTTCTAGATTGCTTGGGCATGTTTTGCTCTGAAGTATGTCCTCTTGGAAAGTATGGGAATGAGGTCACAATGTCAAATCCATATCCCTCTCTGAACTCTCAGAATTCTTGATAAGTAAATGGGGTTCCATGTGAAGTTTATTCACATATCAACTTCATATGGACCCCTTGTTCTGCAAACATGGTTCTGATTGCTGTGGTTATTGCTGTAGCTCTAAATTCTTTCATATTTCTGATAAATGGGAATATGTATGAATAATGTAAAACTTTAACAAAGGATTCTTGGTTGTGTATAAACAAATCAACTCCCTCAGTACTCCAGGGTATCTCACTGCCATCATCGCTTTTGTTGTATATTTCTGTATTGGTGGCATATTGTGCATGGTGAATCCATTCAATCCAGTACATAGTGGATCTATCTCTCACCTTGCACTTCTCTCTACCCATATGGTCTTCATTTCTCTTCTGAGGTATTCTCCTTTGCTATGATGATTCTTTATCCAGCCAGTGAACGCTATCTTCCAAAGAAATGTCATCTCAGTTTTGCTGGTATCTATATTTACTGTGTATCTTCTTACATAAATCTCCCATCTCGTGTGGTGGCGATAGTCAAGATAGTGCATCTGCTCGTACTATTCCATGTCCTGATTTGTGCTTCAGAGTAAAGTCATTAATCTGTAGTCTTGTTAATGCTGTACATAGATCTTATTGTAAATTTTATGTATGGATTAGTTACCAGTTCTGTCATGAACATCCTCTCACAGAGATGGATATGGATTTTTTTTTCACTGTTATTAATTCTCATTGTCTCAATGTCTTCAGTTTCTAAAATTGCATCACTGAAGCCAATGTCGACTGAGGAACATCATCTCATGTTCAATCTGAGCACGTTGCAGTCCTTGGATCTTGGTACTGAATTTAACAAGATAATCCTTTTCAGGTGTGTTTCAGGTAACCCTCTCTTTCTCCCTCTCTTCCCAGGTTTCAATTTGTTCCTCTTTTTTCCCTTCTGTCTCTGACTGTCAGTTTCAAAGTAATTGTTTACCTTGACAACTCTTCCATACTCCCTCTCTGCAACTTAAAACACACTTGCCTTCTCACTTTCTCGGTTCTGATAGGTGCTCCTTGACCTTCAACATCAACTGTTTCTTTTGCACATCAATGAAGCAAGGCCTGATGATGAGCGCTTCCAGCATTTTCTGTCTTTGTTTTGCATTTCTAGGAGCTACAGTTTCTTCTTGTTTCAGTTACACCATGCAGTTAATAATTCCAATTTTTTGTGTGTTCTTTTGAACTCTTGATCATCTTCCATGATATGGATGTTCTGATGTAGAATCTTGTACATTGGTTCTTTCACTCTTTCTCTGCCATTTTCCCTGGATGTACTTATTTTTGATCTGTTCATCTTCTCTCAGTAGTTGAGCTTGTCGTATAATCTTCAGCTTGATCTATAAGCACTGAATTTTTTTTCTTTCTGCAAATTGTGTTGTCATCTGTAATCTTCTTTTAGGATGGCTTTCATTTTACCGTTATTGATATTGAACTGAATTGATGCTTGTACCCTTTCTGGGTCTGATCTGGAGGGACAGTTGTTGCATTATGCAGTGTATTCAGCTGTATGTCTGTACCCTCTGGCTCTATTCTATTGCCAGTGCTCCAGTGAGCTCCAAAGACTGTACATCTGGGTATGTTAAGCTTCAAATGGGCCGTTTGCTTAAATCTGCATTTCTAAGCCATGTAGAGAAATAATCAGCTGCCCACTACCCCCCTTCCCATTTCTTGCCTGTGGCATAGGAATTTATTTCTGTGACAATTTTGGCTTGGAGTGTATGCTGATTTTTTTTTCCAAAGATCACATCAGGGTTTTTTCTTTCTTTGCCACTTATTTCTCAAATGTTGAAAAGATCTAATGCTTTCTCTCCTATTTATGTTAGGACATAGCTGACCATTCTTCTTTGCTCATGCCTTTACAGGAAAGTACTGAGTGTTGCTTTAAATGTTAGTTTATAATTTAGTACTTCTGCAATGTCATTGGCTTTTCAGTCATTGTGGATGAAATTGTGCAGCAGTTGTCAACTTTTTTTTTACACACAGACACAGAGAATTATCATGACATGATTTTAAAAAAATCAGCATTTGCACCTTCTAATAAAATGATGTATATATTTACTCACTGAGCCACGTTGGGACTTGTTTGTTTACAGGGTGATGGTGAAGGGTGGCAACAATTTGTTGGGTGCCAAGTTTTCATAATCTGACTTTCGTGTTTAAAGGATCTGGACCATCACAAAACTCCTCTACATAACCAGCACCTGGTAAGATAGGAAGGACGGCTGCTATCAAGTATTTAAAATATATCCAATAATATTTTTGAATAGTTTAATAAATCTAATCTAACTCAAATCATTCAATAATTGAAAACAACAGTTTTATGAAAATTGAAAATAGCTGGCCTGCCTGAAGACCTTTCCATTTGATTTTGTACTTTATTTACAAGTGGTCATGAGTGATTTGCCACCAATATTCTTCATGAAATATCATTTCTCGTCTTTCAGTATAATGCAATTTATTAGGTAATAAACTCAGCAGTAAAATGTAGGATTTGAGCTTATAACACAACTCTGAAACTATGCAACGTATCAAGAATTACACTGGATGAACTTGGACTTGGTCATATCTGTCTTTTGAGTATTACAAGATTCGTTAACAAACAAAAATGCTGACAATAGTGTACACACACATTTATGGCACAAGTTCTGCAAAGTACCACATTAGTGTGTCAGCACAAATGTGGCTTGCATCTGATTCAAGTCTGCAGAGGAAATAGATAAGATAAGATAAGATAAGATAAGATAAGATAAGATAAGATAAGATAAGATAAGATAAGATCAGATCAGATCAGATCAGATCTTTATTAGTCACATGTACATCGAAACACACAGTGAACTACATCTTTTTGCGTAGAGTGTTCTGGGGGCAGCCCGCAAGTGTCGCCATGCTTCCGGCACCAACATAGCATGTCCACAACTTCCTAACCTGTACGTCTTTGGAATGTGGGAGGAAACTGGAGCACCTGGAGGAAACCCACGCAGACATGGGGAGAACGTACAAACTCCTTACAGACAGTGGTCGGATTTGAACCCAGATCGCTGGCGCTGTAAGGTGTTACGTTGACCACAACACTACCGTGCCTGCAACATTAACCTGATATGACACCAACCAATACTACCATTTTACGACACAATGCTGTCATTAATGCCCTCACTTAATTCAGCCCAGCTGAATATGAGGTAGGCAGCAAGGTCAGCCAAAAGTATTGTTTAAACCAACTGAGTCATATGACGTGTCTTCACATTAGTTGATTCTTTTAATAATTTCTACAATTCTGCAAGGTCTTTGTTGTTTACCAGAGTTGATACAAATTGTTGAAGCCTTCAGGGAATGGATTCATCTGATGTTGAAAGTTAGTACATTTCTGCAAATGTTAGTTCCTTCCAGGCAACATTATTCCTCTTACAACAAAGTATTTGTACAAGAGATCAAAGGCCATTCATAGCAGGAAGGTGTCTGGAAGAGACAAGAGAAGAAGGGCTATCGGCAGGATTGTGTAGCTAATCAGGGAATAATTTTCTGCCCTGAAGTGACCTGTCTGCACATTACTCAAGTTGCTCGGATTGACATCTGCCACTTGCTACAATCACAACTGCAATCTCAAAATGGAATTATAGTTGTGATTGTAGCAATTGGCAGATGAGGATTGCATCGTCAGACACTGTCAAGGAGATTTATCCATTTGGCCCCTTCTGGATTTGAGTTTGAGGTAATGCATCATCTCATGACAGGTATCCATGATTCTAGGAGATATTCATTGAAGCTCAAAGTTAAGATGGAGCCAACTGTTAGAAAGAATAATCAAAAATGAAGTGTGTGTGTGTGTGTGTGTATGTGTGTGTGCACATGTGTGTGCATGCATTTGAATATGCGCACTAAGTTTGTGCAGCACAGCATGGTCTCCATTCATCTTAGACCTTCTTGCTATTGGACCAAGACCTAGTTCTATCAAGACTATGTGATAGCTCATATGAAACAGCTGTTCGATGTCAAAAGAACTTATGCACAGGTGCATTTCACTCCTCAATGGAAACAATTCATATTCAACATAATGCTTTTTTTCTATTCATCTTCATTAAAAATCAAACTGCTAGGTCGAAGAAGAACAAGTAAGAGGAAGAGCAGATTCCATGAGCTACCTCTGATTCATTAAGCTCAGACTGAGGCAATGACCTCAGGAAAAAAACAGAAATGTTTCTGATGGAAGTAGATTATTTTTCTTGGCATTCCAGTGTTATATATGGCACACGCACTGAGACGTTTGTTAGAATTAATAACCATAAAAGAATATTTTCTTTTCCAGCTGCAGATTCAATTCATGAATAGACTTTTAATATGCTGTAAATTCCAAGGAAAAAAAAACATAAGACCACAGCATTTAGTGATGATATGAGGTCTACACCATTTTCTCCGGTGCCTAGTCATTCTGTTATACCATAGTCATTCAGATCCATTTCAGCTGCACATTGAAACAAAACTTATCTTACTCCAAGGCCCACTAAACCAACCATTGAGACCCATTCAAAGAAACCGTCCTTCACTGCTCCATCCTACCAGAGTAGTAAATGTCATCTTTAAAGCAGATTATCTGGTTGTTCCTCAAGGAAAATGATCAAGGTATAAGATGAGGAATGAGAAGAGGCTTTATGATTCTTTGAGCTTGCATATCCTTTTTGATTTTTATCCTTCCCTCTCAATGAATCCTGTCACCAAATATTTCCATCCTGTTGCCCACATATAATTTAACACTTTCTTGCAATTTAAAATCCACCTTTTATTCATCTGAGCAGGATCTTACACCTCTCAATTAACCAATGAGGTACAAACATTCCAAACTTTCAAGGCGATAGAATCACTGTTCAGTACTTGTTTGTCACATTGGTAAATTGGTAAAATTGGTTTATTATTGTCACATGTACCAAGGTACAGTGAAAAACTTGACTTGCATACTGTCCGTACAGGTCAATTCATTACAACAGTGTATTGAGGTAGCACAAGGTAAAATGATTACAGAGTGCAGAATAAAGTGTTACAGTACAGAGGAAGTGCAGTGCAGGTAGACAGTAAGGTGCAAGGTTTATAACGAGGTTAGATTGTGAGGTCAAAAGTCATTTTATCGTACTAGGGAACCATTAAATAGTCTTATAATAGCAGGATAGAAGTTGTCCTTGAGCCTGGTGGTATGTGCTTTCAGGCTTCTGTATCGTCTGCCCAATGGAGGAGGGAGAAGACAGAATGTCAGGAGTGGGTGGGGTTTTGATTATGTTGGCTGCTTACGAGGCAGCGAGAAGTGTAGACATAGTCCATGGAGGGAGGCCGGTTTCCGTGATGTGCTGAGCTGTGTTCACAACTCTCTGCAGTGTCTTGCGGTCATGGGCAGAGCAGTTACCATACCAAGCTGTGATGCATCCAGATAGGATGTTTTCTAGTTTGATCTTCAGGAAGTAAATTTCTTGGGATTCCTAATTTCCAGATATTGAAATTATATCTCTTATTTCTCATACCTTACTGCTCTATCTAAATGTGGCCACTTACATATTTTAAATATTTGTATTATATTGCACTAAAATTAAATTTTCATAATTAATTCATTTCACATCTGAAACAAATTTATCTTGAAGTAGAAAAAATCTCTTTAGCACCATTCACATAAATGGGGATCAGCTTAAACTGTCTGTTGAGACTCAATACAAAATTAATACATGTGCACTTAAAGTTTATACAAACTATTTTTAAAAAAGATCCGTGTTTTGTATGACCTATTGGATGGTAATTTGTTGCCATTGTGAACTGCCCATGTCTGCTGCTGATGTATGTTGCAAGGACTAACTTCAATGTTGAAATCCTGCCATCTGCAACTTGTATACGCTTAATCCAGAGTGAGACTTGATGGTGAAACTTATGCATGGTGGCAGTGTCTTGCATGATATAGTGCGAGAGGAAATGGGGATTGGGTGGGGGAGAGGTGATCAAACAAGGTCTCTTACAGTCCGCCATGAGAAGCTGTAAAATACTTTGGCTGCCAACTCAGCCAAGCTTCCTAACCCTGGCCTAGCCTGCTGTCAAATATCTCTTTTTTTTAGAAGTTTCTAAATGCCTCCAATTAAATACTTAGTGTATTTAAATTTGCTGATAGAACATATAGAACATAGAACAGTATAGCACAGGAACAGGCCCTTCGGCCATGATGTCTGTGCGACCATGATGCCAAATGAAACTAATCCCATTTGCCTGCACATGATTCCACATCTCTCCATTCCCTTCATAGAACCATTACAGCACAATACAGACCCTTCGGCCCACGATATTGTGCCAATATTTTATCCTGCTCTAAGATCTACCTCACCCTTCCGTCCCACATAGCCCTCCATTTTTCTATCATCCATGTGACTACCTAAGGATCTCTTAAATATCCCCACAACCTCTGCTGGCAGTACATTCCACGCACCCACCACTCTCTGTGTAAAAAACGTACTTCTGATATCCCCCTATAACTTCCTCCAATCGCCTTAAAATTATGCCCCCTCATGTTAGCAATTTTCACCCTGGGAAAAAGTCTCTGACTGTCCACTTGATCTTTGTCTCTTATCACCTTGTACACCTCTATCAAGTCACCTCTCATCCCCCTTCTCTCCAAAGAGAAAAGCCCCAGCATATTTATGTATCTTTCTAAATGCCTCTGAAACACCACTGTTGTGATTGCTTCCACTACCACCCTGGCAACATTTTACAGGTACTTATTAATCCCTGTGTAAAAAGACTTGCCCCGCACATCTCCCCACAACTTTTCTCCTCCAACCTTAAAGCTATGCCCTCTAGTATATGACATTTCTATCCTTGGAAAGAGACTCTGACTATCTACCCTATTATGCCTCTCATAATTTAATAAACTTCTATCAGGTCTCCCCTCAGCCTCCAATGATCCAAAGAAAATAATCCAAGTCTGTCCAACCTCTCCTTATAGCTAATGCTTAAACAATTAAAGGTATTTAACTGAAAACAATACAGGAAGATGTGAATTTCCCTATGCTTATTGGTATCTTTCTCCTTCCTATCAGCTCTCCAGTTTTAGAAGGCAGTTAAGAAATTGTCAGCAATGAACAGCCAACAAAGAGTTGGTATAAAAATCCCCTGTTTTATCTGTTTGTCAAATATTGGTCCCATGTTTGTGTAATCTTTGCAAACAGTGCATTGGCAACATTGCAGAGACAACACTTTGCTTTTCTATCTTGACTGTTGTTTTTCATCAGAGTCAGCAAGCACGATCTGCTTTCTCCAATGAAGAAACATTCCTACTATCCTATTTATAGGAAAAGAGGAGGGTTCCCTGGTGCTTTGGCCAATGTTTCTGCATCAGCAATACCATCAAATCCAATTAACTGACATTTTTCTCAATGGTCTTTTTCTTGGAACAGGGGATAAGATGTGCTGCACACAACTTGGCAGCCAGCCATGCTTACAAAACATGAAATCACACATTAAAAGTAACTCATTGCTACTGGAGCACTCTCTAACATTCTGAGGACATGAATATTCAAGTCCTTTCTATCTCAATAGTTGCTAAAAATTAATTCACTTGCATGTCACATTTTGCTCTTCATGTTTCTTTTGCAAGGAAATGTAGTTGTAAGAAAGAAGGATAAACAAATTGAGCAAGAATAGTCCATACAGTTGCTCAAGCTTCCTCTGCCAGGTAATAAGGTTATGGCTGATCCTGTGTCTTGTCTATCTACAGTCCATTATCGCCCAATTCCCTTATTGTCCAGTATATATATTGAACTCAGCCTTAGATATACTTAATGACTGATCATCCACAGACACTGTGATGGAGAATACAAAGGATCTACCATCATGGTAAGGAAATTTCTTCTCCTATCAGTCCTGAGACTGCATCTCCTGATTGTAAACTCCAGTCAAAGGAAACAGCCTTTCAACATCAATGTCAGCTCCTCTCAGATCCTTGCACATGTCATTTTCTGCAAACCATCCTCAAAAGTCTTTCTTGGTGATCTCAAAGCTAGAAAGATTATACATACAACACATTATACAGACTTAGAGTTGGCTTATCTTAGTCAGGGAATTACAATCAGCCAGGATTTCCATTCCTGACTACTACCAATTGCCTCTATCGACGACTTAAACAATTAATGTGGTTGATCTTGACCATGGCATTTTGAATAGTTGATTAGCCTTATGCAATCTCAGTTTATGTCGATGTGATTTTTGGTTCAGAACAAATAGAACCCAAACAAGAATTAGAGCCTTCAGGAGAAAAGGATGAAGAAACCTGGTGAGGTAAAAGTAATGTAGAAGGCCATGGATCTATTAGTATTCAAAAAGGTTGCCTGTCAAAGATAATTCAACATCTGAATGAGTGGACCTGAAATATAAATTCAAAATTCTAGATTTAGTATTTTTTGATGAGACAATTCAGTTTGCAATATTCCAATCAGTCCCTGCTGTTGTTTTGTAAAATGTTACAAAGTAGCCTTTACAACAGAGGAATACTAAGTTTTATAATTGCCTGACAATAACTGGAAAGGTCAGTTTTCTACATGGGTAATCATGAACAAAACTACACTTGGCATATAAGTAATTGTACAGTGTGTGCATCTAAAGACAATACAATAATGCACAAACTGAATAAGATTTTACAAATTTTCATTTGAAATGCAAGAAAGATAACACCAATGAATCTGCATATGTCAAGTCAAAGTAGTCATCTCAATGGCTTGATAAGACTTTGTGGCAGATTGTAATCAGATTTTTCCTTTTTCTCAGTTGCTTGCCTCGCAGATGATAACACAGAAATAAGAAAAATAATTCTTAACTAACAGAAGGACTCTTTTTTTTTAAAGAAAGCAATAGATAACAAAGTTAGAGCAGACATGGAATACAGAGGGCATCTTCCCACATGACGTATATAACCTTTGTTCTCAAGGATATTGCCTCAGTAAACAGTAGACAGACAGGTAAATCTTAGTGTCAGCTTTGGCTCCATTAATAGCAAACTCGCCTCTCAGTAAGAGGTTTTCAATACAAGACTTACTTGAAAGACTTAACAGCAAAAGTCTGGGCTGAATCTCCAGTATTGCAGGAATGCTGCATTGAGCTGTTAAATTGAAGATCTGTTTGCTCTCTCAGGTGGAGATAAATGATTCCATGACATTATTTTGAAGAAGAACAGTATTATTATCTTCAGTACCCTTGCTAAGCCAAATGCAATTAACATTCCTCTTGCACAAATGACAGGCAGTTAGTGCTTCTGCCTCACAGCTCCATGGACCCATGTTTGATATTGATCTTGGGTGCTGTTTGTTTCGAGATTTTATGTTCTCCCCATAATTGACTGGGTCTCCAACAGGTACTCCAGTTTCATCGTATGTTCCAGCTTCTGACACTATTCCCATTCTCCTTCATCTGCCTATCACCTTCTCCTCACCTAGATCCACCTATCACCTGCCATATTTTGCTCCACCCCTTCCCTTAACCTTCTTATACTGGCTATCTCCCCTGTATCTTTCAGTCCAGATGAAGGGTATCGTCCCGAATCCACCGTTCATCCACAAAACATCACCCATGAGTGACTCTCCACTTGCCTGCATGAGAGCAGCTCCAAAAGTACTTGAAAACCTCAATGCCATTGAATTGAAACAAGTCATTCAGAAATATTTATAATCAGTGACAACTTTGACAGTTGGCATAACTAGAAGTGAGTTTTTGTTGTCTGTCAAAACTTGCAGAGAATATTTGTGTATGTGGAGGGGAAGGGGGTGGTAATTGTTCTGGCCCACCCTCATCAGTCCATTATACTCAAGGCCCTGTCATTGCTTAGGGCCTCATCTCATAATTCTGGCATATTGCAAGCCAACAAGATAGATCTCAGCATCTGTGTTGGGCAAGTTTGAGGGAGCAGTGATTGTGTTCAGCCAGCCCATGCCAATTCTGTAGGAAGCAAAGACCATTATCATCATTTTACATTTGGAAATATAACATAATAAGCCAGAACCAAACAATTGCAAAACTGGCATACATTTTTTTAAGATTGTTCCACAGGTTTATGGTAAAAATAAACAAAGCCGTCTTGACTAACTAGTTCATTCTTTTGTCAAAATCCTTGTTTCATCCATTGGTCTCAACCTACCTCTTAAAGAACTCAAGAGCTTCGACCTCCATTTATCTCCATGGAGGGCACATAATTTTATATGAAGATATGCTTCTTGATGTTAGTTCTCAGTCTGCTCTTTTTAGGCCCTTATCTATTTCTGATGTTCCTCAGCTGAATTTTAACCTGACATAATTTTCAGAATAAGTCTTTTGTACCATTTTAGTATGTTCAAGATCAACTTTTTCCACTTCATTTTAGAGTTGAATAGGCTACAGAGGAGAAATGTGTTCTCTATCATTAGTGTCAAGTTGGTTTTAGAATATTGGCTACCTTTTATTCGCTCTCTCAGTTGGAATTGAATAACGTGAGAGGAAAGTAATGAATTGCTGATACTTCAGCACCCATTTAACATTCTGATCGAAGTCAGATTTCTATCCCAATGTTTAATGTAAGACATTGTGCAAATACAATCTTTTTCGGTGTCTTGTAATTCTGACAGTTGGACCTCATAGTTTACAATACATGAATGTTTGTTTTGGATCCTGGAAATGAGAACTGAAGATATATCTGAACAGAGCATTATACTGTCACACCCTGAGGGCCTAAGGCTTATAATCTGGTAATTTGCCAATGCAGTGGAGCAATTTTGCTATAATTGCTCTGCAATGTCTGACATATCCAGTGTAAAACCCATCAATACCTCTTGATCTCCACCCATCCTTTGCCTCATCTGATATGATGCTCATATTTTTATAGTGTAAGGCCTTCTGTATATTTTAATTCATTTTTACAGCTATGTCCTTATAAAATTAGTTAGCTTATTTCTTAGACTTTAGCATCCAATCCACATTCTCTCATTCCACCCCATTAGCATCACTTGAAGATCTGGCCAACTTTAATTGTATTTCTGAATCAACACTATTGACAGACACAGAAATTCTTCATTCACTACATTTCCCTTATCTAAGTAAAATGTTTTGCAGACTGCTGTAGTTGTATCTTTTAGTCTTTATTATGGAACTTTATTAACAACTGTGGAAGCTCAACTGAACTATTACATGGAGCTTTCAAGCACTCAACAATATATAAAATGGTTCTCCTCACAAAAGCTACAGAAGTTTTAAACAGAATCTGCTTCTCCTGCATATTGGTTGTTACTTACTGGATCTTCATCTTCAAGATGTGCTTCAACTTTTTCCATTATGTATTTATAACAGGAAGAAGTACATAAACATTTTGCCTTTTGACTCAGTATAAGATTATAAAATCATAGAAAGTTAATAACGTAGAACAAGGCTATTTGTTTTGGTTGAAAATTAATTGAATAACCTAATCCTAACTTCGAGCATTTATCTATGGTGCTGCAGGTCATGTCTCTTCAAATATGTATCCAGGCACTTTTTCAAATGCGGGGAGCATTTCCATCTCTACCACCCTTTCATGCAATGAGGAAGGTCCTTTACTTGTATTGCTGGGTGCTTGTAACCTGCATATGAGAGGCTAATTGTACTTAGGCAATCCTTAATAAAGTCTTCAATAACAACAGTCTATCATTTGTATCATTAAGTCAGATGAGTGAGATGTAGTGAATAAATGGTTAATGCCCCTACTGCCTTCTTGGTGAAAATTGTTTCCCTTATCTCCCCTCACATTCTTCTATCAATTACTTTAAATCTATGCCCCCTGATTTGTGATTCCTTATGATGAGAAGGTTAATGGCAAAGAAACAGATTTGGCAACATCTACCCAGAGAGTACAATAAACTGCCCATACTGTATTGCATTATTAAAAAATAGTAGTTAGCCTGAACGACATTTGAGCTGAAACACCTCTCCACATTTCAGTATCATAATCCATTCACTAGAAATAAATAGATATAACAGAAACCTTGAGAGTGTTAGGCATTAAAACAGCACACTTTTTCAGGAACAATTTGACTGAGTATTAAAATATAAAATCTTGAAAATACGTTGAATCAGACTTTGTGCAGAATGGATCAATTATAATTTCAATCCACTAGTTTTGTTCCCTCTGTTCATATAATTTGGAAAGTAGTTGATGATACTTGGCAGCAACACAGATATAACAAAATGAAGTACAATCATAAGTTGCAATCTTGCAATCAAAAGGACTTAAGAAGCTCAGGTAGCTTCCATTCTTTACCAGTAAAGTGTCACATCTCCTTCATAATCATCTGTAAGCATGCAACAGAAGGAATAAATATTGAGTCAACATGTTCTGTGCAAAAGTAAAACATTTCTACACATAAATGAAATGAAACCTGAGAAAAATTTCCTTTGACATCTTGGAGGACAATATTGAAAACCTTGTGATACTCTTGCCTAAAGCAAATATTTGACATTTTTGAGCTTGATATATTGTGAATAAACTGAGTACAAATGTGAAGTGGTTAGCATTGAATTGAACAAGCAGAAATAATAAAATTTTAAGAAAAATTAAAATGATGCAAACTAATTTTACATGATTAACAAAGTGTTTATGGAAACATTTAAATGTACATGTAAAGTATGTACATTTTTGCTGTTTATTGATGTGAAAATAATTATATTGTCATTTTACATACTATTCCAGAGAATAAGCAACACAGACACAGGTCATTTGGCCCAACCAGTCCATGACAGTGTTTATGTTTCAATGTGTCTTCTCCCAGTCTTCCTCATGTAACTTTATCTTAGTTTTCCCGTAAAGGCAGTGGTATTATTTCCCTCAAGTATATATGATTGGCAATTTCACATTTTCACTATTCTTTTGGTAAATAAATGTCTTCCAAATCCCTGAGCTGTTTATCAATGACTATTTTAAATACAGCGCCTTAAGTTTGACTCTTTCTTTACAAATGTCAACTTTATCAAAACTTTTCATAATGTGAAAGATCATTATTTGGTTACCGAATCCTCTTTATGAGGGGAAAAAGAAGTATCCTCACCTCTAAAACTGTTTTGCTAAGTTTAAGTTATCCTTGTAAATTATTTTTTTCCTTCTTTCGATTACATCCACTGACATTTTATATGATGGCCAGAATTGGAAACAGTAGTCTGAGTATACTTAACCAAGCTGCAAACAAACAAAATCTGTTGTGAATTCTTTAGGCTTTATTTCTAAAGAGCTAGAATTGGAAATAAATGTTTGGGTTGCTTTTAGTGTGTTATGCATTTGTACTCACATGTCCTTCTGGTCTTCCAATCAGCTTCGGTTCTTATTTTTTGAGTAATGCTGACCTCCTCATTTTTATTACTAAATTATGATCCCTTGTATATGTCTTTGTTGCAATTCTTTGGCAATTGTATGCCCATTTTGTTGGTTTATTGATGTCAGTTAAAAATAGTACTTCTGTCCGTGGTACTGAAAAAAAAACTACAGCAGTGAATGATAACAATATCAGGCTTCCTTTCAAAGACATGATGCAGCATTTTATCTTACTTTTTTTAAAGCAACGAGTTCAGATTCCTTAGACATAATTGTGAACTATTAAATAAAAAAGGACAGAACTTATTTCTGCATGTATTTTTGGAATAATAACATTTATAAATAAGTTTTGTTGCCACTTTTCTTCTGTCTCAATTACATCTATAATATCCTGTTGTTACCATAATTCTTGTAATTGATAATTACACCATAATATTTTCATTTGTGTTTCTGATAATATATTGTGAGTTCATTAAAATGTAACCACTGTTAGAATAACTCTTTACTAAAACCTTCAAATGAATAACCTGTTTTGGATTCTACATTGTGATTTCAATGTGCCAAACTGAAAGCCTGGAGATAGATTTTTCCAGTTAAGGAAATGTGAATATTAGCATTAAATTATAAAATGATAAACAACACTTCCAAATTATGAGCTCCAGATATCAGAGGAGTCAAAGGATATGGGTATGGAGCATGAAAATGTTCAAGTAATACATCAGCTGTGACCTTAATGAATGGTGGAGCAGGCTTGAGGAACAAATAGCCTAGGCCTGCTCTATTTCTTAACTCCTTGTGTCAGTTCATATGCACTCTTTAATAATTTTACATTCCAGGCAATAAAATCGTAAATAATATTTCAACTCATTTTAATCTTTTCAAATGTGAAATGGGCAATCTGATAGTTATTTTCATTGATTCCCTTCCCTTGTCAGAGAATTTGTCATTTCACGAAAGCAGCTCCCCATATAATTGTCAGCAGGTGTATGACAGTGGTCTCAATTAATGACTATTCTGATTTTTATTACAGGCTATTTATAGGAACATCTCCATTCTGCATACATTGCCTCTGACACCTAGTCTGAGATTGGGAATTCATTTTGTGTAAAGTTAGGGGCCTGTAGGCATTGGTTTAATTCATTAACATGAGAAGTTTTATTTAAAAAAATTGAAATGATAAAACAGAAGACCAGACTAATATCCTGTGACACGTTTTGTGATATGGAAACTGATTGCAAAGAGCCTCAGGCAAAATAATAAAAATTAACAAATTAATAACTTCTCATGAGTTTCAGTTAGTTTAAAGAGTTCTGCATATATTGGTAATTTGTAGTTGCTGCAAAAGTACACAAGAGTAACATTGGCATATCTCATCATGCTCATTTGTGCATTTTGAAATTTGTTATGCAAAGGTAATCAAACCCTTTAAATTAAAAGCATGCCATATGATAATAGTGTTTTCTAGAATCGCCAGTAACTTTATATTGCTTAAAAAATTAATGTGCCTATCCACCATCAAGGGATTCTTTGGTGTTTATAATCAAATGGGGAGGGACTGTAGTGATAAATTATTTTGGTTGTCTCAAGATCTTCGCATAATAGATGAAAAATAATTTTCAGCATTTCTTTATAAAATGCTCTCTGGGGATGAAGAATGTTCTCTTGTTTCTGAGTGCAACAAGACTTACAGGTGTTGAACTTTGTCAGAGTGCACATTTAATTGGCACCAATTAGAATGACCTTTCTCATGAGCTTTGATGTAACACCCTTACGTTAGTGACAATCTTACTAACTGGGGGAGTGATGACCAATACTGTGAACAAAATTGCCAATATAAAACTGACAATAGTGCTCCCTAGTGGCTAGTAATATTCTTCAAATGAAGGCTATCTATTCACATCCCTGCTTTGCCTGATTATTTATTTGAATTCTGTTACTATTTTTTAATGTATTCTGTTTTAAGGCTTTAAAATGCAATAGACTGCTTTCAATCCAATGGAGATATTTGCTTGAGATTCAGTGCTTCATTAGACCTCGCCTTGAACAATTGAGAATGGTCCTGACACTAGACAATTATTTAATTGGCCCAGAAATACCGCAAAAATACATGTGTGTGAATGATGCATGCTGTTATTAATATATAAATTGGCCATCAATTTATGGTAAGGAAGAGATATGTGGTGAATTGCAATTTTGCCTTGAACTTCTTCATGGATTTTATGCACCTACTGCATTTGTAAATTAATTGCTCATTATACTCACTATAATAAATTAAATATAGTAGTTGATGATTGATGTAAATACAGTACTAGCAATGTGAAAACTGATATTGACCACCAACCAACCTACCCTGCGGAAAAAGTGAACAATTCAGAGAACTAAGTTTTATTCTTTCAAGTTGTGAATTGTTGTTAGAAATGTTAAACAAATCTTACTTTTTCTTTCCTATATAATCAAAGCTTTCTATCCCTCTCTGTATTTGTCTTTATATACTTTATCCATCCCTTTGTAATCCTTCTTCTGGGTATATCTGAACTCTCTAATCTCACCAGTTAAGGAGATGCACTGGTGTTCATCAAAGTCCCAGTTGCCATAACACCAACACTCAGCTTTCACTACTAAAGGCTTGGTAGGGAAAATCTAAATGTACATGAACAAGTCCAAATTATGGAGCAAGTTGTATGATACTCCATTCCACAATCTCTGGCCCAAAGTGCTGTCATGGAACTCCTGTATGTACAATCCTACTTACGAATCTATGAATAAAATCAGTTACAAGTCAGTTCACAACAAAGACTGTGGCTTTGATGGCTAGAAATTGGATACTTTCATTAGAGTTTTACCTTTGAGTGCCCATCACATTAACATGACCGCTGAAATTTCCATAACATTCAGTCACCAAGAATTATGATCAATAATGTTGTGTTGAAAGATATTTTGTGTTTTAAGTGCTTGCAGTATGCTGTAATTTTTTTCCCTTGCCGTCAGCATGAGTTTTATCGGGTCAGCATGTTACCTATAGTTGCCATATTTGGCATGATGGTTTTGCAGTCTGCAATCGAATGTTGTGATGTCTGCCTTTGGAGCTCAAATAACGATCACGGGGCTAGATACAGTGGTAGGGGAGGATGCTAATAGCTTGTTTTTGATTTGTGTTGAGACACTTTAAATATGCTCATGAAGACATCCTATTTTTGTTATTTCCACCATCATCTGATCAAATAGAACAAATTTCTTGCATACCTCTGAATATTTGCTCACACATTTTTATCAGCTTTAAAAAGGCAGTAAAGGGGCTCAGATGCAGAGGAAGTTAAATCCGTAGCATTAGACAGATTCTGAGATATAAAGTCAGATGATTTGTTAATAATCCTGCATGGTCTTTATTGAATTTACAGCAACTTACATTGCTTATCATCGTGTTTCTGAACTGCCAACAATTTTGCATCATTTAAATTGATCAGGATAATATAAAGGCATGTAAATCAAAGTTAGGTATTTCCATACTTCAGTAAATAAATCAATCACTATGTTCTCCTATTTATAGATATAAATCATTACTTCTTCACTATCCATAATCTAATAGATTTTTTTGAATGGGTTTTTATTTCAGGAGCTCTGATTGATGAGACTTCTTTGCCTGAATTTCTGTTCTTTCAAAGGCACTAATTGTTGGTGAATTACAACTCCACGTTAAATGGCCATGAAGCTATTAACTCGTGTGAAACACAACCAAGACAAATCAACACCTGAAATCCAGAGCCTTGTAATTTCCAGTATAAGTCATGTATACTGGAATGGGAGTCCAAGATGTTTTGTTTCACTTTGAAGCCAGAGCCATGTTAAGTACATCTGTAATTATTCTAACTAATTCAGTGGTCTAGGGATCTGACTGAAAGTTATGATCTAATGATAATCAGTTTTGTGAAATCTAAAACACAGTGACACCTTCAGTGGTTGCTATCTTTAGCTCACTTTACTTGGAGAATCTGCCAACCACTGTAGTTGTTACTGTGGCTATAACTTTGTTCCCCAAACTACTCCCTGGTCTGGAGTTTTTCCAACGTTCATGTCTGCATAAACATGCTATCCAGGCATAAATGGTTATATAGTTCAATGGATGTAACTGAGTTACACATAACTAAAACACAGGCATGCATCATAGATTCACAGAAATTTACAGTGCAGAAAGAGGCCAGATGTGCTAGTCTAATTACTTTCCAATTGTTGCCTGTAGTCTTGTAGTTATGACACTTTATATGCATAATTAAACTTTTTAATTGTAACAACCCATTTCAGACAGAGTTCCAGTCCTATAACACATTCTGCATAAAAAAAATCTCCTCCAAACCCTTCAACCATCTTCAGTTATTATAGATTGTGTCCTCTGGTTGACCCCTCCATTATGAGTAATTGGTCCTTCCTATTCATTCGATTTAGTACCATCATAATTTTATGCATTTTAATTAAATCTCATCCTAGTTTCTTCTGTTTCAAAGGATGCCACACCAAAACAGCTACCAATGTCATGAAAAAAGAGCTGGTAGAGGGAGCCTGAGTAGCACTAAAACAAGAACTGTTCTTCATATCCAATAAAGGGACAGGCATAGCTTTGGATCATCCCATGCAAGTTCCCATGGCTATGCCTTTGACTTGAATGGAGTGAGTGGAGTTGAAGAGAAGTCAGCAATGTAAAAGGAAGTTCAATCAGGCAAAGGGAGTGGTGAGTGAGCACTGCTTGTTAGCATTGTCAATGACAGTTTCCATCACTTTGTTGATAATTGATTGGGCAGTAATAGCTCAAATGGATTTTCCTGCTTTTTGTGGATAGGGCATATCTGGGCAAATTTCTATTTCGCTAGAAGAATAGCTAGTTCTGGAGTGCAGGTCTTCAGTACTCCGGGTAGAAGATACAGGAGCCTGAAGGCATATATCTCCAGACTTAAGGACAGCTTCTACCCCACTGTGATAAGACTATTGAACGGTTCCCTCATACGATAAGATGGACTCTGACCTCATGATCAACCTTGTTATGACCTTGCACCTTATTGCACTGTACTTTCTCTGTAGCTGTGACACTTTACTCTGTACTGTTATTGATTTTTACCTGTACTACCTCAATGCACTCTATACTAACCCAATATAACTGCACTGTATAATGAATTGATCTGTACGATCGGTATGCAAGACAAGTTCTTCACTGTACCTCGGTACAAGTGACAATAATAAACCAATAACAATACCAATACTACAGCTGAGTTGTTGTCTGGTCCCATAAGCTTCGCTGTATTACGTGCTCTCAACCATTTCCTGGCATCACATGGAGTGAATTGTATTGGCTTCAGAGATGGTGGGGATCGTAAGAGGAAGCTGAAATGAACCTGAACTTGACAGTGAATGCTTCAGCTTTTCTTTCACATGCACCTCCTGAGCTTTGCCATTGTTGAGGATGGATTGCTTTCACAGCCTCATCCCCATTAGCTATGATATCACCACTCTTCATAACTAGCAGTGGTAGGATTGCAGAGCTTTGAACTGAGTTGGTTGTGCAATCACTTAACTGTATCAATTACCGGACAAGTATTCTTTTATTGCAGTTTCACAATACTGGCACCCTACTAATTTTATGTTTGCCTGGTCCTGCTCCCAGCAAGTCCTTCTGCAGTCCTCATTGAACCAAGGCTAATCCCTAATAATAATGATAGAGCATGGAATGTGCCACAGCATGAGATTGTCATTTTGTAAACTTTTGCTGCCTTTGATGGCCACAGTCCACAGACCCAGTCTGGCAGCTGTATTCTTTAGGAGACACAAGAGATTGCAGAGGCTGGAATCTGGTGCAACAAACAATCAATCTACTGGAGGAAGTCAGTGGGCTGAACAGCGTTGTTGGGAGAGTAGAAGTAACAATTCCTTTCCCCTCACAGATGTTGCTGGGACCCTCTTGAGTTCCTCCAGCAGATTGTTTGTTGTTCTATATTCTTCAGTACTTGTGTTACGGATTAGGTTACTATTTGGTGAATGTCCCTTTAAGACATAGCACAGTAGTGTGTGTGTGTGTGTGTGTGTGTGTGTGTGTGTGTGTGTGTGTGTGTGTGTGTGTGTGTGTGTGTGTGTGTGTGTGTGAGTGTGTGGCGTCATTCCGACAACAACAGGAGATAATGACTTGCTGACGTTTTGGTTCAGTCAGAAAGGAGAGAGAGGGAGAGAGACACCCTGCCTGCTGGTCTCTGTATTAATGAATGAAAAACAATAACTGTGTCTGTCACTACAATCCACGTATGGATTTTTGGAGTAAAGCAGTGGAGTCCACTTTGTCGCTAACCTGTAGTGGGAAACAGGTAGTTGTGCGGGCGGCCACGTCTCAAATGTTTTTCGGGGTGGCAGATACTTTGGAACAAAGCAGCGGAGATCATCAGTGACTGAGGTGTCGTATGAGTTCCATCATGGAACATTTGGATTTCGTAATTTCTCTATTCTCTCTCTACATTTTCTCTTCAGTCAACGATGGTTTTGCAAAAGCCTTTGCTCACATTTCACCTTATGGCTTGCTGAACTGAACTTTGAGAACTATTCCTGGACTTGGAGTTTGGGAATTTGCCAAACACGAGTTTAGTTTTTTTTTGGGGGTGGTAATGTTTAATATCTAACATTTTTTTCTTTCTTATTATCATAAGTAGTTATTAATAAAATAGTTTTTAACACTTATACATGACTTGGTGTGTTTCTTTTGTTGCTGGTATGTAACACTTGGCCAATTTGGTTCGTGCTGGTGCTACTCAGTCACTCTTGATGATGAACATTTAGTCCCGTCACCCAGAGTACATTCTGTGCCCTTGCTAGTTCAAGTGTTTCTTCTAACATGGTTTTGCTTAACCGATGTGTGCCATTGAGAACAGTGGTAATTTGTGAATGGATTTGGTGAGAGGTAGGACACTCATGGCAGAATTTAATTAAACTGAAATCCCCAGACACAGGAAAATAAGAGGCTGGCTGTGAATGTATGGGAATAGTAATGCTTAGAGGTAATAAATGCATAAATGAAGATATCAGCAGAAGCTGAGCTGAAGCAGGAGAGGATCACATTCTCTAAAGGTGGAAACAGCAGATCTTAATGATGTCATGGAGAGAAATCTTGGACAAAATAACAAAGGTTTATATGTGACTGCCCCAAGGATAAGGAGAGTGGAACTGGTGGCCAGATAGGAAACTCCAGGATTCTGAGTTAGGCAGGGCACCTATGTGAAACAGTAATCGACCCCTCATTGCCATTTTATGTTCAGTGGAGCAAACATCAAGGGTTTTCTTTGCTCTTGTTAGGCTGGGAGGAACAGTAATGTACCCTGTTCCATAAAGTCAGTCTGATCAGCTACCTTATCAATCCTGTGATCAGGATTCCTCTTTCTTAGTTGTCTTCTTGTGATCTGGAGACTGGCTATTACGTACTAAGAACACTTTTGCTTTTACCTCTCAATTGCCTCCTTGTACTGGGTGGCTCACTTCAGTGAACGCAATGAGTGCAAGTAATCTAAAGAATATCTTCTATGTTTCTATAAGTCAAAGAGAGCTAACTGTCTAGCACATTTTAAAAAGAAGACAAATCAATCTTTCCTTTAGTTCCTGGGTAACTGTATTGCATTACATATGAAAACAAGCAGGCTCTTCTATTAAGGCTTCCTACAGCTTTACCTAAAGGGTCATGTTTAACCCAGAGTGATTCACTGCCTTCCTTATTAAGGGAGCAATAAATGAGTATTATAGCAACTTTTCCAACATATGTTATTACCTGCTGCACTTTAAAATACCACCACTCTTTGTATTTTCTAAAAATTATTGCATCTCTAACCGAAGTGAAGCATTTGAAAAAAATCACCACAGAGAACAGTTTGCAAAGAGATTTTTTGCTGTTTTGCCAATAAAGCTTTTATCAGATTTAGTTCTCCCTGCCTTTCCTGGCAATGTTCTCTCCACCACTTTTGAAAGCATTGACTTATTGCCGAGCTATGGTTTAACAGCAATTGGATGCTCTTCAAGTCCTTAGACAAGCAGCCATTATTTACATGTGATCCCAAATGGCAAGTGTCAATGGATTTTACAATAATGGAATCCAAACCAAAATATCCCCTCTCCTAATCCAACTATAGCTGCAAATTTTGGTACCTCTATTGCCACTCCCAACTAACACAGACCTGCAATTGAACCTGGGACTATGTGCTTCAGGTACTCATTAGAAAAAAATTAGTGATTATATCCAATTTAGGATACTCAATATCTGAGCCTTATAGAGGAGGATAGTTTCCAATATATCGGTTTGGGCCATTGCACACATCATTTGATCCAGTATCATCCAAACAACTTCTGTAAGTGAGAGAAGCATGTCAAATATTTGGAAATTTGCCCGGTAAGAATAAGTCTTAATCCATATTGTCTCTCAAAGGGACATATAGTCAAAAACTTGACCCCTTTTAATGAAACAGACATTATTTTTAAAGAAGAGAGTAATTTGCCATATCAATTTAATTTAGATAATCTATTTCCTCACACAGAGGAATCAAAAATGATAGTGTATAATTTTGAAATTAAGACTATTACATGCAGGCACAATATATATATATAAAAGTAATTTTCCACTAAACAAATACTATAATTTGGAATTCTGATCCAGGGGACAATTAAATCCGTTAAGTCTAAAACTGATATTTTTTATTTAGTAAAAAGTATCAAGGGATATGGCATGGAATGGGGTTGAGATGCACATCAGCCTGAACCTAATTGTATGGTGTGCAGACTTAATGGATCAAATCGCTTATTCCTATTCCTAATATTATTTTTCCATTCTCCCTGTTGTCATGTATCCTCAGTGGGTAGAAAATCTGGTATATGTCATTGACCCTTTCAGTGATGCTCTGCAACCCAGGAGGAGATAATGTTCTTTTGGACCACTTGATTTTTCTGTAAATGTCTTCTAGCTTGGAAAATGTTGAGGCACTCAAAACGCAGAAAAATTTCATGAGGGTGAAAATTTATCTAAATGCCAAATACATGAAGTACAACTGGATGATAATTTAGTCCACTTGTCTGAGTATTTATAGTCTGCCACTGGAGTTATAGATCCTTCCTGCACGCCGTGCACCACATCCACCCTCTTCACCCCCCATATGCTCATTATTGTTTAATAATACCATTAGGATATTTTAAAATTGATTTTCAGGTACCATAAATAATATATGCATAAAAGTTATTTTTGTTGCAGAGCTTTGCTAAGCTCCCTTGATAGCCTAGTTGGCAAAAGAGCTATCTGATGTACTGCTTGGGAATCATGAAGTTGTTGGTTCAGTCTCTTCTCTTTTCTGAATTCACTCATCCCAGTTAAACATCAAGAGGGGCTCTGCAATTGGATTCAGCACTCCTGAGCAAAGAGGAATGTAAATGTCTCAGTATTTCTACTGCTAAATATTTTTCTAAGGAACTAATAGTAATGTGCATTTATCTGGGCAGCAGTTAGACTGGGCTTGCCTGTTAATTGTGGAATCTCAACTTTTAACCTCATTGAGATTGATTATGGACAAGTTATTGCTCCTGATTTGAGAGTCAAGATACTTAGGACAATTGGAAAGTACAAATGTGTTGCTATTGGGCATACTAGTTCCAGTGCTTGCCATAGTTGATGAAATTTCCAAGGCTTGCTGTCCAGAGCTGGCCCAGGATGGATTAGAATCAGAATCAGATTTATTATCACTGTCTTATGAAGTGAAATTTGTTGTTTTGCAGCAGCAGTACAGTGCAAATACATAAAATTACTATAAATTAGAAAATAATTAAATAGTGCATAAAAAGGAATAATGAGGTAGTGTTCATGGACCCTTCAGAAATCTGATGGCGGAGGGGAAGAAGCTGTTTCTGAGTCATTGAGTGTGGGTCTTCAGGCTCCTGTACCTCCTCCCTGATGGCAGTAATGAGAAGAGAAAAGGATGGTTACCAGGAGAGGACACTGCGACATTGCCAGATCAACTAGTACTGTCACTTTCATAAGAATCAACACCATCACCAGAGGTAGAAAGTGATTTTTTTTTAAATGGAAGAGAATCGGATGTTGATAAAGTTAATAATATTTTGAGAGTGGCCTTTCAAGTTTTGAATAATTGTACCTTAATTAATTCATCAAAGTTATATTTTGTATTTTTATTTTTTTTATCACTAACAATTATCCTTTTCATTACTTTATGCAGGATAAACTATTGGATAGATTATTAGTCTTGTCCATCATGAGATATCTCAAATGCCACGACTGTGTATCAAAAAATCTAAAGCAGCATCCCATAACCTTTCAACTGGCATCACTGGTGGTTAAGAACAATAACTTATTGCATCCTGTGACTTTAGTTAAAAATTTCTTCCAAAACTACATAACCTCCAACACTGTCTGTAATTGTGTAAAAGTAAAACTGAAGCATATATATCCAGAAATAAATCCTTTATTCAGTTAGTTGATCAGTTCATAGCTGTTGGTCATAGGATATTTGCTCAAGTATTTTTTACTGCAACTGGTAATCCAAAATCTCTATATTTTACTTCCTATGCAATAGCCTATCCTTTAGTTAGTTTAATTTTGGACACTTGCCTTCATACTATCAAATAGAAATTCTAAATATTGACCCCAGTTGAATGAATATATATAACAGCAGTGGGATCCCACAGAAGCAAAATAGTAGTGTTCATTTTGTTTAAACAATTTTAATGTCATTCTATGTTAAAAAGCTGTAAAGAAATTTTCAGAATTAGGTTGTGATTCTGCATACAGGATGTAAGTCTCTCCTGTCTGCTGTTCGTCAATTAATCGTTTAATGCTGAACCATGTAAAGTGTTTATTTTTAAGCAGATAAATGCTGCTTCCAGGCCAAACAAAAGGAATTGGTGCAATCTGGCTTCCTGTGCCAAGTATGTTTGAATAACATTGATTATATCTCTAAGCAAATCATTAAGGATGTTGAGATGAGATTTACCTGTTACCTTGAGCATTATCTGGTAAGGGAACTTAGAAATATCATGGTAACATTGTGATGCATGTTACGAAAGAAAGCCTACCTTATTAACTTAATAATTTATTACATCCTTAGGACATCTTAAAGTGCTGCCACATGTAAACAAACAGCCAATGAACAGATACTAATATTGTTTTTGTGGAATTGGCTGAGAGGTAAAAAGTTCTCCCATTACTAGAGGGCTTGCATTTAAGGTGAGAGGGGGAAAGTTTAAAGGAGATGTGCAGGGCAGGTTTTTTTACACAGAGAGTGGTGGGTGCCTGGAACAGGCTGCCAGGGGTGGTAGTGGAAACAGATATGATTGTGGTGTTTAACAGGCTGTTAGACAGATGCATGAATATGCAGGAAATGGAGGGATATGGATCCTGTTCAGGCAGAGGAGCTTTAATTTAATTCAGCATCATTTTTGGCTCAGACATTGTGGGCCAAAGGGCCTGTTCTTTTACAGTTCATTGTCTATGGAAATGTCTATGTTTATATCACAATGGTGGTTTCTCTGGAGCCTTGCTGGAGAACTGATTCCTCATTACCATGAAGACTTGTATAGAATTGGGAAACTAGACTTCAGTACTCTTGGCACTGAATTTCCTACTACATTTGAGGAATGGCATTTAAAACTTGAGCCAGGCATGCATTATCACTGGGCATATGAGAACATAATAAAACAACGTGTAATAACATTACCATTAGTCCCATAAGGCCTGCTGTTCTGAAAGGCAGCTCCTCAATCTTTGTGTTAATATGCATGTTACTTGCTGAGATGCTGGCAAACTCTTCAGTATAGCACCAATGAGCTAGTTTGCCAGATTTATGAGAGTTGTGTCTTTGCTACCTTTTTAGACTCAGTAAACAGAACATTATATGTATTGGAACCAGTGTATTCTGCTTTCTATTGTTTATTTATAGTTTAAGGAAGCACTCCTTTGGTGCTCAGATGCCACAGCAATACTCCAACTGCCACCATTTATCATAGTAAGCATGTTGTTCAGCTGGGGCATTTCATTGGGACTGTTAATGGTTTGTGTAAATTGGGAGGAACAAGATAAATTCCAAAGAGGGAAGAATAACAAATGTGCATTAAGTACCTGGAGTGACCCAGGACATGCACAATAAAATCTTGGTGCAATCACTTGGACTTAAATTCAATGCCATCCACTGGCATTTGAGTATAGGAGTTGGAAAGTAATGTTGCAGTAATATAAAACGTTGGGGAGGCTGCATTTGGAATATTGTGCACAGTTTTGGTCACCCTGTTATAGGAAAGATGTTATTAAACTAGAAACAGTGCAGAAAAGATTTACCAGGATATTGCCTGAACTTGGGGCTTGAGTTGGAGGAGAGGTTGTGCAGACTAGGGCTTTATTCCCTGCAACATAGGAAATTGAGGGGTGACCTGAAAGAGGTATACAAGATCATGAGGGGCATAAACAGGGTGAAAGCACATAGTCTTTTTCCCAGGAAGAGGGTGCTAAAAACAAGAGGACATAGGTCTAAGATCAGAGGTGAGAGATTTAAAAGGGACATCAGGGTCAGCTACTTCATGCAAAGGGTGGTGAGTATTTGGAATGAGCTGCCAATAATAGTAGTTATAATAAGGCACATCAGCAGCATTTAAAAGCCATCTTGATAAGTGCATGGACAGGAGAGATTTAGAGGACTGTGGGCCAAATGCAGGCAGGTGGGACTAGCTCGCCGGGCAACACAGTCAGCATGGACAAGTTGGGCCGAAGGGCCTGTTTCCATGCTGTATGACTCTATGACACTATGTCAAGGAATCACTAACATGACCTTTTCATGTATTTCTTGAGCCCTTCCAGGAACAGCTTAAAGGAATTTTCTGTTATATTCTGGCTCCGTATGCTGGTGAAAGTCATTTTGTGTTCAAGCCCACTTAAAACCAACAGCATTCTCTCTCCTAAGTGCCAGCAGGTATGATTCATGCATGTGCTTACAGAACCCAAAAGTCCTGAACATCCTAGAAGGTGTTGACCTGAGAATTTCTGATTGTGCTCTGTAAGTGGAAAGCAAACCTGTGGCAATTCCCCATCACTTCCATTGCAAAATCCAGGTTAGATCTGATTCAGGAAGCATGAATCCATTTATTTGAGGCACGGTAGTGTAGCCGTTAGCGTAACGTTTTACAGAGCCAGTGACCGGGGTTCAAATCTGGCCACTGTCTGTAAGGAGTTTGTACGTTCTCCCCGTGTCTGCGTGGGTTTCCTCTGGGTGTTCCAGTTTCCTCCCGCATTCCAAAGATGTAAAAGTTAGCAGCTGTGGGCATGCTATGTTGGTGCCGGAAGCGTGGCGACAGTTGCAGGCTTCCCCCAGAACACTCGATGCTAGAAGATGTATTTCACTGTGTGTTTCAATGTACATGTGACTAATAAGGATATCTTAGATCTCTTAGGGAACAGGTGTGAGGGACTAAAATTTTAATTAATTTATATTTTTGTGTTAGCTTACTCAAATGTCTTAATTGTTCTTGTTAAAGATTTCAAGTTTACTTAAGTGCTCTGCTTTAATTTTCTTTAACAAAATACCTAAGTAAACTTATAATGATTCAATTATTTTAAAATTTTCATCTTTCCTGAATGTTTTGAATGATTTTGAATGTTAGAAACTTTCAAAGCTTTTGATAGCTGATACTGATGGTTAAATCTGGGAGTTTGGTTTACCTGCCTGGTCAACATTTTTTAGCTGTATTATGGATGCAGTTTGCTCTGCACTGCCAGCCTCTCCTCTGTCACCTTACCCACCAGTATTAATGGATATATCCACTGAAGTCCTTGCTGCATATTAGGCCTTGCCACAGAGCGTGGAACAGCCCTTGGCTAGCCATTTACCATTGAAGGGTTTGCTATGGTTAAGGACAAACTTTGCATGTAAGATATTAACAAGCATGGGTGACTAAAGACTTGTCAGATCATCATAAAAGTGCAAATCTTCACCAATATTCTTCAGGATAATTTTTTTCGGAATTGTCATCGCAGGACCATTGACAATTTTAACAGTTGGTTTGCCAACCTTTTTTAGAACCAGTTCTAATTTAGTTTTAGTAAATGTTCCATTTGATGTGCCATAACAAATTTATAAGGAATGGAAATATATGCAAGCAAAATATCAAATGTTTGAGAACTTTCAGAATCAAATGAGTACTTGATATGAATATTTGATTGTTCAAATAGTATGTCAATAACGTAATTTTGATATTAAATCTTCAAAGCTTACTATTACTCACTGTCTAATTAAATAAGAATCATTTTATTCATGCTATCTAAATCTCAGTTATTGTGTTAGAAACAGTGGGCTCTGAAATAATAGTAGTCAGGCTGATTCAGTGGCACAGTCTCTCCCGTAATTACTTTTGAGTTATGCTGTGTGTCAGGAAATCATTAAAGGAAGGAAAAATGGGCTTGTGGGAGGGTGCTGCATGTCCAGACTCGAGTAAAACCTGATGTTGTCAATATTTCAGAGGCAAGGTACAAGATGACAACCCATTGGCAATGAATTACTGGTCCTAATTAGTTTAGCCACAATTTACCAGTCAGTGACTGCATCAAAGCTTTTACTGTTCTGGAAGCCCTGAAGACTGGATTTTTTTTTGTTATCTTGTGATTATGAGGACAGATTGATTGCATACCATTATGCAAATATCAAGAGAATAGACTGTGTTATCTAGCTTTATGTTGCATTCAATCTGTTTCCATTTCTATCATTTGAAATGACAACAGAAAGACAGAGCCATTAGCTCTACATTGTCATTATATTTTTTATGTTTTTCAGAAACTTGTCGACGAGGAACTGAAACAGTAAGTAGACAACATATCTTCAAATTGTTCTTCAGTTACCTGTTACTAGCTGTAATAGGAGACAAAAGAGAAATGTTAAAAGAATGGTTATTTGTCAAAAAACAACAAGCTCATAAAGCCTGTAATGAGGAAAGGCCGATCAGTTTATCAAATCTGTTCCATTTGGGACTGATAAAGTTAATTTTGATTGGGCGATATTGTTAAACTAGGTGATTGATAGAGTGGTTATCATTCATACACCTCAATAGAATTGAATATTGGAGAAGCTATAACAGAGGCAGCCAGTCCAACACAGCCTATTTATATTAGATATACCAGCAAAAGTCAAGCTTACTTTCCTGTATGATTATCACAGAGTTCCTGTGCTCCTTCCTTTCTCCAGCATTTTAAGGACTTTTACTCAAATATGAACATATTCTCAACAGAATCAATCAGATTTGAACAGATCAAAAGGAATTGTGTCTCTCTGATTGGAGAATGGTTCAGCAGGTGCCAACATCTCTCCAATACCTCACATAATTGTTGTATTATCTAGTGCACCAAGGAGATAAGCACCTCACCTGCCATCCTGTGGTCCTCCCCCTCACCTGACCTTCTTATTCTAGCTTCTACCCTCTTCTGTTCCAGTCCTGATGAAAGGTTTTGACCTGAAACGTCCCTCCATAGATGCTGCCTGACCTGCTGAGTTCCTTCATCATTTTGTGTGTGCTGAGAAGTATCTCTTCACTGGATCTTTCCCTCAGTGGGACCCACATGTACATGCTTCTAAGCAGCAAACACAAGATAGAAAATACATTTTGGGAGTTAAAAACTGCCCTCCTGAACTCAGCCAACAGAAGTGCCACAACATATGATTCTAATGTGTCATTTACACAAATCACACTTACTAATGATAAAGTAAGCGGCCAGGTTATATCATGCACCTTGTTGTTTCAGCCATGAGATACAAGTTATATTTCATCACTTTTATGAATTTATTTTAGCTTCCTATATCCATGATGCAGAATGTACAAATACTGTGATATTCCCCTTTTCACCATTAGGGTTATGTTTGTTCTCCAATCAATGTGGAGACAAAGAAGGACAGAAACCTTAAGGTTTTCATCCCCTTAAGATTAACTTGCAAGTTTCAGATCTTTGCTAAATGCATGCATTGGTACTTGTTATTTCAGTAAATCACATTTGCAGCCAGAAGGCTCCTAAGGGGTGCCAGGAAAAAGTTGCACATGGAAGTTGTTGCTTCCATGTCTCTCCTTCCACACGCTGGAGACGTTCCTGTCTGGGATGTGAGTTTTTAAAATGTGACATTGTCAGAGTTCCAATGATTTGCAAGTGGGGTGGGATTTGCAAGAAATAATTTGTTTCTCCGCAAACAAAGCCAAGCAACTCAGTTGCAGTATGTATTAGAATTGTATGCTTTAACAAACAGTCTGCAGAATATAGTTGAAGTACCTCTGTGAGGTACATCAAAAAGTCTTCATTAAGCTGCAGTGAGAGGAAGATATTTACTTACAAATTCTGTATATAAAACCAACCCCGGCGCTGACAATACTATGGTTCCTCAGCAAACATCATCAATCAGGACTGGAATAAAAGGTATCATTATTGATAGCAAATGTTGGTTTTAAGGGAAGCTGAACAGGTGATGTGATAAATTCTGTCCTTGCTTCGCATGTAAATTAGTGGAAATATTAGGGCCTGAATTCTAGATAGAATTGAACGGAGGAAATTGTTATCATTTAAAGACAATTAGATGCTGCAGTGTAAAAGTGCTTCTGGATAGACTTGTTACAATACTTTAAGTGGTCTTCCACGCCCAGTCGTTATTTAAGTCAATTTGAAAACCACTGCTCATCATTCATACCTCAATCAGTTTTCTGCCAAATATCTCATCAGAGGCACCCTTGAATTTGCCAAACAATATTCATCTTCATTATTTTACTTCGGAATTTCAATCAAATATTCATTCACTTGTTCTATTTTGTTCATAAATATCATAACAACATAACTTCCGAATGAGGTAAAGACCAACAAGCTATTGTATTTTTCAAACTAAGCCACAAAGACAATCAGTCATTTATTCCAGCTTTTTTGACATTTATAAGGCTGATAATTTTAAATGACACAATTTCCGATCCCATTACATTTAATTATTTTTATGCATTTGGTATATCAGAAAAGAAGGACTGCTCATTCATATTCTGGCAACTCGCTAAAGTTGGAAAAAAAACAAAGAAACTTTTAAATTACACACTTATTGGAAAAATGCCCAAATTTGGATCTTTAATTTGACGTTTTGTTTGTTCATTTGTATTTCCTTCTCATTAGGATGTTGGGAAGGTGCAGCAAATACAATCTGGGAAAACATAAAATAATTATGCCAGAAGAGACTTTTACAGTTTCTATATGGACTTGCATGTACTCCATTTACCAATACAGATAAAAAGGCATTTAATATCCGATGTACAAGGCCCAGGAAGAAAAGGATTCCTGAAAGCATCTTCTGCACAGCTTGAATAAATTAGGTAATGTGAAAAAAAATCAGTCCTGTGATATTAAAAGTGTTCTGAAATGAAATCTCAGTGGGGACTTAAATAAAAGTGTTTGAACTATAGCCAGGGTTTCCTTTGGGAATAAATTTACAGCCAGTTGTTTTTGAAATTGCTTTGCAGTCTGACGGCTGTACTTTTAAACACCAGTCGGCACAACTGAATGGTTTTGCTGGGCTGCACCCTGAGTTACCTGCTAATGCCTGACTCTGTTCCAATGAACATATGGAGAAGCCTGATGTTGTGTTTATTTCTATATCTATATCTATCTGTATAATATTTAATATGTATGTCTGTAGGGTACGCTAAAGAAGTGATTGTATTACATGGTTTGAATGGATACACTGTTGTACTCAAACACCTTTGTTCAGTTGGGAATTGCTAATTGCAGTTCTTGGAGAAAGGATTTTTAGTTCAGGTTTACATCCGTTTGATTGCCTATGTTCCTAGGTGCAGTTTTCACTGGATTTCACCCTTTTTTTTGTGAACTGAATTATCATTGATTTTGCACTTATGTTGAATTGAGACCTCTTCAAAAAAAATCACAAAATGGATTGAAAAGACATTTGAAAGCAGCTTGGGGCAGACGTGGCTGGGATGGTGTTGGCTATAAGTGAGAATCTCAAAACATTGTAATGATGGGAAGAATATTCACGGCCATACTCAATGTCAAGTGTGATCTTTGACTTAAATATGCTCTTTCATGCAGACATTCCCACTCACAAACACATACACCACAGAGAAACGCAAAACCTTAACCTTTTACTCCTCCATCCTGCACGGATAGGGTCAGGCTTCAAAATTGATGATATTGAAAGGATTATTTAATGTTCTTCAGCTTCTTCACTCTGGCAAAGATGGTAAGAAATAGGGGAGAGGGCCCCTGCACAAGAAAGTGGCCTTCACAAGTTCAGTGCCTGTTCAGCACCAGCATCTTTACTTTCTTAGGAAGTTAAGGAGTGTTCAGCTTGTCACCGAGCACTACTAACAAATCTCTACAGATGTACTGTTTGAAAGTATCCTGACTGTCGCATCGTGGTCTGGTACAGCAATTCAAATAAACAGGAATGTAAGAAGCTGCAGAGAGTAGTGAACTCAGCCCAATACATCACGGGCACATCCCTCCCCACCATCGTAGTATCTACATGAGGCACTGCCTCAGGAAGGCAAAATCCATTATCAAAGATCCCCACCATCCAGGCCATGCCATCTTCTCACAGCTACAACCAGACAGGAGGTACAGAAGCCTGAAGTCCCACACCACCAGGTTCAAGAACAGCTACTTCCGTTGAAGCATTTGGTTTTTGAACCAACTGACACAACGCTAAAACACTATAGTTTCACAACACTATGACCAATTTGATCACTTTACACTAAAATGGACTTTGTTTTTGTTTTGTTCTATTTGTGTTTTCTTGTAAAAATTGTGTATAATTTATGTTTAATTTATGTTTTTTCTTGTGAATTCTGCTTATATGATGCTATGTACCTGTGATGTGCTGCAAGTAAGTTTTTCACTCCAACCTGTGCATACATGTACTTGTGCACGTGTCAATAAACTCGACTTTGACTTTGTTTCCAATTGGCAAGACCATACTTCAGCTGAAGTGCAGATGGAACAAGCACCCCAAAACATCTGAAGGGCAAGAGCTATTGACAATCTACCAGGTATGCTCGCTAACTGTCTTTCACTGTGATTACTGCATCCCTTTGATTCGATCAGAATCATCATTATTTCCATCGACTCATCTACATCACCATGGCTTATAGGTATAACTGTCTTCTGTTTTGTCTTTGCAGGTATCAGGAGAGAAAACTCTGTTTACCCCTTTCCAGAAGAGAATGTCATGGGTGCAAGGAACAAGAAAGGGTCATAGGAGGGGAATGATGATGATCAGAGTTCATCATTGCACCTGACACCCCATGGCCTCATCTCAGACACTGACACCACAAAGGATGAGCACATTCAGTTGGGGGGTTCTGTGGGAGATACACTGGGCACTAAGGAGAAGCAGTCTGGCATGAGGTATAGGGCATCTAGGCAACAGCCAGAATTCTGTACATCCATCCCATCTTGGAGGAATCAAATGTGGACCACAATTACAATGCTGCCATTTAAAAGCTGATGTCATTGCGCATTGTGAGGTCTTCACAACCAATGCAGGATACAACAAGGAGCACAGTGAAGTGCACCTCCAAACTGTCAGAAGAGGCTGTGCAGAGTCTGGAGACCATGATTCTGAATGTCTTGCTCACTTCTTTACCGGGGATTGGCAATGATCCTGTCACACTGTAGCTTCTCATTCAGGTGACAGGTGCCATGGAGGCAGAGGCAAAGGCAGAGGCAGAGACCTTACAAAGTCTTCTTGCTATGGGAACTGACATTTCACCATCTCCACCCGCAACCCTCTTCATCATAAGCAGAGTTCTGCTGAGATAGTGCAGAGACCAAACTCTGGGGATAAGAGTGAATATGATAGGGATCTGGGAGCAAATAAAACAAATTTATGAAATACTCAGTCTGTCAGGTAGCACCTGTGGAGGGGGAAGCAGAATTAACATTTCAGGTCAATAACAGTTCATCAGAACTCATGTGATTTGAGGTTCATTAGTCACCTCAGCTCCAAGTCTGTAAGTTGAAACAATGGTGGAGTAGACTAGGTGCCAGTAGACCATTTCAGTGTGGTCACCAGTGGTCTGAGAGGTTGTCTGTCTCCCAGGCAGCACACTCACCCATGTTCCACAACCCAGCCTTGTCCTTTAACTGGCCTAGGGCAGCAATTTGAAGCCAGGAGAGAGCATCTCATGACCACTTCAAGAAAATCCCTGTGAGCAGAATGAAAAGGAGGAGCCTTCCAGCAGCCAGATGGCAGGCACAAGGGGACACTGTGATGCAGATGTAAAACATTGAGAGATGCTTATAGCACTGTGGAAGGGGAAAGACACCAGGAAATTAAGGTTCAGACCCAAATGTATGATTTTAGATTTTTGTGTTGCTTAATTTCTTGAGTTATTATTAATGATTCCTAACACACTAGCCATGTTAAATGCATCCTGATTTAAGGCAAATCATATCCTTCATTGTGCAGAGATATTTAACACTGGTTTAGCTACTGCTGTCTTTACAAAAGATCCCATTATGCCTCAATCAGAAAACTTGCTAATGAACTATTGCCAGTTTTGTATATTACTAGGGCACCTAGTTTGGTATATTAGCAAACTTGGAAACCTTACATTTCATTCCATCCTCCAGATCACTAATGTAAATAGTAAACAAGTCAGGGCCAAGAACTAATCTCTGGGCCACTCCACCAGTTATTTCCCTCCTGCCTGAAAAGGACCCACTTATTCCATCTGTTTTTTTTTTCAATGTGAAAGCCAGGTTTCAACCCATGCTAACATACTTCATTTAATGCTGTGGGCTCTTAATTTATGCACCAGCGTCTTATGGGACACATTGTCAAATACCTTCTGGAAATCTAAATACACTACATCTACAGGTTCCCCTCTGTCACCTCTTCCTGTCACATCCTCAAAGACTTCAAGTAAATGTGTCAAACACGATTAAAGTTTAATAAAACCAGACTGACCGTTTGATTATGTTCATCTTTTCTAAATGATAAGTTATTTCCTCTCTGATTATTGACACCAGCATTTTGCCAACAATAGTTGTTAAACTAACTGGCCTTCAGTTCCCTGCCTTCTGTCTTCCTCCCTTTTTGAACAAGGGAGTCACATTGGCTGTTTTCCAATTTTCTGGTACCCCCCCAGAATTTAGTGAGTTTTGAAAAGTTTCAACTAATGGGTCCTCTGTCTCTGCAGCCACTTCCTTCAAAACCCTTGGGTACTGGCAATTTGTCCATCTTTAGCCCTGTGAGGTTCTCTAATATTTTATCCCATGTGATTGGGATTTTTACAACTCCCTCCCTGTTACTTGAAGTTAGCCCATCTGCTATCTTCGGATATTTGCAGCATCCTCCACATTGAAGATCGTTGCAAAAAATTGATTCAACACATTTGCCATTTTGTTGTTTCCTGTTATTAATTCACCGTCTCATTTCCTAGAGGTCCCATTCCTACCTTGGCTGTCTTCTTTCCACTTACACATCCATTGAAACTCTGTTTTGATATTATGTGTAAGTTTTCTCTCAAAATCAATTTTCTTCTTTCTTTTGAGTTTATTAGTGTGCTTAATCCTAAAAATGTCCCAGACCTCTGGCATACTACAGTCCTTGCCACTTTGTATGTCCTATTTTTCAATTTTTTTAATAATCCTTCACCTTCTGGTTTAGGATCCAGCAGTGAAAGACTAATGAACTCACAGACTGTGCCTTTGTCTCATGCAATTCCTGTTTTCTAATTGGGATAATTTCCTGCTGGGTTTTATGGACTGGATGAGAAAAGGCCTCTTGACCACTTGAGCATTCTTCTATATTTTGACACCATTATTACATTTAATAGTATTTTGCATAATCCTGCTTTTGACCTGAATTTCTTCCTTTCATCTTTTTTTTTAGCCTGGAAATTATCCTGAGTGATATTGAATGAGTCAAATTCCTTTGTCTGCTAGTTAAGGGGAAATGTTCCACAACAGTACACACTGCATCTTACGGGGTGTGAGCTGAATGCAATTGGGAATTGATTAATTCATGGTATGAAATAAGTGATCATTCCACCTATCAATGCATTCAAATAAATTCTGCAGAAGGTTTGCTTGGGAGATAAAAGGGCCAGAAGAGACAAATTCCCTTCCTTTCAGTGGTATGAGATAAAAGAAGCCTTACATCAAAAGTACAATTGCTTTAAAAAACAAACAAGTCAGTCTTAAACTGCAATGCGATGAGTGCAGGATGCAATAGATTCTGATAAAGATGAGGGTGGTCCAAAGCCTTTGAAGTAACCAAATGCATGGAACTGACACATGGAGCAAAACAAAAATTACATTGAAAGCATATGAAGTGTTTGTATTTCCTAATTCCTGAGCAAGAAGCAGAGAACATTAACTGTGTTTGCTGGTTCTGAAAAGTAATATATTTTCACATGATGCCATTCATTGTAGCCAATAACAAACATTTGTGATGCAGGTTTATTAATGTCTACACAAAGAATAGAATTGTCTGTACTTATTTGCATCCAACACTGTTTTGTTGTTCAATTATTCATGAAGCAGAACTTAGAACAGAAAAAACTATTTTTGATGCTGTGCACACCAGCTCTGACCAGCCATCCAGTTACACAACACTCTTACATCACAGTATGTGTACTGACTAGGTTGGTTAACCAAGTGGAATCTTCCAGCTACCTGCTTCCCTCCCCTGTGCAGATCAGGGATGTTTGTGTTTAGACCTCCTTTGAATCCTTTAATATATCACACTCAGCAGGATTGTTAGACAACATCGTGCCAGTTGGAAGTTGCATTACTCTTGTGGTATTCTGCCTGCCAAAGTTATTGTTGACTGACTTAAAAAAAAAGTACGACTATCATTGACTTGCAATTAATAAGCAATGGTAAATACAATAGTGAAACAGAAAAAAACAAAGTTTGCACCTAAATTGTCATACTGTTTGCACAGATCAAATGATTCCATTTGTAACCACCCCTGTAAAACTTCAAGTTAACTGTCATTCACCCTTTCTCCTTGAACGGGTAACAGTTAATATTATTCTTATTTATTTCTACATTATACAAAATGATAAAAAATAATTCAGCAAAGTAATTTTTAATACATCTTCTTATTCTTTTTTATATATGGGTGCAACTGCATCTGCATTTTGATGCTTAACTCATTGCTTTGTTACACAATGAACCTTTCCCTGTCCCCCTGAGCCAGGAGAGTGAAAATAAGATGTTCTTTGTCACATGTATAAGATCATCTTTTTAACTCTCAAGCATATTATCAAACTTTTGTAATTAAGATGTCACATAATGTGAATCTGATTCAAGGAGAATGTGGCCTTACCATTCTCTTTACCTGAAACCTCTTCCCTTTAAACAGCTTATATTTCAATGTGGAGGTACTCAATAAACAGGATAGATAGGTTTACAAAAGCCTAATAATATTACCATTGGAAAAATTTGAATCAGAAGATTTCAAGTTAATGACCAACCTCTTCAACATTTCAGATTTTTGAATCCTTGGTTCTGTATCTCAAGACAAACAAAACAAAAGAAAGGAAGTAATGATAAGCAGATAACATTTTAGGCTGCAGTGATGTGTAGCTCTGGGCAACTATTATGGAAAGGAGATAAAACATCAAATCATGCAGTGAAGATTCATCAAGATGTTACCAGTAGTTGACTCATTAAAAGAAATGAAGAGAGATTGGAACCATGGGGGTTCCTTTTACCCTCCAGAGATGAGGAGGTTCAGGATGACTTGGTGGAAAAGTTATGATGAAGTTGATAGTGCCTTTATGTTTTTTACTGTACAATAAAATAAAAACAAACATGCAAGAAAATTAAGGATTTTAAAGTAATACCAGAAAGATCTAATAAAGGGGTACAATGAGAATGTGATATTCGTCATGACCTTTTGCTTGAGCAAGATCAACAACTTTTTCATGGGGTAATTAGAGAACAATGAGCAACAATAAAGGCTTAATTATGCCATATCATCAAAAATATGTGATTTCTGGCACACAAGTCTGTCCATGATGTCATAAATAGGGTACATGTTGTTTGTAAAAGATGTTATTCTGATGTTGCCGTGTATAAATCCTGTTAAACCAAGAAAAACATTTGGGTTAGGAGACTTGCTATTCAATGACAACTCCATAATTTTCCTTCAGTCCTGACTTTAGGTGCACAGTAAGAGCAACATAGTAAGATTTTTTTAAACTTAAAAGGTTTAGCTTTTCACTTTCAGCCAGTACTGGTCACAGGTGTGTGGCAAGGTTCCATAATATCTTAACTTCAGCTCCTACCTGAGGTACACAATAAGTGATTACAGAATGGGACAGGATCAGGGGCAGAGATCTGGGGTTCCATCATTTTGATTACTCATTGCCGTTATGGTTAAAAAGGAAAATCAGTTGAAAGTCTCCATAAGGCAAATTTTCTGTCTATTTAATTGTTAGGAGAGGAAAGACAGGAAAGCTATTTCTTCAGGACTCGTATTTTGGTGTTTAATGCAATTAAGGGTAATAATTGAATATTCAAAACTAAATTGGACGTTGTTTATTACTTTATTTTGTTTTAATGCTGTGATAAGATCTCTGCCAATTGGATGCATGTTGTCAAAAGAGAATGATCAATATTCCCAGCTCAATTGAATTTTAGTGGATGCTTTTGCTTTTGACAGATTTGGTAATGCTACGTACCAGTACTGCCTCCAGAGTTACTACTAGGAAATGAACAAGTTGCTCCCTGTTTAATTTCTCATCATCTTATAAGGCATTATATCATTTCAATATGGATATTCCTCAGAGCTGCCACATGTGAGATATCACACGTCTGCTCTTATAGATATAGGCATAAATTTGACTCTTCATTTAATGATGCAAATATATGATCTGATATTGGAGAGACAAGAGACTGCAGGTGCTGGAACCTGGAGCAACAACCAGTCTCCTGGGAGAAGTCATGCTCCTCAGAAAATGGCGTCTTATTCATGATAGTAACTTGAACGTGTATAACAGTGTCTGCTGTGAGTCTGTAAGTGGCAGTCTCACTTCTGAATCAGAAGGGTGTGGGTCAAATCCTTCCAGAGATCCGATCACTGTAGACCATGCTGATACACCCATAAAGGTAATCCTGTATGTGTTAGATGAATTGTCCTTCGAAAGAGACATTAATCGAAGCCCAGCCTCCTCTTCCAGATGGATATAAAAGGTCGCATGATTATAAAATAAAGAAAAGGGATAAGGGTAAGAAGTCTAGGTGAGAAGAATGTTTTCACCCAGAAAGCAGTTGATATTTGCAACACACTACTTGAGCAGGTGAAGGAGACAATTACCCTCAAACATTTAAGAAGTACCATTATTGTGTGGGATTCCAACATTTCTTCAATCTTCTTTAAACAAGAGAAAACAATGTTTAGACTTGGTTCTTGGTCTCTTTGTAGGAATATGCATGGTATAAATATGGAGAGGTAACAATTCCTGATGGAATTCCAGCGCATCAAGGCTAGAAATACTTGGGGAGAAAATTGCTGATATACGATTGTTATGCACAAGTGGTGTTTTTCCAGAAGGTATGGCACCTATACTTTCCTCAAATGAGTGGGCATATCCAGCCGGTTCCTGTAAACTTTTAACATTTATATTACCAGTGCTAGTTTGTAGTTCCTCAGCTGTTCCTGGTCCCTCACTTGGATACAGCATATAGAGGGGGAAATATAACTCCGAAAGAATCCATGAATTGAATTGATTGTAGGGTTATTTTATTTAACTTCCTGATGTACACAATTAATATTAGACAATAGACAATAGACAATAGGAGCAGAAGTAGACCATTCGGCCCTTCGAGTCTGCACCGCCATTTTGAGATCATGGCTGATCCTCAACAATCAATATCCTGTTCCTGCCTTGTCCCCATATCCCTTGATTCCCCTATCTATAAGAAACCTATCTAGCTCCTTCTTGAAAGTGCCCAGAGAATTGGCCTCCGCTGCCCTCTGAGGCAGTGCATTCCACAAATTCACAACCCTCTGGGAGAAGAAGTTTTTCCTCCCCTCTGTCCTAAATGGCCTAGCCCTTATTCTTAAATCATGCCCCCTGGTCCTGGACTTCCCCAACATCTGGAACATATTTCCTGTCTCTATCCTGTCCAATCCCTTAATAATCCTGTATGTTTCAATCAGATCCCCTCTCAATCTTCTCAATTCCAGCGTGTACAATCCCAGTCTCTCCAACCTCTCAGCATAAGACAGTCCCAACATCCCCGGAATTAACCTCGTAAACCTACGCTGCACGCCCTCTATAGCCAGGATATCCTTCCTTAACCCTGGAGACCAAAACTGTACACAATACTCCAGGAGTGGTCTCACCAGGGCCCTGTACAAATGCAAAAGAATCTCTTTGCTTTTGTACTCAATTCCTCTTGTAATACAGGCCAACATTCCATTAGCCTTCATCACTGCCTGCTGCACTTGCTCATTCACTTTCAGTGACTGATGAACAAGGACTCCTAGATCCCTTTGTATTTCCCCCTTACCTAAGCCCACACCATTCAGATAATAATCCGCCTTCCTGTTCCTGCTCCCAAAGTGGATAACCTCACACTCATCCACATTAAACTTCATCTGCCAAGTATCTGCCCACTTACCCAACTTATCCAAATCACCTTGAATTCTCCTAACTTCCTCTTCACATGTCGCACTGCCACCCAACTTTGTATCATCAGCAAACTTGCTAATGTTATTCACAATGCCTTCATCTAAATCATCAACATAGATCGTAAACAGCTGTGGTCCCAGCACTGAGCCCTGTGGCACCCCACTAGTCACGGCCTGCCATTCTGAGAAACATCCATTCACCCCTACCCTTTGTTTCCTATCCGCCAACCAGTTTTCTATCCATGTTAATACCCGCCCCCCCAATTCCATGAGCCCTAATTTTACCCACCAATCTCTTGTGCGGCACTTTATCAAATGCCTTCTGAAAGTCGAGGTATACAACATCCACTGAATCTCCCTCGTCTATTTTCCTGGTTACACCCTCAAAAAACTCCAGTAGATTAGTCAAGCATGATTTGCCCTTAGTAAATCCATGTTGACTCGACCCAATCCTATCATTGCTATCCAAATATGCCATTATTTCATCCTTAATAATGGACTCTAGCATCTTCCCCACCACAGATGTTAGGCTAACTGGACGATAGTTCCCCATTTTCTCCCTCCCTCCTTTCTTAAAAAGTGGGATAACATTAGCCATTCTCCAATCCTCAGGAACTAACCCCAAATCTAAGGAACATCGGAAAATGATCACCAATGCATCCACAATTTCTAGAGCCACCTCCTTTAGTACCCTGGGATGCAGACCATCTGGACCTGGGGATTTGTCAGTCTTCAGCCCCATTAGTCTACCCATCACCATTTTCTTTCCTAATGTCAATCCACTTCAGTTCCTCTGTCACCCTCTGCCTTTTGTCCATCCTTACCTCTGGGAGATTTCTTACGTCTTCCCCCGTGAAGACAGATCCAAAGTACTTATTAAATTCGACTGCCATCTCCCTGTTTCCCGTAATAATTTCACCCGATTCAGTCTTCAAGGGCCCAACATTGTTCCTAACTAACTTCTTTCCCTTCACATACCTAAAAAAGCTTTTGCTATCTTCCTTAATATTCCTGGCTAGCTTGCCTTCATACCTCACTTTTTCTTCCCGAATTACCTTTTTAGTTAAATTCTGCTGCACCTTAAAAATTTCCCAATCTTCTATCTTCCCACTCAGCTTGGCTCTACCATACTTCTTCCTTTTTAACACAATGCTATCTCTGACTTCCTTTGTCAGCCACGGTGGCCCCTTTCCCCTCTTTGAGTTAAAAAAGTTATGGCTTCTCCACAAGCCCCAAAAGCATGCTGTCCAAGGTTTTTAGATGCAAGTCTGCATCCAGGCTTGCTCTTGGAACGTAGAAACTAACTGCAAAAAGATCTCCACAAAAATGAAAATGCCAATGAGCGTTGCAAGAAAGTCAACCTTTGTTGTGAAGGCGCCATTGTTAAATAGCCTGTCAATGTATGTAAGAAGGGTGGTTACATAGCTTAGCTAATGGATACCAGCAGAACTGAATGCTCATTGGAGGCAAAAAGGAGAAAAAAAACACAGTAAAACATGATTTCCTCTGGGTGCTATGCATAGTGAAATTGTATACCAGTTTATAAAATATTGGTTTTAAAGAAGCTATTTATATAAAAATAGGCATAGGATTTTATTACACTTACAGAGCACACTGAATTCTCCCCGCCACTGCAATATGTTGTGGTTCTCATTAGAAAATAATAGACCCAAATCATTTATAAATTACACACCATAAACTGGAAAATTATATATAGAGAGAGAGAAAATTGGATTGCTTTCCATTTTTAGTGCATTTGTGATTTGATTCCTCACTTCTTCCAAATTACTGGCTTAATGATCAGTCTGAATGTTATCACTTTTACTGAAGATATGCAGCCTAAAACAGATTTTTGTCCTTTCACTCTATTCGTATGCTTTGAATGTGGTGATTCTACGTTAAACTGCAGTGACTGAGCATACAGCTATTCTGACCGGAAACAATATATTTTTAAACAATCATTCTTCATAAAGAACTAGTGGTGGGCTACATTGGGCCATGAGGTGCCATCATAATTTGGTACTGCAAGCATCAATTTGCTCTCAGTGATCTTGAATGTGCCTTGTGCTGAAAAGAGAAATATGCACTTTGTGAGTACATATCAGCAAAAGAATTTCGATAAGAAGTTGGTCGTAGCAATCCTTCTGCAACCCTGACTTGAAGCGTGCCATGTCAAGTTGGTTCAAATCCATCCAGGTTTTAATCATAAACAGGAAACCTGACATTGCAGCAGGAACAACAATCTCTACCCCACCCTCACACCCCACTGTCATCTCTCCCCCTGTGTGTTATTTAAAAAGATCCTCATTGACTTGCAGCTTTGGTGATTGAACAGGATAGAAAAATGTGTATGTGAGTTAGCTGAGGAGATAAAGTCCGATGTCCATGTTCTGGGGCTGGAGTTTATTTGGAATTTTCAGCGACCTGTTTTGATATTAATTTAGTAGTTTTTCTGCCAGGCTTCCAACTTGACAGGGAGGATGAGGAGACCACCTGGTCTTGGCCAATGTTTCATAAGATGCAGGAAAGACCATTTTGGCTTAGGAGACCTCACCTGCTAGAATCTGGAAGATTAAGGTGACAAGTACCCAGAAGCTCAGTGTCACTACTGCCGAGTGATCACGAAATCCACATTAGGTTTTTCCAGTGTAGAGGATGCCACATTGTGAACACCAAATGCAGTAAATCAGATTGGCAGAAGTGCAAGTGATTTACTGCCTTCCCTGGAAAGACACTTTTGGTCCCTGGAAGGTGGGAAGGCAAGAAGTGAAAGGACAGTTATTTCATCTCTTTCGATTGCATGGGAACTTGTCATACAATAGGGGTGGGGGAGTGATGATAGGTGGGGACAGAAGAGCAGATCAGGGAGTCACAAAGGGAGGGATCCCTTTGAAATCCAGGGGAGGGAATATGTGTCTGGTGGTGAAATCCTGTTGGACCTAACAGAAATTCTGAAGGAGAATCTGTTGAACACAGAGATTTCTGAAGTGGAAGGTAAGGACCAGGGTAACTGGTTTTGGTCTATCCAGGAGGAGAAGGGGTGAGAATATAGGTATGGGAAATAGATGAGCTGTGGGTCAAGGGGTCTGTCCATTTTAGTAGAGGGGAAACCATAGTTCTGGGGTACTGCAGAAATCAAATGAATTCTTTTCCCACTATGTTTAGTTTTCATTGAATTATTAGAAGATGGAATGGGCTGTTCTGGAAATATTTCCAAATTTTCTATTTTTATTAAACTGTTGCAGACAATATGATCTAAATGGATTCACAAAATAAGCCTAACATTCTCTGCAAAAAAGAAACAAAATGCTGAAAAGATATCTATTAAAGAACAGGTTCACTAGCATGTGTAAGTTATCTTCAAAATGCAAATCAGAAGTATGCAAGCATTTCATTTAAATAAGACTAAAAGGGAGAATGGAAGAGGAAATAACTGGTTTTAAAGTCATAGAGAAAGTGAAGTCCTAGCTAACAGTTATACTTTTACCAACTCCAGAAAAAAAGATTAAAACCCACTTATCTCATTGCTGTTTTTGGGACCTTGATATGTGCACATTGGCACCCAAGTCATTCTACATGAGAATAATCACACCACTTTGAGAATTAATTATTTGTCTGTGAAGAACTTTTAAAATAAACAGAAAGGATTAGTTGCAATTACATAATGCCTTTCAGTACCACGGGACGTCTCGGTGCACGTAACAGCCGATGACGAACTTCTGATATACAGGAACCCGTGAAATACAGAACATAACCATTTTGTACTCAGCAAGCCTCCAAAAACTGTAACATGATAGTGATCAGATAATCAGTTTTAATAATGTTTGTTAAGGGATATATAGTTTACATATACATGTGAGTCAGCATCTATTTTGCTCTCTGCAAGGAAGTTATTGATGCATGCTGTGACTTGGACTGTAATTGATATCTCCTCACATGGCTTGCCAGGCACAAAAGGCAGAACTGTATGATGCTGATGAATGACTCTTTGAATGAAATAGCACTAGGAAGTTGGTGAAAGTGACTTTACTACACTTTTGGCTAACTTTGCAGCTATAATATGCCACAGAAGCATGTTCTCCCAAGGACAGAAAATCAGCCTGTTTGTAAAGCTTGTTTTGAGTTGTTGAGCACAGTGCATTATGCAAAGGATGGTGACTTCATGGTGTTAAACTGGTGGGTCAAAGTTGGTACAGGCATAAAGCAAAGCAGTTGCATATGACGGCTGCCTAATACTGCGGAGATGACTTCATCAGAAACTGCACTGATTCAAGAATGGGAGTTACCAACACCTTCAGAAAGGCGATTAAGGGGAGCCGATAATCCATGGGCTGCAGGTGATGTTCATATCCTATTAATGAACTATTGGGAAAAAAAAGGATTTGGAATAGAAGCGGTAAATTCCAGAAATGCTCAGCAGGTGGGAAAGCAACTGTGGTGAGAATTATTATTACTGCTCAAGGCCATTTCATCTGAACGAGGGAAAGTTGGAAAACAAATGTGTTCTGCAAAATGGTCACTTAATCTCCATTGGATTTCCCCACTGTAGAACAGACCACATTGTCAGCGTGAAATGCAGTACACCAAGTTGAAAGAAGTGCAAGTGAAGCATTGCTTTACCTGGAAGGAGAACTTGAACCCCTGAATGATGGGAAAGGGTGAGAAATAGGGCAGCTGTAGCATCACCTGCGGTTGCAGAGGAAGAGGCTGTGAGAAGGTGAGTGGAGGGAACGGATATTTTCAAATGCCGAAAATGAAGGGGAGAAGATGGTCTTGTGGTGGCATTTTGTTGAAGTTGGTAGAAATTAACATGAAATGTTAGCTCTATTTTTCTCTCCACAAATGTTGCCTTACCTGCTGCATATTTCCAGCATTTTCTGTTTTAATTTCAGATATCCAGCAACTGCGTTTCTTTTTAAATTTTTGATGGATGTTTGGAGGTCTATAGAAAATCATGGCAGGAAATAAATGAGTAAACATTAGTTCTGCTTTTTCTCTGGTTGCGAGAGAATGTGACAAAGGAAGGGAAGTTGGAAGTAGGAGTATTGGAAAAATGGACAAAATTATTCTGAAGGGAATACTCCCTCACTGAAACATAATTATAAAAATGTGCAAAATGATCAACTGAGGAATGGAGGTGGTGAAAATGACAGGAATGACCTGATGAATAGAGTATCCTATTGGTATTGAAGTTGTAAGGAAATATGAAAATGAGAGCAAATCCAGGAAGCACAGATTTCACTAGTTACTGCTTAGAATAACTCTTAGTCCAGAAATGAAAGGAGACAGAACAAAAAGCTGCACAGTGTGTAGGTAAAGCAAATGAGATGGAGATGCATTCTTAGAAAAGTGCTTGCATTTTTTTTCTATGTGGAAGATTAGCTGAGAGTAAAAGTTGAACCAGCATGTTTCAGGTCAACCATGACTTGTTCTGAATTGGGCTTTGGCCTATGAAGACCTTCCTCATGACACGAGTTCATAATGTTCTGTGTTAACAGACCCCAGAATGAACAAGACTTGTACACAGGCAGTTATCTGAGTAAACTGTGCTGACCTGTAGTACAAACAGCACAGATATTACAGCAGGAAAGACAATTTTATTTAAAACGATATCAAGTTGAGCATAAGTTTAAACACATTCATCACTCCTTTGAGATGAATGTGTTTAAGCTCATGCTCAACTTGATATCTCAGAAAATAAAGCGTTGTGATGATCTAACTCAGTAATCATTATGGAGACCCAGAATATATTTATTTTGATTGTTTTGTTTTGTTAAGTTTGCCAACATGTTGATCTAAATTAGAAGGAAATGAACAAAAAAATGTTATTGGGGAGCTGCAACAAAGCAGGGGAATATACAATTCACGGAAATAAATTGAGATAAGTGAAAGAACAGAATAATCTTGGAGTGTATGTCCACAGGTACTTAAAGGTAGCAGTTCTGATGGAAGTGGGTTTAAATTTGAAACGTGGTAGAAGGATTAGAGAGAGGTATCGAAAATACGGTTTTATCCAACTTGAGGCAAGGATCTAGAGAGTTCTGCTCCCTAAAAGGGTGATGGAGCCAGAAACCCTCATCACGTTTAAATAGTTCATGAAGAGTTGTGACCTGCAGGGCTACGAACGTAATACTGGAAGGTGGGATTAGGTTGAGTAGTTCTTTTTTCGACCAGCACAGACAAAATGAGCCAAATGGTCTCCTGCTGTATCACAACTTTCCTCTGATTCTATCTTTGAAGTATCTTCTTCCAGCTAAAATCCACTAAAAAGAGAAAACGTTTCAGATCGGGTGAAATTCCATTGAGGATTCATGTTAATAGTGTGTCTGATGTGTGATTAGTTAATCATCAACATCACACTGTGCTGATGTACACCCAACAGGAATACATGTAAGATTATTCCCTCCCAAAGAACAGCTTGCTAAATCCTCCTAATGCAAATTCATGACATTTACTATGTGCCAGCTAAGGTAATAGTGCACATTTTTCCTTTTATTTCCTACAGCATATGAGTATTAGCAATCAGTGATAAATGAAATGGATCTTGAAAAGCTGAATGTGGTTTCACAGAGGGATAGCAAAGGATGGGGGCTGATAATGGTGAAGAGGTGGAGAAGTAATAGATGGTAGTATCCTGAGCTTCAAACTTAGCATGCTCTTGGCTTCTCAGTGACGGCACCCAGCAAGGACCAATAAACCATGCTTGCATCTGATTGTTGTTAATGAGCAGTAACTTAACTCTTTAATTTTAAGTCAAATACATGTAGTCATATTGAACTTTTTTTTGCTGAAAGAATAATTTCTGTGAGAACATTGTTGAAATATTTTTCAGAAAGGATAGACCATCAACTTGTACAACTCAGTGGGCAGATTACACACAGAACACACTGTAACTTTCATTCTTTACAAGGTTTGCTCATATCACTGAATCGGATAAAGACATAGACAATTCAAAACCATCCTTTTGATAGGGTGTTCCAAAGCTCAGTTCAAAGTCAAGGTCAACGTCAAGCTTATTGTCAGCTACACAAGTACATGTAAGTACAGGTGCCATGAAAAACTTAGTTGCAGCAGCATCACAGGATCATAGGATCAGTGGCACAACATTCACAAGAAAAACAAGCATAACCATAAATTATACTAATTTATATATGAGAGACAATTAGAACAAAAATAAAACAAAGTCCATTGTATTGTAAAGTGGTCTAAGTGGTGGGAGTGTTGCTACACTGAGGTAGTGATTAGGGTTGTGCAGGTATGTTCAAGAAATGAATGGTTTATGGAAAGTAGCTCCTCTTGAATCTGTGGAATGGAACTTCAGACTTCTGTTCCTCCAGCCTAGTGGTAGCTGTGAGAATATGGTGTGGCCCAGATGGTGGGGATCTTTGATGATAGATGTTGCCTTCTTGAGGCAGTGCCTCATATAGATACTACCGATGGTGGGGAGGGATGTGCTGATGATGTATTGGACCGAGTCAACTACTTTCTGAAGCTTCTTATGTTCCTGCACATTTGAATTGCCATACCAGACCATGATGCAACCAGTCAGGATACTTTCAGTGTTATTTCTGTGGAAGCACCTAACATTTTGCATTTGCAGGTAGAATTAGCTCCTGGTCTTGCTGTTGCAGTCATCCTGTGAAATGGAGTGGTTCATGAGTAATGACTAAGCATTAGGTGGCAGGTCACGAAACCTTCTGCCACACCTGCCCCTCCCTCACCCCTGCCATTCTAATGGCCTTTTGACAATCTTTTTAAGGGCATTGAGCTTTTAAATATTTCTGATGAGCAAAATTTGGAAACAGTGCAAATGGCTTAAAATCATTCTAAAGAATAAAAATTATTAGAAAATAATAAACTTACTTAAAATGAGAATTAAATGATATAAATTAATTAAAAGAAACATGTGGTAAGTGCTAAGTCTAACTGCAGAGCATGAGTTCAGAAATACCTCCAGAGAATTCTCGACTTCCATAATACAATGCAGAGTCAGAGAAGTCAAAGGTGGGCCTCCCCATGAAGACCACCACACTGACAGTTCTCTCCCAAACTATTGCCAAAAGGAAAGTACGCTTTGGGCAACAGCATCTCATTTTCCTATGATTTAACTAGTATATGTTGTATAGCATAATCCATCCGACTTTAAGCTGGTGAGTACAATGTCTGCTATAATGTTGGGTGACAGGAGCTAGTTCTCCAATTTAAATTAGGGCTCAAACCAGTTAAGAGTCCTTCATTATTTGTGGTGTCTCTGTTATTAAACTTTGGATTCACCTTAATTTGTAGTCAAGTTTTCCAATACAGAATCACACACAGTAAAACTCTAATAATAGAACATAGAACACTACAGAACAGTGCAGGTCCTTTGGCCCACAATGTTGTGCCAACATTTTATCCTGCTCTGAGATCTATCTAACCCTTCCCTCCTGCATAGCTCCCCATTTCTCTATCATTCATGTGTCTAAGAGTCTCTTAAATGTCCCTAATGTATCTGCCCCCACAACCTCTACAGGCAGTGCGTTCCACACACCCACCACTCCCTGTGTAAAAAAAATCACCCCTGACATCCCCCTTATACCTTCCTCCAATCAACTTAAAATTATGTCCCCTTGTGTTAGCCATTGTCGCCCTGGGAAAAAGTCTCTGACTGTTCACTCGATCTATGCCTCTTATCATCTTGTACACCTCTATCAAGTCACCTCTCATCCTCCTCCTCTCCAAAGCAAAAAGCCCTAGATCACTCAACCTACCTGCTATCAACTTTTGGAAAACCCAATGGATTGGCATTGACTCACCAGATGATGTTTCCCTTGAAACGCAATGTGGGGCCTGGTTCCCGAATTCCCAGTTCCTCTGATATTGACCAGGGCCCTAGTTCTCATGCTCCATTTGAAATGACTGGGTTCCCCATTCCCACAATCCCCTGAAAGTGATTGGGCCACAGTTCCAGCACTTCACTGAAACTCATCAGGGCCCTGGTTCTCACCCACCCTTTACCAGGTTTACTGGAAAATGTATCATAATACTGTATAACATCTTAAAAAAAATTGATATTGTGTTGGGATATTAATATGCATAATATTGAATAGTCCAGAAAGTGCCAATCCAACACCACTAGAGTCCACAGCATACCAGATTATAATAGTTTTACTGTAATCTGTTTCTTCTCTTTATGCCTTTCATTGCCAAACTAACCCCATTGGCTTGCTCAAGAGATTGAAAGCACTTGTCTTGATGGCAACGCTGTCATGAACATTTGAAATATGAAGCTTAAACAATCTACCTATTCAGGGACATGGTTTATACATTAATCTGTTGGTTTAATAATTTGGGAGAGTAAATCATAGTTGATCAGTTAACAACGAAGGGCCCACCACCTTTGTGCTCACTCTGAGCTATTATTATGTCATACTTTAGAGATCATAACCATTAATAAATTGTGATATTATATCATGTTTAAGTTTCACTGCTGTTTCTATGTGAAACAGTTCCACAAAGCTTTGAGGATGCTCTCTGATTGTATTTGGTGGATTTCTTTGGACACAAAAAAAGAATTTGTGTATGTTTAGTTTATTTTAGTTTTAACATGATTTCCTACATCTTCTTGACATCCATAATGCCTTCAATAGTAAGAAGAAAATGTATGCATGTGGACATGGCTTTAGGGTGAAAGGGGAAAGGTTTAGGGGGAACATTAGAGGGAACTTCTTCACTCAAAGAGTGGTGGGAGTGTGGTATGGGCTGCCATCTGATGTGGTAAATGCGGGCTCGCTCTTAACTCTTAAGAGTAAATTGGATAGATAGATGGACGAGAGAGGTCTGGAGGGGTATGGGCTGGGGGCAGGTAAATGGGACTAGCAGGATAATGTTTCTGCACAGACTAGAAGGGCCAAATGGACTGTTTTTTGTGCTGTAGTTTTCTATGGTTCTATAGTTCTATACTATGTTGTTAATTATCACTGGCTACACAAAAAGAACTGACTTTTCACCAGTACAATCTGTAGATGCCAGGAGGTAGTTTTATTAGTGTTGCCTTTGCTGTAATACAAATCCAGCATTAGAACATGTTAGGTATTATGTATATTTTTCCTGAGGGGAAGTTAACTAAATAGGTTATAAGCATATTTTACTCTCTTTTTTTCATCTGGGATATGTTGCAAATATTACACCATATTTTCTTAAATTTGGGCTTTATGATTACACCCACCAGAAAATCTCTGTGGAATATTGTCAAAATAACTTGCCTGCTTTATTAGTACATTGTAATGTCTCTAAGGTTCCTAAAAATTCTGCATTATGTTGCCAAGGAAAAACAACTTAAAATTATTAAGGTTGACGACAACTCAATATTCAGTTATTCTGCCCCTAATCTTGCAGACTCCACTCTACCAGTCCAATATATCATCACACCTATTAAATAAGTAAATAGCTTGCAAAGATTCACCAATGTAAATAATTTAAAATTACCTTTTCATTATAATGATGCTTGCCAACCTGTTATGAATGAAATCAGTAGAAGTTTGCAGGATTATTAATTCTGCTGAAATGCTTGGAGTGGGATTTGAGATCAAATAGACATGTAGTTGAATATTGTAATGCCCTTCATATTGTAATGGATCTTCAAGAATATTCTGGGATCATTTCACACTTTACAGATGCTGTTTGGGTAATTTACAGACATCACATGACTATTTTACAAGAGAAAATGTGAAATCCAGAGACCTGGTCAAATGTTAGCTTATATCAGTAAGTACTTCACAGGTGCAGAAAACTATCTCTCAGCCTCAATGGAAAGCAAGAATCCAAAACAAACTTCACAATTATTCTCCCATTGTTGTTAACAGACTGTTTTGTCATGACATTCAGCCACTGTTTGAGGTCACTGAATGCTATTTGTATCCATCTGGTGTAGCAATGCATGTAAGAGTCTGTGAAAGTCTATAGTATATGCATCTTGGATTTTACTCACGTATACCTTCTATTAGATATAATAGTTACTTTAAGATAAGATATCTTTATTAGTCACATGTACATCGAAACACACAGTGAAATACATCTTTTGCGTAGAGTGTTCTGGGGGGCAGCCCGCAAGTGTCGCCACGCTTCTGGTACCAACATGGCATGCCCACAACTTCCTAACGCGTACATCTTTGGAATGTGGGAGGAAACCATAGCGCCTGGAGGAAACCCATGCAGTCACACGGGGAGAACGTACAAACTCCTTACAGTGGCTGGAATTGAAGCCGGGTCACTGGCGCTGTAATAGCGTTACGCTAACCACTTTGATAGGTCATCTTTTACCTTAACAAACTGTCATGTGGTTCATTTAGCTGTATTGTATGTACCATGCTCTCATTTGAGACGTAATCCTAGAAATACTAGAGCTCCTGAAAGGGTGTAAAAGTACCCAAGTTTATGTGACAAGTATCCCAACCTGTTGTGATGTTAGGGAAACTTGAGTTTTCCTGACTGCCCTGAGCTAGACACTCTGGGGTCCCCCACAATGTCCAGAAGGAACTTTGCACCAGGAATAATGTCCTTCTGTATGCCTGATGTAGAAACTGCATCAGGGAAGCAAGATTGACTTGGAAATGTGCTGAGAGATGTGCAATGTGACAGGAAAAAGTTGGTGTGTTCAAGAACCATTACTGTTTGATCAGTCATTTAGATTGATACTTCACTTTAGGTTGAAAGGTTGCTCATTTGTTGGAGGTACTGGTTTTTAGTAAACTGAACCAATTACAGTTTAATTTGGTGCCCTTTATAGTGACTGGTGATACAATTCTTGTCCTGCTTGGCTTCTGAGGTTGAGGTACAGCATGTGCCACTTTGTCGTCATCTTCACTGTCAAGACAATATTTTTCACAATATAAAAGTAGAAGTTCTCCCTCAGAGGCCTTGCTGGATATGGCCTCCTTCCTGCCAAGAGAGGTTACCCTGCGCCATGTACTTTGCTCAATTTCCTCAACATGCCACATTCTGAGTAGAATTGACACCAGAATACTCATGGCTAGAACTGGCAGTCTGCTGAAGCTTAAAGTCAATGTTTAGTTTTGACTTCTGTAAAACTGAACATTGTAACCTACTGACACTGTCAAAAAGTCTGGGAAAAGACTAATCTACAACTAATTCCAATCAACACTCACTTAGTCAATGATCAAAAAATCTACAAGTAACGGATGAATACTTCAAGTAGTGTATGTCAAGTCAGGGTGTTTTTCCTGAAGATAAATGACAGATTCTCTTTGTAAAGTGAGCACATAATGTTCATCACATAGTTGGTCCTTGCATACAGTCAGCATTTACAGTGATTGAAGTCATGATCTTATATTTCTGCATAATTCTAATATTCATGACTGTCTTATGTGTTATTGCCCTTCCAGGCATTGTGGATAGTGCAACTTGTGCTGCACAGGTATTGCTACGCAAGTTGGATACAAGTTGTACTGGTGACACTTTGTTTTAGTTTAACTGTGAAATGCATGAAATAATTCATATTCTTCAAACAAATTGAATGGAGTTCGTAAGCCTGACTAAATGAAACGCCTTTATAATTTTTATTCAGTGGCAGATAGAAACTCACTGAAGAATGAGAGACAGACAGTCTATTAGTGAAGTGGGGGAATAATTGTGAACTTTTTTGGAGATTTTTCCTTTCCATTGAGTCAGATAAATAGTTTTCTGCCTTCGTTAATGTTGAAAGTTATTCTGCATGGTTCTGCAGTATTGTAGCTCATGGATACCACATATACCATATATTACTTTGTTTGGTAGGCTCACCGTTGACTTGGATTATAACATTGCATACACCATACTACATTGCATGTACCATGATTCCATTCAGTTTAGAGAGTTAACTACCAGTATAAAAATATATTTTGTTCCCTTGAACAAACAATGATTGAATTTATATTATAATCCACAGTACAGTTACGTGAAGAACCCAATATACCAGTGATGAGAAATGCTATTACTTAAAGAGAGCATAGGAAAATAGAAGAGCGAATCCTTCAAAACTGAAGTAAAAAGTAGCATGTATAAAAAGGGATCAAGGTGAGATGGCAGAAATGGCATGGAGTATGTTTGGAAAACTAACATGTTAGAATGTAAGAACATTGAGCATTCACCTGGAACAATCAGATATGTTCTTGAAAGCCAATAACATTGTAGAAGTTGCAGACAAAAATTCTGAAGAACAAACTGCAGAGATCCAAATGCCAGAGAAAATTTTAGTATTAGTGGAAGTGGGCTCAGCCACTTAGGTGACATCAACTAACTTGCTGGCATCATGTGATACAGTTGACGTCCCTTTTAATAAAGTGGTTGAAAAATTAAAGTAATTTTTCAATCTACTGCAGTTTTATAACATTCTTCGACTGAAGTTTGAAGGATAGCCAAATGTGCAGATTAAGCAAAGAGTAAAACAACCAGTCTCTTTAATGGTCCACATTGAATTGTTGAAAGGATGAGTAGGATCATCCTGGTGATGGAAATGGTGCTGAATAACACAGATTTGGTCAGCTCGAGCATCCTGCAGTGTCACAGGGGCAGTAATGGTGGAATCAATTGTATCTTCTTCATCAGAGTCAGATCACAGAAAAGATAAAGGGAGTTAAGCAGGAAACCAGCAAACCATGTGACCTGAAAGGGAAGAAATCCCTAATCACATGATTCCAAACTGCTGGAAGCTTTTGCCAGGGAAATCACAATGCCTTGGTTGTCCATTCAAAACAGCAACCTCATTTAATTGCAATACAATATGACATCTTGCACATATTTGCGAAAGGAAGGAGAACATAGTAAATATTGAGACCTGCAGTCCATGTGCACTTGCCGTGCAGGGAAAACAAATATACATTTCAGATGTTGAAGAGTGCCTTGAATGCAACAGAAGTAAATGAAGACATGGAGTGCATGTTAATTAGTACTTGCACAACAGATGGTGATGGATGAAGAGACTGCAGTGAATTTAAAACTACCATGAAAACAAATGGTCAGTGTATTGTAATGAATATTGATACCACAACAGATTGCTCAGTAATGTGGCAAGAAACATATCAGCACAACTTTATCCAAGTCCTGCTATCTAAGGGCAATATCCTACTGAGCATGGCTCCAGAGAAATATTAACGGCTCCAGAGAAGTACTGACAGCTCCAGGAGAAGTGAGCTGCACTACTGTTCAAGGTGACAGAGGAGTTATGCTGCTGATAATTGTGGCAGATGACCGAGAAATTAATCGTCTTTGGCAGGCTCTAGTTTATGATACATGGGGCTAGTGTAGACTATTTGATTTCTACTCATTGTGGAATGGAAGAAGATGAGAAGCAATCAGACAAGTTTTCTTTCCCTCCAGAATCACTTGCTTCACCTCTGATTTGGCTCGGTAAAGTGAGGAAAGGGGAAAGGCACCTCAACAAACCAATGGTACAAGCTGAGATGCAAAGTTCCTGGGAGAGTCAGAAATGAAACTACTTCTATCCTTTCTCTCATTGCTGAGGTCAACATCTTTGAACCTGTTGACTGCAGGCTAGTCATTTGCCCACATTCCCACCCTAAATTCACCGCCCAGTTACATGACCAAGATCTTCAAGTACTGATCCCTTGTTTCCTGATGCCTGACTAACAGTGCTTTCTTTGCCAATTCCCCATTTGTATGTCTGGAATGTGTGGTCTACTTGACATCCATCACCTGCTCCATGTTGGCCTTCCCCGTTACCAAGTGTGCAAACTCTTTTCTATTACACTTAATGCCTTGTACCTCATGTATGGTAGAATTTCGACAGCTGATGTTCTATCGGAATATTTGTGCATTCCCCCTGCACTACCACTTCTTCACACTATTGTTTTAATGCACTTTTTTGTGTGTATACGATTTCTCGCTCGGATTGTTTGCACTGTTTGGCAAATAAGTAAAGGAGGAATAGTCATAAGATTATCAAGTGAAAAGTAAAGACGAAACTTCCACACAAGAGGATTGTTAGTGAATGAAATGCATTTCCACTATCCTATGTGACAGATGTTGTAACATTTAAAAGGGAGTTTTTAAGTGGAAAAAAAATGTTGAAAGGCACATGGAAAAAGGCTGGAAAATAGTTTACATGTATTAACCTACAGTGAGAATTTTTCAACCATTCAACAATTTTGGAAGAAATAGCTTCCAGGTTGATGGAAAATTCTATGATTTTGCACATCAGAACCTGTTCTCTGACATCTGTATTTCTGATCTATTGGCACAGGAAGCATCCCAACTAAACCTTGAACAAGCATTCTTAGATTACTGAGTATTTATTGATCACTATGTAAGGGTAATGTTATCCGAACATGTTTGTAATACAATACGTTTATCAATAATCAGTTTTACAAGCAGTGGATACCACAGGGACCTTGCACAATTATACCTTCATAAGCCTTTGCAGTCAATAGTCATATTGTTCCATTAAATAGATTTTAGGAAATAATAATTGCACACTCTGGACAGGCTGCCTTCAACCTCGATCGAGGTAGATTTGATTCTCTGAGCGGGAATTCTATAAATTAGAATCGGCTATTATTGTTGGGGATAAGTTTGTTTTCTGTTGACTGGACCACATTAAGACAGGATTTATTATTACAGCCAGTATTAGCACATTTGGAATGAAAAGTTGAGGTAGGAAGATTCAGGTTATGAAGATTTTATATCGAATAAAGTGTAGCTGGTAAGATCTCGACAACATGTAGGAATGAGCTGATAAGTGTCAAGTAACATTTGTGCCACATGCCTCAATCAATAACTATTGCAATCAAAAGAGAGTTTAATCACAGAAAAATCAATATTCAATGGTATTAACATTCTGAGTCCTCCGCAACCACATAAATACCATGGCTCCAAGAGCAGGTCAGAGGCTAGGTATCGTGTAGTGAATTTCTTTCAGCTATCTGCAACACACTATCAGGATTGTGGTGCAATACTCTCCACTTACCTCCAGCAACACTCAAAAGGTTCAACCCCATCCACCACTGGTACACTGTGGTTGCAGTTGGTCCCATCTACAAAATACATTGCAATTACTTGCTTAGACACTGAAAGCATCTCCTAAATTCACAGCCTCTCCCACTAAGAAGGACAAGGGCTGTAAGCACACAGGAAGCCCACCAGGTTCCCCTCCAATTTGCACACTGTCCTGACTTGCAAGTATATCACTAATCCTTCATCGTGTAGCTGTCTAATTCCTGGAACTCCTTCAAAAGGACTGCTGTGGTTCAAGAAAATGGTTCACCTCCACTTAATCAAGGGCAATTAGGGGATAGGCAATAAATAGCTGTTATAATGATACTCACGCCATGGATAGATAGGGTGGAGAAGAAGGCATTTGGCACACTGGCCTTTATCAGTCAGGGCATTTAGTATAAGAATTGGGACATGGTGTTGCAGTTGTACAAGTCACTGGTGAGATCACACATGGAGTACTGCATACAGTTTTAGTCAACCTGTTATAGGAAAAGCATCATTAAACTGGAAAGAATGCAGAGAAGATTCATGAAGATACTCCCAGACCTCGAGGGTCTGAGTTGGGCAGGATAGGACTTTATTCCTTGGAGTGTAGGAGATTGAGGAGTGACCTTGCAGAGGTGTATAAAGTCATGAAGGGCATAGATAGGGTGAATGCACATAGTCTTTTTCCCAGGGAAGGGGAATTAAAAACTAAAGGGCATTGGTTTAAGGTGAGAGGTGAAAGATTTGAAAAAGATGTGAGGGGCAAATTCTTCATGCAATATGTTGGAATGAGTTGCCAGAGAAGTGGTTGAGACAGGTACAATAACAACATTCAAAAGACATTTGGATAAGTACATGAATAGGAGGGGTTTAGAGAGGTTAGGGCCAAACGTGGGCAAATGGAACAAGCTTGGTGGGCATCATGGTCAGCATGGATGAGTTGGCCCAAAAGGCCTGTTTCTGTGCTGTATTACTCTGACTCTCTCTCAAAAGTAATGAACTACTAAAACATTGGTCCTTATCCAAAGCCCAGAGATCTGTATTTTCTGGAAATAATCAGTGAAAAGCAAAATTGAACAGAAGTCCTTGGTTAAGTTGTTCTCTTCCACTTCTCCTACCATGCAACAAGTAATTCTAGTGCTTTAAATGCTATAGTATTTGCAATCAGCAGCTACTGTCTGGTGGACCGTAATTTATTGATACAAACATCCCTTAACTTACCTTTTGTCAGAATTTTCTTTTCTTAAAGAAGCAAGGGTAGCTCGCTGCTTATTTGAGAAAAAAACTTGGTACAGGACATTCAAAGGTTAAAATTGATAATGAAAAATATTTCACATCTGAATGAGTGATAATGCATATATATCAGTCCAAGGAGTAGTACTATTTCTGGGCTCCATGTTTCTTATTTGTAGACATGTGTATTCCTGCCATTGCTAATTATTACTGATCTGCCTGTAAACATTTACACAGTGTTGCAATATTGAATGACAAATGGAGTATAGCTTGCACAGTGTGGACCTTGCTAACCTCTGTGGCCACAAATTTTGTTTCAAAAACAATCACTGTAATTTTCTATTGACCGCTCCTCTGTGAATACTGCCATTCTGTCAATGTGTTTGTTTGCAAATCACCTTTGATTTAGTGTTTATGCCTTCAGGTAGAAAATAATCAATACAGCCTGGTATCATAAATGTCTGTTTTTGTCACGTACAATAAAATTTAACTCAGAGTCATTGTGGCCTGTGATTTTAGATTCCCAATGGGGTCTCTATGGTCTGTATACGTATTTACTGTGAGACAGTAAAAAAGGCAACATTTCATTGGTTTCAGCAGAACAGAGGAGCTGACTGCAGTATAAGAGCTGTTCCCTGAAAATCACAATGCAAATTAGTGGTTCACAACTTTTAAAATTAGATTTGATGATTTTTTTTGCTTTCTTTGAGGAAGCTGTGATTCTCAAAGAGTATCCAATGGAGATTTGCTTAAATCTCTCTATTTCCATTTCCATTTCCAGTGTGAAACATAGACTAAGAGAAGTTATTCCACGGTTTAGAATTAAATAATGAAAAAAAATGACGCAAGACGTTTTCTACACTGCATTCAGAAGAATTCTATTTCACAACATTCCTCAGTTTGTCATCAAGTTGAGCAATCAACTTAGGTTTAATGAGGAAGGCAGATGGACATTCATTCCAAGAGAACCACAGGTATTTAAAAATAAGATATCGACTTGGCAAAGGAGCAATTCAGAATTAAATATGTGCTTAATACTGAAAGCAGCATGCTCCATTCAGAGGTAAGTAATTCCCAATGGAAGTTGTCATCCACAGTGCTATCAAATGACACTTCCCAATATCCTGCTCAGTGATGTTCGACTGGGATTTTAAAATGTAGAATATTATAGCACAGGAACAGGCCCTTTGGCCCATGATGTCTGTGATGACCATTTTAAGCTAGTCCCAAATGTCTCCACATGGTCGATATCCCTTCATTCCCTGCCTGTTCTTGCACCTGTTTAAAATGCCTCTTAAACATTGTTATTGTATCTGCTTTTACCAGTTTCCCTGGCAGTACGTTCCAGGCAACGACCATTAAAATAAAAAACTTCCCTCATAATTCTCCTTTAACCTTTCCCCCTCTCAACTTAAAGCTGTGCCCTCCAGTATTTGACATTTCCATCCTGGGAAAAAAGACTCTAAGTGTCTATCCTGTCAATGCATCCCCTAATTTTATACTTCTATCAGGTCGCCCCTCAACCTCTGATGTTCAGAGAAAAGGATCAATTTGTCAGGATCACTTGTCTCCAGAACTCATTCCAGCCCTGGTCCAAATTTCATTAAAACAGCTGATTTCCAGAGGTCAAGTGAGAATAACAAGTGTGTGGAGTTCCAAGACTGGTGTCCTGGAAAAAACATCAGTGAGTAAACTCTCTGCTGTTAGAGTCATACCTTAAATTGAGTATCCACTCCGGCTACATGAGCAGATCAAAGGCTGGGCGTCCTGTGGAGAATGAGTCACATTCTGACTGCCCAAGTCTTTCCATCATTTATAAAACAAAATTCAGGAATGAGAGCAGCTCCAACAACATTCAAGAAGCTCAACATCATCCAGGATAAAGCCTGTTAGATTGGAACCTCATTCACCACTCTAAATATTTATTCTCTCTGCTACTTGTTTGCCGTTAGTCACCAAGGTTTCTGTGGCAATCTTTCCCAAACCTGTAACTTCTACTGCTGAGTGCAAATGCAGATGGTGTTTAAGAGCATCATCTCCTGATGCTCCTAAACACCATCTGCACATTCACTCAGCAGTAGAATTTCCCTCCAAGTCAGACACTGTCCTTATTTGGAATTACAACATCATTTCAAGGTTGAAGTCTTGGAAGTCCCTGTATGGTTTTGAAATGTCTTCATCTGATGGGTTCCAGCAGTTGCAGAAAGTGACTCACAACCAGTTAGGGATAGGTAATAAATACTAATCTTGCTAACAATGCTCTTGTTCTGTGAATGAATTAAAAATAATTTAGACTGTGTTCAATTATATGGTGCTATATTTGGCCTTGGATGTGAAGTGCCATCCCCCTCTGGTTGATGTGTGTTGATGTGAATGGCAATAAAATCTGACTTGCTTGTGATTTTCAAAACCCTGCCAGGGTCAAGTACATAGCAGGAAATTTTAATTCACATAAATGTGTGTGTTGGGAACTGATGAGAAGGTAAAGAATTTTAAATATCTTAAATCCAACCCAAATTTGTTTCCAACCCATGCATTTATGCATACATCAATTCTTACAGAAGTAGAAGATCAGGAATACTTAACCAATGCCATCTCCAGGAGAGAATCAATCACTGAAATCTCTTAAAGAAAACGTGTGGCATTTTTTTAAGCATTCATTCAATTTCTACATCGTAGTACCTAGGTTTCTAAGTGCACAGAAAAGAGGGGAGGAACATTGGTTGCTTGTGGTAAGTGTTTTGTTTTGCATTACACATGTGCCAGGTCTAACAATTTCAACGACACACAATTTGACCCCTGTAATCAGCCAAGCTCTGCCATGCTTCGTACCTCCAACCATGCTTTCCCTGCTACTTGGAACATAGAACATAGAACACCGCAGCACAGTACAGGCCCTTCAAGCACACAATATTGTGCCGACATTTTATCCTGCTCTAAGATCGATCTAACCCTTCCTTCCCACATAGCCCTCTATTTTTCTATCATTCATGTGTCTATCTAAGAGTCTCTTAAGTGTCCCTAATGTACCTGCCCCCACAACCTCTGCTGGCAGTGCATTCCACGCACCCACCACTCTCTGTGTAAAAAAACAAACTTACCCCTGACATCCCCCTTATACCTTCCTCCAATCACCTTAAAATTATGTCCCCTCATATTAGCCATTATCACCCTGGGAAAAAGTCTCTGACTGTCCACTTGATCTATGCCTCTTATCATCTTGTACACCTCTATCAAGTCACCTTTCATCCTCCTTCTCTCCAAAGAGAAAAGCCCTAGCCCGCTCAACCTATCCTCATAAGACATGCTCTCCAATCCAGGCAACATCCTGGTAAATCTCCTCTGCACCCTCTCTAAAGCTTCCACATCCTTTCTATAATGGGTGACCAGAACTGAACACAATACTCCAAGTGTGGTCTGACCAGAGTTCTATAGAGCTGCAATATCACCTCGTGGCTCTTGAACTCAATACTTAATGTCAGACTCACCAGATAAAGACTTTTGACTGGTTTCAAATTAACAAGCTAAAGACAATCAATTATCTAACACTATCTTTGGGTTTCCCATTTAAAAAAAATGACAGTCTTGACTTTCCACTCTCTTCATGATCATACTAAATATTGTGGTTTGCTTTTACTTGCATGGAAATTTTGGCCACCAGGTATCTGGGAAGGACAATATGCCAATGAAACCATGTGCTAGGAAACATTTATTTGCTGAGTAGGGCAAGGTACTAAACTGCTGAGGAAAATATCTTAAAATACTTAAATTTCATATTTTAATTTTTTGATTATAAAAAAGCAGGGGAATAAGTGTTGAAAGCAGATTGATAAAGGGGAGATGTGGTGGTATTATAACTCATTGATATGACCCTGACTCAGAAAACATCTTATTTGTCAGCTTGCAAGTTTCCCCTAGTGGTTGGAAACAAAGACACTGGGGAGGGAGGTTCTCATGGTTTTAGCTTGTATTGATGGTCCTGATGTAGTTCTCTCAAACTTCATGTCTATTGGTTTATTATTGGTATTGGTTTATTATTGTCACTTGTACCAAGGTACAGTGAAAAACTTGTCTTGCATACCAATTGTACAGGTCAATTCATTACACAGTGCAGTTACATAGAGTTAGTACAGAGTGCATTGATGTAGTACAGGTAAAAACAGTAACAGTACAGAGTAATGTGTCACAGGGACAGAGAAAGTGCAGTGCAATAAGGTGCAAGCTCACAACAAGGTAGACCGTGAGGTCAGAGTCCATCCCATCTTATAAGGGAACCACTTAATAGTCTTATCACAGTGGGGTAGAAGCTGTCCTTAAGTCTGGTGGTACATGCCCTCAGGCTCCTGTATCTTCTACCCTATGGAAGAGGAGAGAAGAGAGAATGACAATAGGTTTTAGTCCTATTTCTAATTTTTTTTGGAATAAGCCTTTGGAAAAGGCACACAACAATTTGGTTACAGGATTTGTTTATTGGTCACAATTATTTTTAAGGTACATGAACAACATAAAATATTGACTCAATGCATATTTATGTTTTATTTATTATAAGTGACTAGTGCTTACACATTTTATGCTATGTTCCTGTCACACAGATTCTGTTACTTTATTTTCATATGTACTCTAAATTTACAATGTTGTCCTAAAAGTTTCTACTTCTGATTTTGTTGCTTAAGATATCTAGCGGGCAGCGTCGGAGCGGGCAGTGGAGTGAGAGGGAGCAGAGTGGGTTGGGCTTTGGCTCAACGGGCTTCGGCGAGAGCGGGAAAGAGGCGAGATTATAGAGAGGGGTGAGTTATTAGTTTAGTTTAGTGTTGAGCTCAGTGATATTCAGCAGTATGCATCTGGGATTAGTGTTGTGTTTGGAGTGTCAGATGTGGGGCCCCTGGGAGACGACCAGACTCCCTGATAACTACATCTGCGCAAAGTGCACCGAGATGCGGCTCCTCAAGGAACGGATTGAGAGTCTGGAGCAGCAGCTGGATGACCTTCGGTTGGTTAGGGAGAGCGAGCAGGAGATAGACAGGAGTTATAAAGATTATGTAGACAGCACCTCAGTGGCAGTCCCCCTCAAAAACCGATATCTCATTTTAGATTCGGTTGGAGAGGATGACTTCATAGAGGAAGACCTCAGCAGCCAGGACCTTGGCACCGTGTCTGATACTGTGGTCCAGCAGAGGAAGAGACATGCAGTGGTTATTGGGGATTCGATAGTAAGGGGTACGGATAGGAGATTCTGCGATAGCGATAATGAGTCTCGGATGGTGTGTTGCCTCCCTGGTGCCAGGGTACGGGATATCACAGACCGTGTCGAGAATATTCTGAGGGGGGAGGGTGAGCAGCCAGAAATCTTGGTACATGTAGGTACCAATGATGTAGGTAGGAAAAGAGAAGAGGTCCTGAAGGAGGAATACAAGGCATTAGGGAGAAGGTTGAAAAGTAGGACCTCAAGGGTAGTAATCTCAGGACTACTACCCGTGTCGCGTATCAATGACAGGAAGAATAGAAAGCTCTGGCAGTTAAATGCGTGGCTGAGTGACTGGTGCAAGGGGCAGGGCTTCAGATTCTTGGATACCTGGGACCTTTTTTGGGGGAGGCAAGACCTATTTGCTAAGGATGGGTTGCATCTAAACTCCAAAGGGTCCAATATCCTGGCGGGAATGTTTAATTTAGTTGTAGGGGAGGGTTTAAACTGATCTGGCAGGGGGATGGTAACCAGGATGCTAGGTTACAAGATGCTAAGGTGAGGGAGAAAGTGTATAGAAACGAATCCATTGAGGATGGCAAGAATGACAGGCAGGTGATAAGTCAGGATAATTTACTGAATAATAGAAGTACAACAAATCCGGATGTTAGGATACAGAATGTTAGGATCGGGGATGAGGATGTTCGGATACCGAATGTTAGGATAGGGGATGAGGTCTACACGAACATGTCTAAGATAGTAGGTAGCGAAGATAGTAAGAAGGATGGACAGGTAGAAAGTCAGGATAATCTGCTGATCAATAGAGGTACAATAAAATCAATAGCAGATACCAGTCTAAACATACTATATTTAAATGCACGTAGCATCAGGAATAAAGTAGATGACCTAGTGGCACAACTACAGGTTAATAAATATGACATCGTTGCAATCACTGAGTCGTGGCTTCATGATGGATGTGATTGGGAACTGAATGTCAAGGGGTATACAGTATATAGGAAGGATAGGAGGGTAGGCAGAGGGGGAGGTGTGGCCATGATGGTTAGTAGCGATATAAAATCAATAGAAAGGAAGGACATTGGGTCAGAGGAGGTGGAATCCTTATGGGTGGAGCTGAGAAATAGCAAGGGTAAAAGAACAATAATAGCAGTCATATATAGGCCCCCGAACAGCAGTCAGGAAGTGGACCATAAGTTGCAGATTGAGATAGAAAAAGCATGTCAGAGTGACAATGTGAAGATAATTATGGGGGATTTTAACATGAAGGTGGACTGGGAAATGCAGCAAGGCGGTAGTACTCAGGAGAGTGAGTTTGTGGAATGTCTAAGGGATGTTTTTCTGGAGCAACTTATTGAGGAGCCCACCAGGGGATCGGCTGTTTTGGATTGGGTGCTGTGTAGTGAACCCGAGGTGATTAGGGAACTAAAGGTAAAGGAACCACTGGGAACAAGTGATCACAATATGATTGAGTTTAGTTTCAAGTTTGAGAAGGAGAAGCTGATAACTGGTGTATCGATATTTCAGTGGAATAAGGGAAATTACAAAGGTATGAGAGATGAGTTGGCCCAAATTGATTGGAGGAGTAAGTTAGCTGGAGGGACGGCAGAGGAAAAATGGAAGAAATTTCTACAGGAAATAAGGACAATGCAGGACAGATATATTCCAAGAAAAAAGAAGGTTTTGAATGGAAAAAAGGCACAGATGTGGATAACGAGGGAGGTGAAGGATAAAATAAAAGCAAAAGGGGCGGCGTACAAAGTAGCAAAAATTAGTGGGAAAACAGAAGATTGGAACGATTTTAAAAATCTGCAGAGAGAAACTAAGAAGGTCATTAGGAAAGCAAAGATGAGTTACGAAAGGAAGCTGGCGGACAACATTCGGAAGGATTCTAAGAGTTTTTTTAAATACATAAGGAATAAAAGAGAGACACGGGTTGACATAGGACCAATTGATAACGGTGCAGGAGGTATTATAATGGATGATAGTGAGATGGCAAGGGAATTGAATGAATATTTTGCATCGGTCTTCACCGTGGAGGACATAAGCAATGTGCCCATTAGTCAGGAGTCTCACGAATTGGAGCTGAGTTCAATTGAGATTAATAGGGAGAAGGTGCTTGGAAAACTAAAGGGGCTTAAGGCTGATAAGTCTCCCGGACCGGATGAGGTGCATCCCCGGGTTCTGAAGGAGGTGGCTGTGGAGATAGCGGAGGCGTTGGCGATTATTTTTCAGGAATCGATAGATTCTGGCATGGTTCCGGAGGACTGGAGGGTAGCGAATGTAGTTCCGTTATATAAGAAAGGTGGGAGGCAGCACAAAGGCAATTACAGACCTATTAGTCTGACGTCAGTGGTGGGAAAATTATTGGAGTCTATCCTCAAGGAGGAGGTTACCGAATACCTAGAGGCGCAAGGCAAGATAGGACCTAGTCAACATGGTTTTGTGAAGGGGAGGTCCTGTCTGACCAACTTATTGGAGTTTTTTGAAGAAATCACAGGTAGGGTGGATAAGGGAGAGGCGGTAGATGTTGTGTATTTAGACTTTCAAAAGGCCTTTGATAAGGTGCCTCACAAGAGACTGATTAATAAGATGAGAGGTCATGGAATTATGGGCAGGGTAGCAAAATGGGTGGAGAATTGGCTGGTTGGCAGGAAGCAAAGGGTGGAAATAAAAGGATCTCGTTCTGGTTGGTTACCGGTTACTAGTGGTGTGCCGCAAGGGTCGGTGTTGGGGCCTCTCCTTTTTACCTTGTACATCAATGATTTGGATGATGGAATAAATGGTTGTGTGGCTAAGTTTGCGGATGACACCAAGATAAGTGGAGGAGTAGGGAGCATAGAGGAAATAGAAAGAATGCAGAGGGACCTAGACAGTTTAGGAGAATGGGCAAGAAAATGGCAGATGAGATTCAATGTTGAGAAATGTGCAGTTGTACACTTTGGAAGTAGAAATAAGCGGGTAGATTATTATCTAGAAGGAGAGAAGATTGATAGTGCGGTAGTACAAAGGGACTTGGGGGTACTTATACAAGATACCTTAAAAGTTAACCACCAGGTTGGATCGGTGGTTAAGAAAGCGAATGCTATGTTGGCATTCATCTCGAGAGGTATAGTGTATAAAAGTAAGGAAGTGTTGATGAGGCTCTACGGGGCGCTAGTGAGGCCTCATTTGGAATACTGTGCGCAGTTTTGGGCCCCGCATCTTAGGAAGGATGTGCTGACGTTGGAGAGGGTTCAGAGGAGATTTACGAGAATGATTCCGGGAATGAAAGGGCTTAAGTATGATGAGCGTTTGTCGGCTCTTGGACTGTACTCGCTGGAGTACAGAAGGATGAGAGGGGACCTCGTAGCGACATTTAAAATGTTGACAGGTAAGGATAGAGTAGATGTGGCTAGGCTGTTTCCCTTGGTGGGCGTGTCCAGGACCAGAGGGCACAATCTTAGAATTAGAGGGTACAGTTTCAAGACAGAGATGAGGAGAAGTTTCTTTACCCAGAGGGTGGTGAAATTGTGGAACTCTTTGCCACGCACAGCAGTGGAGGCCAGATCAGTGGGGGTGTTCAAGGAGGAGATAGACAGATATCTAAATAGTCAGGGTATCAAGGGATATGGGGATAAGGCTGGCAAATGGGATTAGAATAGTTTTTTTTTCTCTCTCTTTTTTTCCCACCCCATTTCTTTTTCCCTTTTCCTTGGAGCAGACTCGATGGGCCGAATGGCCTGCTTCTGCTCCCTTATCTTGTGATCTTGTGATCTTATTCCTTCCAATTGACTTACTCTACCTCTGATTCTTCAGGGATGCCAAGTTGTACTGTGTTAATAATTAACCGCAAGTCATTTTGTAAAATCTTAATTCAGCAATGAAACATAATGTTATACTGACCTAAAAAAAAACTGTCAACCATTAAAATCAATTTTCCTTTGTAATTTACTAATGTTACAGGTTGCAGCTGCGGGGAGGAGATACATCTCCTCAGGTCCCAACATGCCACCTTCCTCTCCAATCAACCCAGTTCTGGACTCCTGCCTTTCATTAAAGATCATCACAACTGCATTATAATCTCCGAAAATCATCCAGAGAAATTAAGCTGGATGGTGGGGATCAACAGCAAAAAACATTTCACATTCTGCTACCTTTTCCTGTGGGGCTAATTTGCAAAGGAGATTGAGCAATTGATGCTTTGCTCAGGTGTGGTATCCACTTAATGAACAACAGGCTGCGGGTGCAAAATTTCAAAGCCTGCTGTGGATTCAAATTGCAATACCTAGCACTAAGGACATTGAATGCTACAGTAGCCTTGGATGGTGGGTACTAACTGGGGTACCAGCGTCAAAAGCACAATAATGGTTCAGGTGTCATCAGATGGATAATCAGCCCAATTCACATATTTCACAAGCAAAGCAAGGTCAGAATGGATGGAATGTCAAAGAACCATTAAACAGCCATTAAATTTCATTTCCAGCAGAAAACTTTACTTTTAGGAACAGAAGTTAGAGGACATTGTTCAAGGTAAAATTTTCTATGAATCTGCACAGTGATCCAGTTTTTTTAAAAGTTCTCTTGAATTTAAATCCATTCTTTGATGCAATTATAAGTGGTAACCTGGTGTAATTTCATTGACTGAGTTGAGAAAGTTATCACAAAACAGCAAGTAGTTTTCAAATGTGTCTAATCCCACAGCTGTGAATAACCCAGTTTTAAGTGACTGATAATTAAAAAAAAAATCTGAAAAAAATTGCTAATGAAGAATAGCTTTTAGAAAATGTTTAATATTTAAACGTTTTTTTAAGGTGCTCATTAGTGCCTTTGCACTTAAAAATATCTTAATTTTAAGAGGTTCATTGAAGGGCCACAATATGTGCGATTGGTGGAAATGCATCAAAGTGATTAATTCAACCTGTTAGAGGGGCAGCTTTTTTTAAAAAAAAACTAAATTGAGAAAACTTGATTTGCACTGGAGAAAATTTGCATTTGAACTTCCTTTCTTTTGGCTAGATTTGGGCAAATTGTTCTTAATGCAGCTAAGAGAAAACTTTACCATTACCCCACCCGCTCCCCATCAGTGAAAGCCTCAATCTAATGCATTATTCAGTATTTTAAACAAAAATAACACTGCAAAAAAAAATAGATGAGCCAACTTCTATATCCACAATTAAAGGCTGAATCTTTGAGGAAACCTCTGGCACACTGTATGAGAATATACTAGCATATAATAAAAATGGAGAGGAAAAGCTTTTACATACATCTAAAAAGGAAAGAAGTAAGGATGAGTCTGGGGAATTAATAATGGGAAAATGAGAAATAACAGAGATTCTGAATAGTTATTTTGATTCAATATTCATGGTTGAAGATACTTGAGAACACCCTAATAACAAGAAATATTCAAGAGAGGGAGGATAATATGAGGCTATGCATATTGAAAGAAGGAATGAAAAGGGAAATAATTGTTTGAACTGAATGAGACTAAAATGTTACAATAATATAAGTGTTTGGCGGTCATACTGCATAACAAGAGGGTTGTCATTCAGCTGTAACAAGTAATTAGGAAGGTGAATGAAATATTACCAATTATCGCAGGGGTTATGGAGTGTAAAAGTAGGGAGGATTTGATGCAACTTTGCACGGGTGTGGAGAACTGTGTGCAGTTTTGGTCTCCATAACTAAATAATATTAAAATTGTTTGTATTGTTTAAATAATTTCCCCTACAGTGAAATGGACATAGAAACTAATTGACTGATTACTAGCAGGTACATTTCCTTTGGTGCAATAGCATCTGAGCACTTAATATTTTCGGTTTTGCTGCAACATCGCTCATTTGCTTATGATGGCGCAGAAATATAGAATTCACCTCAATGTATTACTTCTCAGATTGGTTATTTTGAGAAAAGGATGGATGAATGCTTGCTAGTATGGATGATGCTGCTATGATGCACTTACGATACTGCACACTGAATAGATTGCTCATGATCCTTACAGACAGTAGATTCTGAAGATAGCAGGAGTGACGATCACTATTTTAGTTATGTGTTGGCTGTTCTAAATAACACCAGAAGCCAAAAGGAAAAATAATTATATGATGAGGTAGAAAGTAGTCTTCCTTTGTATTTTCAGGAATCATAGTTGAAGCTATACCATTACTTCAATCTGAATACTAAGGACAAAATTGGTTGAGCATTGAAGTAAGAAGTGGCATTTTAATTTGGGTAGCACCCTGTTGTCCAATGTTCAAGTGCGAAAACTGACAGTATATTTTCCTAAGATTTTAAATTAGCAGCCTGAGTAAAAGTGCTTTGGTCATATGATGTTTGCAGTTGCTGCATCTAATTACCAATTGGAACAAGTTGAGTCTGCAATATTGAGCCTGCCTTCGAGGCAGGTATCAGTAACTGCAGAATAAGTGGAATCTATACTTAATGGAATTCCAAGCTACCAAGCCCTATACGTAATTGATATTAATATTTACAAACTTTAACAGAATTTTGGTGGTACCCATTTTGTATACTGTTTGATTGAGAATGCCATTTTAATACTGCAGGATATTAGATCTATAAAAGTGCTTGATATATCGAGTTCTGAATAGATGGTTTTGCAATGTTTAGGTTTACAAAGCAGGTTTCATAAACTTTTTGAGAGAGAAGCTAAAGTAAATGTTTTTCCTTTAAGCAGTGAAGAACATCTGAGATGTACAGTTCAATGACTGAATTTGATAAATGCTTTCCACACATATATTGCTGAATAACCACTTTAAACAAAATGGCCACAAAAAGTTGGGTTCACAGAAAAATGGATAACTTAAAAAGTAACTTAATCATCATTTAACCTCCTTGAAGGATGATAATATAATTTTCATATCCCAGGCAAAGAGTCAATGAGATATGTTGCATACAAATTGCCTCACATTAGTTCCACCACAACTTTTCTGTTCTTCCCTGCATTAACAGTTGAATGTAAAATGGTTAGATGGTAGGGATTACTCCAAAACAACCCAATTTTTTGTAAAATTCAAGATGCAACGAAGTTGTTGTTGTCTGAGAGCCATTCTTTCTGGCCTTTACATTTGGCAGAGTTAATGGCTCAGATAGGCCACCAGTTTGCATTTACTTCTGATCTATAAAAATAATTGCACAAAACTTGCTCTGCTTCCTGGTAGGAACTTGCTGAGAAGCTCAGTGACATCTATTCAGACAGAATCCCAAGTAGCAAGAATGCTTTCTACAATTAAATTATCCTTACATTGTGAGAAGGAGGCGAAGCAGTGGGGAACAGAACAGAGTGCCCAGATGGTCGTACGAGGGTAAGGAGGAGTACATCTGACCACTTGCATTATTGTTGAACTCCATGATGAGTCCAGAAGTGTAGCTCAAGGAGCAGGATTCCTTCAAGTGTGGCCAGTCAGATTTATACCAGCCATTGCATTCATGAAAATACTTGGACAGCTTATCATTAATTGCAAATTCTGAGTCAGTAACTCCCTGTGGGTGGCACAGTGGAACAGCTAACACAGCTGCTGCCTCACAACTCCAGTGACCCATGTTCAGTCCTGATCTCTAGTGCTGACTGTGTGCCGTTTGTACCTCCTCCCTGTGACCATGTGGGTTTCTTCCAGATGTTCCAGTTTTCTTCCACATTCTAAAAGCATGTGGGTTAGAAGGTTAATTGTCCACTGTAAATTGTCCCTAGAAAGTAGGTGGGTGCTGGAATATGAGGAGGGTTGATGGAAATGTGGGGAGAATTACATGGGATCTGTGTGGTATTCGTGTAAGTGGGTTCTTGATTGTCAGTATGGACTTGGGGCTGAAGGGTCAGTTTTGGTATTGTATATGACACTTTCTTTCTCCAAAGATGCTGCCTAATGTCCCGCATTTTCCAGCACTTTCTGTTGTAATTTTCTTTTTAATGTTATAATCTGCTTTATTATTCTTCATGTTTTTAATAAACATGTCTTTTAAATGTGTTGACACAAATGCACTTTGATTTTTTTATAATGATTTTGTTTAACTATTTTAATCCCTTTTGAAGGCCTCTGAGGATCAAAAACTTTTAAATGTAGTTCAGTGATTTGGTTGATAGTTAGTTGCTCATCAAGATATTGAACATCAGACAAGCAACTTGACTAATCAAAGGCAGTGGAAGGGTTGTGAGAGGTGATGGTAGGTGGCAGGGTGGAGTTAGAAACTAGCACCATTGCTAGGGTAAGAGAGAGCTTTGCGAATGGAATCCACTTGAACCACATTGGAACTTGTCCTTGCAAACTAAGCAAATAAGCCTGTGAATCAGTCTTTAAATGAATAAAGTTTAGGGAGAAGGTGGGTGGAGGGAGAGGAGAATTCAGGAAAGAATAAACTTAAAAGCTATAAGAGAAATGTCAAACCCCTATATCGACAGAGTTTTGGATAAAAATACACTGACCAGGTCTAGAAGGGGCAGGAAGTATGGATATTTGGGGAAAAAATAGAATTAATTCAAACTTAAGGGCATTGTATCTGAATGTGCAAAGAATTTGCAACGAAGTAGATGAATTAATAGCAAAAAATGGAAGGCAAAATGTTTGATTTAACAGCCTATACGGAGATGTGGTTGCAAAATGATGGAGGTTAGGAATCAAATATTCCAGGATACTTATTGTTTAGAAGGCAGGCAAAATGGAAAAAGAAGAGCAACCCCAGATAATTAAAATAAAGAGATAAGGCAGTAGAGGGAAAGGAGTAACATTAACTCGGTTGGAGCTAAATGGCTGCAAGAGACAGAAAACATTGGTGCTAATTGTTGACATGTACCAAGGATCAAAAAAAAAGTAATCATGATCAATTTAATCTAATTAAAACTGGATAAACCAAATTAGAAGTAATAGTGTGGAAGGCAAAATCATGGAAAGTATCCAACATAGTTTTCTAGATTGGTATGTTGAGGAACCAACTCAGGAACAGGCAATTTTAGATCTAGCTTTGTGCAATGAAAAAAGTTAATTAATAATCTGGAGGTGTAGGACCTTTAGGGCAGTGAGACCATAATATGATTGAATTTGGTATCAAGATTGAAGGTGATTTAGATCAATTAAACAAAACAAATTCATTGGTGGTAGATGGTATAGTCAACCAAAGGATGCAGAAGTTTAGAAAGAATGAAGATGGTGAACTTACAAAGCAGGATGAGTAGATTTCGAGCAATGGTATGTTGATGGTAAGTCTGAAGTGGTTCAGGCATGGAGGAGAGGTGGGTTTGGATTGGGGAGACAAGAAGACAGGGAGATGAAAAGACCTTTGGGGACGGGCTGGTAGTTCAACAAATGAAGATGCAACAGAACAGATCTGTTTTTCTTTTGAAGAGTTGGATTTGTTGGAGAGAGTGTCAACTGTGTTTGAAGATAGAGAGCCATTAAGAACTAGCTTAGGGGACATGAAGGGAAGTTGGGCAGTTTGCAGTCTGATGAGAATTGGGCTGAAGGAGTAGGAGTTGTGTCTGTGGACACGCATTGCTTGGAAATGGCAAGTTGGGAGAAACTAGACAAAGATGCAAACACAGGGCTGGAGGATAGAACCCAAGGGAAAATGTGGTATGGTGGTCTGCGACAAGAGAGAAAAACAGCTGAAGTGGATCATTACAAATTTATGATATAAAGTCTTGGATTCCTTGGTGGTTGTAAATAAAGGAGTTCAAGAAGACAGTTCAAGGCAAATAAAAGCCGAGGTTTATGTTTACATTCCAAAATCATCCTGAAATCCCATGATAGTTGTGTTGATTTTTAACTATCAGCTGAAATATGCAACTGAGTGGCTTTCTAGGCTAACCACCTACTACACCAACCAAAAATGGGCCTTACCAGTGGTGCCTTAGTCCAAAGAATCTATGTTAATAATTGCAACTTGATTAATGTGGTTCCTCATGGATTTAGTCACTCGAAACAAAGCTTCCATTGGGTGGACGTGATCTAAGTGCACACTTCTCAATCACACGCACTGTCCTAAAATGAGCACTATCTTTACCCATTTGGACCCAGGACTGAAATTAGAAAATACAAGATTCTGCTTTCAAATAACTGCAAATAACCGAAATGAAGATAGAAGAGAAACTCTTTCAGGTATTTAAAATATTAAGTACTGTGAAGAAGATGAACCACAAATGCATCAGGAACGTAAGAGTAGAGTATATAAATGTAAAATGCTGTAATGGATATTTACTCAAAAGGATGATAAATGCTTACATTGATCTCTCATGTGGGCTTTAGAAATAAACAAAAAAAACATTTGAAATATGGCTTGATGCCATTATAGTGGAGTTAGAGTCCATCAGGGATGAGATTTAGTGGGCTGAAAGGCTTCTTTATGTTCTTTTTGCTGGGCAACCTGATACATGAAGCAACCCATCAGTAGGTTTAAGAATCTACAAAATAATTTTTAAAAACTGCAGATGTTGGAAATCTGAAATAAAAAAAACAAAAAGTACTTAAAGTACAGCAGGTCAGGCATCATCTGTGGCAGGAGAAATAGAGTTAACATTTTAAGTCAGTGAACTTTCAAAAAAACAAGAAAACAAGGTGTTTTAAATTGCAGAGAAATGAAAAGGATGGGGAGAATAAAGACAATGCCTGTGATTAGTTGAGGACCAGGGACGAGACTCTGTTTAACAGTCTCTGATTCAAGATGAAGAAAACTTCATATTGGCAAACTTGTATTGGCCAATGTAGAAAAAAAGAATTCCCACTTGTCCAGTCCCAGCATCAAGTGGCTTCTTTTACAAAGTCCAGTATTCTGTCCACAACCATTTTGATCACTGGCCCAAATTTGAAGTGTTCAGATAAGATTGCACAACCAATTCAACCAGTATCTAAGTCATAGAGATATGCAGCACAGAAACAGGCTCTTTGGTTCACCATCTGCATTGACCATCAACCACCTATAAACACCAATCCAACATTATTTTTTTTATTCTCTCCACATTTTCATTAACTCCCCTGAATGTCTACCATCCACCTATATAAGGCACAATTTACAATGGCCAATGAACCTCCAAACCTGCATGTCTTTGGGATGTGGGAGGGAACCTGAGCACCCGGAGGGCACCCAACCAGTCACAGGGAGAACGTACAAACTTAACATTGCCAGCACCTGAGGTCTGGATTGAACCTGGCTCTCTGATACTGTGAGGCAGCTGCTCTACCAGCTGCATTGTTATACCACTGTAAGATCCTAGCATTCCTCAAAGTGGTTGTAGTCTCAGGATAAGGGTCCAACATTTTAGGACTGAGATGCTGATAAAGTTTAAAGCTTTGTAAATGTTCAAAATTTTCTTTCCAGGGCGGTGATCAACAGTATTTTGGATAGTTAAGGAAAAGGCACATGGGGATCAGGCAGCAGAGTGGAGCTGATCACAGGACTAGCCATGATCTTTTTGAATGGTAGGAGAAACTACATGGCTTACTCCTGTTTCTTGTGTTTGCATCCTCCTGCTCTTTAGATTTTTATATTTCTCTCCAGGTGATTGCACTAGATTTGATCTAGTCTCACTGGGTACTATATAGTTGGGAAACAGTATACTTTCTACCCACTTATGGCACACACCTTGCACTGAGGCCATAAGTCTTAGAGTTGTACAGCATAGAAACAAGCCCAGCCCACTGTGCCTATGCTGGCTATCGTGCCTATTTTTACTAATCTCACTTGGCTGCATTAATTCTATATCGCTCCATGTCCTGCTCATTCAAGTAACTGTTCAGATGCTTCTTAAATGTTATTACTGTTCCTGCCTCTGCCAACTCCTGGCATCTCATTCCAGATACCAACTAATCTTTGTGAAAAACAGATCCCCCTTAAAACTCATCCCTCTCACTTTAAACATGTGTCCTCTAGACTTGGATACCCCTATCATGGGAAACATACCACTGGTCTTCTACCCTATCTATGCCTCTCATAATTTGATACAGCTCTATCACGTCACCTCTCAGCTACCTTCACTCCAGGGAAAACAGACCTAGTCTATCCAATCTCTCCTGATAATCCAAGCTCTCCAATCCAGGCAAAATCCTTGTGAATCTTTTCCATGGCCTCTCTGCATTAATCATGTCCTTGCCATAGTGTGATGATCAGCACTCTAAGTGTGGCCTAACCAAGGTCTTGTACAACTGTAACATGACATCCTAACTGTTGTACTCAATGCCTCAGAAGATGAAGGTAAGCATGCCATATGCTTCCCCCACCATCCTGTCTACCTGTGTTCTCGTTTTTGAGGGACTATGCATTCACTGTGTATGTCCTACCCTGGTTTAACTTCCTAAATTGCATCACCTCACAATTATTTGAGTTAAATTACATCTTCAATTCCCTTAGCCACTTTCCTAGTTGATCTATATCATGTTGTAATCTTAGACAATCCTCTTCACTGTCCACTTTACCACTAATTTTGGTGTCATCTGCAAACTTGTTTATCATCCCATCTACATTCTCAGCCAAATCATTAATATATATGACAAATAACAGAGGACCCAGCACTGATCCCAGCAGCACAGGCCTCCAATCTATAAAACAACACTCCACTGCCACCCTCTGTCTCCTACCACCAAGCTAATTGTATATCCAATTTTCAAACTCACCCTGATCCCATGTGTTCTAACTTTCCAGACCAGCCTACCATGAGGGACCTTGCCAAAGGCCTTACTGAAGTCCATCTTGTCAACGTCTACCACCCTGTTGATCATCTCTTCAAAAAGCTCGTTCATGAGTTTCTCCAAACAAAAAGTCATGCTGACTATCCCTGATCCATCCTTGCCTTTCCAAATGTGAATAAGTCCTGTCCTCAGAATCCTCAGAACTCTCCCACCACTGTAGTTTTGCCCCATCTAAATGCTCAGTATTGAGGCAGTCCCAGTCAATACTCGGGAAGTTTAAATCACCTACTATTATAATCCTATGCAAATAATTCCACACACAGCAATTTACCAAATGAATAAAAAAAAATATGTATACCTCAGAGTTCCATTTCTGCAATGTATCTTGTGATTCCTGACACCGTGCTTTGTCCTCAGTTCTCCAACACACAGCTCTCAATTTCCCATGCTGAAATCTTCCACTGCATTCTCCACTCACCTTGGTTACAATGTTTACTAGGAGAGAATGAAATGTCATCTTCTTATTCCATATATCATTTGACCATCCAACAAACGTCTTTACAGATAAATCTGCTGTAACTTAGTGCCACCAGCCTTTTAGCCTTTATTTTTGGGTTCAGCACTGAGGCAGGGTTATGTTATTTCTACGCTAAACAAGCATAGACACAGTCCTTTATTGAAACTGAAGGGGGCTATTCCCTAATAATGTTTGTGAAGGTTAAAGTGTAAATAACATTCCATTTTCTAGCACTGTTAACTTTATCCATATAACATCCAACAAAATACACACCAATTGTTTGCTTGTAATTTGCTTTTGCTCCCCCAGGGACTTATAATATTTTTGCTAAGGGCTTCTCTTGTGTCAAATGTTATTTGTAATTCAATCCATTGTAACTGGAGCCCAAACTGCAGATTGACAAAAACAGGCAGAATATTAGAGGCTTTTGTAATTGAAAATAACAGGGATCTCACTTGATATAAAGCATGTTTAAATATACTCGATTAAAGCCTTGCACACAACTACTTTCCTGACTTTACTTAATCAAGTTCAAAAAAAGGAAAAAAAATTGTACAGACGTATACAGACGTATTCCAGTAAATATGGAATGATTTATCTGATGAATTGATGGTAAAATAATCACAGTATTTAAGTTGTTTGCTTTGAAAGTAAAGAGCCTGAATGTCTAACCTGCTATTCACTGGCTTTCTAATGGAGAGTAAAAGCCATGGTTGCATTGGTGTGCACGGAAGTTCACAAGACCAATCTTTGATGGTGCTGTCAGTCTCAAGGCCATATACCCACCAAAAACTGGCTTTTTATCTTCATCTCAGGCAACATCTGCCATCTTAAACTTGACGGGCTTTACTTCCAACAAGAAAGAAATGGAAAGGAGAATGAAATATCTTGAGTGAGGCACAATAGGATATTGTTGTCACTTTTTATAGAAAATTCAGTCAGCATAAATCATTAACTTTTGGTCATTGGCACATTAAGTGTGAAAATAGAGGAAGATTTTAAAAGCAACATACAAAGCCTAAGAGAAACAGTCTATATTTGCAAAATCAAAACAATTGTGACAGTCAACCAACATTTGGCTAATATTTGACTATAGTTTATACATTAACTATCCATAAGTAAATGAAAAAGGCAATTTTGTTTTAGTTTTACCTTAAAGAATACCTTAATGAAATCATTTTACTCAGACAGATGAAAATATGTGATAATAAGCAACCAATCTGCAGATAAACATCAGGGAATGAGTGGAATATTTTAGCCAACACTACATTCTTAAACAGCCTGAACACTTATGTCCAGAGTCATATCAGAAGCTATTTTTATTTTGAAAAATAGTTGCAATTCCAGGAAAATATTGTTATAGTGTTGAAATGTAGACTTCTACAGTGTTGTCACTTTGTCTGGGGAAAAATTCAACTGAATGTAAAAATTCTATTAAATATCAAATTCTCGATCAACGTTAACCGTATTTTTGAGGTGACTTAACAAGGCAAAACGTAAAGGCTGGCAAAGTTGTGAGAAAAGAATCCTTTTTTAAAAAAAAACTAGGATTTCAACACCAAGGAGGATATAATGGAGTGCAATTATAATAGATCTGTGCAGCCTTAGTAATGGTTAATGTGTTCCAGCTAGTGCTGGATCATCTTATGAAGGCTAATTACACTGATGCAAAAGACAATTTGAGGATGCTGATAGCATACTTTCTGAAAACTTTTTCACTTTTTCAAAAATAATAAAATGTTTGTACTTCAGGTTTAAAATAAAAACAAGAAATGCAAGCAGGATCTGTGGAGAAAGAATATTACACACTGCTGTCCTGATCAACTGTCAGCAAACTGATCAGCCTTTTCTTTTCATGGCTTTTTGCACTCCCAACAACTGCAAACTCCACTTAAGAAACCAACTGGTTGGGGAAAAAGTGAAAGCATTTACTAAATTCTAACTTGTCCATGAGGTCATGTAACCCCCTCACCACCCCTCAATGTTGAGCAGCAGGCAACATTTGGTTTCGATGCACTTCTCATTTATATGTCTGTTGTGGACGAAGCAGTCCTGATGCATGTGATGGTTATCCCCTCTAAATCAACTGCATCAATGAGGTGAATACCATACCTTTATTCACATATCTCTTCATCTTTTTATTGTTGCAGAATCGTAGAAATCTATGGCACAGAAGTCAGTCATTTGACCCACTGTGTCCATTCTGGTCACTTCAGGTTAATTCCATTTCCCAGCTCTTGGTGCATTGCCCTTCAGGTAATAGATACTCAAGTACTCATCGAGCACCTTATAAATGTAGTGAGGGTTCCTGGCTCTTCCCATCTTTCAACAGTGAGTTATAATCCTCTGCATTGGTTGAATGAAATATCTTGTTTCTCACTTCCTCTAGTCCTATTAATGAACTGAAAATGAATGTTGAATGGTTCCTGACCTCTGTTGACCATCTTGCCTGATCTTAATAGTCACTTCTCATAAGTATGATTTCCACCTCTGGAAACATCTTTGTAAATCTCCTCAGCATTTCCTCCAGTGCTATCACATCCTTCCTGTACTGCGGTGACAAGAATTCTGTACAGCACTCTAGTCAAGGCCTTACTAATGTTTTATACAGTTTTAATATGATTTCCCTCTTTTCCCCTCCCCCCCCCCCCCCCCCCCAATACAACAAGAAGAGGGATACCAGAGGAGAGTGGCCACTACAAAAAGTCTAATCCATGGTTGCTGAGGAAAGAAGCATGAACATCTGTGTTCTTCTTAGACGGAGGTGGACACACTGAGAATTACAAGGTAGCCAGTAACAGAATTATAAAAATTGTGAAAACACATATGCTGACTTCATTTCTTCAATGACTGAATTACAAAATGAATGAATATTATAATTGTCACAATAATGACTTTGACATGGCTAAATCATATAACTTAATTTCATCTTCCAAGACCTTCAGGTGGAGGGCAAGTGCCCCAAGACATGCCCACAGTTGATTCCTCAGAGGAGCATATTACAAAATATAGAGACATATACTAATGCAGAGACTCACTTCACTATATAAACAGGCACAGGTATTTATACTTGCTGATCAGCACCCCTACATCCTTGAAGGCAAGAGCAACAGATAAACTGTATGAGGGGAAGTAATCCTCTCCAAGTTATGATAATATTGGTCAAAATGCTGAACACTGGGGCTTCTGATGAGAATCACTTACACTTCAGGCTAACAGCCTTTCAGTTGAGTTATCAGCCCAAAGTGTTAACTCTGCTTCTCTCTCGACAGATGCTGCATGACTTTTATTACAAATTTCCCCCACCTGCAACAATTTGCTTTAAAAATAAAAACTTTGACAGGAAGTAAGCCATTCCCCCTGACCAGGCCAGAACTGTCAAAGCTCTAACCTACTTCAGAATGCTTGAAGAAACATTCAAAACTCAATTCAAAACTCAAAAACATAATTTAAAAGATCATACTAAAATATGTAAAAACACTTCAAAACACCCAAGTACTTTAAAACATGCAATAACTTAGAAGATCCAGATCAACTTTCAATAGAAATTTTAAAAATATTATGATTAATTGTATTTTATACTGAAACATATCTAAATATTAGATGTAACACATTCCATTCCATAAGAGCCCACGGTGTTGAAAGCAAGCTACTAGCATAGATAGAAGATTGGCTGACTGGCAGAAGTCAGAGAGTGGAGATAAAGAGATCCTTTTCAGGATGGCTGCCAGTGACAAGTAGAGTTCTGCAGGGGTCAGTGTTGGGACCCTCAGTTTTGCACTTTATACATTAATGATCTGGATGAAGGAACTGATGGCATTGTAGCCAAGTTTGCAGATTACACCAAGACAGGTGGAGGAACAGGTAGTGCTGCAGAGGCAGGGAGTCTGCAGAAAGACTTGGAGGGCAAAGAAGTGGCAGATGGAATAAAACAAAGGGAAGTGTGGGGTTATGCACTTTGGTAGGAAGAATAAAGATATAGACTATTTTCTAAGTGGACAGAAAATTCAGAAATCAGAGGTACAAAGACACTTGAGAGTCCTTGTTCAGGATTCCCTTAAGGTTAACTTGCAGGCTGAGTCAGTGGATAAGAATGCAAATGCACTAGAATATAAAAGTAAAGATGTATTTATAAGGTGTCAGTCGGACCACATTTGGAATATTATGAGCAATTTTGGGCCCCATATCAAAGGAAGTTCACAAGAATGATCCCAGGAATGAAAGGCTTAATATATTAGGAGGGTTTGCTGTCTCTGGGCCTGTACTCCATGGATTTCAGAAGGATGAGAGGGATTCCCATTGAAACCTACCAAATACTGAAAGACTGGGATGGAATGGATGTGGAGAGGACGCTCCCATTAGTAGGAAACTCGAGGATCCGAGGGTACAGTCTCAGAATAAAGGAACATCCTTTTAATACTGAGATGAGGAGGAATTTCTTCAGCCAGAGGGCAGTGAATCTGTGGAATTCATTACAACGGAGGGCTGTGGAGGCCAAATGTATTTAAGGCAGAGATTGATAGGTTCTTGATTGATGTTAAGGGGAGAAGACAGTAGAATAGGGTTGAAAAAATCAGCCATGATTGAATGGTGGAGCAGACCAATTCTGCTCCTATATCATATCGTCTTATTCCACGAGGCACCCACAGCCATTCCCTTTTCCATTCAATTTAGGGGGAAAATACCAGTTGATCATATTCTTAACCTGCACAGGACTCAACCACATAGGCGCCATGGCCAAGAAAGCTCACCAGTGCCTCTACTTCCTCAGGAAGCTAAAGAAATTTGGCATATCCCCTTTGACCCTCACGATTTTTTTTTATTGATGCACAGTAGAAAGCATCCTATCCAGATATATCACAGCTTGGTATGATAATTGCTCTGCCCGTGACCACAAGAAACTGCAAAGGGTTGTAAACACAGCTCAGCACATCACAGAAACCAGCCTCCCCTCCATGGACTCTGTCTACTCTTCTCATTGCCTTGGAGAAGCAGCCAACATAATCAAAGACCCCACCCACCCCGGACATTCTCTCTTCTCCCCTCTCCCATTGGGTAGAAGATACAAAAGCCTGAAAGCACGTACCACCAAGCTCAAGGACAGTTTCTATCCCACTGTTATAAGACTATTGAACGGTCCCCTAGTATGATAAAAATGGACTGTTGACCTCACAATCTACCTCCTTATGATCTTGCACCTTATTTTCTAGCTGCACTGCACTTTCTCTGTAAATGTAACACGTTATCATGCATTCTGTTATTGTTTCTTCTTTTATGACCTCAGTGCAGTGTTGTAATGAAATGATCTGTACGGATGATGTGCAAGACAAGTTCTTCACTGTCCCTCAGTACATGTGACAATAATAAACCAATTTAACAGATACACTGAAACTTAAATGTAGAACAACGTGCCCAAGTTACTGCTCCCATGTTGAACTCCACAATGAGTGGTGTTGGCTGTCCAGCAGTGAATCAATGATAGCAACTTCGGAACATCCAGTGACAGCTCCCCACAACCTCCCTGCCAATATTCCATTCGGCTGTCAGTTGAACCAGTAATTGTCTGCCTGTGTCAAATTAGGAAATCTTGAAGTCTGAAGGGTTGGTTTCTTAGAAGCACTTAAGCATACTTCTGTCAAACCTGTAAATGTGTGCATCGAAATTGCATTACATTTCCAGTGTAAAAATCAAAATTGTAAACCATTCTCAATCTACTTGTTATTAAAGGTTCAATCATTCCCACTTTTCCCTGAATCATTTTAATATTTTTTAAGTGGGAACTGCAATTTGTCATGGCATAATTCAATTTGTATAAAACCAAGATATTGTTACATAATCTGGTGCCACAGCCAAATAATTCTATAGCAAGTTGCTTGGTTCTCATGAAGTTTCAGTGCAGTAGTAATCTCTCCTGTCGTGAATGGAATGGATCATGGTCATCATTTTTAATTTTTTTTAATATATTAACTTCTCCAATTTCACTTTGGGATTTATTTAAACCAGTCTCATTATTTACATTTTTTAATTCCTCTGCATTCTATTGCAGACTACTCTAAACCAAGACTCAGAAGTTGTAAAGAAAGAGAATATAAATCAATCACCATATTCTGGAAACAAACTACATTCATGTGAATTATGCAGATTTGCTTTGAAGTTAGCTCTTTCATCTCTCTTGTCTGTTTTGATCTTGTAAGTTGAAATTTCACTAAAATATCCTAATTACATAATATTTTCTTTGGAGCTCACATTTCTTTACATGAAGACAGCAAACTGATCAAAATACAGTGCTGAGGTCAACTTAAGTGGAAAGATCAGCTTCAAAGGGCTTATTTCTTAATGGTGCAGTTTAGAAAAAATGTCATTGAACCTAATATTATTTTGAATGAACTGCAAACATGCAATTCTTTTTGTTTGATAATCATTACTACTTTTACTTGGGAATTCCTCTTTAATTGAAGTCTGCTTTGAAACAGTGATGACCCAAAAGGAATTAATCATGGACCTGCAGTGTGCATTATGTTTTAAAAAAAATTGGAAAGGGGCAATGAAACAAGTCTGAAGGATCCTGTCGACAAGGGGTGGTCTTCAAGATATTGATTCTGATGGGAACTGAGAGAAGTACAGCAGGAGATATTGCTGTGGGGGCAGTCTCATTAGTGAAACAATTTTCTTATTCCTCTCATTATACAGACCTCCCAGTCTCATTTCCCTCTTTCCTTGTTCATTTCATTCTTATTCCCATTGTCACAGCCTCTTACTATGGCTTTTATTTTCTTTTTATCTCCCTCTCTGAGTGGTTCTATCATCAAATGCGATAGTTAGCAATTTTTCAAACCTGGAAAATCAGAAATGCATATCTGTTATTGAGAAAGAGCCAGAGTTTTAAATATGATGGACTGATATATTCACTGTAAAGGAAAGGAGTGGACTTTTCCAATTCTGGGCACACAGTTTGGAAATCATTTTACAAAGGCTATTTCATAAAAAAATAGAAATATCATAAATCCAAGAACAGTTTTTTCTTTGTATGTTGAAACTTGAATTGAAGATTCCTCTTCATCATCTTGTCTTGGTTGTGGATTTTCTAATTCTACTGTATATGTGCATTAATCTTTTGCAATTAATTAGAGTTGGCTTGCCGCTGGGTTAGGATAGATGGAGTCTGTTCTGTTGCTGTTGGTTATTTTACTTCTTGTTCCATATCATTCACTTTGGGACTGAGTTTACGAGCATGCCAGCTGAACAAGAAACAAATCCAGCAAGCAAAATGTCTGTTGCCTACTCCAGCAGTCATCAAAACAGATTAGATGTGCCTTGCGTGCAACTACTTACTGGGAATGTGGACTCTGTTCGTTCATTTCTTGCTCTTTAGCTTACTTCTTCTTGTATGTTCACTTTAACTATTCCTTCTCCATTTTCTCAGACTTGTTTTCATTTGGTCTGACTTGGCTTTTCCTCTTTCACTCCAAACTTTTCTTCCTTCTGCCATTATCCTCTCCCTCAAGTCACTCTCCTCATTGCATATTGCCCTCACCATTCTCTTTTCTTGCCTTTCTGTGTCTTCACTCTTCATTTCCTGGCCCTGGCTGAAGAGCCTGTGGATATCCCAGGCTTTGATTCCATGTGTGCCCCTATGAGCATGTGCAGAGGATTGCAATGCCATAAAGAAGCTGTATGGTGGACTCCACTTTGAAGAGTAACAGTGTGTGATTTTAATCACTATTATAAGGGCCCACGAGAGTTTGAAGTGTCCAAATGGGTGTTCCGAAGTGGATAATCTAGGCTTTTACCTGCTGTTATATCTTATTGTTATTGTGGATCTGTGAGCTGGAAAGTGCTTCAAATGAAATTTTAAAGTGAAACTTGTTTGGTCATTCTGATGATGTAGATGGAGGTTAAAATTCCATGATGCTCCTTAATGGGGTCAGAAAGTTCTTCTGCTGTTCTGGCCAATATTTATTCCTCAAACAGTATCGCCAACAAGAGATGCATCTCAATGAATTCCTAACTGCGTAATTTCATTATATGTAAGCTGACAGCAGAAAAACAACAGAATATTTCAGAAGAATGTACTGAATGTGAGTCATTGTATGTTACATAGAGATCATATTGGTATTGGTTTATTATTGTCACTTGTACCGAGGTACAGTGAAAAGTTTGTCTTACAAACTGATCATGCAGGTCAATTCATTAACAGAGCAGTTACATTGAGTCAGTACAGTGTGCATTGATGTAGTACAGGTAAAAACAATAACAGTACAGAGTAAAGTGTCACAGCTACAGAGAAAGTGCAGTGCAATAAGGTGCAAGGTAACAACAAGGTAGATTGTGAAGTCATAGTCCATCTCATTGCATAAGGGAACTGTTCAATAGTCTTATCACAGTGGGGTAGAAGCTGTCCTTAAGTCTAGTGGTACATGCCTTCAGGCTTCCGTATCTGCTACCCGATGGAAGAGGAGAGAAGAGAGAATGTCCCGGGTGGGTGGGGTCTTTGATTATGCTGGCTGCTACACCAAGACAGCGAGAGGTAAAGACAGAGTCCAAGGAGGGGAGGCTCGCGTCCATAATGCACTGGGCTGTGTCCACAACCCTCTGCAGTTTCTTGCGGTCCTGGGCAGAGCAGTTGCCATACCAAGCCGTGATACATCCAGATAGGATGCTTTCTATGGTGCATCTGTAAAAGTTTGTTTTGAAAAATTTTTTGAAAATTTGAAAATTTTGAATATCATATTTTGAAAATGCATAAATTGTATGCATTTATTGGGAATGAAATGTTTGCAGTTATTACAAAGGTTGTGGTATTTGTGTTATTATGTAGTTATAATAAAGAACTACAGTTCTCAGTAGGCAATGCAAGGGGTCACATGGGGGAACAGGAAGTGGCTGGAAAGAGAGAAGGAAAGCAAGCCAGGCTGGTGTTGGTTAATAAAATGTTCAGATATTAAACTCACTCGGAGTTTGTCTCTTGATGAAGAACAAACATAACGTGGTGTCAGACGTTGGACTGAGGTCTGAACAGGGAAAGTAGATGAATACTGTGTGCAATTGAGAAAGACACTTAGTGAGTAGGAAAGAGAAGCTGTAATAAGACGGAGAAAGAGCCGGCCGGTATGGCGAGGGACCACATTGTTCCTGAAGTTCAGCAGTCACCGGATTTGCCAAGAGAGATTCAGGTGAGAGGCCGAGAGTTCCCATTATGGATAAGCTAAGTCCTCCCACGCCTATGCAGTTTACTGGCAATCTAACTGATAATTGGAAATGCTTCAAACAGCGATTCAATGTATATTTAGATACTAGTGGAGCGGGAGGGAACGATGAAAAATTGAAAGCATCTATTTTTCTGCACATGATTGGCGAAGGTGCTTTGGACATCTATAACAGCTTTCAAATTAATGTGACAGCTTTTGACTTGGGCACTTTGATGAAAAAATTTGAGGAGTATTTTATCCCAAGTAAAAACATCACATTTGAGAGAGATCATTTTTTTTCCTGTGACCAGAAACAAGGTGTTAGCTTTGACCAAGCTGAGCTTCACACCCTGAGTAAGTCTTGTAAATTTGGAGATTTGAGAAACTCACTAGTTAAAGACAGAATAGTTTGTGGAAATCCAGAAAACGGACTCATCGAAAGACTGTTGCAATAAAAAGATTTGACCTTGGAAAAGGCGAAGAATATGCGTAGGTCAGCAGAAACCACATGAGCACAAGCTAAGGAGCTGCACAGGGCAGACACAACAATGCATGCTGTGAAAACAGAGAAGCAGCACACAAGGCATTTCTGAAAGCAATAGCAAAGCAAAGAGGAAGGCTTAAACAGCAAATGCAGCAGGTGTGGAGGTAAACACATTCTAAAGATGTGTCCTACTTATGAGAAGTCCTGCAATAGCTGTGGGAAGAAGAATCACATTGCAAGGTGTTGCAAAGCTGGGGCTAACAAGAGAATGGTGCCCACAATTGATGAGGAGGAATTCTTTGTGAATTCTGTACAGACTGTGGCTGCTGGTAAAACAGAATGGATTGTTCCAGTAACTGTGAATGAGACAGCAATTCCATTCAAGCTTGACACTGGAACTCAGGTGAATCTGTTATCCATTGGATGATTATAAGACTCTCACAATAAAGAGTAAGATTTACCCTGTGAAGTTAAAAGTGACAGGCTACTCTGGAGAGAAAGTTCCAGTAAAAGGGGGCTGTATGGTGACCTTTAAGCACATGGGGCAGCATTTAAAATCACAGCTACTGATTGTGGAAAAGAAAGTACAGCCAATATTAGGTCTGAGTGCATGTGAAAAGCTCAACCTAGTGAAAAAGCGTGTTCATAGTAGCTTCACATACAAAAGATGACCACATAACACTCGTGGAAGAGTATGCAGATGTCTTTGAGGAGCTCGGATGCTTACCTGGTGTACACAGAATTCTCACAGATGAACCAGTGGCTCCTGTTGTCCATGCATGCAGGAAAGTTCCATTTCAACTTAAAGATAAACTTAAACAAGAACTAGCACGCATGGAACGAATGAATGCCATACAGAAATCTGAAGAACCAACAGATTGGATAAGTTCACTGGTCATTGTGCAAAAGAAAAATGGAGCATTGTGGATATGTCTAGACTCAAGAGATCTCAATAAAGCCATCAAGAGAGAGCATTTTAAATTGCCAACACGGGAGAAGATCATGTCCCAGTTTTCAGGTGCCAAATTGTTTACCAAGCTCAATGCATCATCTGGGTTTTGGCAGATGAAGCTTGATGAGGCAAGTTCGAGACTGTGTACTTTGAACACACCACATGGAAGATAATGCTACCTTCAGCTGCCATATTGGATCTTGTCCACACCAGAAGTCTACCATAAAACCATCCACATGATTTTCGAGGGCATACCTGGTGTCGAGATCATGATGGATGACATCATCGTCTGGCGGTCCACCAAGGAGGAACATGTTACACGACTGAGACAAGTGCTTGACATGACAAGGGATGTCAATTTGAAATTAAATAAAGAGAAATGTGAGTTTGGTGTTTAGACACTGACCTTCATAGGAGATGTCATATCTGAAGAGGGAGTGAAGCCTGACCCAAGAAAGATGTCAGCCATTGAAAACATGGAGAGGCTCCAAAACAAAGAGGAGGTGAGAAGTTTCTTAAGGATGGTGACTTACCTGGCCAAGTTCATCCTTCGACTGTCAACAGTGTCAGCACCACTTAGGTCTCTCCTTGAGCAACAAAATGAATGGATTTGGTCTCATGAGCAAGAAGAGTGTTTCCAGACGTTGAAAAGGGTCCTAACTGAAGATCCCATCCTGAAGTTTTATGATCCGGAAAGGTGTATCAGGATATCAGCTGATGCATCCTGGTACGGTCTTGGATCAGTACTACTACAGCAGCATGATGGCAAATGGCAACCTGTGGCCTGTGCATCAAGGGCTTTAACAAGTGCGGAAGCCAACTATGCACAGATAGAGAAAGAGCTTCTCGCCAGTACATATATATGTGAAAAGTTCCATCAGTACATCTGTGGGCAAGCTATTGAAGTGGAGAAAGACCATAAACCATTGGTCTCAATTATGTCCAAACCACTGAATGACTGTCCCATCAGGATACAGTGCATGTTGATAAGACTGCATAAATATGATGTGAAGATGATCTACACATCGGGAAAATATATGTTTGCTGCTGATGCGCTGTCTCAAGCAGTTGACAAGACAGAAAAGAGTGACCAACAGGTTAATACAGATATACAGGCCTATGTCGACATGATAGTCACCTCTCTTCCAGTACCTCTGGATAGAACAGAGCAGATTAGGAAAGCAGCAGAGGCAGATGAAACAATGAAAGTACTCAAGGATACAATACGGAAAGGATGGTCAGTAGCAAAGGATGACTGTCCAATGTGTATTTTGGATTATTGGACATGCAGAGCTGAACTGTCAGTAGTGAAAGATATGGTCTTTGAAGGGAACAGGTTTGTGATTCCAGTGTCACTACACAAGGAGGTGCTCCAGAAGAAACATGAAGGGCATCTTGGGGAGGAAAAATGTAAACGTAGAGCATGTGAAGTGATGTACTGGCCAAGAATGAATCAAGACATCAGCCGGACCACTGTTTCATGTGAAATATGCCTTACCAAAGCAGCAAGCAGAACCACTTACACGACACCCTGTAGCAGACAGGCTGTATTTCAAAGTTGGAGTGGATTTGTTTGACTGTAATGGGAAGAGCCATATTATTGTAACAAACTACTTTTCCAATTACCCAGAGGTTGCGACACTACAATCAACGTCCAGCAAAGCAATTATCACGTTCCTGAAAGCTGTGTTTGCAAGGCATGGAGTTCAATGTGAAGTAGTATCAGACAATGATCCACAATTTTCGAGCTGTGAATTTGAATCCTTCATTGTTTCAACATATAACCTCAAGCCCACATCACCCAAAATCTAATGGCCTAGCAGAGAGTTCAGTTAAGGTGGTGAAGGGCCTCATGAAGAAAGCACAAGATGGACAAGAGGATTTCCACAGAAGCCTAATGATTTACAGAAGTGCGCCACTGCAGAGCGGTCTTTCACCAGCCCAGATGCTGATGGGTCGATGCATACGCACTAACCTTCCAATACATGAAAACCTGTTAGCACCTGAAGGAGTACATGAGGTCAAACAGGCTAAAGAGGAAGGGAAAGAAAAACAGAAACAAAATCATCACAAGACGGCAAAAAGCCTACCAGTCTTAAAGCCTGGGGATCAAGTGCAAATCAGAGATCATGATTCTGGCACATGGTCCATGCAAGAAGTTGTGCAAGAGGAAGTAAATCCACATTCATACCAGATCCAGATGGAGCAAGGGACACCTCTGAGGAGGAACCGCGTGGATCTACGACCACAAACTCCAACCCATGGCTGTGACCTGTCCCGTCAGTACACCAAAGGGGCCAGCATATGGAGAAAATGAACATATAGACCAGAGTTCCCGGGAAAACACCAATGGTAATGCAGCAAATGAAAGCAACACACCTGAGAAAACAAATACCAGACCAAAAAGGATCATTAAACCACCTCAGAGACTGATTGAAAGCTGCTGAGTGGACAAGGGTTCTTGGCAGGTTTATAAAGACAAAGTATTGTGTTTGTTTTCCTTAAAAGGGGGAAGATGTGTTATTGTGTAGATATAGTAAAGAACTACAGTTCCCAGTAGGCAATACAAGGGGTCACATCGGGGAACAAGAAGTGGCTGTAAAAAGAGAGGGAAAGCAAGCCAGGCTGGTGTTGGTTAATAAAATGTTCAGATGTTAAACCCATGCAAAGTTTGTCTCTTGATGAAGAACAAACATAGCAGTATTGACTTAGAACTGCAACAGCTTCCTAATTATCTGTCATTCAAGATATTAATATAATTGTGAAATTGTGAATTCACCGGTATAAAAGACTGCTTCATTGAATCTAATACCTCTTCCATATTTATTAGGAGAATGGTATTAATACAAGTAATTAGGGTATTTGGATTATCTTCATTTGAATTATAAAGTTAATTTTGATAATGGTGCACATAAGAATGAATATCATATTAACCTATAATACTGGGTTTTCTCAGTGTAAACTATTCGATGTATTTTAATATTTGAGTTTTTGCATATTGTCAAACCTATTTTGCTGGCAGAAAATAGGTAACTAAACTTTCACTATGGCGGTGATACATCCAAGTGCCTATAAATATTAGCATATCTTTTCATTTTTCTGAATCAGGCTTCTTTCTGCTCATAACAGTGATATCAATAACATTCCATTTGCAGCCCCCTAATTTAAGGGAGTTTGCCAAAGATCTGCACACCAACAGAAATGTTTACATTACTCTCTTCATGTGCAGAGACATCCTGTGAGTCCTGCACTTCACTGACATTAGATGCTTCTTCGCATTGCTCTGTGCCATTCCAGCATCTTTCCACATGGAAAATATCTGCATCCTGATGTGTTTACTTGCAAATGTAGACAGTGTATTACAGAGATCTATATGTGCTTTCACAAATCTTTCATTCTTTGCCAGTAATCTCATGGAGTCTTATAGCATGAAAATAGGCCCTTCAGCTTAAATGGTCCATGCCGACCAAGATGCCCATCCAAGCTAGTCCCATTTGCCTGTGTTTGTCCCATATCCCTCTGAACCTTTCCTATCCACGTACCTGTCCAACTGTCTTTTAAAAGTTGTTATTGCAGCTGCTCAACCACTTCCTCTGGCAGCTCATTCCATAATCTACCTTTCTTTTAAAAACGCCATCAGGTTATACCTTAGGCATTAAGTTTTTCAGACTGGAGGCCTGTGACCAGTGGTGTGCTACAGGAATCGGTGCTGGGTTCACCGTTGTTTGTCAGTTACATTGACGATTTGGATGAGAAATCGTTAACACGTGTAGGTGGCTTGGTTAGTAAGTCTGTGGATAACACAAAAATTGGTGGTATAGTGAAGAGTGGAGAAGGTTACCTAAGATTACAACAGGCCTTTGATCAACTTGGCCAGTTGGCCGAGGAATGGTAGATTGAATTTAATTCACATAAATGCGAGGCGTTGCATTTTGGTAAGACAGGGCAGTACTTGCACAGTAATTGGTAGGGCCCTGGGAAGTGTTGTTGGACAGAGAGACCTTAGGGTGCAGGCACATAGTTACTTGAAAATGGTGACACAAGTAGATAGGGTGGTGAAGAAGACATTTGTCACACTTGCCTTCATTGGTCAAGATATTGAGTACAGAAGTAGGGGTGTCATGTTACAGCTGTAAAAGACACTGGCAAGGCGTCTTACAGTTCTGGTTGCTCTGCTATAGGAATGACATCATTAAACTGGGAAGGGTGCAATAAAGATTTGAGCGGCTGTTACAGGGACTGGAGTGTCTGAATTATAAGGAGAGGCTGGATAGGCTAGGACTTTTTTCCCTGGAGCATAGGAGGCTGAAGGGTGGTCTTCTCGAGGTTTATAAAATCATGAGGGGCACAGATAAGGTGAATAGCCACAGTCTTTTTCCAAGGTTAGGGGAGTCCAAAATTAGAGGGCATAGATTTAAAGTGCAAAGGGAAAAATTTAAAAGGGAGCTGAGGGGCAACCTTTTGACACAGAGGTGGCGCATACATGGAATGAGCTGATAGAGGAAGTGGTAGAGGTGGGTATAATTACAGCATTTAGAAAACATTTGGACAGGTACATGGATAGCAAAGGTTTTGAGGGATCTGGACCAAACTCAGGCAATGGAACTAGCTCAGTTAGGCAACTTGGTTGGCGTGGATGAATTGGGCTAATGAGTCTGTTTTGCATGCTGTACGGCTCTAAGACTCTAAGTGAATCATCCCTTTGAACTTTGCTTCATTCCTCTTGTCAGACATTTAGGCATAGCTGGCTGCCAACACTGGCTGTCGTCTGCACTTTCAGAGCAGCATGGAAACTATTCATAGCTCTGACAGGGTCGATGCCACTAGTGTGCTTGAAGTAGGCCATTATGTCCAGCATGGTCAAAATAGTCTGATGGTCCACACAAGGTTCCAAAAAATATTTGTTGGACTCCTATATTGTCTGAATCATTGCAGGCACATTTGATGACAAGTTTCCTTGTGAACTTGTAATTATGTTGTCTTCTCCAAAATAATTTATTTTTAACAGTCTGGAATCGAGTTTAGATCCGCAATTTCTTTGTGTGCAACATTCTCCTGCAAGAAAGAAGGGAGCGTGTTTGTAACAGTTTCATGAGCTGATTAGAACATGTTCCTGCCATGGTTGAATATCTGGTATTTATAAGATTATATAAAGTCTTTAAGATGTGAGGATTGCTTTAGTCATTAGTATGTGAGTATGCAGAGAAAGATATTGAGTATAAGTAGGATAATGAAGTGCAGCAGGAATACTATTGTCAGTTATGAAGCTGGAATTTGGGGCAAAAATTAAGATGACAAAACTGACAGTCCAAGTCGAGTTATTGTCACGTGCGCAAGTATGGTGAGATACAGGTACAATGAAAAAGTTGCTTGCAGCAGCATCAGAGGTATGTAGATACAGACATCACACAGAATATAAATGATGCATAAATTATGCAAAATAATGAAGAGAGAGATGGAAAAACAAGACTGTGCAACAAAAAAAGACACAATCAGAGACAAGTCCATGGTAGTGCAAGAGGTGGTCCATAGTGTTCTAGTGCTGAGGTAGGGTTAGATTTGTGCAGTAAGTACTTTTCAGCAAAACAGCCACATACTCAAAGTTAAATCTCAGTTGTGGCATAGATTTTCTTTCACCCTACTCAGTTTTGTGTCCATGCATATTCCAGATATTTTTCAAGTTGCTTCATGCTCTGCAGCTAATGTGCTGCCCTTACTTATGTGGTGCTGGTGAGGTCAGTTTTTAGCCTCCACCAAGGAAGCACATAGACAGTCCAACAGTGAGAGCTTGGGCCCAGATCATGAAATATACTGTGGTTGTTCTATCTATCCCAGATCAGTCCAGACATTTTCTTCCACTGGGCTGAGAGATTAATTAGTTGAGTTAGATAAACTTGAACACCTGTTTGCTATCAGTTCCATTTTACACCCACCACTCTATCGCATCTCTGATGGACATTAGCAGTTCCAATCTAATCCTGGTAATTCAGTTATCTTTCACACCAAAATATCCAATAGCATGAATTAAGAATCGTAAATAACATATCATAGTGGGAATTTAATATGAAGCAAATTGAATTTGGATAACTTTGATTAAGCAATCTATCAGTACTGAATTAGAGGGACATTAAATCATTTCCTTACTTTCAGAAGGAATTGTAATGTTTCAGAAGTGGAAACTACATAAATGAATACACTCAGGAAACTACAGTTTTTATGGATGATGTTAACACCATATTCCCCAAGTAATATGGACAAGTCTGTCCAAGCCCAACACATTTATATTAACTGTTCGTTATTTAAAACATCTAATCAAGTTCTTTCAACAGAAAAATATATTGTTAATCTGTTTTAAATTATTTGAGATTTCTAATTACAATATCAACCAAGCACATTTTTTCAAATTAATTTTGATTCATAATCAATGACAATGTTTGCCTCTTTGGAGTACGTTATGAGATAAATGGAGACATTTTGTCTTGTTTGGTATTAACACATTTAATTCAGTCAATAACATCAGCTTGTGTATGGGTAGCACTTTTAGTTTAGTCATTTATTCAAATGTGATCCACAGGAACATTAGCAAAATTTGACACCAAACTCTAAAAAGAGACATGTAAGTTGATCAACACACACAATGTGCTGGAGGAACTCAGCAGGTCAGGCAGCATCTCTGGAGGGAAATAAACAGACCCTTCATCAGGACTGGAAAGGAAGATGGCAGAAGACAGAATAAGAAGGTCAGGGGAGGGGGAGGAACACAAGCTGGCAGGTGATAGGTGAGTCCAGGTGAGAGGGGGAAGGTAGATAGTGGGGGAGGGGGATGAAAGGGAGTGATGTAAGAAGCTGAGAAGTGATAGGTGGAAGAGGCAAAGGGCTGAAGAAAGAATCCAGTAGGAGAGGACAGTAGAGCATGGAATAAAGGGAAGGGGGTGGAGAATAGATGGGCAGATGATGAGAGCAGGGGAGGGGAAAGAGAAGCGGTGAGGGGGTCACAGGAATAAGGGAAAACAAAGAGAGGAGGGGTTACCGGAAGTTACAGAAATCCATGTTGGAGGCTGTCAGGTTGGAGACTACCAAGGCAGGATATGAGGTGCTGTTCCTCCAATCTGTGTCTAGCCTCAATATGGCAGAAGAGGAGGCCGTGGATAGACATGTCAGTATGGGAGGTGGGAAGTGGAATTGAAGTGGCTGGCCACCGGGAGATCCTGGGTTTTGTTTTTGATCAGAAACTTGGTGAAGAAGATGGGTTTTAAGGCTAAGAAAAAAATAGAAATACAGAAAGGTTTAGGAAATGAATCCATAATTTATGGCCTAAAAACACAGATTTCATTGGTGGAGCCAATGAATTGGTAAAAAATGCTCAGTGCGCTGACAAAGGCCTTCTTAATGATGTTCCTGCAACTTTACAAAATACTATATTTGTTTATTCATGACGCAAGGCCACTGTCCAATGACCAATAAACAAAGGAACTTGTAATTACTTAATTATTCCTGTGTTCTGTTTGAAGGTTAGTTAAATTTTTTTCTCTTAAGTTAGTGGTTATTACCACCCCATGACCTCACCTAGTGCAGCCTTGGTCACATGGAAACCCATTGGAACAGCCGTGAAATAGTTTCAGTTCTCTGCATATTGGTCAAATTCTGTCCGTCTTTTCACTGTCAGTTCTTAGGCCCTATTCAATACTTTACCTTCCTGGAGATTGGCTGTTACTTCAAGCATATTTATAAGTAACAGAGCATCCACACAAGTACTCTGCTTGGAGTTCCTGTACTTGATTGCTTCGTTGTCCTGGAGAGGGATTGCCTATTTTTGCACTCTTGATATTGCCATAGTTGGTCTCACTGATATGGGATCACCAGTAGTGGCTTTTATTAAGTTCATTTTCAGGATGTGGTATCACTGACAGGACAAGCATTTATTGCTTATCCCTGATTGCCCATGAGAAGATTGTGGTGAACCAGCATCTTGAACCATTTCAGTGTTTCTGATGAAGGTATTCCCACAGTGAGGGAGGTCCAGGATTTCGACCCTGCAACAAAGAAGGACTTGTAATATATTTCCTAGTCAGGATGATGTGTGACTTGGAGGGGAATCTGCAGCTGATCCAGTTCCCATGTATCTAATGTCCTTATCCTTCTTGGTTATAAAGGTCTTGGGTTTGGGAGGTGCTGTTACAATAACCTGGGCAGAGTACTTTGTAGATGGTACATACTATCACCACAGTGCTCCGGTTGAGCAGGGAATTAAAGTTTAGGGTCATTGACAGGTGCCAATCAAGCAGTCCGCTTTTCCTGAGTGGCATGAATTTTGTGAATGACCTGCAATCATCCAGGTAGGTGGAGAGTACTCTGGTATGCTACAGACATGTGACTTACAGGTGATAAGAAAGGCTCTGGGGTGCCAGGAGGTGAGTTACTCACCATAGGATTCTCAGACTCTGACCTGTTCTTGGAGCCATGGAGTTTATACAGCTAGTCCAGGTGATCTCCAGAATGTTGACAATGGGGGACTTAGTGATAGTAATAATATTGGACATCAAGGGTGGGTGGCAGGACTCTCTTGTTAGACTGGTCATTACATGACACTTCTGTAGCATAAATATTGCTTACCACTTATCAGCCCATGCCTGAATTTTGTCTTGGTCTGGATGCATGCATGCTTTTGCTGCTCCATTTGCTGAGGAGTTGCAAATGGAATTGAACGTTGTGGAACCACTTGTGAACATCCCCATTTCTAACCTTATGAAAGAAGGTCACTGAAGAAGCAGTTGAAGATAGATGGAGTTAGGACACTGTCCTGAGGAAATCCTGTGGTGATGTCCTGGAGATCAGATGATTTCCAAAATCACAACCATCTTCCTTGGTGCGAGGTATAGCTATCCTTTTGATGGCATTATCATTATTTATCAGGGTCCTCTGTGCCACACTCAGTAAAATGCTGAGCAGTCACTCTGACATCACATCTGGAATTCAGATCTTTGGTACTTGTTTGGACCAAAGGTGTGTTGAGATATGGAGGTCCTGGTGAAACACAAACATTTGTGAGCAGGTTATTGGTGAGTAATGTTGCTTAATAGCCCTGTTAATGACAGCTTCCACCATTCTGTTCATGTTGAGATTAGACTAATTATCATCACAATCTATCTCTGGAGCCACAAGGTCATTACTGTAGCTAGGAAGGAAGAAGGCAAAGCTTACATTCAAGCACAGATGGGCTGCATAATTAGAAGTATTTTGAACTGAACAAATAGTTATTTAAATTCTTGTAGTTATGGTTAACAGACTTTATACAATACAGGATTTTCATATAGAGAAGAAAAATTGTTTGTTCGGATGATCATGTTTGAAATCGTAAGGCCGTCAAACTCATTTAAATTGCATCAAAGAGGTCTCTCCTCTGAAAAGTAAAACCAAAGATCGTGATTGCCAATGTTGATACTTCGATAAGTCTCTAACAGAATTAAAGGTCTTGTCTGTCGATCACTTATGTCATCATGCTCTTATTGTCACATGTGACTTGTGTGAAGGAAGCACTAGGCTTTCTAAGCCTTTAAGTCAGACGTGTTGCAAGTGCCAATCATAATTGTTTACTTAATATCAATTCAAAGAGTGGAATTAGTTTTAAGTGCCCCTTAAAATTCTCCTTGATGAATAATTGCGAAAAAATTGGGAATACAAAGTCCAGGACAATAATCCACAAAACCTTCCGCCTAAGGAATAAAACTCTGCACAGCAGTCTAAAATAGACGGATGCCATGAAAGCCAAATATAAAGGAGAAGCTTATGCAATCCATATAAAGAAAGGAAAAATTGCCAAATGTGAAGATGAACAACTTGGCAAATGCAGTTTTACCTAGGAAAGTGTAAGGTCTTGCATTTGGGTTGGAGAGATGGAGAGAGACTGCATATACGTGAAATACAGAGGAATCCATAAGCAGCAAGTAATTAAGAAAGGCCAATATGCCTTTTTTGTTCTTGCTTGGGGGCTGAAAAGTATTGTTACAATTGTGCAGGTTGTTCTTGAGGCCACACTCAGAGTACTGTGTACATTTTTAGTCATGTTAATTAAGAAATGATAGAATAGCAAATGAGACAGTCCAGAAGAGATTCAGTGAGCTAATTCCATGAGGGTTATCTGATCATGAAAAGCTCATGAAGCTAGACAGATATTCTTTGGAGTTTGGAAAATGAGGGATGATCTTATTGAAGCACATCAAATCTGAAGGGAACGTAATGTTAGAATTAGAGATAATCCATTAATGGGAGAGCTTCAAATAGAAGGGGATGTTGCTAAAAGATAGGGGCAGTTATTTAAAACTGATGTGCGTAGGAATGTGCGGAGGGAGGTGAACCTCTGTAATTTTATACCCCAAAGTGATGCACAAGAAAGATCAATGAAAGTATTTAAAGAAGAGGTAGATTTTTTTGGGAAAAATAAGGAAATTGAGAGTGATAGTGAATGAGCACAGAAGAGGAGTTGATGCTTGGGGCAGATCAACCATAATCATATTGAATGGCAGAACATGCTTGAGGACATGTAGAGGATGCCCTGATATGTGATACAATTATCACATTTGATCAAATCATGAGGATAAAAGACAACTGTCTACTGGGGTTAACAGCTGTCGAGAATCACAGTTTTTCGTGATACGTTTAAGTTTTTAAAAAAAAATCTGCGAATTTAACTATTGAATACCATGTTACGAACCAGCAACAAAAGAAACACACTGAGTCTTGATTCAGTGTTTAAAAACTACTTTATTAATAACTACTTATGATAATAAGAAAAATAAAAGTAAAAATGTCAGAATGTTAGAAGTAAAAATGTTAAACATAGAACATAGAAAAATTACAGCACAATTCAGGCCCTTCGGCCCACAAAGCTGTGCCGAACATGTCCCTACCCTAGAAATTACTAGGCTTACCCATAGCCCTCTAATTTACTCAGCTCCATATACCTATCTAACAGTCTCTTGAAAGACCCTATCGTATCAGCCTCCACCACCATTTCCGGCAGCCCATTCCACGCACTCACCACTCTCTGAGTAAAAAATGTACCCCTGACATCTCCTCTATATCTACTCCCCAGCACCTTGAACCTATGTCCTCTTGTGGCCACCAATTCAGCCCTGGGGAAAAGCCTCTGACTATCTACCCTATCAATACCTCTCATCATCTTATACACCTCTATCAGGTCCCCCCTCATCCTCCGTCTCTCCAAGGAGAAAAGGCTGAGTTCCCTCAACCTGCTTTCATAAGGTATGCTCCGCATTCCAGGCAGCATCCTTGTAAATCTCCTCTGCACCCTCTCTATGGCTTCCACATCTTTCCTGTAGTGAGGCGACCAGAACTGAGCACAATACTCCAAGTGGGGTCTGACCAGGGACTTATATAGCTGCAACAATACCTCACGACTCCTAAATTCAATTCCCCAATTGATGAAGGACAATACACCATATGCCTTCTTAACCACAGAGTCAACCTGCGCAGCCGCTTTGAGCATCCTATGGACTTCGTACCCCAAGATCCCTCTGATCCTCCACACTGCCAAGAGTCCTACCATAAATACTATATTCCGCCAACATATTTGACCTACCAAAATGAACCACTTCACACTTATCTGGGTTGAACTGCATCTGCCACTTCTCAGCCCAACTCTGCATCCTACCTATATCCCTCTGTAACCTCTGACAGCCCTCCAAACTATTCACAACACCCCCAACCTTCATGTCATCCGCAGACTTACTAACCCACCCCTTCACTTCCTCATCCAGGTTGTTTATAAAAATCACAAATAGTAAGGGTCCCAGTACAGATCCCTGAGGTACACCACTGGTCACCGACCTCCACTCAGAATATGACCCTCCAACAACCACTCTTTGCCTTCTGTGGGCCAGCCAGTTCTGGATCCACACTGCAATGTCCCCTTGGATCCCATGTCTCTTCACCTTCTCCATAAGCCTCACATGGGGTACCTTATCAAACGCCTTGCTGAAATCCATATACACTACATCTACTGCTCTCCCTTCATCGATGTGCTTAGTCACATCCTCAAAAAAAATTCAATCAGGCTCATAAGGCAGGACCTGCCCTTAACAAAGCCATGCTGACTATTCCTAATCATATTATACCTCTCCAAATGTTCATAAATCCTGCCTCTCAGGATCTTCTCCATCAGCTTACCAACCACTGAGGTAAGACTCATGGGTCTATAATTTCCTGGGCTATTCCTACTCCTCTTCTTGAATAAGGGAATAACATCCGCAACCCTCCAATCTTCCGGAACCTCTCCCGTCTCCAGGGTCGACACAAAGGTCATTGTCAGAGGCTCCGCAATCTCCTCCCTCACCTCCACTGCAACCTGGGGTACATCTCATCCGGTCCTGGCAACTTATCTAACTTGATGCTTTCCAAAAGCTTCAGCACTACCTCTTTTCTAATATATACATGCTCAAGCTTTTCAGGCCACTGCAAGTCCCCACTACAATCCCCCAGATCTTTTTCCATGGTGAATACTGACTAAAGTATTCATTAAGTACCTCCGCTATTTCTTCCGGATCCATACACACTTTCCCACTGCTGCACTTGATAGGCCCTATCCTTTCACATCTCATCCTCTTACTCTTCACATACTTGTAGAATGCCTTGGGGTTTTACAAGTATGACAAGTACAAGTACAAAACCTTGAATATTAACCCCAAAACTAAACTCGTCGTGTGTGTGTGACAAAGTCCCAAACTCCAAGTCCAGGAATGGTTCTTAAAGTTCAGTTCAGCAAGCAATAATGTGAAACATGAGCAAAGACTTCAACAACAACCACCGTTGTTTGAAGATAAAACATAGATGTAGAGAGAACATAGACAGTAATTACGAAATCCAAATGTTCCACGATGGAACCCAAACAACACCTCAGTGTTTACTCGGTAGTGACTTCCTCACCCCGAAAAGCATCCGAATTGTGGCCGTCCACACAAATACCTGTTTCCCTCTACAGGTCATCAACAAAGTGAACTCCACCGGATTACTCCCAATTTCCATACATGGATTGTAGTAACAGACACAGTTATCGTTTCTCATCCATCGTCTCTCGCTCTCTCGCTCTCTCCCCTGACTGACCTCGACTGACTTTTTCAACAACGTCATTACGTCCTTTATCTTCTGTTGACGTAAGCACGCCACACACACACACCACTATGCTCTATCTTAAGGGAACATTCACCTAGTCCATAACAACCAGATTGACTATTTTTGGTTTTGTTGAATATTTCCAGCGTTCTTTTTTTATTTCAAATATACAGCATCTACAGTTTTGTTTCTTGCCTTTGATAAAGTTGACTGTTAATGTAGATGCAAATACGCAGTGTACAATAGGTGAAGATTATTATCTCAAATTTGAGTGATTATAATGACAGTCAAGAAACCCAAAATGAAGATGAGTCACATATCCTAAACCAATACATTATAAAGATCTTCTAAGAAGTGGTAAGACTTGATTGCTGTTTGTCTCAAGGTTAAAAATATAAGGTGATCCCTTTCAGAGAAATTGGCAAATATATAGAGCAACTGGTATGTTGCAGTTGTAGGTGTGGTTGGTGGACTGAACTGCGACTTTGATACCTTCTTATTTCTACTTTACATCAATGATTATGATTTTGAAACTCAATCTGTATTGCCCAGTATTATATTTGATACAAAATGTTGGTTAAATCTGCAAAAACATTCAAGGATCTACAAAATTATTTGAATGAAATATGTAATTGTGCAGAACTGTAGTAGATTAAATCATATCGATGCATTAAAAGTGAAAGCAAACCAGAAAAAAAGTAACAACATTATTATCCTGTGTAGAATTCATAACCATGAACATTATTCTAACAGGCTTAGATAATGCCAGTTACAGGTTTGTAAATAATCAATTGCAGTTTACACTGCTTAGACTAAAATGTTGAAGTTTCTCTCCTTCCTCATCTGCACCTATTTACACTAATCCTACAGTAATCCCATTTTTTTACCTGAATATGGAATGCAATATGTCCAGGACTAGCCATTAACTTTATAACAATGTTAAATTGTTAACTCAAGATTATCTAGGATATCCACCTTCATTATCTTACCTCTTGAGTTAGGGAAGATTTTTTATTTTCAGGTAATTTATTTCAGTTAGTTTCAAATTTATTTTCATTTTGAATAAGGATAACAGAGCAACATATCCAAAATAGCCCAATGCAGATTACAATGCAATCAGATTAGAATTAGTTCACAAGCGAATATTCCACCCTGTTAAGAAGCATATTCTCAGTATTTGATAAGCAGCATGATTTTTGGATGAAACAGTCAGCTATGTCTCATAGGATGTTGTATCTGGATGTAAGACATTTCATTTTGGCTGAGGAGATAAGGCGACTTTGCCAGAACTCCATTGCCATGGGACTCTTTATGTTACATTATTTCTTCACAAGTATGCAAATCAACTGAGAGTTTGTCAGAATCTGCACCTGATGAGGTAAGGTTTAGTGCCTGGAATTGGCTCTTTCTTTTGCATGTTTGATCTTACTCAAGTACCCAAAAATAAAACTGGCTAAAAAAACATAAAGCAAATCACATAAAAAGTACGGTTAGAAATCTACTTGCACCACAATTCTGTGTTCAGTATGTTGTTAAGTGCAATGAGTGGGATCTGCTCTAGTAAGCATCTGATGTCTGATAAATCAATCTGGGCAGAGCTTCACTCATAATTGATCCTCCACTATTACTACCTCCAGCTCTGGTATCATGTAAGTAATTCAGAATCCTGAAGTCCCTGCAGGGGGATATACTTGATTAATAACAAATGTTCACTCATCCTAAATATTAGTATATTCAATACGGTCTTTTGTTTGGTCACTAGGGATTCTTTATTATAGCTTCTTCCTTTCTTCTGGACCTACAGTATTTGCTTTGGTGATAGAAATCACAATGTCTTTACTTGCTTTGTACATACCTTATCCCTGTGCCTGTGGCATTTATTACCACTCTCTAGAAATTCAATTGCACAACATTATTTTTTTTCCAGAGCTATGTATTTGAACATTGTTCTCCCCCCACCCCCCCCCCCCCCAGAGTGAAAGGACAACAGTAATCACATCTGGGTAGTTTTGCACCACTTCTGGAATTCAACTGGGCACTTCCAGCATCAGTCATCCTTGCACCTCTGACATGATTTCCACCACCCCCACTAACCCCCTATCACCACCAAGAGTTCTGCTGGTCCCAATCTCCAATGCAGCCACTTCCAACACCACAAATAGATACTTAAGATATTTATTTATTCGTCACATCGAAACACGCAATGAAATGCGTCTTTTTGCGTCACTGAGAATGTACCGGAGGCAGCCCGCAAGTGTCGCACTATTCCGGCGCCAACATAGCATGCCCACAGCTCCTAACCTGTACGTCTTTGGAACATGGGAGGAAACCGGAGCACCCAGAGGAAACCCATGCAGACACGGAGAACGTACAAACTCCTTACAGACAGCAGCGGAAAAAAAAGCCAGGTTGCCAGCGCTGTATTAGTGTTATGCTGACCACTACACTGCTGTGGCACCCAAGTTAACTGTCAGGAGTGGGATGCTAATTCTGATCCATGCATCATTTCTTCCAAAGCACCAGGCTCCATTAGTTCATCATCCATCCATCCCACAGCCAGAGCACAAGAGCCCAGAAGGTCTCTGAGTGCCAATCCCTCAAACCTTGGACAGGGGATAGTTAAAATGAGAAACTGAAGTTGTTGACGTTGTTTAGGGTGCACTAAATTTGCATAAGATTGAAATATTAGGGATTTAATTGGCTCAAAATTCAATTTTCCACCGGTAACATTATTATGTCATGCTCTACATTGGTTGAAAAGGTAGTTTATTATCTGCATTAACATAAAAACTGCTTTCTACAGATTTTTTTTATTTTAATAATATTTGAATTATGAAAATGGTCTGGTCTAATATAAAGAGTTCTAATTCTAATGTAAAACCATTAACCCTGTATCCTTGATTAAAAAAGATAAAACCAGTTAAATCATTTTGTTGTCAATGTTCAAGTTGCACAAATGTGATCTTGATTTTAAATTTGATTGTTGACTCAGTATTCAGAAACTTCAATGACTATGGGTAAATATAACTCAAAGTGGCCATTGCATTAATTTACTCAGTGCATTGAAGTGGACGTCAAATATAGCACTGAGTGGAAAATTTATTAATCCAGGTCAAAACACTCGTGTAAGCCATTCTTGTAAGGAGGGAATCAAATGATTTTGAAATATGTTCAGGTAAAATTATCCAATAAAACTAAATTCAAAAAAGTTGCAATCATGTAGTTTTACAGAACAATTAACATTTGAGAACTGTGACTATTTTTAACTACGTTTTAGTTCTGTTTTAAATGTGTTTTAAACTAATACATTTAAACTGAGTTCTCACATAAAATGCTGGAGAAACTCAGCAGGTCAGGCAGCATCTATGGAGGGAAATAAACAGTCAATGTTTTGGGTCGAGACCCTTCATCAGGACTCAATCCTGTTTGAATCAATCCTGATGAAGGGTCTCGGCCTGAAACATTGACTGTTTATTTCCCTCCAGAGATGCTGCCTGAACTGCTGAATTCCTCCAGCATTTTGTGTGTGTTGCTCCAGATTCCAGCATCTGCAGAATCTCCTGTGTCTCCGTTAAACTGAGTTCTGTTGTGTTCCTGCCTTGGGAGATATCAAAAGTAAAGGATGGCATTATATTCCATTAGCGGATAGCTCATTGTTCAATAAACAACTGAAACAACTCTGTTACTTCCTCCGCAGAAGTTGGTTGATATGCCAAGAATTTCCATCTTTTTCTGTTTTTATTCTTGGATTTTACTGACTCACCATGCAACAGGGCAGTCACAGGAACAGAGAGCATACCCATGACAGCTCACTTTTCCACTGAGCACATGAATATTGTGAAGAATCATAAAGAGAAACACAATTTATTTTATACAGTACCTAAGATATGTAATATAAAAACAAAAAGTGCTGGAAATACTCAGCAGATCAGGCCACATTCTATTCTACCATTATTAACAAAGCCCTTGACTGCATCTCATCCATTTCCTGGGCCTCTATGCTCACCTCTTCTCCTCTGGGACAGAAGAAAGATAGAGTTTTCCAAACCCTCATCTTCCACCACAGCAGTCTCCACACTTCTGTCACCTCAAAGAGATTCCACTGCTAAGTACACCTTTCCCTCTCTTCGCCTTTTAGTACTTCACAGGTCCTTTCATGACTTCCTTGTCCACTCTTCCATTTCCACTAACCAGCCTTCTTCTTGCAACACTTTCCTTTGCAACCACAGCCGATGCAACACTTGTCCTTTCACCTCTTCCCTTTACACCATCCATGGACCAAAACAGTTTTTCCAGATGAAGCAGTAATTCACTTGCACTTTCTCCAGTGTAATGTACTGCATTCAGTGTTCACAATGTGGTCTTCTTTACATTGGAGAAACCAAAAACAGGTTGGGTGATCACTGCGGAACACCTGCATTCAGGTGGCAGGGGCGACCCTGAGCTTCCCGTTGCCTGCCACTTAAATTCTTCATCACACTCCCTCTCTGACCTATCAGTCAAAGGCCTCTTGTACTGTTACAATGAGGCCAATGCAAGCTTGAGGAACAGCACCTCATCTTCTGCCTGAGTACATTGCAGCCTTTTGAACTTGACATTAAATTCCATGACTTCAGGTAACTTTATTTCTGTATCTGGCATCCACCTTTGATATTGGCTCAGATTGTTTGATGTTAATATTTTTCCTTTTTTTTTTCTTTTATTTCATCTGGGAGTAGAGGATATACCCAGCCTGACGTGTCTTGCTACTTTGCATTTCGCAACTCTTACACTCTTTTCTCTATATTCTTTTGTCTATGTTCTCACTTTCTAACTGTTACCATTCATTTATTGACCAGATAACCTTGTTTACAGCCCATGGTCACCTCAGTTTTACCCTATCGGAGACATCTCCCCTTCCTTACCTTCCCTGCAACTTAACAAGCTTCTTTTCTCTCCTGCCCAGTTCTGATGAGGGGTCTTCCACCCGAAACCCTGACTCTGTTTCTCTTTCCATTGATGTAGCCCGACCTGCTGAGTATTCCCAGTATTTTCTTCTTTTATTTTGTGTTTCTGGCATCTGCATTTTTTTTTCATTTCCATCTAAAATATACAATTTTAAATGTGGGTATCTTATTAGAAAACCATAGCAGATAAAGATCTGCTCTAAAAATCATTTCACTTTTAGTTCTAATTATTGACGTGAAATGTTGTCAACCTAAAATCCTGCCTTTATTTCTCTGTTCAGAGATGCTGAGTGTTTCAGCAGTTTTTATTGACAGTCCTGAGATCATTCATTTCACTATGTGTAATTCTCTGGGTTATCTTGTACTTTTATTTATTTCAATGTGATGAATATCCTTTCATAAAGCAGATTTCATTTAAGGCACACATGAATTGAGTGGGGGGGGGAGGAGGAAGAAACAAAATGGTTTGAATAGTGACACTCTCGTATATAATGAAATAAATGTGCAGAAGAAATGAATAAGCAGAACTCCTTCAGGATGGAAGAAACCAGAAATCAGAAAATCACCTTTTATAGTTGTTTGTCCATCATGTTTAATTAAAAAAAAACAAAATGTTTACTGGGCATGGATAATAGTTGTTATTGAGGCATGTTGCATGGCATGGCACATGGTCTTGGAAGCTGTCATCCCAGTTACACAGACAGAATGTGTTGTCCACGTTCTACAATTTAGCATCATAAAACCTTGGAGGGGGAGATTATGCATCTGTTTGAATAGATCTAAGCAGTAACAATTCTTTGCTGCCAACAATTTACTTGTCCTAATGATGGCTGCCAGGCAAGGTTCATGGAAGTCAGTGAAAATATGGTCATTAAAAATCATAAAATAGTTGAATATTCATTAGAAAAAGAATTTAGGAAAGGCATCTCTATAGTTAGGGCAATTAATGGGAGAGTTAGACACAGCAACAGCAACAACTTTTCTATTAATTAAATAAATATAGCATAAAGATTACAAAACACTTCCTTTTTTCAAAAGGTCAGTCCAGTAATCAGGGGAAATATAGACCTATTAGTTCAACAAAATATTGAAAAGTACCAGAATCTATTATTAAAGAAGCAAATTAGGAAAATGTAATTACAGAAGAAAGACAACATGCCAAAGGTACTAACTTAAGAGAAAGAGACAATATTCAAAGATATATCAAAACTTAATGAGGGGTTGGTGAAATATTAGGTGCATAAAATTTGGAGAAGTGCACCAGAATGCTTTCGGTATAGATGTAGGCAGATAGTTTTAGTTGTATTTTGAAACATCACAAAAATCCATCTTTATTTTAACAGCAATATATAATAAACTATCAATCACTGAAAATTCAGTTAATGGAAGCCTATTTTTTTAATTGGGGATGGAACGAACTTCATTGTATTCCAGGTGTCTACAATGAGATAAAATGGCTTTGAGATATTAATGTATTTTAATGACAAAGTCATCGGGGTTGGTCCCCCTTGAAGCTCTCTAGGTTAACTGATAACTTTGTTCTGCCTATCAGAAGTTAATTAATGTCAATAGGATTTTGTATGAGTAGGTAATAAAATACAAGTGCATCAACTCATATGAGATAGAAACTGTTAAGATTCCAGGGATGAAGCCTTCAGCCTGCAGACAATCATTCGTGTTTTAATGAGTTATATGATTTGCAGCATTAATTTATTTTGAAGGACTTTTCGATTCCCTTTGCACCTGTTCATATTTATTAGTCTCTGATCTGTACACTGCACTGCAAATAGCTGGTGGATCATTTCACATGTCTCTGAAAATTTCTCAAACATTCTCTCCAATAGCTCTTAGGACAAAGCCTCTACTCTGCTGACTTATGATTAGATTTTTCTCCTCTAGTTGCCTGAGTATACTCAAGACAGAAATCAATAGATTTTTAGATATTAAGGGAATCAAGTGATATGGAGTTACTGCAGGAAAAAGATGTTGAGGTACAAGATCAACCATAATATTATTGAATGGCAGAAAAAGGCCCACCCTGCTTCTGTTAGTTTGGATTGTCTGCCAGCTTGAAGTTTCAATTAGAAGAAAATAACTGCCAAGCCGTTGACTGTTTGAATAGTGTTGTTTAAAGTGGGGTTCTGGCATATGTTGCTGAGACAATCTGTGCAGCTGTGTTTAAGCTGCCATGTTTTGGAATAGTGCAAAAGCTGCAGCTTATGAGTTTTATCAGTGATGTATCATAAATGTTAACATTTCTGATGTAATAGTATAATTTTATGTTAAAACTACATTTATTGCAACAAAACCAGCTTCATTTTAACTATCTAGCCTTATAACAAGCTTTCCATAAGACTCATGGTCCAGATATTTGGCCATACAATAAACCAGCCAGCTCAAACACAGCAACCATTTCTCTAAAACCATGGGATTTAGATCCAGGAGTCGATACTGACTTTGAAGAACATTTTAAGGACTATTTTCTTAAATAATGCTTAAATTATATATGTTATTATATGTGTTAAGGCCAGTGATATTAATGCTAGAAGGTGTAGCGGCTTCTATTTTAAGCACCTTGATATCATCAACCATTTTCAGTTAAGTTTTATCTTGTTAAAGGCAAACTAAAGTAGACTTTCTAATCTCTGTAATCTTCATCAGAATGACAAGTTTTAATTTGCCACACCAGCAAGCTGGTAGCATCTTTGAACATGATTGGCAATCTGGTTCCAATTAGTAGTAGCCTTGAGCTGCAGCCCATTCCCATTAGGAAGAGACTTGGGACAGCAATCTATATAGTATGTAGATTGGAAATGTTTTTATCTCGTTAGTTTGGCTGGATATGAATACAGTTCCCCAAGGAGTACACCTCTAACTTACATGATGCACATTTTATTCAGTCTCTCTTTAACATAAAATTAAAAGCATTCCAATTTTGTTTGCTAATTTTCTTAAGTTTTGAAGGAAGACAAATCATCATATATACTCAAAGTAACACTGCTTAAATATATTAGATTCATTTTTTATTGCACCTGCATCAACCCTTTTTGTTAATTTTAAAATACATCATTCTGAATATAAAGGACCAAATGTTTCAACTTGCAAATCTTCCAAGTGCCAAGCCTGAGATGTTTTTCACTAATCTGTCTATCTTTATAGGTTATCCTTTCAAGAAAGACGTCTTGTATTAGTTCAAAAACATTATATTTTAAAAGATTTGTCATTTTTTTTCATCAATTTGACCAAAGTGATTCTGAGTTAGTATATTCCTGTTCTCTCAATGATCCAGTTACTCTGAATTCATAGTTTCCTCCATTTAATATCACAGATTTCCAAATGTATTGATTTGAGTTGTATACAGTTCCCAGTAAATTCTGAGATATATTTCTTGGGTAAGTTTTTCATGTAGTTATTCAGCCAGAAGATTATACTAACAATCTGCCAGTTTTGTTGTGGTCTCCCAACAACCTCTACTCTCCCAGTAAGCTAAACATTCCCCTGAGCTACGAATTACCCCAGCCCTGAACATTAACTCAATTTTCTTGTCCAAATCTTCCTCCTTTCCCATTCTATGGATGTTGTCTGACCTGTTGAGTGTTTCCAGCATTTACTATTTTTATTTCAGATTTCTAGCAACTGCAGATTTTTTGATTTTTCAAGATTCTTTGTCCTGTTCATAGCATTTATGTCCATCTTTTCAACAGTTCCGATGAGAACCCCCCACAGTGCTGCAGCATACAGTCTTAACTTGGCAGATCTCATTTTGTTTAATGAGTTATCAACTTGAGGCAGATGTTTCAATGATTTGAATTGGACCCCAGGTTGCAGTGACTCTAGACTAATATTTACTTGGATGTTCCCTTAGAGCATTTCAATGAATTGGCTCCATATTCTTTTCTAAGCAAAAACAAAATACAATATAAACAGGGCTTCAAGCAAACAATATGTGTGGTGCAGATCTGTGCAATTAGTTGCCATAGTTACATAGAAGTACAAGTCCAATAACTTGGAGCTGTGAGAATACTGTTAAACAGAATAAAATGCAATATATTCATGTACACTGTATGTGTAATGTATTAGTTTGTGTGTGTGTGTGTGTGTGTGTGTAAAAAAGCATATATACTAAGAAAATCAACAAATTGAATTTCAAAAATTAACATCAAAAATTCATCATTTCGGCCCACTGAATTCTGATTGGAATTTTTCTCTTTGGATAAATTTATCTTAATTTAAAAATCTATGCCCTTCACATGGGAGACATGTCTCTAAGCATATGTTTACAAACTGTCTATATTCTTTTTCTGCTTCACCATTATGTCTGCCAACCACTCGTGTTTTACATGGGCAGTCAACATTTCAGACTTAGTATTTTCTTGTCCAGATCTTCCTCCTTCCCAATTTCCCCTCCCCACTTCTTCCTTACCAGAAACTATATGGGCCAGGATTCTGAAACTCCACTATGTGTGTGGACTTTTCTGTTATTTCAAGTGGAAGTGAAGGAAGAATTGGAGAGGAACAATGAACTGGAAGAGAGTTTAAAAAAAAAGCAATAAAGATCTTTGTGAAGCAGCTGGGGCAGTAGGAGGATGCCCAGTGAAAGGAAAATGCCAGAGGAGCAAGAGTGGGCACGGCAAAATAGATTAAAACATGCCAGAGTAAACTGAAAGGAAATACAGGAATTCCATGTTCATGTTCATGTCTCCAGGTCTTACTCCAATACACAGGGATTTTTAAACCAGTTAAGTTGAATTACCTGAATTTATCTTGTGCCCCTTTGGTGATATTCCACTCTAAGAGCCCCTATTTAACTTTGGTCCCTCAGGGGAACAAATTTCTTGGAACAGCAATTCGCATACTTCATGTAATATATAGGCAAGCACTTTTTGTCATGTTACCTTGTCACTTAAGGTGTGCCACATAGCTTTGCATGAATATTATCAGTAAATTGTTTCTATTTGGAGATATTTTACATTATACATTTTCCTTAAGAATTGATGGGTTCACTGGAAGAGAAAAACATAAATTTTGCATTGCCATTCATTCCTACCCCTTATTTTTACTTAATTTCCAAACTTGATTTGATGACATCAGTCAGAAAGAAGTAAATTGGATGAAGTTCGGGAGCAGAAGATCTCCACTTAGTTTTGCACCTACTCCACTTTCTGTTTCATTTGAGTGAAGAAATGCAAATGAAATGGTTACAGTGAGATATTATCATTTAACCCTATCCTGATCATTTTCACCACATATTCCATAGAAACCATAGAAAACTACAGCACAGAAAACAAGCCATTTGGCCCTTCTAGTCTGTGCCAAAACATTATTCTGCTAGTCCCATTTACCTGCCACCAGCCCATACCCCTCCAGACCTCTCTCGTCCATGTATCTATCCAATTTACTCTTAAAAGTTAAGAGTGAGCCCGCATTTACCACATCAGATGGCAGCCCATTCCACACTCCCACCACTCTTTGAGTGAAGAAGTTCCCTCTAATGTTCCCCTTAAACCTTTCCCCTTTCACCCTAAATCCATGTCCTCTCATACTTATCTCTCCTAATCTAGGTGGAAAGAGCCTACTTGCATTAACTCTGTCTATGCCCCGCATCATTTTATAAACCTCTTTCATATCTCCCCCGTTCTTCTCCACTTCAAGGAATAAAGTCCTAACATGATCAATCTTTCCCTGTAACTCAACTCCTGAAGACCCAGCAACATTCTCGTAAATCTTCTCTGCACTCTTTCAATCTTACTGACATCCTTCCTGTAGTTCGGTGACCAGAACTGCACAAAATATTCCAAATTTGGTCTCACCAATGACTTATACAACCTCACCAAAACATTCCAACTCCTATACTCAATACTTTGATTTATGAATGCCAGGATGCCAAAAGCCTTTTTTACAACCCTGTCTACCTGTGAGTCTACTTTCAGGGAATTATGTATCTAAACTCCCAGATCCCTTTGTTCCTCCAAACTCCTCAGTGCCCTACCATTTACTGTGTATGTCCTCCCTTGATTTGTCCTTCCAAAATGCAACACCTCACACTTGTCTGCATTAAATTCCATCTGCCATTTTCTGGACCAGTTTTCCATTTGGTCCAGATCCCTCTGCAAGCTTTGAAAGCCTTCCTCGCTGTCCACTACACCTCCAATCTTAGTGTCATCTGTAAACTTACTAATCCAATTTACCACATTATCGTCTAGATCATTGATATATACAACAAACAACAATGGCCCCAACACAGATTCGTGATACCATGAAACAGAATTTTACATTTACAAGAACTATTTACTGTACATGCTCTGTTATTTAGATTTACTTCTTGCAAATGTAACATCCAGCATAAAACTCCAAAGGAGACCTTAAAGGATACAAAATAAACACTAACAGGTTCATGTTGAAACTTATCTTTGTTGCAGATTGCTATTGTTTTGATGTGATTCAGTGAAGGAGAGACATTCAACATTCATCATTGGAATTTCAGGGGTTGCATCTGCCAACAGAAAATGTAATGATTTCATGATGGGATTTTCTAATAGGTAGTTGTGAAATAGCAGCATGAAGTGAAACTTATCAAAAATCATGATGATTTTATTAGCCTGTATGATATCTCTCTCTAAAATTTCAGAGAACTTTTCTCGAAAAAATCCTGAAAAATAACAACAAAGTAATTTAAAAGTGGTACTATGATAAAAATGGATCATGAAAAATGAATCAAATAACCTTGGAATGTCCAGGAGAACTTTGAACACAGAACAAATATCCCTCAATAAAGACACACCATTGAGAGACAGATTAACATCATCATCTTCCAATAAAGAGATTAGTTCACAACTCTCAGGAGTGCAGTTGCAACAACAGGACCACGGTCAGCTCATACTTGAGCAATGAAAGCAGTACAAAGTAATAATAATTCAATAACACTGACAAACAAATGGATGATTCCAAACTGAATAGGTAAACTTTTCTTTGTTACATAAATGCAAAACAATAATTTGCCAAGTACTCATAAATTATCATTAAATTATGTTTATTACTAAATGGTGCATCTGCTGAAACACTGAGATGAAGTCAGTTAAGAAGAGGTTTCTCTGGATGTAAACATCAACATAAACCAGATTCCATGCCATTCTGTAAATGTCCCTTCCTCTATGTTATTACTGCTAATGAATTTTATGGAAAACAAATCCCTTAATTTTGAAGACAGATGAAGTAAGATCATGGATCATTGTATACTGTATTTTAAACAATGAAGAATTTCTTGTATCATTTTTGCCTAATTAATATTCAAATAATACCGGGTTAAAAATCTGTTTTATTCAAAAATATAAGTGGGTCCTTGGCTGCTTTAAAATTTAGCACCATATAAACAAAGAAAAATGAATAATAACAGTGCATGTTATTTCATGTATTTGCTGTAAAGATTAAAGTGAATCTGTTCTTTGACACAAACAGAAATGTATTACATTCTTTATATGTTGTAGGTGGAAGCAATTCACATATATTTTAGTTACATTACTCCCCAGTGGTCAAGAATACCAGGTGCATTACATCAGTAACAATAGGCTAGATTGTGGTGGACTCAGACAACACTTCATTATAGGAAGGATGTGGAAGCTTTCGAGAGGATGCAGAGGAGATTTAGCAGGATGCTGCCTGGATTAGAGAACATGTATTATGAGGAAAGGTCGAGCGAGCTCGGGCTTTCTCTTTGGAACGACACAGGATGAGAGACAATTTGACAGAGGTGTATAAGATCATGAAGGGCATAGATAGAGTGGACAGCCAGCACCTCTTCCCCAGGGTGGCAATGGCCAATGACAGAGGACATCAGTTTAAGGTCTGAGGAGGAATGTTCAGGGGAGATGTCAGAGGTAGGTTTTTTACACAGAGAGTGGTGGGTGTCTGGAATGCACTGTCAGGGTTGGTGGTAGAGGCTGATACAATAGGAAAACTTAAAAGACTCTTAGATAGGCACATGGATGAAAGGAAAATGGAGGGTTGTGTGCTGTGTAGGAGGGAAGGGTTAGATTGATCAAGGAGTAGATGTTTATATCACTCGGCACAACATTGTGGGCTGAAGGGCCCGAACTGTGCTGTACTGTTTTATGTTCTATGTTACGTGTTCTTTCTTTCTTCTACTGTATTTTTCCCACTGCTGCATTAACCTTTCCAATGTGCTGCTCCTAATATCCTCCCAGCATTGCTGCTATACTCTTCGATGAAACCAAAGCTGTGTCTGTGGATCGTGATGATTTGAGACATTCAGAAACAGTTGATAAACTATTACATATTTAAACATTATTAAGGAACAGTGAAAACAAAATAAATTCACTTACTATATTAAATCTGTGCAAATTAACACACATTGTTGTTAATTAGAACAAAGGGGAATGAAAGAAACTACTTGCCATCACTTACCTTTTTAGTGAAAGTTGGCAATCCCTTACAAATGAATGGGTCCATGATAGAGCCATCAGCAATGGCTCACAATAGAATGTAGGGAATAAATTATTCAAATGCAGAAGTCCAAACATTTGGATTGCGAGATTATATTATCAAATGTGTTGTCAATCAGATGAGATGTTACAATGAACCCAGAGTCAGGATGTGAAAAAGAATTGAGAAGCTTCCTCGTATTCTTACCCATAAATCCATTCTCAATCAAAAGTAAAAGACACTGGAAATTCACTCATTGCGTGAAAGCTGTCACAAAATTTACAGACATAATTGTTTAAAACAAATATATCACATGAACCAGTTTGAGGTATTTTCTCAGCCTGTTTTTGTTTGCTGGATCCATGCAACAGTGCATCAAAGGTTTTCATCCATTCATTTTTATTGGTAATCCATATCATGTTGAATCAGAATCAGATTTATTATCACTGACAGATGAGGTGAAATTTGTAGTTTTGCAGCAGCAGTACAATGCAAATACATAAAAATCCATAAATTAAAAAAATAAATAAATAGTGCAAAGAAAAGGCATAATGAGGTAGTATTTATGGATCATTCAGAAATCTGATGGTGAAGGGAAAGAAGCTGTTCCTGAAACAACTGAGTGTGGGTCTTCAGGCTCCTGTACCTCCTCCCTGATGGTGGTAATTAGAAGCAGTCATGTCCCAGATGGTGAAGGTCCTTAGTGATGAATGCCACCTTCTTGAGGCACCACCTCTTGAAGATGTCCTCAATGGTGGGGAGGATTGTGCCCGTGATAGAACTGGCTGAGTCTACAACCCTTTACAGCCTTTTGTGATCCTGTACATTGGAGGCTTCATACCAGGCTGTGATGCAACTAGTCAAAATGCTCTCCACCATGCATCTATGGAAAGTTGTAAGAGTCTTTGGCAATATACTGTTGTGAAACAGGTTCGAGGTCGCGAAGGACAAGGACTCTGAACACAGTCTTAGAGTTAAATGATGGTCTCTCCAATGTCATGTCACAATTCCTTGGAGCAAACAAAGAGAGTGAACATGGCACATGTGGCATTCTTTATAGAGCTGGAGGGCTGGGGGGTCCAACCCAGGTAGTTCAAACTGGCCAATGACCTGGTGCCAGCAAGGACTAATTGATCACAGGAGGTCAATGGCCCGAAGCCAAGTACAAAGGTGCTTAAAGGGGCCAATGGTCAGGTGTGAACTGATGGGTGGGGTGGAACCAGGCCTTGATTGACAGTGGTGTGTCTTTTGACCAGGTACTGGGCAGTGCTGTCACTGACAGCCACAGCCCTCCACAATACACGTACCAAATCTCCTCAAATTCCAAATAGATCCAGTACTGTTGCCTGACATTTGTTCTACAAGCAATGTCAGAACAGTACATGGATTAAATTGCTTTTTTTAAAAAATCAGTGCATGACAGTTATCATAGCATTAATTTCATTCATTTGTTGAGAAACTTTTCTGCCTGCTAGTATGCAAGGCGCAGTCCCAAATTCAATCATGTACACATATTTTAAATTAATTTACATGTTTGCTCCAAAGTTCTCAGGGTATAATCCTCCTGACACTTCTTCCAGAGAGGCCAAGGAGATAACCATACAGTAATGGGCCAAATTGCATAAAATTCCTTGAACAAAGATGCAATGCACTGAACAGAAATGTTGAGAAAGGGGTTTCACTATTTTACTGCTTAATTGTAGAAAACACCATCTGTATTTAACATTATTAAAGAAAGAGTTCATTTTCTCCAGTCAGTGATACATTTCCCTATCTATACTCATTTCTTTATCATTGTAATTGTGCAAATCTACTTCTTAAGTTTCAAGTCTCATAATATACAGATAATGGTAATTGTCTACTTAATATAAATCATGCCCACCTTCTTAATGTCTGGCAGTCACTTAAAATTCATTGGGAGATACATAGGGACAGGCTTGTGTTTTAAATGAAATTTCATAAATACACTGAACCTGAATTTCTTCACTAGATTAGGATGTAATCTTCTGTTAGGAGATAGCATTTGTACAGGTTGAACAACTTAATCCAAGAAAGAATTTTCATTTTTTCACTCAAAGGCATATTTATTGTCCACCCTTTCACATGGTATTTTAAATGCTGTTTTCCAAGGTTATCTTTCAATTGTAGTTTATTCCTTATACTTGAACTGAATCTATACAATATTTGTGCTGAGGATGAGATAGAAAGGAAAGTCTTGCATTTATGTCATACCTTTCACAAATGTATAATGTACCAAAATACTTTGTACTTGGTATAACATATGACTCTGAGTTGAATTTTGAACTTTATATCCCTGCTCTCTCCAGCATTGTGTATTCTTTATTATAATGGTGCTCATTCAAGCATTGTCATAGCTCAAATGCTACTGAAATCTATGCTTTTGTTACCTTCAAACTTCACCAATGGTTGAAGTCATACCTCATACAAAGGACAATGGTTGAGGTTGTTGGAAATCCATCATCCAAGCCCTAGGATTTCACTGCAGAAGTTCTTCAGGGCAGTGTTCTGGGCCCAAATATCTTCAGTTGTTTCTTCTTTCATTAGATAAGGAGTGATGTTTTCTAACAATTGCACAATGTTCAATTCCAGTGGGAACTCCTCAGCAAATGAAGCAGTTCATATGTGCCTGCAAGACTTAGACAATATTAATGGTATTGGTAAGTGGCAAATACCATTTCAGCCAATAACGATCTCCAACAAGAGAGATTTTAATCACCTACCTCTGACATTCAGAGCCATTAACATCCTTGATCACCACCTGGGGATCGCCATTGACCAGATACTTAACTGGATCAGTCACATAAATACTGTGGCTACAGAACAGATTTGTTGGTAGTTTTTCCTGCACCAATTTTCTGAGTTTGTCCTGAAACTCTACAGGTAGGGAAAACATTTGGCTCATCGAGCAGCACAATCCAGAACTCTGCTGAATTGTTTCTTAAAAAGTGACCAAGAACCACAAATAAAACAATATATAAACACAAACACAACAATTAATTTCACGTAAAATGTCACATGAAATTACCAAGAGTATGCTATAAATATTCTATTTTAGTGTATTATATAAAGTATAAATACTCTATGTAATACATTCAATCTATTATACCCTTAATAGGACTTCTGTATTCTATTTTTTACTCAGCTTCAACATTTAACTCTACATCCTGGCACTTCTCTATCTCTACAAGGGTGGTCAATTCTGTGTGCAGTTTCCTGGAAAACAACTGTTTAACTTGAAATATCATTCATTTATCTTTTACGTAGAACTTATCATGACGATCTGTCAATAACTTGTTGCAATTTTCCCATCCCCTCTCTCTAAGCCCTCTTTATTTATAATCTAAAATCATACTCAATTTAATCAAAGCAACTTTGCCATACTTGTCCAATACTGGCATGACAAATATTATTTGATGGAGAAAAGTTTGAGCTTATTAAAGGTCTGAAGGTTGCTATGAGTACTTCCCCTGATATTTACACTTGCAAATGGCTGTTGAGGACAGACTTAACCATATTGGAGCCAATGTTGTTATCTTCATGATGATTTGCAACTTTTGTGACATTGTGACATAGCAGGGATCCAGAAGAAAAGCTTGTACAAATACTTCAGGATTTCCTTTCCACCTTACAGCTTGTTTGACATTTCAGAACTGACAATGGACTCCCCACAACATAGGATGAAAGCAATTCCAGTATATTTTTGGTCAACATCAGTTCATTGTGTGAGGTGCATTCTTGCTGAAAGCTTCTGACTATAGGTCAAGCACTGGGTATCCTGCAGCAGGTGCTCAGTTCCTGACAGTCCAAAGCCTTTCCACCATCCACAAGGCACAAGACACAACTCCACATCCCTGCAAGAGTGCTGCTTGAATAACTTCAAAGAAGCTCGACACTATCTTGGACTAAGCTTGTTTGCCTCCCTCATTCTCCCATCTACCAGTGCAGAGAGCCTGTAGTGTACCATCTACAACTGCACTGCAGATACTTGCCCAGGCTACACCTTCAGCACTTCCAGACCTGCAAACTCTACCACCAAGAAGGACAAAGTTACCACTTGCAGGTTCCCCTCAAAAATCACATACCATCTTGATTTGCAAATATATCACCTATTCTTAACAACATTTGGTTTAAGTCTTTACTACTCATCAATTATAATATTCTATAATGTTTCAGTGAAATGCAGTCTTGCTTTTTAAATGCACTGCATAAATGTTTTGTTATTGTGACACAGCAGTCATTTTGGACACAGCTGAATCCAAGAAATGAAAATGTGATTGTGATCAGTAGTCTTGAGTGTATTGATGAAGGAATAAATATCAGCTAGTTACCTTGTTCTTCTTCTTTTTTAAAAAAAGGATCTTAACCCTGGACATAAGAAAATAAAAAAAATAATTTGAGGCACAAGTTGGCCAAATGGTGCCTTGAGTCTTGTTCACCATTCAATATTATTGTGGCTGATCTGATATTGGACTCAACTCTACTCTCCTGTTTATTTTCCATAATCACAATGACATAAGTATTGTCAACTTATAGAGAAAATTACAATGGCACCTATGCTGTCCAGGTCTCCTTTGCTGATGATAACTAATATTAAGGTTATCAAAGGATATAGGATAGAGAGGAAAGTGACACTGAGACAGGAGATGAACCATATTCTTGATGAAAGATGAAGCAAACTCAAAGGGCCAAGTGGCCCATTTCTGCTTGTATTTCTCATGTTCTTATAAGATATGATAAGATATCTTTATTAGTCACATGTACATCGAAACACACAGTGAAAGGCATCTTTTTGCGTAGAGTGTTCTGGGGACAGCCTGCAAGTGTCGTCACGCTTCCAGCACCAACAGAGCAGTCCCATTCCTAACCTGTACGTCTTTGGAATGTGGGAGGAAACTGGAGCACCCAAAGGAAACCCACGCAGACATAGGGAGAACGTACAAACTCCTTACAGACAGCAGTGGGAATTGAACCCGGGTCACTGGTGCTGTAAGAGCGTTATGCTAACCGCTACACTACCGTGCCTGCCCATCTCTTAGGAATTAGTCAACCACCCAGTAACTATATTTAGATGAAGATTTTCCATAAATTTGCTTTCTCTCTAGACCAAAAATCTATCTAATTCTGCCTTGAATAGTTTCAAAGGTTTCTAGGAAAGAGAATTCCAAAGATTCACAGCCCTCAGCGAAAAGATATTCCTCTTCAACTCAGTGGTAAATAGATTACCTGTTTTCGAAAGCCAGATAATCTTTGACTCTCTCTTATTTATCTAGTCTTGCCTTCATCTTTCAGAATTAAAAGGATGGTTTGTGTGTTTAATAATCTTGATATATTTACATATTTCTGTTTTGACGTCTGCAATATGTCCAGAATTTCTTCAATAGTCACATCAAACAGAATGCATCTGCTATGATTCACTCCTAGCAAATAAAAACATTCATTTATATTTCCCAAACACAGTATTAATGAGCTCAAAACTATATAAAGGCAAATTCACTAATGCTACTGATCCTACAAGTCAACAAGATTCAAAGAAATTAAGTGTTACAACCCTCTCTCACCTAGACTCTTGTTGTGTGTGGTTTTCCAGTAGAAGCACAGGGTCAGTGAATTTACCACATACAGAAATAGAAATATAACTTTCTCTTGGTGTAAATGTCAAGAATTGATTCTGAAGTAAGATTTATTAGACTATTTCCTGTTCAAGCTGGGTATATCTCCACAGTACAGCAGTTATGACTCAACATTAAGTAAACAACCTTTCACTAAATTACACATTGATTTTGCTGGGTTTTTACACAATGACATAAGTATTGTCAACCTATAAAGAAAATGGCTAATGGCACCTATGCTGTCAGAATCACCAGGTCTCCTTTGCTGATGGTAACTAATCTTAAGGTTATGAAGGAATATAGGATAGAGAGGAAAATGACACTGAGACAGGAAATCAACTATGTTCTTGATGAAAGATAGAGTAAACTCAGAAGACTGAATGGTCCATTTCTGCTTACATTTTTTATGTTCTTATCTCTCAGGAATTAGTCAACAACTGCAGCGACTATATTTAGAAGAAGATTTAGATATCTTGGGTTAAGCATTAGAGAAGTCTAGTCTGATTTCGATTTACAGGTGCTCCTTATGGGCCTGTGTAACTTTGCAATACCTGTATACATATCCATACTGTAGTTGACAGCAAGTGAACTGAATTATTATATATTCCACTTACATTTGATGGAAAAGTTTTTGTGATTTCTACAAGGATATCCGGATATAAAGCCGACTGGTGTGGAAAATGTAAATGTTATATTAGAATCAATGGAGAACTATCTGATACTATTCGGTTTCCTGAAGAAGATTCCTTAAGGCTTTATTCTGCTTTTAAACAATACTAAATTATTGTCAGAATTGGTGTAGTCAGAAATTCATCCTTTGTTGTGCAAGCCAAATGAGCAATGTGGTGATGTATGTAAGTAAACTCTGCTTCATTAATTCGGTTGTATTGATTTTAACTTAATTGCATTTCTGATTTGACATTCAGCATACATGCATTACTGAATCCTATGTTTAGCCCATACAACAGACAACAATTTTCTTCTCAGTGTCCCTGTGTTCTCAGGATATTAGTGACAGTTGCAAGTTTGCACGCATTGTCTATTCCTAAGTGTCTTTAGCTGGTTATTGTGAACCATTGTCCCTCCATAGGCTAAGAAGAGAAAACCAGGATCTTCATCTTACAATGATGAAAGACCAATCTGTATCTAAATCAGGCCAATGTAACTTAAAGGGAAGCTTTAAAGTATTTCTTTAAAATTTCTCCTGGATCATTTTTATTCATAGTGATGAAAGCTGCTTGTTACACTTACTGAATATGCATCTTGTAGATAATAGCCATAATGCTGGTGGTGTGTATTGGTTTATTATTGTCACTTGTACTGAGGTACAGTGAAAAGCTTGTCTTACAAACCGATCATACAGGTCAATTCGTTACACAGTGCAGTTACATTGAGTTAGTACAGGGTAAAAACAATAACAGTACAAAGTGTCACAGCTACAGAGAAAGTGCAGTGCAATAAGGTGCAAGGTCACAACAAGGTAGATCGTGAAGTCATAGTGCATCTCATTGTATAAGGGAACCGTTCAATAGTCTTATCACAGTGGGGCAGAAGCTGTCCTTAAGTCTGGTGGTACGTGCCCTCAGGCTCCTTATCTTCTACCCGATGGAAGAGGAGAGAAGAGAAAATGTCCCGGGTGGGTGGGGTCTTTGATTATGCTGGCTGCTTCACCAAGACAATGAGAGGTAAAGACAGAGTCCAAGGAGGGGAGGCTGGTGTCCGTGATGCACCGGGCTGTGTCCACAACTCTCTGCAGTTTCTTGCAGTCCTGGGCAGAGCAGTTGCCGTACCAATCCATGATACATCCAGATAGGATGCTTTCTATGGTGCATCAGTAAAAGTTGGTGAGAGTCATAGGGGACAAACCAATTTCTTTAGACTCCTGAGGAAGTAGAGGAGTAGAGGTGCTGGTGAGCTTTCTTGGCTGTGGCATCTACGTGATTTGACCAGGACAGGCTGGTGGTGATGTTCACACCCAGGAACTTGAAGCTCTCAACCCTCTCGACCTCAGCACCGTTGATGTGGACAGGTGCATGTACACCGCCCCCTTTCCTGAAGTCAATGACCAGCTCTTTTGTTTTGTTGACATTGAAGGAAAGGTTGTTGTCATGACACCATTCCACTAAGCTCTCTATCTCCTTCCTGTACTCCGACTCATTGCTGTTTGAGATACGGCCTACAACGGTGGTATCTGCAAACTTGTAGATAGATTAGCTTGGGTAGTGAGTCAAGGAGGAAAGAACATGGATCAAATTAATTTCTTTGTTCTGCACTTTGTTGATCTTCCTTAATATTATTGTGGCTGAACCCATTTGGCATAATGGTATGCATTCCATCACTCTGTACTGCAGATGTTTCAAAGGCTATTCCTCAAAAAAATTGGCCTCTGATCTGCACAAATTGTTATTTTTTCTGGTGAATGCTGACTTCTAAGATGGTATGGGTGATTCTGAAAGTCACAAAGAAGTGTTAGTGATGTCAGGATAGGGATGATAATTTTGGCTACCATGCTGGTGAAAATGTTACCTACTGATTATTAGTCCAAGCAACTGGTAAATAAATAGATTAAGAAATTAATTTAGTACAGTGGATTTATCTTGTTTCTTGTGGCGAGAATGGACCTAGAGATTTTCCTCTATTGCCAGTTAAGTACCCATGTCATAGAGAGTTCCTCTATTTTCAAAATGACTTCTATATTTGGAAGGCAATTAGATCAGGAGACTAAATCATCAGATTAGTCAAGCCGAGAAGTTAAATCATAGATACAATTAACAACAGCAGTATGTTGTATATCAAGTCTTGCCTTCCCTTCTTAGCTTTCATTTTCACATTAAGGAGCGAGTAAACCTTATTTGATTTTCTGGATGGAAAAGATTGAACTGGTTTCAGACAATGGTTTCTTTTTCTGTTTGTATGAAGGGATTAGCTCTCTATTGGTAAGTGTAATTACAGTTCGAGTAATAGTGTATCGGCACTAATATTAATCTTATTCAACTGAGATAAATAAGTAAACACACAACATAAATTATCAGTTCCGTGAAAGCTGTGTGAAGATTAAAATGTTACTGAAATTTTTATTTTTACTCAGATGGGGGAGGTACACAATACTCACTGGAATGCAAATATAAAATTTCTTCCAAGTCAGGTGGAATAATCAGATAAACCACAAGTAGAGCATTAAAACTTGTTTTATCACAAACTATAATATGTTCTGCAATCAGTATTCTGTTTAATGTAATGAGAGCATAAAAAAGACAATTTAAATATAGATTTTCCTCTCCTGTCAATTTTCTCTCTACTAATGCTTCGTAACCTGCCTGGGCAACCATTACTCATGAGTTGCTCCTGACAATTAGTGTCAGCAGGCTACTGACTCATGGAGCACAACTTTAGAAAGTGATCAGGTGCAGAAACTGTGACTGTATTTCCATTCCCTAACTCTGCAGGCATTGATGCCAATTATTGCCCTCTCTGGTGTTGCTCCAGCTGAGCTTACCGAACTCCATGCAAATTGCACAATGAACTTTAGACCTTGCTGGTTTGTCTGGTTCTACTGCTCACTATGTAAAATTGCCAAGTCATTAGGAGAGTTTTTCTTATTAATTTACATTAAGTGACAGCTGTAGAGAGGACATCTTGATACTCCACTGAAAGATGCAGTGACATTCTCCCCGCTCCCCTTTGACACTGAGCAACTGACTTCCTGGTGTCGTAGGAATGTAGAAAAATCAACACCCTCCAGGAAGTCCATAATGACACACAGTAGTTGAGGAAATATAGCAGGGCATGACCTTGTCATAATCTAATATGTCTGCAGATTACTCTGAGTAGATTTGTTACTGGTAAAAAGTAATGCAAGTGCAAAGTTATGGGTACATGATTGTAAATTTCTTTGCTAACACTGCCTTTGACCACCTTTTCCAAAAAGGAGCTTGTGACTACAGAATCAACTGTTAAATTTCTTGTTGTGATTGACATGGTTAACTGCAAACCTTTGTCCAAAGTCCCTCTTCCATGCTTGGTTCAGTTATTGCTTATCTGACTGCAGCCAAAGCATCCTTCTCTGTTATTGAGCTCCCTCTCACTGTCAGCTTGGAAAGGGATCCACTTGTCTCTTTCCCTTCCTCAGCTAGAGATTTGCCTGTTGGTGATATTATTTGCAAGCACAGGTTCAGGTTCCACATGAAAGCATTCATCCATGCCTCCTCAATGCCTATCTCACTTCTCCATAAACGCCAAGCTTTCAGACAATGTTTTGGGATGACACAGTGGTGCAGCAGTCAGAGCTACTGCCTCACAGGTCGAAGCACCCAGATTTGCTTCTGATCTTGTATGCTATTTGTGTGGTTTGTGTGTTCTCCTTTGTGGGTTTCCTCCAGATGCTTTGATTTCCTTCCACATGCCAGAGACATGCTGGTTAGTAGGTTCATTGGCTACTGCAACTTGCCCCAAGTGCTAGTGAGCTTCAGGATAATTAGTGTGAGAGGGGTGGGAAGTTGATGGGGATGCAAGAGTAAAAAGAAATGGAATTAGAGCAGATGGCTGCTTGATGGTCATTGTGGACATGGTAGGTCAAAGGGATTGTTTCCATGTTGCATGACCCTTAATAGCAATAACCAATCAATTTGGTCCTGTCGTGACCACCACTTCCATCCTGTTGACCACATTTCCCTGCCCCACCATTACATCAGGCTTGGCTAAGTTGTTCATTACTTCTGCATTTTGCTTGTTTTGCAATCTCATTTTCATTGTGGCCATTATAAACGATTGCTTACATCTATCTCTGCAGCATCACTTGGTGCTCCTCTTTCCCAAACCATCTGCTTCTGAAACCATATTTCATACCTTTGGTACCTCTGGTTTCAATTGCTGTTGCACTGTCTTGGCCAGCTCCCCTCTTCCACCCACCATAAACTGCAGCTCTTCTGAGAACTTTCCATATCCTTCACTGGAAACAAAAACTAGAATTAAGCCATATCAGAAAGAAAAAGAGAATGAATTGGAGAAGAAAAAAAGTTTGCTTACTGCTTGCATTATAGCACACCAAATGAGTACCTCTGAAATGTAATCATTTTTATAATGCAGGAAACTATCATCCTAATTGAGAACAACATCCATGGCACTGAAGTGGCACTGAAGTCTCTATTATGGGCTAAGCTTCAGCACTCCCACTGTTTTGTATGAGAGAAGAATCTAAGAATGAGATGATATTTTTCAAAGTCTCCAACACATTTCAAAAGCCAGAGATGATTTTCAAAGTTAAAGCCAAGATTATAGAACTCAGAATTGGCAGAACTATCACTGGGAGCTCCAATAAAATGAGCCCAAAACTGCAGTCATGAAAACAGAGAGTCATACAGCAGGAAAACAGGATCTTCAGTCCAAAGAGTTCATGCCAACTATCACCCATTTACATTAAAGCTACACTAATCCCATTTTATTCTCCCGACATTCCCATAAATTTCCCCAGAGTGTATCACTGACCTAAATACTTGGTGGCAATTTGCAGTGGCCAATCAACCTGTATATCTTGGGATGTGGGAAGAAACCGGAGCACCTGGAGGAAACCCACACAGTCACAGGGAGAACATTCAAACTCCACACAAACAGCACCATGGATCAAGATGAACACAGGTTACTGGAGCTCTGAAGTAACAGCTCTACTGAGCCAATGTGCAGTGCTCCTAGGGATCAATTTTAACTTTAACATCCCATGAGCTTTTGGAATGTTCCACACAAGTTGGAGCTAGACTCTTCAGTGCGTAAAATGGGCTTTGTTGTACCAGTGGCCTGGTTCATGCAGTGCCTGACAACAGTTATATTGTTGCTTTGGAACATCCTCCTATGGATATTGTCGAGAGGTCGTTCATCAGGAGTAACGTAATTAAAAGTCAGACACTGCAGTTCAGTACCATCTGTTTTGTCCCACTGGCCAAAATGTACTTCTGCTCCTACGTGCCGGCTCCTATTGTTAGCAGACTTACTGGAGGTAATCTAGTGCATGAGCAATAGGATGCTAAGATCTATCAGTTTCAACTTTCTTGTTATCACACTGCCCATTTGCAGATGGTTTGGGTTATAATCCAGACATTACTTTGGTGGTTTTGTATTTTTTAGTTTGGATCCTAGCTGCACATATTCCTTCAGACAGAACCTCCTTCTTTGCTCTGCCTATGTCATTGAGTCCCACATGGACAAAGACAACTGGATATTCTCCTTCCCACTCTGACTTCCTCTGCAGCCCTGAGAAGATGTACTTAACCTTGGCACTGGCCAGATGATGCAGCTCAGGGATTTATTCTCGTGGCAGCAAAAAACATCAATTCCCTTGCTGTATAGTCCTCTATCACGACCACATTTCTTTTCATTCCCTAAACTCGAATGGCACATTGTGCTGTGGTCTGTTTGTTCATCTGCACAGGTTCTAAGAATCTTGTATCCTTCGGTGAAATGCAAGTGTTGAGACTTCTCCAACTTTATCTTCTGGATCCCCGTATCTGCTTCGTAACCATAACCTGCTGTTCCTCTTGACTGATTATATGTGCAGTACTTAATCTAAGTGATACGACTGCCTCTTGGGACAAAGAATGCAGTTAGCACTCCATCCTCTGAGGCATCATAGAATCTCGGACTCCATCTCATCAAACCTTTGCCAAAATTCCTTAAACTGCAAGCATGCATTGTAGATATGATCCCCCTGGATCACATTGTTTTCCATGAGGTCCTATATATTATTGCTGCTATAGATCACTTACCCTGCCATGTCTGTCTCAATTTAATTTAATTAGCTTAATTTTTAAAACATACAGCTAAACCATTGTCCTTATTGCACCAAAGTACCTTATTCTCTGAAGACCTCAGTCCACATAGGACACTGTATGCTGTGGTAAAAGACACACAGATGTTGCTTCCTTGGCCATCTTACTCCATCCTTTCTCCTTTGTATTTGTACCCAATGAATTTCACAGTGCTGTCCAACTTCAATACACAGGGTGCTAATTACTGAGTGGGGAAGACTGAGTTCAAATGATTTTGGACACCCCAAAAGATAAATGTGTGCCTTGTCCTCTACTGATAAATGACTTCTTTATTTCTGTGAGACCAAGGAAAGGAAGAAAGGAATAAAGGGTGTATATTAGTGTAGGGTGTAAACAGACATGAGTGTCAGCTTTTTGAAGGATCACTTTGGTGTACAGTCCACACAGGGAGAGAGTTCAGTGAGAAGAGGAAAAAGGTGCATGATGAGCAAATATTCCAATAAAATCCACTACCTTCACCATTGCATCACTCCATGTGTAGACAATATCTTCCAATAAAGAGGATAAGGATGAAAGTTTTTCCTATTTGTGTCTTCTCCCTGAAGTTGTGTGCCAACTTTTCCTGCAAGAAGAAAGTGAGTATTTTCTTGCTGACAGAAGCTCAGGAAAATATAGTTGTTGGTGTAGAATACTGTGTTAATGTGTGATAAATGTTTGAGGGAGTAGACATGTGTGAGACAGGTGAAGAGTGCACCAGTATGTTGTAGCAGATTGGGTAAGGTCTGCTATTTATTACAAGGGAGTGTTGACAAGTTTTATTGGAATGGTGGTGTATAACCAAAGAATGTTCAATGATGATATCAATGCGTTTTTTCTCCCTGGCAATGAAGCTAGATTGTTGGGTGCAGTGCTCTTTGCATAAATCCGCTGAACCCTTGTGCCTTGATCCTGCATGCATCTGGCATCAGGAGGAAATAACACTACAAACTCCAATTCAACCTTTGAAAATTTGGTGAGGTTCGGGTCTTTGCTCCAACCCTTCTCTTATTGCAATTTCAGTTCAACTGTGCTTCATTTGGCAACATCCACAGTGCACTTGCTCATGAAGAGATTCATGCTGCCACTAACTGGCAGTGACACCTGATTTCTCAACCAGCAAATCAGTGAGTTGTCAGTAAACAGAGTGAGTAGCTCTGGTAGGTTATGAATAACGCTGAAGTGGGGCACCAAGTCCAAACTCACATGCACTTCTTGTTTACATCGACAGAACACATGCCTGTTTCATCCTGATTTCTAGTGCTGCTCTAATTTCTCAGCCTATAATTTACAGATAAATATTGCTTTTTAGCCAAAACAGCATTTGGCTCATCATTGTTAAACATTTGAGAGACAATTTAGGCCAAAAATTATATAATTTTCACTCAGCAATTCAAACTGATTTAAAAACACCAGAAAGCAATTAACGAAAATACATTTTACTCAAAGGTATTTAACTCCTAAATATGAGCATGTCTATAGGTCAAGCTTGCTGTATTTATTGTGCTGAGCATTAAAAAACAGATAATGGTGAAACATTTTATGCTGGGAACAGCTCTATGTATGTAAATGTTATACTTAGAGGAGGATATTTATGCAGTGGAAGTGAATGGGAAATGGTGTGGTAAATTACTTTGAGAACCAGGATTCTAAATGAAGCACAACAGCCATTCTCAGCAAAGGACCACAGATTGTATTTTGTACGTGCCATGAAATACAAATTTTACAAAGAATGGGTAATGACTTGTTTGTACCTTTCAGTAACACTTCCCATTCTGATTCTAGCTAACGGCTATTTAAGTCATGATGAGGAAATGTTAAGGAAGGATTCCTTTCTGTTGGGCAAAGGGAAGGCTTTGAGGTGACTTCAATTAATTTTTTCAAGATTATGAATAGACTAACACAGTTATCAAAGAGTATTAATTCTGAGTAATGTTCAAAGGTTGTGAGATAACAATAAGTGATTAAGAGTAAAAGATGAAGTTTGGCAGAACTTTTCCACCCAAATAATAAAGAATTGGTTCAAGAGACAATCAAACGTGTTTGAGAGAAAAGAAGATGTCGGGCAAATGGAGCAAAAGGAGGAAAGTGTGATTGATCTTTAGAATATCAATAATGTAGTTTTTCTTGTTTCTAAAAATTGTTTCCTGATGTATTGAACAAAATGTCCAGGTGCAGAATAGCACCAGCTCCCATAAACTCTGCTCCTGTTAGTTCAGTAATATCAATGCCATTGATTATCAGCCATGTGTGATATTACTAAGAGTAACTGAAGGATTGATAGCTACATGTTCATGATTTCCTAGCAGGTCTCTGCTGTGTACTTTTGCTCTCTGGGATGATCCAATTAAAAACTCCGCTCTTCAGAATGTTCTCCATTGTTCTGCATGTCAAGTATAAGATTTTGCCCTTGAAAAATAAATCAATGATCTGAATTGATATCAATATAGTTCTATGAACCTCACTGCACTGAAGCTGACGTCACACTTTCCCTTTTTATTAGGATTGTTTTGTTAAGGTTATACATGCAATTGACCAGATCACATATAAAGTAAGATTTCTTTATTAGTCAAATCAGTACATCGAAACACACAGTGAAATGCATCTTTTGCATAGAATGTTCTGGGGGCAGCCCGCAAGTTGTCGTGGAACATAGAACAGTACAGCACAAAACAGGCCCTTCGGACTACAATGTTATGCCGACGTAGCTAATCCCTCCTACCTACAGAATGCTCATATCCTTCCATTTCCTCTCATTCATGTGCCCATCCAAGCCCCTCTTAAAAGCCCCCAATAAATTTTCCTCCACCACCTAATCAGGCAATGCATTCCAGGCATCCAACACTCTCTCAGTAAAAAAAAGTACCCCTCCCGTCTGTTCTGAACTTACCGCCTCTTGTCTTAAACGCAGGCCCTCTGGTACTGGTTCGCTCAATAATGGGAAAAAGATATTGCTTGTCCACCCTATCTATGCCCCTCATAATTTTATACACTTCCAAAAGATCACACCTCAGCCATGCTGTGGGCATTCTCCCACCACCTGCTAGCCCCATGGTTGCCAAAACTGAGGGGACAGCCACGGAACTGGGGCATCAAGAGTAGATCAAGCTGTAGGTGACAACCAGACCTCCAGATGATTTCACCTCATGTTGTCAAAGACCTGTTTCACTGTTCTTAGAAGTCTCTGATAATCAGGAACATATGAAAACAGAGGAAAATTAATCTAAATAATGTTAAGAACTAAAATAATTAGACAATGTATTTACTTGGAAATAAATTTAGCAGCAGTTAATTAAAATATAAGTAAAGAGAAATAAACAAAAAGCTTAGCTTGATGTCTTTTTAATTAAGATCACACTAAATCTGCCAGCTATGGCTGGCATAAAGCAAAGGGGCCAGTCACAAAGAGTATCCAGTTCCTCAGTCAGTGTACTGTAGAATGCCAGTGAATTCAATGGTAAGTGCAGGGGCAGAAGTGATAGGCCCTAACCAGAATGAGGGGAAACATGTAGTACACCTAGCTGGTAGATCCCTATGGAACCATAAGTCCTCTCTCAACATGATGCAGCTCATTATCACCTCCACACAGGGCGAAAGACTCAGCAGGTGTCTTCAGAGGCAGAAAATCAAAATGGAGAAACAGACTTGTTTTCTGTAGCAGATGGATGGTACTTTTTGCTTATGCTTTGTTCATAGGAGCCTATAATTTTTATGCCCTGTTTTGTCAATTGTTGAATTAATTACATCCATGTACATAGTTGTTCAATTGAAAGGGGGAAACAAAGTTTCCCAGCAATTGGACATTTTTCCTTTCCCTTCCCTGATCTCCTGCTTTTTCAGTTTTGTTAGTTTTCCATTTAAAGATTTTTTACAAGCTAATTTACCATGTACAGTAGTAGGTCATTGGTATACTGATTAGACATTGTCCTTGGCAGTTAATGATTTATCTTCATTTGAGGTCTGATACACTGGGACATATCTTCCATTGCCCCAAAATCACTGGCTGTGTACCCTTCAGATATGCTGTTCATTCCAGCCTGGCTCCTATGCAGTCTTTTGCCAGAAGTTCAGGTCCTAGTACTTCAGTGTGGCTCAACATGACCCAGGGACTGCCTCACTGTAGGCATCTAGCTTCACTCACAGAACTTCTTCAAGAACAGGTGAGACCCTGTCCCTAGATTCACTGGCTGTCAAAGCTTCAGTGTAATCAGGGCCCTTGGATGTTTTCTGAACATCATAAACATTCAATAACATTGTGAAAAGTAAATAAAATTTCCTTTTTTTTTCATTTAAAGAGCTATAAAGCACATTCACATCTAAAATCATGGAATATAATAAAATACATAATTAAAAGAAAGATACCATTCTCCCAGGAGATGATGTCTCTTATTTATCTGGATGGAAACCACTGTGCTTGTGATAGTTTACCCTGGCACAGACTCAACAGGCAGGGGTTCCGGCCTAAGACTGACAAGGCTTGCAGAAGATTCATTGGAATCCATATGTGTATCCATATGTGAAAATGTGATTTAATTGCTTATGCAATGGCCTGAAGGAAAGTTGACATCATTCTATGTGAATCATCGGTGGAAATCATATCATTGTAGAAGCACAATGTGATTATATTTGATTAATTTGACCATGCCTGGTCAAATTTCTAGTGTGGTGTGACTCATCCCAGAAATTATCCCTATTACATTTTGCAATCACATAGTGCTACATATGCAAATTTCTAGGCTTTATTTCTTATTTTTCCTTTCATTTTATCTAATTTCTTATCATTTGTACCTCATTTAATTCAGCCTTTCCTTTCTGTATCAAGTAAAGACAAGCAAGCTGTGGGAGTTTATAAATCCCCAGCACTCAGGACAAGTGTGTCTATACCTTTTGATTAATTATATTAATTAACATTAATGCAATGGATATAAACTTGGATGAATGGCTTAACTTTATTATCATTATTTTTGGCCTACTTTTTACATGGTTAATTACTTTTCTTGTCCAATAAAATACACTTTTTAAAATTAAATGACTGAAATTACACGTTGCAAGTATTAGTTTACAGCAATTTGCACATTCATGTGAAAGTTTTTTGAATGCTATTTTGTTGGAGGTGCTAAGTCTTCACAAATTTTGAATTATATAGTTCTGTGTTTTATTTTTTAATGTAACTTAGTTTCTAGTTTTTAAACTTGATTTTGTCTCACTTAATGAAGTGGTACTGTTGGGGTCAGTACCACAAACATTGTATTGTTAAGTATGCTGAAATTGAACTCTGACTCCACAATACTTTAAATAACTTAATGGTTATGAATCTCACAATTACATATGGATAATTAGGCTGTAATTTCTTTCAAGTTAGCTATCAAGTCTGTAAAATGGCCAACATTATCTGATTTCAGATACAGTCATGATCCAAATGGTTTTGTGGGGTGGACTTTTTTTTCACTTCTGCATTTAGGGTATGTCAAATGTTCAGATACAGTGCTGAAGAGATAGGGGTGAGGGGTGTATTGTGGCAGATCTTCACCCTCAGATTGTTTCATGAAAGCTTGAGTCTGAAAATGAGTCTTGCTTTATAACAAAAGTGCAAATCCAGCACTGTCATGCATTTGTGAAAACTCAGGACCTTTCTGTGCCACTTTCCTAACAGTGCATCATAAAGTGAACACATAAAGAGTGCTCCAGAATCCTCAAGTCAATCTTCCCCCAGCACAGCAGAATTGGTGGTATTCTGGGGACACTCTGAAGAAGAGGGTCAGGAAGTAGCAAGATGCTTCCAACAGAAATTTGACAGTTCAGATGTTAGCAATTAGAGATCTAGCTGCAGATCATAGATGTAAGATGTAAGCATCCTATGTATGCTTACATTTGCTCAAAGAACTTACACTGTGTCGCTCACTACCCATACTATGAGCTGAGGTTGAAGCATTATTTTTCCCTTCAATCATTATATCACTAAGACTACATATCATTTGAAGACACTGCAAATGTCCTCCAATCCATCCCTAGCTCATTTGAAACATGTTTCCTTGTATGTAGCTGGCCTGTGTCAACATAGGATTGAAGGTCTGTGCAAGACTTCTGAAAGGGAGATGTATTTCCCATGGGTGACATTTTCTGAGAGGCCATCAGAAGAAATCAAAGAAATAGTGGTCATTGGATAAATGTATATCAGAAATTCTAAGTATTAGGTGGGAATCGGAAGGGGCAAGACAATAGAATTCTACACAAGGTTTGACAACATTTAATCAGGATTTTTCTGTTAGGTGATATTACTGAATGTACAAGTTTCCCTTAATTCTGCATGGTAGATAACAAATTATGCATTTAGCTGAAGATGGATGTTTAATTTTCACTCTTGTAATTCCTCACAACCTAATATGTTTGTGCCTTTATGATGATGGAATTTACATCTTTTCGGCTGATACATTTTTTGTAGCTAAATGGCTCCTGAGGCAAAAACATTTGACTGGAAAAGATTTTCTCAAGAAGTCATTATAATGTGATAAGCCTAAAGCAAAGTAAAACTTTTCTACATTTGTGAACCATAATAAATACAAATGTCCAGAAAGAAATACTGCAAAAATTTCTTCTGTAGCATGACAATAACCCTGGAGAGAAAATAAAGATTAACTAACAGAGAAATGGACATATCATTTAGGAAAATCTAGTAAGTGGAAGAGAAAATGATTTATATTTTACCATAAATCATCAAGCTTCAAACTGTCATTCATCATCAAGAAGTTTAAAATTAGCTGTACTGGTAGATTTTCCAATGTTATTTCGGAAAATATTCTTAATATTGAATCATCAGGAGTAGAATTTATAATACTAAGTATTGTAAACATCATTGATTTGTTTTTAGTTTTCTGAAGTCCAATGTAAATTATTTGAAACGATCAATAATAAGGAAGGATTGCCACCTAACTAAATTTCGAATAGAGCCACCGATATAAAAAAAATGTATCTTCTGAAAAAATGAAACACTATTTGAAATGATTATGAACAACAATAAAAACCAAACACTATGATTTACAAAGAGCTTAAGTTGGACTTGAAATAAGATAGGGAAAAAATTGATGAAAAAGTCCAAGCCTGTTCTGATGTATTTAGGATTAATTTATCATATATTTATTTGGATCAAGGAAAGAATCTAAAATCCTTTTGGGTAATTTTACTTTATTGATTTTTGGTGGTGAAGCAATCTTTTAATGACTCAGATCTTGTGGAGAAATGTTGGTAATTCTCTTTGGAACTGCTGACAGATGCCTATGTAAGTGCCAGGATGTTTGGGATTTCTGTGGTTATGTTAAAATTGTGGAAATCCTGAGCTTGCTGACAGCTGTTTGCTAGCATTTCTATGACAGTACTTTTATTTTGGTCTCCTCATGGAGTACAGGAATAGAACAAAAAGCTCCAAAGATTCCCCAGCACTTGCATCAAGCAAGCTGTACTAAAGTAGATTTAGGATAGGAATGGCAATTCTATGTATTTCCATGGAGAGGAATGGCTATGATGGATTAACGTAAGTCTTAATTAATTTACATTTTAAAAATTATTAATTTCAATATGTTCTAATATTTTTTAAAAAATATGCACATTTCTTTGTTGGATTTGATTTTGATTGGTTTTGAATGTTCCTGAATGTTAGAGGGAGCTTTGACAGCTAGCCAAGCTAAAGGGTGTCAGTTAACCAGGTGTCAAACTTTTTTTCAATGGATTTATGAATGGATCTTGTTTTAAATTCAGCCACCACCATCCCCAATATGATGAATGTATTGCTGAAGCACTGGAATTTGCTGCAAAGAAATGGGATGACTTTGACCAGGAATCTCCAGCTGGGAAACCTGCACAGGGTAAATGCAGACAGTATGTAGGTCAACAGTGAATACAGGTGGCTTGCTGCTGATGGAAACTCTGAGCCATAGTTTCAATAAGTATGAGAATGGAAAAACTCCTTCCATTCATACAGGTTTGAACAGTGTGTTCTGCTTCTTGAGACATATACAGAAATTGAACTCATGGAATATTGAATTTTCTTGGTAAGTTGTAGTTTTTTGACCAATTTATGCGTTGCAGCATATGTCAGGTAATTTCTCAGCCCTTCCTTGTTTCCAGATTCTCCTTAATGTTTGAAGGCTTATTTTTTGAAGGATCTGTTTCCATCTGTGTGAGTTAACTTCTGACAACTGGTCTGATTGATTATTCTTTCGGGGTACTGGCTTTGAATTTCAACACATTACTCTACTATGAGGTGCATTGATGGCTGTCCAGACTTGTCCTTCACTGGTGTCCATATGTGCACAGAGAGTAACTGTAACAGATTCAGGGTTGTCATAGAAACCTTTGAGTTCTGTGGCATCAGTTATTCCCTGGAAACAGTCTGAGTGTCCTACCTTGATGGGAGTTGACTCACACTGCTAACTGCATTTACAATAGTGTCACTATATAGCATCCCTTTGTAATCAGAATTGATAACCATACTTTTAGTAAGTGTGTTTCTGTGATGTCTCCGTGGGTAGGCTGAGCAAACACTTTTTAAGATAAAGTCAAATAAGAATAATAAAGCTGCTTTATTTTGCAGGAACACAAGCATAAATGAGAACTATGATAGGACTTAGTTTAATAAGTGCAAGATATCTTTGTGTGATATCAAAAGCTTCCTTTTATGGTTCCTTTATCATGGTTAAGAGAATAAATCGACCACAGCCAAATGCAGAATGACCAGTTTTGTCGACATGTGTTTCAACTGCATGTACTTTAAAAGCTATTTTAAAAATGATAGGTTCCCCTCAGGAAAATGAAGATGTTTTCCTGCACGTGTTTGCATTGGCATGGAATTCATTAGTAAAATCAGAAATCTCACATGTGCAGAATATGAAATAGAGCACTTTGAAAATAAACAGAAGCAGTTCTCAGTGAATTATTTATCTGAGAAGGGCCGGCATAATTTGCAAACAGAAGGGAACCAACATATTCCCAATGAGTGATAGAAGCAGCACATTGTATTCTTCCTCCAAAGTTCATTTCGATTATTGAACTGAATTTCAGAGGGAGAGCACAATCCACTGTCTCTATAATTTGTCATGTTTAGCACTACCGACAAAGGGTGACATTCCATAAATCTCAGGTATATCTGAATTCCCGATTATCTGTTTCAGATGCTGATATTTCAGCAACAAACTAATTGGAGATGAAATTATTTCTGGCTTAGCCTCCCATTGCTGTAGATAATTGGAAAATCAGTGATCCCATCCCTCTGTCCAAATTATAGAGCTGAGGAGCCAGATAGGAAGTGTATTTAAACCCTCAGCAAAAGCATAATCGAGCTCCACCCTGGATTCAGTGGCAGAGAGAGAGTTCAAATATGCTAGCATCATTCATCATCACATTCCTGCCTTCTATAGAACATAGGATATTACAGCACAGTACAGGCCCTTCGGCCCACAATGTTGTGCCGACATTTTATCCTGCTCTGAGATCGATCTAACCTTTCCCTCCCACATAGCCCGCCATTTTTCTATCATTCATGTGGCTACCTAAGAGTTTCTTAAATGTCCCTAATGTATCTGCCCCCACAACCTTTGCTGGCACCCACCACACACCACTCTCTGTGTAAAAAAAAACTTACCTCTGACTTCCCCTCTGTACCTTCCTCCAATTACCTTAAAATTATGCCCCCTCGTGTTAGCCATTTTTGCCCTGGGAAAAAAGTCTCTGACTGTCCACTCGATCTATGCCTCTCATCATCTTGTACACTTCTATTAAGTCACCTCTCATCCTCCTCCTCTCCAAAGAGAAAAACCCTAGCCCACCTAACCTATCCTCTTAAGACATGCTCTCCAATCCAGGCAACATCCTGGTAAATCTCTTCTGCACCCTCTCTAAAGTTTCCACATCCTTCCTATAATGAGGTGACTGGAATTGGACACAATACTCCATGTGTGGTCTAACCAGAGTTCTATAGAGCTACAACATTACCTCACGACTCTTGAACTCAATACCCTGACTAATGAAGGCCAACACTCCATACGCCTTCTCAATGACCTATCAACCTGCGCAGCATCCTTGAGGGATCTGTCTTGCGATGCACAGATGTGTAACCCACAAAGTGGACCTCACCAGCCATTCTTCTCATCAGCAAAAGATAATTACATTTTGCCTATTATGCAGGACAGAACAATGTTATTGATGAAGGCATTTTGACTGCCTGGTCACTTTGGATGCACTTCAAAGCCAGGTATATAAACAATTTCAGACATTTTAAGGACTTACGGATTAGTGCAGGTTTCATACAATCTCTCAGAGAAAATTGACATCAAACTCAAGAAATCTCACTTGTACCCATAATAGATGATTGAGCAGGTTGTGCCAAAACATTTGGGTTGGCAATTTAATTGCCTACATCCCAAATCTAGCAAGTCTTGAAGAGGTGTTTTTGATTTAATCCATTAGAAAATAAGTCACAAAGAAGTGAGGTTATTATCAATTGGCTCTTCTTCACACATCAGTAGCTGTCCACTCTCAAAGCCTTTTAACAACTTGTCATGAATATAAAATACAAAAAACTTGCAGCATCAGTTTAAAGTGAAATGACAGAGTTCTGACAAAGGGTTTTTCTTCCCAGAGATGTTACCTGACCTGCTGAGCATTTCCAGTATTTTCTGTTTTTGTTGCAGCACTTTGAAGAGCTGGTCTAAACCCTGTCCAACACATGAGTGCTTGGAGGCTTTTTCCTTCAGAAGAGTTGTCACTAGGGCCAAATATGACTGCTGAATGAAACATAGGAAGACACAATATCAATTAAAATGTCAACTTCCTGAAAACACATAAACATTGATCTTACAAAAGAAGATGCTTTCATATGTGAGGAAACTGAGCCAACATGCTCAATATTGCAGTTGAAACTCATGGCTGTAACTTGCTAATTTTGCATTTGAAAAGTGACATCCCATTTATCATCATTTTGTACCTATTTTTGACTAGATGTTACCAATTACAATTGTAACCTTCAGACAAAGAATGGTGCTGAAATTAATGTGATTGACAGACAACTGGGGAAGGGGCTGTAACCAAATGATGGATGGGTTCTCTGGACAATCTAACCACATGATTGATAGACTCCTAGGATAACTGCATGATCGACAACTACATGGGACAGTTTAACTACATGATGGATAGGAAGCTGTCTAAATACTATGCCTGAAATCCCAGCATAAATGAATCAAATAGACCAGGCTAGTACCAATCAAGAAGGAACAGGTGGTGTGCATAAGGTGGGCATTATGCTTGAAAATCAACTGCAGTGACTGCAAATACAGCTTGGTATAATGATGAAGCTTGAATGCTGGCAGCTCTGCACAGACTTTTCAATGACAAAGTGGAAACGATAACAAAATGTTGACTTTCCTCCAGATTTTCTATAGATAGTCACAATTACAATTTATGAACTGGATTATTAACACAGAGTTGACCTGAAGTGAGCTATGTAGTGTGTCACCAGCACAAATGTATCAGAAAACTCTGAGAAGGGATTCATGATTTTTCTTCATATTTGTGTTAAAGTCATCTAAACTTGTCTCAATTCAGGAAATATTTTCAGGGCTGTCAAGATAAACCAGGATTGGAACTAAATCACAGGAAAATAAGTTAAAAAAATCCTGAATCTCTGACCCTGTTTTAACCAAATCATGGTCAGACTCTGTTCAATTTCCTTTGGTTCGATAAACATTCAAAGGTATTGATGGAAAAGCAGCCATCTCACAACTAGTGAGGGCATTGAAATGCATTCTGGTCCTGGGGGTTCCGCCCCTGGAACTTTTGGTCTTACCACTCTTCCACTTTCTTTCTTGCTATCTCGCTCTCTCGCTCTCTCTCCCTCTCACTCTCACTCTCTTTCTCACCTCCTCCCCCCCCCCCCCCCCCCCCCACATTGTGTTGTCAAATCTTCCTAGCTGCAAAGTAAACCTCCCTCTTCCAGCAAAGTGAAATCCTTGCAGGAAGGAGAGCAACCTATCTGTTAAGAGTATGTTCCCACTTTAACAGGGCTTTGGCTCACCTGTGAAAATCACACTTTGTGTGGAATATCAGTGGGGAAACATTACCTGAGTTTGTAAGGCAGACTTTGAAAAAACCTAGGCCAATTTTATAGTGCAACAGGGAAGTTTATAACTGTCCTTTTTACTTCTTAACCATGTTAAAATTAGTGCCCCAAATTTTCTTTGGGAAATATATAATTGTTGAAATAATGTGGATTTAATTATACGGGTCCTCCCGAGCTTACGAATGCCTGACTTATGCACAGCCTGTACATAGGATCGAGCCTTTGGGAAACTGATGGGATGGATTTGCTGGTTGCTGCGGGGCTACAGGCATCTTCTGGTGGGAACTCGGTTCCCCGCTGCATTTCTGACTTGTGAACTGTCCAGGTGAGGAGCAATTCACAGGAACAGAAACCTGCTGTAACCTGGGAACAACCTGTGCACACGTTGGTCTGAGTATCAGCAAAATAAATCAAAATGGAGTTGGCGAGATGTATGAGAGGGAATATTTTGCAGAAATACAGGAAAATAAGTAGAGGGACAATGGGACCAATATGTTTGCTCCCTTGGGAGCCAGCATAAATCTGACTGGCATTTTTTGGAAAAAAAATCGGACATAATGGTGAAGAAAGAGCCTTTTCAGCTTCATGAAAGGCTCCTTCTCCACCATTCTAACTGTCCGATTTTTTTTTCCAAAAATAGACTTTATTCATAATAAAAATATATACAAGGGAAGAAAACAGTGTAAACAAGCTTTTACATTCATGGTCGTTAAATTCAGTAGTGTAAACTTTTTAAAAAAAGAATACAAACAAACTTAGCACCACTGCCACTCACATGGATCCCTGCGGTGACCAACAAGTTTCGGGCAGACCAAAGCGCATCCTTCACCAAGTTGATGACCTTCCAGCAGCACTTGATGTCTGTCTTAGTGTGTATACCCACGAGCAGCCTACAGATTAGAGTCCTCTGTCACACAGCTGCTGGGGATGAATTGAGACATGGACCCTTGCATCTGTCTCCACAGTCTCTTAGCAAATCTACAGTCTGCAAAGAGGTGGGTGACCGTTTCTTCCCCACTGAGCCATTCTGAGGGCAGTGTACATTGGGTGTGATATGTCGTCTGTAGAGGAAAGCTCTGACTGGGAGGGCACCTCTCACCACCAGCCAAGCCAGGCCTTGGCGCTTGTTGGACAGATCTGGCGATGAGGCGTTCTGCCATATGGTTTGGACAATTTGGTCCCGGAACAAACCCACAGAATCCATAGTGTCCCTGTCCCGCAGTGGCTGCAGTACATTCCATGCTGACCACTATCTTATGGAATTGTGGTCAAAGGTTTTTACTTGGAAGTATTCTTCCACAAAGGATAGGTAGTGCAGCAATGTCCAACTGACTGGGACATTGCTCGGTAAGGGGGCCAGGCCTATCTTCCTCAACTCTAGGGACAGGTAGAACCTCAGCACATAGTGACACTTAGTGTCCACATACTTTGGGTCCACACATCAGCTGATACAGTCACACACAAAGGTGGTCATCAGGATGAGGGTAACATTGGGTACACTTTTGCCCCCATTCTCAGGGTACGCGCAGTGTAACCTGTCAGACTTGCTCCATCTAGGACTCCCAGATAAATTGGAAGATATCCCAGGTTATTGCCAAGGCAGGGGAGCAGGGAACAGGCCACACCTGCACCAAGTACAGCAGCCCTGAGAGCATATCACACCAGACAACCAAGTTCTTCCCAGTTATTAACAGAGAACACCATTTCCACAAACCAGAATTATGTTTTACCTTCCGAATCCACTCCAACCAATTCTTGTTACATGCAAACTGGATCCCCAGCATATTTAGGTTGTCTGGTCCGATGGTGAAGGGGAACATTGGATCACAGTTGAGCACTGATGTCCTGGGAGTGTATAAATTACCTCTAAGTTATTGGTAGGTTGCCATGCATTTAAAATAAAAATTTGAAAAATACATCCTTCTTTCCTTCGCGCAATATCAGAAATATTTTTTTAATGTGCTGATCCTCTGGGAAATGAATCAGTTAGCAGAGGTCAGAGATTTAAAATAATTGGCATGAGAGCCAATGGGAAAATTATGAGAAGTTTCTGAACACATTCGGAAGCTCTGGATCATGCTGTCTGAAAGAGTAGTGGAATCAGGTTTGAAAAGTATTTGGACGTAAAGATGGTGAAATAATTCACAGGGCTATAGGGAATTTCTGGAATGAGGAATTAAGTTGGACAGTTCTTCCAAAGATATAGTGCAGGCATTAAAAGTCAAATGGAAAGTGTTGGAAATGCTCAGCAGGTCAGGCCATATTTGTGAGAAGAGAAACAGCTACTTTTCAGATAAAAGACACTTAATCAGAAGAACCTGACCTGAAATGTTAACTCTGTCTCTCTTCCCACTGATACAGCCTGACCTGCTGAGTATTTCCAACATTTTCAGTTTTCACTTTAGATTTCCAGCATTTATGTTTTTCTTAAAAATTTCATCAAGAGCCAAATTACTTTCTCCAGTGCTCTTTGAGTCGATGATCTGTTTCTTTGCATGGCATAGGATGTTGCTGTGTTGTGGCAGATGCATTGGGCAATTCAGAATGATGGTTGACCAATTTGCTGTGCATTTAGTTCCTGATTTTGACCTTGTTACTACAGAGGAGTGATGAGGAGAGAATATAAGGAATAGAAGCAGAAGTAGGCTATTTGAACATGTTCCACCATTTCACAAAACCATGACGATGCATTACCTTGAACATAGTTTCTTTCTGATCCTCATATCCTACAATTCCCTTAGTGTCCAAATATACATCTGCGTCAGTCTTGAATGTTATCACTGACTGAGTATCTGTAATGCCCCAGAGTGGAGAATTTGCAAAGGTTTGCCACTACTGAATAAAGAAATTAGTCTGAAGCAGCAAATCCCTTATCCTACACCATTGTGTCCCTCTGACATTGAACACAAAGCTCCAGTGATAGTGAATATATAGTTCTTGAATTAGAGAGAGTATACCTCTTATCCAAGACTCTCTAGCCCAACTTCAGTATCTACTTTTTGAATCCCAATCTTATGTTTCAATGAACTCACCCCTCATTCTCTTAAACTCCTGTGAGTTTAGGCCAATCATGCACAATCCTTCAAACTCATATGAGAACCTTGTCAACACCATATCCTGGGATTTGCTCTGGACACACAAGAGACTTGCAGAGGCTGGAATCCAGAGCAACAACAACCTGCTGGAGGAACTCAGCAGCTTGAGCTGCATCTGTGGGGAGAAAGGAATTGTTGACGTTCTGGGTCAAAAACCTGTACCAGTCCTGACACAGGGTTTCGACCCAAAATATCAACAATTTCTTCCCCACCCTGCTGCCCCACACAGATGCTGCTCGACCAGCTGAGTTCCTCCAGCAGATTTTTTGTTGCTGGGATTTGCTTCACTTTGAAGGCCTGGAGTCCAAAACTGCACCTGGTGCTCTAAGTTAAATATTAACAAACTCCTCTAAAATTGCAGTAAAATCTCCTTACCCTTGTTTTCTAACCTCCTTCCAGTGAAAGATTACCACTCACCTTCCAAATATCTTGTAGTCCTTGCATGTTATCTTTCTGAGTTTCATGAATCAGCACATCAAAATCCCACCATACACCAATGTTTATTATTATTGACTCATTGTACTGGAGTGAATAGCTGCAAATTTTCCCACAGGATAATCCGTCTACTGTTCTCTTGCCTATTCGTCTTTGCAAACTTTAGATCCTCCAGAGCTCACTCTCCTACCTAATTTTGTATAGTCAGCAAGCTTGGTTTCATTATAATATACCTTATCACAGGAAGAACAAACAAACTCCACACAGACAGTGTCGAAATTCAAAACCAAATCCAGCTTGTTGGAGCTACGTTGCAGCTACACTAATTGCTGCATGGCTGTGCTGCCAAAATCATTGCTAATATATTGAAGTAGCTGAGGAGAAAGGAGCAGTTCGAGTGGCACTTCAATAATAACAGCTTTCCAAGTGAAAAAGACCCTTTTGCCCCTTTCTGTTTTCCGTACTTTTCCATATCAATATGTTGCTCCCAATCCAATGAGCCTTTCATTTTAAGTAACAACCTTTCATGTTGCAACTTTTCCAAATCTTTGGAACTCGAGATACGCCCACACATCTCCCCTTAGTTGCCCTGAAATTACATTTTCAAAATCTCTATTAATCATATCAATTATGATTTTCTTTTTATATAACTCTCCTGACTTTGCCAATCATATTATGATTTACCAAACACCCTGTAACCACATCCTTAGTAATAGATTCCAGCATTTTCATGACACCTATCGCACCACCTACGTTTCTTCATTCTTCCTTTTACCCTATTTATTGAAGAACAATGCGATGTTATTCACCATCTTCCAAAGTGTTGGAACTATTCCAGAGTCTATAAGGTTATGGAAAATCATCATAAATTCATCTATTACCTCTGCAGCCATCATTTCCAGGATCCCTAATTTTAATTTGAAAGACCCCCAGAAGCAGGAGTTTTTTTTGGTTTTTAGTCCTGCAGTGCTTTCTTTTTATTAATTACCTTAAGTTTCTCACTGTCATTAGATCCCATGTTCCCAATTAATTATCGTCTCTTCCACAGTGAAGACAGATACAAGGTATCTGTTTACTCCTTCAGCTGCTTCTTAATTTCCCATTATAATTCTTCTTGGCTCTTTCTCCCAAGGACTCATGTTTATTTTTACTACTCTCTTGCATTTTAGAAACAATTGATACCTCTTTTTTATGTTTCTTGCTACTTTATATCCCTCCTCCTCTGTTTTTGAGGTTACCAATGACTGGTTGCTAGAACTCCCCAAAATATTGGGATCACTGCTGTACTTGGCAACTGTATTAAAATAGAACATAGAACAGTACAGCACAATACAGGCCTTTCGGCCCACAATGTTGTGCCAACCTTTAAACCTCTCCTAAAGCTATCTAACCCCTTCCTCCCACATATCCCTCTATTTTAAATTCCTCCATATGCCCATCTAGTAATCTCTTGACCTCTTCTGGTTCTTAATTTCTTCAGTTAGCTGCACATAGATTGCTGATTGTAGCGGAATACACATTTGTGGAGAATTATGAAATATTTCTTTTGATGTATATTGTTGTTTATCTACTGACAATGTAATTTTGAAAATCCATCTTATGTTAATTTCTCATTCATACTAATGCATGCAGTTTTATTGAACAAGAGTTGAGTTCCCAACTGAATCACGTCCCTCTCAAATTGAGTCCAAAATTCAGTTATATTGTGATCACTTTTCCTGAAGGATCTCTTTTATGACTTTAACAATTGGCTCTATCCCATCGCACAGGTTAAGTTCAAAACTCACTTGTTCCCTGGTTGTTTCCACAGTGTATTTTCCCATTAGACTGTCCCAAAAGCATTCCAAAAACTCATTCTCTGAAGTGTTTTTGTAACTTTGATTCGACTAGTCAATATCCACACAATTATTGCATTGCCTTTACAACAAGCATTTGTTTCTTTCTTTTCTAATAGTCTTTCCAACTGTGTTACTGCTGTTTGTGTACCCATAAACTACTCTCACTAGTTCTTTATCTCTTGGTATTTCTTATCTCCAACCTACTGATTTTAATCCTATTCTTCGGGGCCAAGATTATTCCTTCTGTTGCCTTTATGTTCTTCTTCAGTATCTGGTCTACCACATTTTTTACTTTGTGCCTCTCCAGTATAGTTGGCATTTTTGATGTGTTCAGAAGAACAATTGGTAGGATCCTGAGTGCATATCAATTATTTTTATGTGTTGTTTGGTGCCAAAATGGAGGGGCAAAAAATGTCCTGCTGGAGAAAAGAAAAGGGATTATTAAATAACAAATTAAAACTAGAGTGCCATTGAGTAGATCCCATTCCTTGTATCTTTCAAATTCTGTTTCTTTCTCCAACCTTTCAGGAAGTGCATTTTTGATCTGAAGATGTTTTTTAAAAAAAAGCTTCTTATATCCCTTCTGCTTGTTTCACCAAACACTTTAAATCTGAATATGCTGCATAATGGCCAATTTGCAATTGGAAGCTACTTGTCCTTATTAGTTTATCAATTCTGTTCATGATTTTGAAAATCTCTATCAAAGTCTTCAAACTTCTCTGCTTCAAGAAAGACATCACCAAGTTATACAATCAGTCTGCATGACTGAAGAACTTCATTCCTGATGTCATTCCAATAAATTTCTGCTGCCACTCTCTTAGACCTGGAGATCCTTTTTAAGGCACTGCAGACAAAGCCAGCTAAGGCTTACTTAGTGACATATGAAGATACAAAATTACTTTCTTGCCTTTGTACTCTTTGCCACTACTACTAAATTATTTTTGAGAACCATCTACTTAAATTGTCTTACATCCTTCAAAGCCTTCTGTACTTGAAGTCTCAGGACTCCATGTTTCAACTTTACCATACTTGTTTACATTCCATCTTCACAGTCTTGTTACCAAAATGTGTCACTTCTGACTCCTTTGTGAAAATGTTCTTCTGTCAACTGTCTGCCAGTTTCACCAATCTATCTCCTACAAAAGACTTTCACTGTTCTTTTCATTGTTTACTGTAGTTCCAAGGTTTGCATATTCTGCAGATTTTGAATAATTATGCTGCATGCACCCATCCAGGTCACTAAAATACATTACAGAGAAAAATTGTCTGAATATTGACCCTTCACGGACTCCTCCATTCAGTGGACAATCAATGGTTGACCACTACTCTCTGTATTTGGTTTCTTAGGCAGTTTCATAGTGACACTGTCATTGTCTTGTTAGTCTCTTGAGCATTAACTTATCTAAAAAAATGTATTTTGTGGCACATTGTCAAATGCCTTTGAATGCCCATGTAGAAAACAACAGCAGTCCCCTCAAATGTCCTCTCCATCATTTCATCAAAAAACTCAATCATTTCAATGAAAATTGATTTCCCTTTCCTCGTTTCCAACCAAAATATGCATATCCCTTTTGAAAGGTAGTATGGTAGCTATTTCTGCCTCTTTTTTAGCCTTTGAATTTGAAATCATTGCATCTTGTGTGTAAAAAAAAATCTTCTCTCCCCAGTTATTTTTGGCACTCACCTTTAATCTTAATAGTGCCAGACAATGTGCCAAAGGAAACAGTTCTTTCTGTGAATTTTGTCCTTGAGATCCTCACCATTACAGAAGCCAGTCTTTATCCAATTTGATTACAAGAAACTACTAGGAGCACTGAATATATTGAGGCAATGTGGCCAGACAAATTCCTGGCTGTAATACTTGTGTTCTAGGATTAGCTAACCTATTTTCATCTCAGAATGTCAATAAGTACCCAGGGCAAATCTGATCCAGCTAATTACTGCTGTCAGTCCACTCTCAATGATCAACAGGGTGATGGAAGGTGTCATCGACAGTCCTTTCAAGTGGCACTTACTCGCTATTAATCTGTTCAATCCAGCTTGGGTTTCACTATGAGTACTTGACACCAGATTACTCCAGAGCCTTAGTCCAAACACGAAGAGAAGTACTGAATTCCAGAGGTGAGATGGAAATGATTGCACTGGACCCTTTGATACTAGGGAAGTATTCGACTGAGTTTGCCTTTAAGAGGTCCTGATAAAATTAAAGTCACTGGACAACAAGGGGAAAATACTCCCTTGATTATAGTCATTCCTTATGCAAAGTAAGATGGTTGTGGTTGTTGGAGAACAATCATACCAACATTCAGGAGTAGCCCTAGGCTGTGTCCTAGGCTCATTCACCTCCAACTTCTTCACCAATACTCTTCCATCTATCATAAGGTCAAATACACGAATGTTCATTTTTGATTGCACATGTTCAACTTCATTTGTAGCTGTTCAGCAAATGAGGAAGCACATGTGCAGATGGACTGTAAAGTGGCAAGAAACATGTGCCTGCCAGCAGGAGAGAGTTTATCTATCTACAAGTGGTATACATTTACATTACCACTACCCAGCTCCCCCTCCCCACCATCAAAATTCTGGGGGTCACCAGTGACCAGGTATGTAACTGGAACATTCTCATAAATATTGTCACCACAAGAGCAGGTCAGAGGCTGGGTATCCTGTGGCAAGTGACTCACCTCCTGAGGATCCAAATCTGTTTTACCATTTACAAAGCACAGGTCAAGAGTGTGATTGAATACTCTCTGGCTGGATGACTGCAGTTCCGGTAACACTCAAGCAGCTTAACACACTCAACACAAGACAGTCCACTTGACTGGCACTCCATTCAACTCCCTACGCATTAATTTCCTCCACCACACAATGGCTGTAATGTGTACCATCTGCAAAGTGCACTGAAGTTACTTGCCTAGGCTCCTCCAAAAGTGCATCTCAGACCCTTGATTTCTACCACCAAGAAGGACAAAGGCATCAGGCCTTGCTGATCATTCTCCAGTTTGTACACCATTCTGACTTTTCATTGCTGTGTCTAAATGCCAGAACTCCCTACCCAACAGCATTGTAGGATTACCTTCACCAGAAGGACTGTGATGGTTCAAGAAGGTGTCTGATCATTGCCTTCACTGGGGCTATGAGAGGATGCTGCTCTTGCCAGTTGTGCTGATGTCTTGAAAAGGGATGTCAAGTAATACCACATCAAATCCCTCATAATTTTGAACAATGGTATTAAACCTCCACTTAATCCCCTCAGCTCTGAGGAAGAGTCCAGTTTTTCAAGTCTTACTGTGTTAGTGATGTTGTGAATTGCTGGTACGGTTCCAGTAAAACACCTCACACCATCTGCAAGTCTCTGACAGCCTTTATAAAGTGTAGTGCCCAGAATTAGTTTAACAACCTGCCCTCTGCAGAACAAATCAATTAATCAACATTATACTAATCCAGTTATGTTATTTTTATTGCGGTTGTAAATCCCCTATGGTTTCAGCAGTAGTTTACAGCACTGAAGTTCCAGATATATTACCATCCTGATGTTGGACAGAAGGGTTTGACAGTCGTCATATTTACTGAAAGACCTCAATTAATTAATCTCACATCTCTCTGATATTCTGCTTTTTTTTCATTCTGTATTTCTGGTTTAAAAGATCTTTGGCTGTTCTGCAAGTACACACAGACATTCCTTTTTTTTCATTACCTGGGACCCAGTTTCCTACTTTTCCAACAACTTAGTTGTTTTATTGTAGTTAGTCATTTGTTTGTGACAGAATGTCTAACAGGTCAGTTTACACTGACTTCCCAGGAGATGGGATTTTGATAATGAGGTGTTTGAAATGACACACCTAATGAGATTACTCAGATATTCATTCCATTTATAGGTCAGTGGCTTTCTTGCACCAGCAGTAACTGTCTTAATTCCACAAGTTAACTCTTTCTTTAACACATATTCATATTTAATATCCTGCCAATATATGTATATGTTTTAAGTAAAATATTCCATTTTACACAATCTATACGAAGAATAAAAAGGATTGAAATAGTTTTGTCAAATTATCACTGCCCTTCGCCTATTTTTTGTACTTTTGCACAATAATTCAACTGTGACCTACCAGTGATTTATGGAGAAAAAAGTACTGTTATGTTCCTGCTTTTATATTCAGTGTGTCTTTACATGAAGGTAAGGATGACAGGTGCATAAAAAGTGAAGGTTGTTACTCTGTCATTTTGTGTTCACACAGATGATGTGGACAATACGGTCTGTACTGATATGCCAGCTAATTGAGGTTGCAGATAAAGCATTAAGCATGAGTTTCAGCATTGTACATTAGCAAATCTCAGGCTGCAGGTGTTAAATTGATTTTGAAAGCAGAGTTTTCAACTTCTAAAACTTTTGCAAAGTTTTTAAACATTTAAAACCAATTGCCATTTCTTGTCTGATGCTACATGTGTTATACAGTCACCTCACTGGCAGTATGTAAACTAACATTTTATGCTGAGTGTCCACAACCCAATATTGAGGTAAAAGCAAGAGCATAGAACTGAAATCAACAGTGTATGATTCAGAGAGCTTAGGGAATTAGGGGAACTAAAACTGGAGCTTTACAAAGTGCACAGACTATGAACCAAACATGGTCTACAGTTGGCCTAACAACCAGTCTATAATATGTTAAGGTATTCATTGCTGGAATGTGGGGCTCAGATGAGCAGAGGGGCTTTTCCTGGTTTCAATGGAGTGCCAAAGACAGCTGCTTTCTCATACTTAACGGACCCTTCTCCTTCCTAAAATCTACAGGCCCAACAAAACCCAATTCCCACGTCTCCCCTCTGCCACCATTGCCACCCAGTTCATACTGCTTGTAAACTAATCTTATTTAAATGAATCCCAAGGCTCAGCATTGGGTGTATTTCAGGTCTAACCTTTCCACAGGCAACATTCCATAGCTTGATTGAGGGATTGATAGAAGAGCTGAGCTCTAAATGAGATGTTACATCAGAGCCCCCTTCTTTTAGGTGGAAGGTGAAAGGTCCCAGATCATTGATGAAAGAAGATCAGGAGAATCTTGCAAGTTCCTGACCAAGATTTATTACCCCTAAAATAATGCCACACATCCTTTCTCTTTCAGATAACATCTGTGATACTTAATGTGTACAAAGATCAGCACCTGCATTTGTCGATAAAATAACCCTGATTATGATCCATATTTCTCTGGGAAGTGCCAGCAGTTCCAAATGGAAATGCCAGCATTTTTCAGTGTGAGTACTGGTAAGTTTTGGAGTTTTGAGAACACAGTGGTCTTCAACCTATTGGTTGAGCTCTGTCATCCATGGACTCCAGTGAGAGACTGGAAGTTGCTGAGAGTCAGCACTTGTATGGTCAAATCTGACCTCAGTCCTATGTTAGAATTAGCCTGGATGCAGGATGTGTTAGCCCATTCATTTCAAGGAGGATCATAGGGCTTTAGGGAAGAAAGAGTGATAAGATAACTTATTTTCATGTTGTTAGCATTTGTTTTGGATATTTTTAGGATTTTTTTTAATTTCAGAAACATTCAGAAACATTTAAAACCTTATCAGCTTTGACAGGCAGAAAACTGGGGCATTGTCAGGCTTCTAGAGGAGTTTTGTGAGTAGGGCAAGATCCAGCCTGCCCACTTCACTTGTGCCCTGGCACCACTCCAGGCTTTGTCACTTGATACTGACACCATGTAAGACTGGCCTTTCAAATTTACTTGAGGGAAATTAGGTTAAATGGTGACCGCAGGCACTGGTCCCTTGACAAAAGAAAGTCTGAAAGTCACTTTACAAGATTCTGAGGATCAGAAAAAAATCATTCGAGAAACAAGAAGTCTTTTCAGTTTTGATTATAATGAACCTATAAACTAGTAGTTTGCCATTCAGTGAAATTGTATCCATCAGGTTTGTTTAAAACGAGCATCACAACTAAAATATATTTTCCCTCTTCTTTTGGTGGCTCAGAAACTAAATTTTATGTGGTACTTAGCCAAATAGTCCTACCTGCTATAGAAAATTCATTTTTTTCTGACATGTTACCTTTGGACACATAAAAATAACCTTCCAATTCCTGATTTGTGAATAATGATCACTTCCAGAAGAGCACCTTAGACATCAAGTTATCATCTCTGTGCAAGTGGTAAAGAATTATAATTTGAATGAAAGAGTGGAAGCTTACGACTTTACACTCAAGCATTGGTCAACACAAGGATGTGAATGAAGAAAACACAAAGGAAGAATTGCAATTATTCAAGAATTGGTCTGCATCTCTTTGCTGTAAATGATGATGAGAATATATGAGGCAGTAGAGGTCAAATTGTAAATCATTACCACTGTAGATTTATCCTACAAATGTGGTTTATTCTATGAAAAGTGATCTGAGGATATGTGTAAATATTTTTGCTTTTAGTCTTATGCTGACTGATTTCTATTCCAGTAAAAGACCATGCTTCAATATATTTGCAGAAGCATCACATGTGAAATAAGTTGTTGCTCTGATTCATTTTAATTTTTTTTTTCCGATTTTGCATGGGTTAGCTAAATAAAGGAATTAATATCAAAGGGAGAAAGGAACAATTGCATTGTGTGACTATGGTGAACAAAGGAAAGGAAATATTCCTGTGTTTGTGGGATTTTGTTGCAGGTTTTTGGATTATTATATGAATAGAGGTTTGAAAAAAATAATTAGAAAAATTTAACATTTGATTCACTATATTACATAATTAAATAACTTTCACATATCTCTTGTCAAGTTGATGCATTAATTTGGTTTCAAATAAATCATTTTTATTTGAGTATTTAATTAACAATTGTAAAGTCAGCAATCTGGAGTTCCACCATTATTTGCTGTTTTGGAAAGTATTTTAGAGGAACCTGTTAAACCTATGCATTCATTTCTCTTGCTTGTTGGTTATGAAATAGGACTTGAAACTGTTTCTGGGTAAAGTACTGAGAAAATCAGAAGAACAAGATAAATAAGAATCTGTGCTGTGTCCACAGCAAAAGCTGTGCAGGGCAAATTTAACAGAAACTGGTGTTATCTCTGTGGTTGACAACAATAGCAAGGGAATAGTAAATGAATTGCTGGTAAATATTATTGTTAATCTGCATTCTTATTGCTGAAAATAAGTAGGGAAGGTTTGCTACAACTGATCAGGGCTTCGATGAGACTATATCTGGAATACTGTGATTAGTTTTGTTCTCCTTAAGGAGGTAATAGTTGCATTGGAGGCAGATCAGATAAAGTGTATTCAGATTTATTCCTGGGATGAAAGGGTTCTCTTATGAGGGAGCTGAGAAGAATAAGAGGTGATGTTTTTCAAACAAATGATCCTGAGTTGGATTTGCAGGGTAAATACTGAGAGGATGCTTCTCTTTCTGGATGGGATCTAGTTCTTGGTGGCATGGTCCCAGAATAAGGGGCCACCCATTTAAAATGGAGATGAGATTGGATTTCTTTTTTTATTGGAAAGTTGTGAATTTTTGGAATTCTCTTACCTAAGTTGAGTCATTGAGTATATTCAAGGCTGAGATAAATTTTGGGGGATGAAGATTGTGCAGCAGTATGGGGTTGAATCCAAGATCAGATCAGATCACCCATGATCTTCATATATTACAGACTAGGCTCATGGGGCCATATGGTCTATTCCTGCTTCATGTAGTATGCTCTTACCACGCTCTATAAAGATTATACCCATGATTTGAATTTGCATTAAAATCTTGTGACAATACTTGTCTTCTGCCACTGCCAAAAATAAATTGAGTTTCTTTCCATGATGGAATTGGCTGCAACAAATTCTCCTTTCTTTATAACATTCTAGTGGTTCTAGTGTAAAAGTGCAAAATATAGTAGAACTCTGATAATTTGGTTGTTCTGAAATTCTCATGGTTTGGCATCTGGCTCATCATATGTTGTTTTCTGCATTCCCTTCAAACTTACCAGGGCTCTGTTTTCTGTGCTCCCGTTAAACACACTGTTTCCTGTGTTCCGCATTCTCTTTAAAATCACCTGAAATCATTGAAACATATAATCATTGAAACATATAATTCACTACTATGCAATATCTGAAAACTGAATTGAAAGTAGGTTGGTGTATTAATCTGGGTAACATCCAAGACTTTGTAAAATCTGAAAGTGTAGAATCACCAAAGTCTCAGGAGTGCTGGATTATTCATATCTTATGATTGAAAAGTCCATTTAGAACAAATATTTATATACAGTTCACCTTGGTCATAAGACATCTTCTGTAATAACATCCTTAAACAAGTGCAGGAAATCTATTTGCATGACTCAAGTTAATGGGGGTGTTAAACTCATCTCACACATAAATATGGAATTGGCAGCTTTTTTATCAAGTGTTTCTTAGCTACTCAAAGTAATATATTCACATCATAATTTATTTTCTCCTTAACAAACACTTCAAATGCTATTTAATCCATTTTAACTTCCAAGTGATTTTAGCTCATCAAGGACAGGAATGAAGGTATTAGAAGATTTTTCCATTTTGTAATTAGTGAAAAACATCAATAGTTCCTTGGCAATGAATTCAGCAGATAAATTGCCATGTCCTTATGCAATATTCTGTCCTTCAAACATTAATTATAAACAAACAAGGTTTTACACAAAAAATACATTTTACGCAGGTAAAATCGTTTGTGGACTGGCTAATTCTGACTCCAATAAGATGTGGCTGCTGATTGTTTCTAATGTGAGTTGGTATTATTTTCATTGTGTTTCAGTAGATAGGCACCAATGTTAGTCCAGATTGGTTTTACATTCTCAAGCTTAGTTACCTCTGACTTTTGCCTGCTACTTTATGATTTATATCACTTCAATATGCATTCACTTTTTATTGAGACGAAGGTTCTACTTAAGCTACGGTAAAACCAGCTCTCAATGCAAATCACAGGCAATATAATATTTATGGAAGTGGTAGAAAATGTACTCTTTGAGATTCAACTTCAAACTACATTGATATTTTGTGGAGGTGTAGCCTGTGGCTAGTTTCTTGATAATCAAAATCAATAGCTCAATAAAGTACACAGCCTAAATCTCTTAGCACAAGTGAAATGACAGCACAAATGAATGTCTTCCATATTACACAAATCCAAAATATCGTTGGCTCTTGGGTATGCTGCTTAACATGATGGAAGTCATTCCTATCCTTATAATGTAGTTTTGGCTCAGAAATGAATATGTTTAGAATTATCTCTTTTTGCCTTGTGTTACTTTTATTCCTTTAATACTTGGATTATATGACACATGCTCCAGAAAAAAAAAATTACAGGCAACCTTGCTGTGAATTATTAAAACATTAATATTTCATTCCTAACTTTTGTCTCCAGGAACGTCCTGTATAACTAATATCAAATATATAGTATTAATGTGCGAAGGTCATAGATGGAGTGAGACTAGACATTACATTTAACTTTCTTCAACTTTATTTACAAACTGAACTTCTAGAATGACTTTGCACTGGTTTTCATGACAATGTATTTTCTGTGCTTATTCATGCTAGTAGTATGCTCCAGTATGAGAAAAAATAATTTAAGTAGCTGAATAAGTGTAGGGAGGATAAAACAAAGTGAGATAATTATTCTTAAAACCTTGATTATCATAAGGAATTAAAATTAGCATATTTCAAGTGGTTCACACAAGATTGATATTAAAGGGCCAGATTTTCCATTTACCTTGAGTTGATGGATATCTGTTTCTATGTCAGGTACAAATGCATTGCAATGGGGTATGGCTTACTTTGTTGCACATAATAAGTAAACTGGATTCAACACAACCAATCTAAACTATGATGAGTAAAACATGCAAATATTCTGTTGATATTCAGATTATACTGTGAGAAGGTTTAAAGGAAGATGTGCTGAGAAGGTTCATTATATTGATTCCAACAACGAAGGAGATGATGTATGAAGAAAGGTTGAACAGGTTGGGCCAATAATCATTGGGCTATGGAAGAATGATTGAAACACATGAGATTCTGTTGGGGATTGACTGGGTGAACGTTAAGAAGATGTTTCCCCAGTGACGATAACCAGAACTTCAGTATAGGGGTTGCCCATTTAAGACAGAAATAAGTGAGAATTTCTTCTCTCAGAGGTTGTGAATCTTTAGAATTCTCTACTCTGGAGAACTGTTGAGCCAGAGTCATTGAATGCATTCAACGCACAGCCTGACACATTTAAACCACAAGGGAGTCAAGGGAAATAAGGGAAGAGTGGTAGTGTTGAGGCCATGATTTAATCAGCCATGATCCTATTGATAGGCTAACTGCCCTACACCTGCTCCTGTTTCTTCTGTTCTTACGTGTGCAACAATATTATATTTCCCACTTATTGTTACAATAGCATACAATTTATATAGCCATCTTTGAATAAGTTAAACTATTTCCTTTGTTCTCTAGAAATTTTTCATTTTAATTTGAACCTTTTTAAGCTGTGCCATGTTCTACATAATGTTGATTGTGGACTACTGGTTGTAATAAAGGATAATAGTGGAGTCTTACAATAGATCATTAAGTTTTGTACTCAAGATAACATGAATTGGGCCATTTGGAATCTACTGTATGGGTCCAAAGCCATTTCAAGTCTGAACTAATTTTTAAACAGAAACAAATATAGCTCAAATGCCCTAATACACCTGTGGTGCCATTATCTTTGTTTCACTATTATCAAATTCATGGTTAGAAGTTCATGTCATACATTCACAGAACTGTATACATTCCAAATTATTATCAGTTCAACAAACATGCAACATTTTGGAGTAAAAACAAAAGCAAGATTTGCAGTTATCCAATATTGAATAGTGGAGCAGGGCATCCCAATTATTGTTCAGCCAAAAATAACTTCTGAAGAGAAGTTTATTAAAAGATAGGTATTATGCTTCTGGTTGGAAGGATATTGGTAATCCATCAGAAATATAGCCATTCATATGACAGGAAACACAACCAAACAGTAACTGGTGTTTGGCAAAGGTGTGTAAGAAGCAAATCTTCATGCAGTGGTTGGAGTTTCATTACCAGATGGAACTAAAGTAGACTTTGCTTCAAGCTATCCCATGGGGCTCAGCTTTGTTTTGTGGTAGACCTCCATAGTGACTGCACCAGCATTGACTCAACTTTTCCAGACTAAATCATTATGGGCAAGGTTTTTCAGTTATCATTGGGAATGCTGATGTCTTGACCTTGTCATTTCATCAGAGATTTGTCCCTCTGCACTGGGGATTGTTCTTGAGTTAGCCGTCGAGCACAGCTTTTGCTGGCCTTGATATATTAGTTTTGCGTCCCAGCCAGTAATGTTTGTGTGCATCCTTTATGATGTGCATGGACTGTAGGCTGGTTCTTTCAAGCATCTTGTTACTAATAATCTACTGATTCCAAGGGTTTCTATGAGGAAGCAAAGGTGGAAGCACTTTAATTTCTGCTTTTGCTTGGAGAATGTAATCCAGCTTTTATTGCTGTAAAATTTGTACAAAAGACACAAGCCTGATGGACCTCTGTGTTCAGGCTTAGCAGCTTGTTGTTAGAATTACTAAAGATAGCTTTGCCAAAGATGGCAGAAGTGTTGCTAATTTTGCAACAAGCTTTCCATCAAGGTGAAGTGGTAAGAGGTGAGCTGAGATAGGTCAGTGCTCCATTTAGATCATTGCTGGGATTTTAATATTCATTTAGATTTTGGGTGGAATGTTAATACCCTTTAACATGAAATTTTCTCCCATACTAATTGCCATACCAAAGAATACATGCATTAGAGAGCCTGCTCATCATGATCTGCAATTCGTCAGGTGCATTAGAAGGGAATGGAGTATCATTTGTGGACAGTAAATCCTAAATTATGAGCTGGATGAATGGCTTTTTCTCTGAAATTGCTTGGTGTTGAACAATCAATCTTGATTTAATTAGTACAACATATGTATTGTTTCAAAAAGAATTCCAGTGAGGAATAGGCTTTTCTTCATTCCAGTATCAAAGCTGAACTCCAAAACTGCTTCTTTCTCAGACTGAACAGTTAGTTTCGATCCTTTATGAGACTTCTTAAATGAGGGCACAATCTTTAGCTGGAAGCCAAGTTTCAGCACCTTATGGATGGTATTACTCCAACCATGTCAAATATCATTTCTAGATCAACAAATGTCACATAGACTGGTGCCTGTGTTCACTGCTTTTATTTTTTGGAATAAGCACAAAGTAAAGTATAGTTCAGCTTTGGAGTATCTACCTCTGAACTGACTCTGCCCCTTCAGATGGACTCTCACAGAAAGGGCTTAGAGTCTTTTAAGCTGGACTTTCCAAACTTCTTTTTGACAGAGATATTCCTCAGAAATCACAGTGTTGGCTCTGGGAATCTAATTTTTGTATTAGGTAATTATCCTTGTACCTTTCATATCCTAGGATATTCAGCTTTCATACAGCAAAACAAAATTATCTGTCTTCAATTTCCTACATTGTACCAACAATGCCCAATGTCAGTTCAAGGAATAATACTTCCTCCTGTCTGAGCACATTAAGGTACTTGGGACATAATAATGAATTTAACAATTGTCCAGTCATGAAGGGTTCTTGACCTGAAAAGTTAACACCGGTGATTTGCTGAGTGCATCTAGTTTTCTGTTTTAGTCAACTAATTTATCTTTCCTGCAGGCAAAAAGAAGTGTATATAATCCTGAAAGTATGGTAGTAACCATCCTGATCTTTCCTGATCATCAGGTTGAGCAGTTTTGACTGGACACTTGTGCATACATGTGTGGGGATTAAATGCTGCAGGGATGTGGTAGAGGCCTGAAAAATAGCTCAAATTGATAAATTGTTCATACTAATGTTTAAACTATTTGTTATTTTCAAAGCTTTCCAGCAAAGATTACCTTTAATATATCCACCTGCCTAGTTTTCAGGGGAAGCAATAAAAATATTTATAATTGTCCCTGCACTAATCTTAAAAAACTGCAAATCAATCTTCAGTTAACATTTTGCTCAGTCCTCGAAACACCCAAGGTTAAAGTGAAACAAGCCAGTACGTGGTTACTTCATGGTAAACTGCAAAATGTCAGGCAGAAATACTCACACTCACACAGAACTTCTCCTACCCCTGCAAATAGCCCACTGAGTGCAGTGGTTAGCGTAACGCTATTATAGCATCAGCGACCCGGGTTCAATTCCGGCCACCGTCTGTAAGGAGTTTGTATATTCTCCCCATGTCTGCATGGATTTCCTCCAGGTGCTCCGGTTTCCTCCCACATTCCAAAGACGTAGGGGTTAGGAAGCTGTGGGCATGCTATGTTAGCGCCAGAAGCGTGACGACACTTGTGGGCTGCCCCCAGAACACCCTATGCAAAAGATGCTTTTCACTGTGTGTTTCAATGTACATGTGACTAATAAAGATACCTTATCTTATCTGAATATCAATCCAATATTTTGAGATAATATTCTGTATTACAATTGTAGGAGCAGAATGCACTGTAATAGAAAACAGAAGATGGTTAAAAGGCTGAAGTGACAGTAACATAAGGCAGAAGAATAACAAACAAAACGAACAACATTTAGGGAAAAGTAGGTCTGAATGGAACAGGAACCCAAAAAGCTGGTAAAGTTAAACAGAATCCAACTGCCTGAGAAGAAAAGTGCTGGTCAGACTAAGTACAAAAGGGAGAAGAAGCTTTTGCAGCAGAGTCATCTGTCCAGCCCTGTGTGTCAACTTGGCTTTGGTTATGTATGTTCCCTTTATTCTTTGGGATGGTAGGAGGAGTTCTCCTGATCTCATTCCAAAGTTGCACCAAGAAAACCTCCCACATATGTTTTAATTCAATAAAAATGGCAATGTCTCATTTGGCTGCAATCATTAAATTATTTTGCCAATGCTGTAGAAACAAGTCAATTTTGAAAAGCCATGTTATGTTTAGTTCACAACACTTTTACTGAAAGAAACCCTGTCTAATTCATTGTCAGTGCACTGAGACTATCATGCCTTGGCCGTGTCCCAAAGTTGATTGTGGTTTGACACAGTTATGTCAATGGTGCTGAATTACATCAGCGATTCAACATGATCGATTTACTTTGAATGCATTCCTCATTTTTCGGGCTGTAAAGCCGCTGACAAACAAAATGTATGCATAATTTTCTCATCTACATTATTCTGGACATCATCTCATCCATGCATATGTTTACCATTCTCATCAAACATAAATTTGACTCAACTCATTCATATCTTCAGTGATATGATTCTCATTATTGCTGCTTCCATACTTGCTAGTTTAATTGCAATATGTTGATACATTCTCTCATGAGAGTAAAATTTTCCAGAATTATTTAGGAGCTCATTGGTGTTCCCTTCGGAAATAATGTCTTAAAGGTGGCCTCGTGGCACAGTTGGAAGAGCTGCTGTCTCACTGCTCCAGCGACCTGGGTTCAATCCTAACCTTTGGTGTTGTCTATGTGAATTTCACATGTTCTCCCTGTGACTGTGTGGGTTTCCACTGGATGCTTCAGTGTTCTCCTATATCCCTAAGGTTAAATTGCCCCTCACGTTTCAGTGAGTGGTAGATTTCAGGGAAATTATGTGAATGAGGGGAGAATAGGTTACAGGGAAAATCATTGGGGAAGAGATTGCTCTATGATTCAGTATAGACTAGGTGGACCATATTGCCCTCTTTCTATATTGTAAACACTGAAAAAAAATCCTAATTCATTGCCAGTATACTGAGGCAATACTCCAACCACGTAGACGCCACAGCAAAGAAAGCTCACCAGCACCTCTAATTCCTCAGGAGGCTAAAGAAATTTGGCATGTTCCCTTTGACCCTCACCAACTTTTATCATTGCACCATAGAAAGTATCCTATCCAGATGCATCACGGCTTGGTATGGCAACTGCTCTGCCCATGACCGCAAGAAACTGCAGAGAGTTCCGGACACAGCTCAGCCTGTCATGGAAACCAACCTCCCCTCCATGGACTCTGTCTATGCTTTTCATTGCCTCGGTAAAGCAGCCAACATAATCAAAGACCCCACCCACCCCAGACAATCTCTCTTCTCCCCCCTCCCACTGACCGGAAGATACAAACATCTGAAAGCACCTACCATCAGGCTCAAGGACAGCTTCTATCCTGCTGTTATAAGACTATTGAACGGTTCCCTAGTACGATAAGGTGGACTCTTGATCTCACAATCTACCTTGTTATGGCCTTGCACCTTATTGTCTACCTGCACTGCGCTTTCTCTGTAACTGTAACACTTTATTTTCCATTCTGTTATTGTTTTCCTTTGTATGACCTCAATGCACTGTTGTAATGAAATGATCTGTATGGATGCCATGCAAGACAAGTTTTTCACTGTACCTCGGTACATGTGACAATAATAAACCAATTTACCATATTTACCAATATTTTGTAAGGAAATATGAAATACTCCATGATTAAATTCATATTTTTAAAATGTAGTACTATGCAATGCTGTAAAAGAAACCTGAATTTATATTTCACTTGCTGAATATTGCTCAGGTAGAATATATCTAATTGTGGTTTGACCAAACTGACCATTCCTAAATCTGGGTGCACAGTATCATGTGCATATCTTGATAGTAATCCTGATACTGACTTTTGCCCCAATAAGCCCCTGTATCCCTGAACAAATGCATAATTCAAACAGCTATTGGCCTGCCCTGGAGCCTCCTTGATTGTTCTTAGAAAGCCTTCAGACTGAAGGTCCATGGGGAAGCTGTAAGAAAGACCCCAAGATGATGCAGCTTTACAAAACTCTAGTTACACCACACTTAGAGTACCGTGTTCAGTTCTGGTCGCCACATTATAGGAAGGATGTGGAGGCGTTGGAGAGGGTGCAGAGGAGATTTACCAGGATGTTGCCTGGATTACAGCATATGGAATATGAGGAAAAGCTTAAGGTGCTAGGGCTTTATTCACTGGAAAGGAGGAGGATGAGAGGAGACATGATAGAGGTATATAAAATATAGAGAGGAATAGATAGAGTAGACAGCCAGCGCCTCCTTCCCAGGGCACCAATGCTCAAGACGAGAGGGCATAGCTTTAAGGTTATGGGTGGGAGGTTCAGGGGAGATGTCAGGGGGAGGTTTTTCACCCAGAGAGTGGTTGGTGCATGGAATGCACTGCCTGGGGTAGTGGTGAAGGCTGATACATTGGACAGGTTCAAGAGTTTGTTGGATAGGCATATGGAGGAATGTGAGATAGAGGGATATGCGGGAGGAAAGGGTTAGATAGTGTGAGGGTGGTTTGATGGACGGCACAACATGGTGGGCCGAAGGGCCTGTTTTGTGCTGTATGGTTCTATGGTTCTAAGATTTCTTTTCTGATTTTGATTGTATTGTTGGCTGAATCCTCTCAATACCCATCTGACAACATTTGGACCTGGGCCCCAATAGCAATTTCTAGCAAAAGAAAAGCAAAGCAAATTACCAGCACCTGTAGGCAGTAGATTTGTACTTCCTTTTTAGCACCCAAAGATGCTTTTCCTCACATCTTCTGTGTCTTACCAGTGTGCTCTGGGCTAAACAACTTCGAAGTGGATCAATCAGAGCTGGTGCTAAGGAAGGATAGAAAGAGCATTGATGTGCTGTGAAGTTTTGGAATATCCAGTAGCAAGGCAACAAGGTTCAAATTTCTGTGGGACAGCCAGGAAAAATGAAGAGTGGGTACAATGTTGTCCTTGAGAGATGTTTTGCAATTACTGCACAATAAGGTAAAGAAACTCTGGTAGAAAACAAAATGTTGCCAGAGAATGAATGGGAAACCGGAGTAAAAGAAATTGGGCATGTGCTCTAAACCAGGTGGTCCAACTAGCTTTCCATTTCTAAAATTTCCCAAGGCTTCCCCAGAGGGGGTCTGTAACTCATGCAAGAATGTAAGAAAATAGGATCAGGAGTAAGTCACCTGGCTCCTCAAGCCTGCCCTGCTTTTAAATATCCTTATATATCCAATCAGTTTCCTTCTATAGGATTAAAGGACAAATACAATGTTGAATATGTCTCCTGTCACTTCTAGTAGATGTAATAGAAAGTATTAATTGCCAAGATAGCATCTAATAGTACCCCAAAATACCCACAAAATACCCAAGTGCTTGTGATGGTGCACACACATACAATGAGCAGTCGCTTAAGAGAGAATAACATGAAATAAAATATCTTCAGCTTGAAGTGCGTTTAAGGATATAAATGAGTAAAATGGAAAAAATTGTTTTGTCTAATGTTCTAAATTTATAATGGGGAGGAACTTCTGCTGCCTTGCTATGGCTAAACTACCTCTGTCCTGGAGCACACAGTCAATTAAATTGAATGTTCACGAATGTCTTTATCACTCATAACCTGCTTAAAAAATAAAGATACTATAAATATTATGAAAGAATAACACATGCACAAACATACACACAAACCAGATTAAATTTGGTACAGGTTCCAAATGTGGATTATCCAGACTGAGAAATAGGAAATCCATGCAAACTTGCACTGCCCTGAGGAGTCCACCAGTGTCATGGTCAGTGGTCTGGTGAGCAAAATGGAGACCTCTTGCTTCGCTTCCATTTCGAAATATCCCAGTTACGAGCATATTTACTTTCATGTTCATGTGATCTCATTGGAAGATTGATTTAATGTTTTAATTTGCTCTATGTTAATTTGGTTGAGAACTCTCAAGCCATGTATTGTCAAAATGTAAATAAAATTTCCATTCTCTGTGACCAATAGCTGTTGGATTACACCTCACAATTCAATGAAAACTGTTGCCTCTTGTTATAAAGCTCCTAATCTCTGCCTACTCTTTAACTGATTCCTGCTAATCACATTTTAATAACATAAATTTCAGTTCATGATACAGCATGAAGATTGCAAACCTCTCAGCATAAGATTTAGTTCTGTTTAGGTTAAGCACACAGATTGGAAATGCTTAGAAACCAACACGTCATTTGGATTAGAGAAACTTTAAATCAAAGTTAACAGAGCAATAACTTCCCATTGAGCACTAGATTTATTGCAACAGAATCTGAATTTGTTCCTGACTTAGTGTGAAACTGCCTGCTATCAGCATGATTTAATTACTCAGTTTCTGGATATAATGATTGTTGAGGCGGATGGACCAGGACCACAAATGTTTCCTTTTAATTTGTATTATTCCAAGAACTGAATGAAAATGCAATTCTATTGTATTTTTGTTTCTATGTAACATTTCTACTGCAGTGATCAGTTCTATCAACATGGTAGTTAACGTCTATCAAACATGCATTTCTTTGAGAATCTTTCCAGCATACACAGAGGGATTTAACTGAGGGGAAAAAAAAGATCTTTTGTCACAAGCGATAAACGAGTGCAGGAGCACCAACTGCGAGTTGAACTCATCTGACAGTCAGTCCCATTACGGAACCACATGTGGATGGCTGATATGATCTTGCCTATTTAACATATGTTGTTAGACAGTCTGTCTATTTCTGCCATTGCTGCAAAGAAAAAAAAATTGTTTCAAATGGTTAATTTCTTAATTTTTTGCAGTCACTGATTTTTGCCTGGAAATGTTCTGTGGTGCATTTAGACCTCTTCTTTCTTGCCTAAGTTTATGAGCCTAAATGTTAAGTGTCAATTTAGTTGCTGAGAGACCACACTGCAGTCCTGCAATTCTGTCTGATGCTCTTCCCATTATAACATGTTGGAGCTAGAAGTCACAAGGTAATGATCTCTAAGGAGAATCTTAGTTACTTCTTTTCCTTTTCCAGTCAAGAAGACCTGAGGACAAGTACTTCACCCAAATGTTTTTCCAGCTCTCTGTGATCAGGTTGTCTGTTGGTGTGCAAATAAAGTAGACCAGATATTTAGTATGGAATCCTGAGGCCTCTACAACCAGGCTGTTTTGTGACTAACAAATCACTGGGAATACTCAGAAACCATTGGTTTTATAAGTAACAGTGAACTAGGTAAGTTAACAATTTCATTGTAAGCTGTGTTTTAAGACCATTCAGTCTTATCATCTATAACTTTGCTATAAAAAATTGCATAGAGTGGCCATAGTCAGCAATTGTGTTGGTATCATTTTAAGGGGAAATGGTCCAACTTTGTTTTAAACAGGTTCATGGCTATCCAAGGTAATTATTTAAATACATCTCTGTTTTCCACATTAGCAGTGATAGTGACATTTAGTTTACGTAGCTTAATCTTGTATGATGTCTGAGACTAGGTTTCAGCTGCTTTCAAACTAACATTTGTTGTAACATATTCTGTTTAATATCCAGCATTAACTTTTGTGTTTGCTGCAAATTGGTTCAGTGAGGAATTACTATTGATTCCCAATACATTACCAGTATTTTGTAGTCTTTATAGTGTTCCCATGTAGTACGATATCAGTGTCTTTATTGTTTGATTTATTGTCATACAAGTCAAATTCGGTATCAGACGACCGTTTTCTTCAGTCAATCATCCTACACACAAATAAAGCAACAATTATTCATCAGAGAAATTATATCCATTACCTTTAATCACTTGAATGTATCATGCTGCTAAAGCTCTCACTTCCTCCATCAGCATGCTCTAGATAGGAAGTTAGAGCTTTCTTATGGAGGGAGTAAGTGTTTTAGATATTTATGTGATTAAAGGTGCCAGATATAATTTCTTTATTTCTGTGGTAGGACGGACAACTGAAGAAAGCAGTCAATTGATAGTGAAGTTGTCTTCTGTGACAGCGATAGATGGAAAAAAATTCTTCAATAATGTACTAAATTTCACTCCTGCTCAAGAATGAAACAAACTTGGGATTGCCATGGCAACAAGACACCAGCACTGGGAATTATGTAATTTAGTCTCTTTCTCCCAGTCCATCCCCCACTAGAGGCTCCTGAAGTAACAATGGTGCACATACTGCAGCAACTTACTTCTTGGGTAAAACTCCAAAAATAATCAAATATATAAGAACAGAACTGCAGCTACATGAAAGATGTACAATTTACCTGAGAACTATGACTTGTGAAATATTTTTGGTTTATAGCCTCACTTGGGAAGTGTAGTGAGATTGCTTTGTTCAGTTGGATGGTACCAGTTTATGTACAATTATACTTTGAATGAGGTTCTCCCTTAACAGTTACTTATTTCCATGGTAACTCAGAAAATCAACTGCTCCCAGATGCTCAAATTGCACTTTAATAAACATGGCTTTATAGCAAACACGATGAAAGCTTGTGTTATTGGTTTGGTGTGATCCATTTGGGCCCAATTGGACACAGTTGCTGGAGGCTTAAAGCCATTCTAGAATACTGAAATTGTAGAGGTGAAGGAAAAGCATAGGTGAGTTGTCCTCAGATCAAGCTTCTGAATGAGCAGTGCATATCTGAGAGGATTTCTCACTCTTCTGCTGTTCTTTTTTACCTCTTGTTTTGAATTGTCATAAGTTGTCCATCATCTTCTCAGATGAAAGGAGATGTAAAAATGTCAGTTAGTTGATTGTACTTGGCAGTAGTGCAGGGGAGAGTCTGAGGAACAAGCTGCAAACTTTTCTGCAGTGGCTACAGAGCCACTCAACAAATAGAAGTTGAAGTGTTACCTGTGGGTCTCAACCTGTGCTTCCTGGTGGCCTCTGCAGTGATTGTATTAACCTTGACCTGGATTCTTTGGTTCTGGTCACCTACCTACAGGAAAGATATCAATAAGCTTGAAAGAGTGCAGAGAAAATTGACAAGGATGTTGCCAGGACTTGAGGACCTGAGTTATAGGGAAAAGTTGAATAGGTTAGGACTTTATTCCCTGGAGCGCAGGAAAATGAGGGGAGACCTTATAGAGGTATACAAAATTATGAGGGGTGTGGATAGGGTGAATGCATTCAGGCTTTTTGCCCTAGAGTTGGGTGAGACTAGAACTAGAGGACATAGGTTTAGGGTGAAAGGTGAAATTTATAAGGGGAATCTGAGGGGGAACTTCTTCACTCAGAGGGTGGTGCGAGTGTGGAACGAGCTGCAAGAAGAAGTGGTGGATGCGGATCCAATTGTAACATTTAAGAGACGTTTGGATAGGTACATGGATGGGAGGGGTTTGGAGGGATATGGTCCGGGTGCAGGTAGATGGAACTCAGCAGAAGATTGGGTCAGCATGGACTGGATGGGATGAAGGGCCTCTTTCTGTGCTGTAGTACTCTGTGACTCTTCAGAATGAGCAGAAGGGAGACAAAGTGCTCTATCTGTCAGTGGGAAGGCTGACTTCCTTGAAATTTGTTAAAATCATTTTGCTTCTGCCTTCCTCTACATCATGCGTGTTTGTACTGTTGTCCATGAACACATAAAGTAAGATTTTCATTGGACTGTGCATATGACAATAAACTTGACTTTGACTTTGGAAGAAGATCTTGATGCTTTAGTTCTACATGCCCAGCCAGCAGGTCAGCTAGTGTCCAATGTGGTCTGCATATTCTTCTCTCAATTATTGTATTGTCCCTGATCCATTAGTGAGTCTTAAGTAAGTCTCTACTCCTGGCTGCAGTACATTGATGCAGCTCTCCTAATTATAACGAGTAACAATGAGGAACCAAGCCTGATGTATGGATATCTTTAATTCAGGCTCAGCATCTTTTTGTTCCCCACACATGTATAGTTTGCTGAAGGTGACAGAACTTTGCTGATTTTCACATGTAACGGTCGATCTGAAGCCAAAATTTCATCAAAGTCAATGGGGAGAAAACTGAGGGGCATGTGTACCAGGCAATGAGTTGCAATTACCCCATTTATCATATTACCAATAGTTAATATTATCCATTCCCTGCATCCTGTCTATCCTCTGGATTTCCTGTTGGCTATGGGCAGAGTATAAAACCGAGCTCAGCTCTGATTTAATCTGCTCCCATCTCTGGGCCTGCCTGTGATTGAACATCCTGCTGGCAATTCCCTGTTTGGGCTCACCCCTTGACATGAGAGCAAAATACAAATGATGCCAATGGAATGATGCTGCAATTAAAAAGCAGCATCTCAAAAGAGGAGAGGAAATCAGGACATTGGAGATACTGGGAATAAAGAAATTGGATGATCAAAATAATTTTCTGCATGCAGCTTCCTGTCAAATTAAATTCTCAGTAATATAGTTTTGTCCTAGATTTGAAAATGTGTATGCTTTGATAACATGACAGACTTAAAATGTAAGTCTCATTCTTAGCATGTGTGTCTTGACATGTCTGTAATAAAGTAGAAATCACAATTAGAGGCATTTGGCCCTTTTTGTAAAACAGCATACATTTCTTCTGCTTGACAAAACCAAATCTTGCATTCAGCTGAAACCGTTAAGTGTAAACCTTTCTATTCTTCATTTATAGAATGGAATCAGCACATTCTATATGGGTCAGGGATTTTCCCAATTGACCCAAGATTCTTGAGAAAGCTTTGGTATTAATATCACAATGTAGTTTTATTCCATTCTGCAAATCAAATTTTACATTTTCCTCAGCTGTTAGTTCACAAAATAGAAATGATACATAAGCAGATGTCAGGAAACTAGTGAATAAAAGCATTAGCTGGTGCAGCACAAAGACACATCAACCAGAATGTCCCAAGGTAATTTCCAGTCTGTACTGCTGGCTTGTGAGTACTCCCAGCTGCAATATTCGTACAACTGCTACATTTGAATTACAGCAAAAGCTTTGATTCAGGAGTCTCAATACAGCTTGGTCAAATTTTCAGGATATGCCAGTGCAGCAGAACAGTCGATTTAAGATAAGCAGTTGGAGAAATGGAAAAAAAAGAGTTTGGGGAAATTTGGAGGTGAAAAAGTTTCAGTAAGGGGCCATATTAGAATGGGCTATTGTCTTTATAACTAGAGTACACGTCAAGCTCATAATAAACTGGGTATTCTTCCAGTTCAATGATCCCATGAATAGCCTAAGTATAGGTATGTTCAGGTTTCATCCAAATATTTTGTGAAACCTTCTCGTGTTCTGAAAGTGAGCACACAGCTGCAGGATGGGAGATGGCTGAAGAGGGAGAGGGGATCCAAGGAAGAAGTGGGACTCTGTAGGGAGGTTAGTCGCTCCTCTATGTGCACCAAATTGGAAGTCATAAAGAGTGACATACAACCTTCTTTTGAGGTGGAGAATTATGGGCGTATAGTTCTGGGTGCTGAATAGCCAGCAACCAGCCTAAAGAAATGTTGGGGGCTGGGAGGACAAGATTACCCCTCCTCGCCCTCATGACTCATTATGAAGGTATATTTTGCCGTTTTTATCATATTTCATAGGGTTCATTCCTGTAAGGCACCATCTGGTTATACTGTATGTCTAGTATGTTGATCAATTATTTTGAAATCTTATTGTTTAAAACACCACCGCAAAATTATTAAGAAAGGTTTAATTCTTACAGAATTAATACAATAATGTATTATTGGTGCAACTATAGTGGCAAACTCTCAAATTCTGCTTTTGGCCCAATTAATTCACACAAGAACTGAAAATTCATAGACAGCTGCTCAGCTGGCTGACAAAGCTGCAAAAACCTTTGTTGTACATTAAGAAACTTATAAAACCTATAAAAATGTATGTAAAACTATTCATGTTACTAACATTTAAAAGAAAATAGAAATAATACAACATTCAAATGTATTAAAAAATACAAACGATAAAAAATAATGATGCTTACTTTCACAGGACCCTCCAACATTGAAGTAAATAGGAAAGGGTCCATTCACTGTCCAATCTAGCATAAGTTGTTCCATGTAATTCTCCATATAAGTGGCGGTGACTTGCTGCGGTTTTAAACTGTCACACTCTACATTGGAGCCCAGTGTTAAAACTAGAGCAAACAACTCCAGGACTTCCCATGTTTGCATGGAAATCATGGAATTATAAATTAGTGGGGGAACTGTCAAGATTACAGTACAAAATCCTTTCTGTTGCTATCGCCATAGGAAGGGTAAAGGTGTCCAATGAATAGCATGCAAGGAGTGATTAGAAGGCTGCAATTTGACTTGAGTTGTAATGAGAATTTTTTTTTCGCTTTGCAGCCTAATTGTTTATGATATCTACTTAACACTTTAATTTCATTGCTACTGTGTAATTTGTTCTTATGTCCACCCTCGCTCATCCATGCTAGAGAGACACATTCTTTTCTCAATATAGGATAAACAAAGAGCAAAAGTTCATTTGAAACAGTAGTGGGAGTATTCCAGAGCAGACTCATTTATATAATTATTCATTTATACTCATCAAGGAAACAAATACTTATTTTTGAACTTCATGCCACCACCATCATAGGTTGATGTAAATCACACAGATTTGCTCTGAATCCCAGTCTTACTCTTTCTGGTGTGGATTTTTCTTCTGGGAAGTTTGGAAAGTTTTTGCCTGGTTAGGGAGCAAATCTCGCAAATTAAATTCCAGCCCTTCATTTTCGGTAGCTGGATTCAAATTCAAACTCAACCGATAGGAGAAAAAAGTTCTTCTGCTTGCTCTAATGTATCATTCATTTGGGGTGTCTCAATGTAGTTTCAGTTGAGTGCCTTCATTCAGTACCAAATAAAGGGGGGGGGGGAACATAAATTTTCCTGTGCACTCTGCCTTATAACATCTCAAATATTTGAATATACTTCAAGAACAAAGTATTAGAAGTGCAGAGATTTGTGAGGAAATTGGTAACCTGACACTCTTGGTTAGAAAGATTACAGAAAGATTGTATGTGAAATAGGAAGTCACCCTGATGCAGCAGAGTAATTTGACATTGAGGCTGAAGTGCATTGTTGGCAAGCAGAAAATGGTGCTTCTTGCTGACACTGGTGAAATGAAAGCTCGTCCATCATTATTTGTTGCAAAATTAGGGATGGAGGTAATTTTGTTCTACTTTTCATTAACATTTTGCAAACTTTGATGGGGTTAGATTTTTATATATTGAAAAATCCAAGTAAATAACCAAAGTAAGTGAAAGGAAGCATCCAGCAGAGAGGTATAAATATTCTTATATGTTGGCAGTAAACATTGAAGATGCAAGACACTCATTCACAGAACATGGAGCACTGAGTAACCTAATGAACACATTGTCTATCTTGTTATTTATGCTCCATCCAAGCCTTCTCTACCCTTCCTTCATGCTACCCTTTCAGTTTCTCTTTCTTCTTTTTTCTCTGATATCCATTTCTTCCTTGCTATTAATTACATCAATACTCTTTCATTGACACTGAAAATAATTCAAGAAACTGTAAACCAAGTAGTTGTAGTCTGGTGATGTCATAGTTGATTTGAGTAAACCTTATGGATTTTAGGAAGAGAAGAAAAAAATGCCTGGAAATTCATTATATTTCCATCTTGTAAAAGGATGAGTTCTGAGAAGGACACAATGTGTCAGATGCTTATTGCTAGATAGTGAAAATGCACTAAATCAGAAGGAAATGTAAACAGGCAAACCCAGAGCCAGCACATGATGTGAGGAAAAGGTGTGTGATGATCGTAATGATATCGATAAATTATTTTCAAACTAAGAATGATTGTGTCAAATTAAGAGGAGATTATATGGCAGATGAAAAGCTCTTTTTTATATTCTGTTCGAAATGTAGTAAATGCTGTTCATTGAAGTGTTCTTCATTTATGGCATACATTTATGTTCCTTTGGAAAAATTTAAGAAATTGCATTCTTATAGAAACTTGAATTGACATTATATATTTTTAATTTTTCTTCCCTGCTCTTGTGAAAGAACTGACTCCTGTTCCACTGGATTAATGTAAAACATCATTATTCTTTGAAAAATAACCCATAGACATACATTAAGCATTACAGCTGAACCCAATTATACTTTCAGATGATATCCACAGTAGTGTATAATGATCAGGAACAGCAACTCACTAACTCTTCCTCTGTTTTCTCTCCTTACTCTCTTTCAATCAAATAATGATCAAAGTAAGTGCTCGAGTAGTTCCTGTGGTCTTTCCCATCTAAACATCTTGAACCAAAAGATAGCAACACTTTCACTACTGCAGGAACTAAATACCTACATATTCCTTATTGGTCAGAATTTCATTAAGCTTGCTATTCTAATCATTAGTGTTGACATTATTTTTTTGACATTTTAGTAAAACGTTCTAATTCTTTAGTCTAAAATGCCAGCCATGCTAACCATAGAAACCAAAGCAATTTGGTTCCTGACTGGAAATTCGTATGCAGGCAGCAGCATACCAGCCCTGGTGTTTGTTCTAAATGTAAATTACCCCAGTCATCCTGCTACTGGGTAGAGAAACAGAGTCACGGTCTCTGACAAGGAATGGGAAGAAGAAATATTGTTCGTCACCTGAATTTCCTGATTCAAACATAGGAAGGAAATGAAGATCTGTAGAAAGGCAGAACAGTCTTGAGATGAGATGAAATAGTTTCAGCTTCATGGTAAAAATATAATTATAGAAGATGATCGGGGACTACAGGTCGAATTTCCTTGAGAGATATTTCTGAACATAAACGGTGAACTTTATTGGGGGTGGTGCATTTGATGGTGAAATTTTTAACTATTCAAGATTTATAGAGAAATTAAACCTACAGTATTGATTTCTTACGTGCAGAACAAGAACCAAAGTACTAATTTCAGGGCAACTGAAATGTCTATCACTGTCCAGTATTGTACATCCTAATTAGCTTGTGCCCTACATCTACAAATGGGACAGAGTGGTAAATTTCCACTCCATCCCTAATTATGAGAGCATGTTAGATTGAAGGAGGCTATTTGATCCATCAAGTCTATTGTCAGCCATCAAACCAGATCTATCAGTCATATTATCTCCCTGACACAAATTCTCTCTCATCCAGCTCCCCCCTATTATCCTGCCAATCACCTACCTAAGGCCAACTAAGCTACCGGCATGACTTTGGAATGTGTGAAGAAAACCAGAACACCTGGAGGGACGCGCATGCAGTCAGAGGGAGAATGAGCAAACTCCATACAGACATCACTCAAGGATTGAACCTGGGTTACTGGAGATGTGAGGCAGCAGTGCTACCTGCGGCACCACTGTGCTGACCACTAAAAGTTAAATTTAGAATGTTCAGGATCTCTCCATTACCTCCACCTCTGTTAGATAACACCTTCATGATCAAAGAATTTATGTCGAAGTGGATAAACTACTGTGCACACAGCAAGTGATGCACGAAAAGGAAATGAAATAAAGGATCAGTTACTTTGATTTTATCGTGTTAGTTGAGGGATAAATGCTGATCAGGTTGAAAGACTTTCATTGCTCATTCTAAGGAGCTCTGGGAGATTTTATCACAAATGCAAATTCAGTATAAAATCTTATCCATTTGAGGAAAAGATATGATTTCTCAAGCAGCCAAAAATGGATTGGTTTCATAAAGGTGAAGAACCCAAATATGAATCTAGGAACTGAGTATAATAACAAATAATTTAATAGATTATATGTCATCCGTATCATTTGTAAAGAATTGGAGCACTTGATCTAGAATTCTAATTTGTTTAAACGGAATAAGGCATATGTTAAGAACATACTATTTCACATCCAGAAGATAAACGAAGACACTCTGATCTGTTTCCTGCTCAGCAGTCATGAAAATTGAGAGTTTTGTCTAGAACCCGGCATCTGAGGGACACAAACTCTTGGGAGCAGATCTGGGCAATCAGGAGAGAAGGGCTGACTGGTTAGGAATTTGGAGAATGGGGCTGTAAGGCTGGTAACGAAGAAAGGAAGAGGAAGATTGCAATGTCTTTGTAGTAATATAAGTTGGGAGTCGATATGAGGCCTGACGGAGTTCTCCAGATGTGGTTGCCCTTCACTTTCCTCTGATTATTTCTCACCATTGTAGCCAGGTTAAGATTGATGACGTTGTCTTCCATTCACTTGAAGTAAATGGAAGTGCGAGTACAACCAGCGTTAATTTGTCACATTCGTGTGGTATCTGTGACCATAACAGATTTCTTTCCCTTTATGTTTTGTATTAATTTATTAAAATTGGATGCCTCAAGAGCTTACTGGATAGCTGAGCTGGTAGCTCACATTTGAGTAAGCAAGTTGTAAGCAATGTATGCAAACTAAGATGTGGATCATTTCCAGAGATTACATTGATGAAGGAGTGACAAAATTGAAACCTGAGATTTGCAGTCAAACATTTACAGCGTCTTTTGAACGTATTCCTGGTATATTTGTACAAGTGTCCACTCATCAATCCACATGATTTATTTACTGGAAATCTCTATGTTTTTTTTTATCAGGCACATGGAATCCCAGAATAGCACCAGCTAAAACAATGCAAGCAGTCACATTTCCCTGTCCTTTATCCATCGCACTGCATTCATCAAATTCCCTTTCAAAAACCATGGGAGAAAAATACTTCCACCTGTTAGGCAATGCATTCCAGATGCTAACTCCTTGCTCAATTTTCTTTCAAGAAGCCAAAATTTTCTGTCACTTTGGGTTCTTTGGCCAGTCATCTTAAATCTGTGTCCTTTCACAACTCTTCAATAAATGGGATTAGTCTCTCTTTGTTTTGATCTGGCCATTTTGAATGTCTTTATTCCATCTACTGTGAACATAAACATGTAAAAAATAGGAGCAGGAGTAGGTCATACAGCCCATCAAACCTGCTTGGTCATACAAAATCATTGCTGATCTGATCTTGGCCATTCCCAAAACTCTTGACTCCATTCTGAAAACTGGTGTCTTCTTTTCAGAATTCAGAAGAAAAACTATCTCCTCTCAACATTTTCTAGTGAAATCAATCTCCACTTCTCCAGCCTTTCCCCATAACACAATTCATCCATCCCAAAAGTCATTCCAGTGAATCTCTTTAGCACCTTCTCCAACATTCTTCCTGAAATTTGCAGGTCAGAAATGGACACAATACAATAGTAATGACTGCACCATTTTTTAAAACTTAAATGTACATCAAAACTCAATACTCTTTGCCCCTGCTTGTGAAATATTAACTCAAAAAACACTAAACTTCCTGCAGATGAAAATGAGATTCACTTGTAATTTTAAAACATCTTTTTCCAGTTGTTAAGGAGGCACTGCCTAATGTTCTTCCTTGCAGATCACCAAAAATCTTGATTAAAAATGATCGGAGAAAAAGCAATTAAATTCTGTCTAATATTATAACTAGTCATAGAATGGAACATTGAGATAATGGATGATGTTTCTCCGAGATATGTAATGTTGTCAGGTGAAATAGGTCAATTGTATAATTGGAAAGGAAGGAAAGAAACTAATTTATTGAATGTGGTGTGGTGGGTGGGATGTGTCAGCGGGAGTAGTGCAGGGGTCTTGAGAAAAAGAAGAGTTTTCTTCAGCGTTACTGCTCTTATAGTATTATGGCCCATAATTTAGTTTACTGTATTGAAGACAAGACTTGAGAGTGATGCTGGTCAGATTGTGTCAATCAATCCTCACTGTCCATTACCATTTCATGATGTGGATACTACTGGAGAAGGATGTCTCATTCCTTTGGCCTGATTTCATCCACTGGGTGCATTTTATAGGATGTGGATTCCTTCAAGAAATGTGTTCTGACTTTAAAAGGCCTGGGTGTCATATAAAGTGCTCAAGGCAGATCGGTGGACTGTCCATATTCTAAGTGAACCAGAAAAACAGCCTTTCAATCAAATGGAAGTGAGGCCCTGGATTTAAAATAACATTGAGTCAACAATATGGTAAGCAGATGGTTATCCCGCCCTTCCCTAAATTCAGGCATTGGTTTCAAAATGGCCTTACTACTTTGAAAACTATTAAAACTAGGAAAATTATCATTTTCTTTCTCACAAGAAAAGCCATTTCATGAGAGTTTGAATATGGTCTTTAGACATATTCTTTCAGCAGGATTTAGCTATGATATTCATTATCTTCATGTTGGCAGTGGGCACCTCACAGAAAATATACTTACGTGCAGTTCTTGTTTTTTCTCATTGTTTTGAATTGTATTAGTTGGAGGAAAAGTATTTTTTTTCTAGTACATTGGTATGACTTTCAAAGCAAGGTGACTTTTTTGATTGTTTAAGTTCATACTAATTAGGTTTGTGTTAAGAACAATGACATCATCTGAAGGTCTGTGGGTACTATAGTTCTATGTGAATTATTATTTCTCATTTATTGAAAAGGTAATATTCAGATGTTTGAGAGAACAATTAAGGAAAAATATTTTCAAAGAAATGTTTATTAATCTTCCTTGAAACATTAAAGGAAATACATATTTGAAATAAATTTCTGGATGATCTCAATCTTCAAAAATGTTTGCCTTCTTATGATTTTAACCTGATATTCTTATAAATCAAATTGGGAAAAGGGGATTGGTAATGTCAGAAAAGCCTTTGCAATGCAAGCTGCTTTTTTTTTAAAGATGTGAAAGGCTCTGTAAAAAAAAATCACAGTTCTTTTCATCAAATTATTAAAAAGAGGCTGGTTACAATTTTTGATATGGAGATGAGATGTGCATGCCTAAACTGGCAATAAAACACTCATCTCATTCACGACTCTGGACTAATCAGAAATTAATAGACTGTAGTATGAGAATATTCAATTCAGTATTAGACCTCTTTGATGTAGAAGAATAAAAGAATTCATTCAATCATTTGTCTGAGGCATTAGATGGCTCAACCTACATACATCTACGGAGAGGCGGATTTAAGGCATGATAGATAGTAGAATGGCTGCATCCTGACAGCTTTTCTGTTCAAATACAAATTTCCATCACCGCTTCAAATGTCGGGAAGAGTATTCTGAGATGAAATATTGTAGTTGTTCCAAAGCAAGGCAGGAAGCTATTGCACTGTGAAAAGGAATATAATAATAAGTACACACTGTAGATTGCTGCAGTGACCACACTTTGGGAGCATTGTGTAACATGCTTAAACATTTCAGTTTAATAGCAGTATATGATGCCATGGATACCAAATTTGTTATCCACCAGTTTTGAAATATATCAAAGGGTAGCAGGAGATCTTGATACACATTCGGATTAGCAGGTACATTCAAATAAAATATTCAACTGCATAGAAATAGACTTCAATAGCAGGGTTCTCACCAGGATTTTAGTGAAGCGTGAAGTAAGGTAGAGATTGTAGTGCTGATATCTGTTGCTGTTGGTGATGGGAGTAATTTGAGATAAGAATTAAAAAACATCTGGAGCATTTTTCATGCAACATTAATGTCATTGAGTTAAATGACTATAACATGATATTAGTGCAGAAAGTCGGCCAAATGGCAGAAGTGGAAATATTTGCTTATGTATAGTTATATGTCCTTTCATAACAAAATATCTAATTGGACTTAGAAATTAGTCTCAGTCATTTTTGATATACATTGTTATTTCTAGAATTGGGCCTCATTTAACACAGAATGTATTCACATGACACTACTCGGGGTAGCCAATTCTGGTTGCACTCAAGGTGACTTTCATTTTGTGACTATTGCCTCAACTTCTCCACCCTCATACTTTGTCTGGTGATTACCTAAAATATCCATTATCCTGTTTGTTGCTTTACTGACCAATTGAAGTACAAACAGACTCTTCATTACTTGAATATTTCCCGTATTTTGTTCCTCATCTCCAAAATGTTACAACTATTAGGCATTCAAATCAAATGTATTCAATCCACAGATGTTTGTGAAGAAAACTTTGCAGGTCTCATTTTTGTCCAGAACCGGTGCTCAGGTCAGTGTTGAGGGGTCTGTGCTATATTTATTTTACTCTTTTTAAATAAAGCAAATCAATTTGCTGAAGCTTGCTGGTGAAGAACAGTTAAGAATCAGCCTCATTGCTGTTGGTCTGGAGTTGTATGTAGACCAGATTGTGCAAAGGTGAGAGTATTTCTTCAAATGATATTGGACCAGATGGGTTCAATCTGTTGGATTCATGGTCACTATTACCGATACTAGCTTTTTAAAACAATTCCAAAGTGGTCACTTTAATTCATCATCCCATTCATATGCATTCTGCACTTTAATGATGAGGCCCGACACAAGCTTCATTTTCCACCTGGGACTTTGTAGCCTGCATGACTCGACATTGACTTCTCCAATTTCAGATAACCCATTCCTTTCTGTTTATATCAGAATTGGCCTTTCATTTTGGCTCAGGTTTTCTTTTTTTTTGGCAGTCTGCCAAGCATATCCCACAACATTTCCATTAGAAAATCATCACACAGGCAAAGCATCTTAATCTGACTTTAACTGCCCCTTGAATTGCTACAATAGGCCATTCAGTGTCACCACCTCAAGGATATTCCCTTTGCTCCTCTTATTTCTCCACCCCCCCCCCACCCACCTTCTCTGCTGCCTAAACTAACTGGTTTCATCTTTTTCATTTCTGATAATGGGTCCCAGACTGAAACATCAACCGTTTCTCTTTCCATAGATGCTTCCTAACCTGCTGAGAGTTTCTAACATTTCCGTTTTTTATTTCAGATTTCCAGCATCTTTGTGTTTTTTTAATTTTCCTTGAAATAATATGTTTAAGAATATGCTTGTCATTATCAATGTGGCATGATAGATAAGAATCAAGTCAGAAATAGAAAAGGTAGTGATAAAGTTTGAAGAATGAATGTGAATTAGAGCTATGTTTGCTGATATTGAGATACATGAAAGGATTCATTCCTGGTAACAAATCCATAACTTAGCTAACTTAGAAAAGGCAAAGCATGACATACTTTGGACCTGTGGTGGATACAGACTGGGGATAACCTGCCAGTTTCAAATGCTTGTAGAAGAAACAAATAGTAAAGGATGTAATCATGCAAAATTACTCCATTCCTTATTCATTACCTATACAATCAATTTGCCAGTTGGCTGAATTGTAACTATAGTTTATTCAAATAAATAGACCCAAGGAAAAATAACTTCTGAAATTACATTAATGTCACCAAACAAAAGGATAAGATATGATGAAAATCCAATACAATATTTATGTAATCTTAGTTGAATGTCAATTTGGATAAATTTTTAAAAACATGTTTTTTTGTGTAGTTGTCTGTGATAGACATTCAGGCATAGCTTTGATCTTGGCCTTTTTCACAGCTTCTCCACTGAAATGCATTGCTTTTTATGGCAGCAGCTACGAACTATACCACATCAGTGTCAGCCAACGAAAAGAGCAAGAGAAGTAATTATGCTCCAAATTTATGGTGTTCCTCTCTGTGTCTGGATGCTTCAAGCTAAACTCAAACCTACAAAGAATCCAGATTTTATTATCATGAAGTCAAAGTCAAAAAAGGAAACTCAAATATTATTAGAACTATAGAACACTACAGCACAGAAAACAGGCCATTCAGCCCTTCTAGTCTGTGCCAAAACTTTATTCCGCTAGTCCCATTGACCTGCACCTAGTCCATAACCCTCCAGACCTCTCCCATCTGTGTATCTATCCAATTTATTCTTAAAACTTAAGAGTGAGCCTGCATTTACCACATCAGATGGCAGCTCGTTCCACACTCCCACCACTCTGAGTGAAGAAGTTCTCCCTAAATCTTTACCCTTTCACCCTAAAGCCATGTCCTCTCATACTTATCGCTCCTAATCTAGGTGGAAAGATCCTACTCACATTTACTCTGTCTATACCCCTCATAATTTTGTAAACCTCTATCAAATCTCCCCTCATTCTTCTATGCTCCAAGGAATAAAGTCCTAACCTGTTCAATCTTTCCCCGTAACTCAACTCCTGAAGACCCAGAAACATTCTAGTAAATCTTCTCTGCGCTTTTTCAATCTTACTGATATCCTTCCTATAGTTAGGTGACCAGAACTGCACACAATACTCCAAATTTGGCCTCACCAATATCTTATATAACCTCACCATAACATTCCAACTCCTATACTCAATACTTTGATTTATGAATGCCAGGATGCCAAAAGCCTTCTCTACAACCCTATCTACCTGTGATGCCATTTTCAGGGAACTATGTATCTGAACTCCCAGATCCCTTTGTTCCTCCACACTCCTCAGTGCCCTACCATTTACTGTGTATGTCCTACCTTGATTTATCCTTCCAAAATGCAACACCTCACACTTGTCTGCATTAAATTCCATCTGCCATTTTCTGGCCCATTCTTCCAGTTGGTCCAGATCCCTCTGCAAGCTTTGAAAGCCTTCCTCGCTGCTCACAATACCTCCAATCTTAGTGTCATCAGCAAACTTGCTGATCCAATTTACCACCTTATCATCTAGATCATTGATATAGACAACAAACAACAATGGCCCCAGCACAGATCCCTGAGGCACACCACTAGTCACAGGCCTCCAGTCTGAGAAACAATCATCCACTACCACTCCCTGTCTTCTCCCACACAGCCAATTTCGAATCCAGTTTACAACCTCTCCATGGATACCTAGTGTCTGAACCTTCTGAACTAACCTCCTATGTGGGACCTTGTCAAAGGCCTTAAAGTCCATGTAGACAACATCCACAGCCTTTCCTTCATCTACTTTCTTGGTAACCTCCTCAAAAAACTCTACAAGATTCGTTAAACATGATCTACCATGCACAAAGCCATGTTGATAATCCTTAATCAGCCCTTGGCTCTCCAAATACTTGTATACCCGATCTCTCAGAACACCTTCCAATAATTTACCTACTACTGATGTCAGACTCACCAGCCTGTAATTAATATATTACTTTATACAGGCAACAACTCTTGTGTCCCTAACCATGACAATGGTGGAGTAAATTGCTGCTGAACCATAAATCAATATCTGAGAAAGTAACACATTTGAAAATTGTGTGTAAAGATGCACTGACACACAAGTATCAGCAGGCAATGGTCTTCCAGTGACGAAGCTCCCTGCTGGCTACATATACCCTTAAATTAGTCCCTGCATATTTTTGCAAAGAGAAAAAACAAGAATTCCAATACTGATGCCTCTTCCAACATTTTGTTTGCACTCCTGCACACATTTCTTATTTACTACTCCATCCCTCACTTATCTCTAGACTTTGACTTACTGTATCACAGCCTTTAACTGTGGTTTTTCTTTTAAAGATGGTACTCTGGTGGTTAATGCTTCCGGGAACTTACTTCACTAAGTTGAAATCAAGACTCATCACATCCTGACCTGTTTCAGATCAGGTGTCTGAAGGATCTGAAGGCAATATAATTCCATGTGTCTCAGCTTCTTCTTCCTTCCCTAGTTCCTGGGCTTTTGAAGCTGTGATCATGTTCCTTAACATTATAACAAAGTGTTCCTACATCACACCTATAAACAGAAAAAATATCCACAATCCACTGTTTCAGACCTCACTTTATTCTCTGCTTTCTGATGTTACCTTTGAAAGATACAGCAAGTTACAAAAAGTCTGCCTTTCTCGAAAGAATTTAAGCAATAACATCTGTCATATTCCTCTATTCTGGCTGAACTGGCATTAACCAGAGGCCCTTTCTCAACTAATATTTCAATACAATTCAGTTTAATGTTACCATTCAATTTTGTTTTATTTTTGTATTAGCAATATAACAAGCTTTTCTTCCTTAGTTTTTCCATATTCAGAAACTCTGTTTCTCTTATCAAGCATTTGCCCTGCCAATCCTGAACTTTAAATCCAGTGCTTTATACACCTCACGGTTGAAGAGTGAGCACCACTGTCTTCCACCATCTTCTCTCCACTGCCATTTGTGCCCCATAGGCTTGATTTACTTCTGCTGAAGAACAAGCACAAAAAGGTTTCTGTTAAAAAGCCCAAAGTCCTTCTCCAAAGAACCATTAAGTTGATATGAGTGAGAGTTTATTCTCCACTGTTCTATAATCACATTCAGAAACATTTCATTAAATTGACTTAAAATTTGATAAAAAATTATGCCCTTTGTAAAGCCCCAAATAGAAACAGAAAGTGAAGGTTATTTTTGAAATAATTGTTCTACATTATGAAAAGCAACAAAGATAAATCAGGAGGTGGTGTGACCAGAATATACCAATGTAATTGTTATTTCTAGGTTAACTGCTAGCTAAATCTGATTAATTATATTGCAAACAGCAGGCAGTATTGTTTAGTAGTTTCAGACATGAACAACAACTAATTAGGTTACAGAAACTTCCCAGCAAAATTAGAAGTCGTATTGCTTCCAAACACGTTTTTATTAATACTGGTACCCAGTACTGCTAACGTTGCTAATCCATTGCAAAATATAACATTACCTTGCTGATGTCATGCCTGGGTTGTAATTAAGTTGGTAAATTGTTAATTTACAGCAGTGTAGCTGTTAGTGTAATACTATTACAGTGCCAACGACCTGGGTCCCAGTCTGTAAGGAGTTTGTACGTTCTCCCTGTGCGGGTTTCCACCGGGTGCTCCAGTTTCCTCCACATTCCAAAGGTGGACAGGTTAGGAGCTGTAGCATGCTATGTTGGTGCCGGAAGAGTGGCAACACTTGCGGGCTGCCCCCCAGCACATTCTCAGTAATGCAAAAAGACATTTCACTGCACGTTTCGATGTACATGTGACTAATAAATATCTTATTGTCACATGTTCGAGGTACAGTGAAGAACTTGTCTTGCATACAATCCATACAGATCATTTCATTACACAGTGCATTGAGGTAATACAAGGGAAAACAATAACTAAATGCAGAAGTGTTACAGTTACAGAGGAAGTGCAGTGCAGGTAAACAAGGTACAAGGCCATAAGGTACATCGTGAGGTCAAGAGTCAATCTAATCATAATAGGGGACTGCTCATTAGTCTTATAACAGTGGGATAGAAGCTGTCCTTGAGCCTGACTGATGGTATAATTGAAAATATTTCTTCCATGCAGCTAATGTTTTCAAGTGTAAACACTTTTACGTGAATCCTGGTAATGTCCTCATTCTGTTGCAAATGTTGAGCAGCTTAAGTAGACTGATTCGGTTGTAATTTACACTATTTTAGTAAGTGCAGAATATGAATGCAGCCACCAACAGATGGATTTTATAGCTGGTTGCAAATTATTCTGTTCACTGGGAAAGGACCCTTCCCTCAGAGAATGACAGCTGCATTCTCTGCTGAATGACCACTTACTTGAAGCACAAGAGTAAATTGGGTTCTTAGAAACTTAAAATTGCACTGGAATTATCCATTCAAAAACATTGTGGTGTCTCTTATGCGAGTACAGCTGGTAACTCAACTAATTTTCACAACTTGAAATTACAATAAGGTTTTCAGGAGACAGATACTAGAAAGATAAAGACTCTTTTTGTGTGATGCTACTCAAGGTTAGTGTTACTTTGCCTCAGTATCGATCTTTGGAGGCGTGGTTGGGATTTGAGCTATTAGTTTCACAGCTCCAGTCAAGGTATTGTTTTGCACCTGGGACATTGATTTCTTAATAAGAAGTTCTTATGTTATATGTCAGGAAATACCTGTTGTCAAACAAATCAAGGGCAATCCATGGAGGTAAAGGAATCTTTAAAGTTTATCGTGAACAGTCAATCACAACACAATAGTAGCAAAGCTATAACACATAACTCAGCACAATCGACTAATTTAGGCTGAACAGATGAATGACTGGCAGCTGTCTTCAAGTTCTTGACTGAGAAAAGGTTAAGCAACAACTATACCATTCACTTTAACATCCCCTTCAGAATTCTCCACTGACTGTGTCCTTGGTAGCAATGGACCAACATTTTGTACTTGATACTGTGCATCTATGCTGAACGAAACAGTAGGTAAATAACCCACATATGATACATCCTTTAGTCAAATGAGTTCTCCAGACTGGCAAGCTTTTTCAGTTTCCAAATCATTTAGAGTTTCTAACAGATCTGTCACCTTATCAAGAGGTTATTGTTTGCCAATATTTTCCATTAAGCTAGTTCAATACACAGGAAGTATGTCTTTAAACTGTTATTAACTCATTTATCCTTTAATTGACACTCATAGTTTGCAGACAAAGGTAAATATACGAGAAGGTCAGGAACATTAAAGACTCTAAATTGGAACTCTTAGGATAATGCATCATGGAAAAATATATCTTGGACCTTGCAAAGACAAATCAGGAGAGAGTTAAACATGCAAGCCGAAACATATGTACCTTTAGAGTAATGTAACATTACAGATGGTAATGAAGGTGTATATTGTTCAAAATGAGATATAGTCATTAAAGTGAAATCTTGCCAAAGAACAAACCTGACAATCTTTTAGAGTTTCAGGAATGGTGACCCCTCTGCCTATTATGCATCCCCAAATGGGAACAGGCACTGCATTCATGAATGCTTCCTTCCCATGTGAGTAGTCTCTCTGCTCCTCCTTGCTGTCATTGCCGATTGGGTATCAATGAAGCACATTGAGTAACATTTTCATTGTAATCCTTTGTTTCATTTATTTATCGTTCAGAATAGTGGCATCAATGGCACTGTTGTGTTACAAGGACATCTTGATCCCTCTGATATCATCAATCGCCAATCTCTCAACATTTACAAAGTAAATAGCATTTCTGTTTCCTCCTGACAAAGTGGGTAACCTCACATTTTCCACATTGTTCTTCATCCACAATGTTGTTGCCCACACACTCACTTTGCTTATTACCCCTTGAAACTCCTTTGTGTCTTCAACACTACTCACAGACCTACTTAGCCTTGTGTCATCAGAAAATACGGAAATACTTTGCCAAATCATTAATAGATGGAGAGCATGTACTGTATTTAAGAGCCAATGCTATTCTGTGATTGGTGTGCAGTAAAGTGTTGGCAGCTATGTTAGATTCAGTATGGTCCTGTCAAGATCCAAGCAAGTCCATTATTAACAGATCTTTCAGGTGAAACCACCCAACCTGTGTTTAAAGTATCCTTTTGATCTATTTCTCAATTTTTTTAAGGGGATTAATTGGTCTTCATTGTAAAATGCAACAGGGGGTTAGCACACTAAAAAAAAAGGGGGAAATCTATTTTCTAGGCACAGATTATTTCTCATCATCTCACTAAATCTTCCTTTCTCCTTCCTTCAGCCTGATCTCTTTGGATTGCACATGAATAGTTTTTCCTCACACAAAACCATGTTCCCTTACGCTCTTCTGTAAGGATTTTGAAAATCTTGATTAGAAATTGCATGAAGTTGGAAAATAAGTGTTCCATAAATCAACTAGTCATTATTATATCCTGGGAATTTATCCTGTATATGCTCAGACTGCAGAATCCAAATACAACCTATGGCATCACAGCTCTGGGGAAAAAAATTAGAATGAAGGCATCGAATAAAACAGCACTATAAAAGATAGCTTTAATCATGCCAATATGAAATATGTATTTTGGATCCATTATATTAATAATTTTAGATATTGAAGGAAAATAGTACCTTCAAAGTTAATGAAACAGATTCAGTAAGCATGTGAGAATCATAATGATTTGATGACTGGAGGGTGATATAATATTTGCTGTAACATAGAACTAGTGTACAATACACATTTCTCAATCTTCAACATTGAAAATGCCCATGAGAGAAGAAGCACACGTCTTGTTGAACAAATTTAGTATGTATTAACCAAATCTAATGGATTTGAGGAAAAAATTCATTAACCCCTTCATGTCCATTACTTCTATCAAGAACAAAGCAAATATTTACCACATGTCACTGCACACTATCTATTGGTTCAAAGGTAATCTACTTGTGCACCACATCTAAATCCAATTTGTTATCCATCTCTAGCCTTGTTTCCTTAACGGTAGACTTTTCTGCTTCTAAAGTTAAACCCCTTATCTGCTTTTCATGTTTGAGCATTATCTTTTATTCAATTTTTTTTTAATGTGTTGAGAGACCATGAATCAGCCAATCAAACTTGCATACAGCAGGCCAATAGAGAGAATTAAATAAACCAAGTAGTCCTTTCTCACTCCTGATGTCTTGTATTGTGTGCAGGTTTCCCAATCATGGCTTCTTCCCATGTACAGTATAACTTCCTCCAAGTAGCTTCAGCATAAAACATTCACCATCTCAAAATCAAGCAGAAGGTATTCCAATCAATGTACTATTGGCATTTACTACTGAATATAGATTACATTCATATATTGATGACGACTTTGGAATATTTTCTCCCCTATGTTGCAGGGTAGCTTGATGTATTTAAACATGTATCATCAATTCTTAGGCTGCTGATTGGTACTTTACTTTTTACTGTGTCAATTACTCCAGAAGGGATAATGACGAACATCTGCAGATGAGTGCTGGTTGTCCTGATTGCAATCAGTGGTTCATTATTGATTTTAAAAAAATCAGTCTTTCATCAAATTCCTTAATAGAAGTGATTAAATAATTAAACTATTCCACCTCATCACAAAACTCAATTCCTCAGTGGCTGAAAATCACTAACAAAACAACTTAGTCAACTGACCAGTCAGCAGCAAATCAACTAGAGAATGAACTAGTTGAATATAATCTATACAGCTGCTTGGACATTGTACATTTTTTAAATAAAGTAATGAAATATTCTAACTCCTTGCCCTTGAAGTTACCATCATAGAATCTCTCAATGACAGTGGCAGTCACAGTCACCCTGAATCTTAACTGGACTATTCACACAAACTGTGACTGCAAGAGTAGATCAAAGGCTAGATAACTTGTGTCACGTGACTCACCTCTTGACCTACCAAAGACTTTCCACCATTTCCAAGGCATTGCGGGACTGTGAGGAAATAATCACGGCTGGCCTGGATGGGTGCAGCTCCAGCAACATTCCACTATGGCTGTCGTGTGCATCGTCTACAAAATGGTCCATTGTTACTCATCTAGGCCACTTCAACAGCACCTTCCAGTCACATGGCTTCAGTTACATCGAAGGAGAAGACCTGCTAGCACACAGGAACACTATTACTTCTAAGTTGTTCTTCAAATCACTGCCACTTGTACTTTGAACTAGGCAATAGCTAAAGTAAGGAAAACAGTACAAAAATAACTTATGTGTGTGCCTTATGATTCAAAGAATAGCCTGATTTTTATTAAAAAATGACTTGTTTCCTGTCAGTGGTGAAAGTCTCTTTACGGGAAGGTATCATGGGATTGAATGATTTTGGTTAATTTCACTCTGGCCTCCCTCATTGTCACACTTTCACAGTTAAGGTTCTTTACCTGGACTCAGGCTTTCCTTTGCCTTTAAATATCTGGGATTATGGAAATAAACACACAATTTAATAGTTGTTTCTCTTCTGGTCTTATTTCAAAGTTGGGGAAGTTCATGCTTCACTACAGATACTAATCTGGACAATTAACACAGGATAGAATCAAAAGTATAAGCCAATTAACAGAAATGAGACACATGAAGTTCTCATCCTGCTCTGATATGTCCAGATTTTAAAAATTCATTTAAGCATTGAAATAAATAGGCAATTCTTTCATTGCACAGTATATTTATTTCAATGCCTAAATATGTTTTTGTCTCTATTAACATTTGTGCAATGACAATGTTTAATTTTGGGAAACATTGTACAACATGGTTGTTCCACTGACATCTACAATTCAACTCCAAGCTGACACAACCCTTCTGTTCTGAAGGCTTCTTAAGTCAAGCTTTGAATGTCACACAATTAGAAGAAAAGGCACAGTTCCCTTTCAGTAAATCTAAAGTTTATTTTTCTGCAACATTAATAACCCAAACTACTTCACTCTTTCAAGTCAACATATAATTCAATAGAAATGTTCAGTTAAATGTTTATTTAAGCACCTTACCAAAGTCATTATCTTAAATTACCAGTGGAAGTGTTAACCATACCAAGATTTTCAAAGTAGGTATCTTCAGTTGCAGATAATGATATTAAATATAGCCTCCACATTGAAATCTGCCATCACCTCTGTCCATATCAGCACAATATATTTTCATGATGTATCTTTCTGGATTTTTCATTTAATTTGAACACGAATCTAAACTGCTGTTGCGTGTCAATCATTTTCCTGTTTCTGTCTGACTGCAGCAGTCATTGGCTCCTGATCACTTTGGACACAGCTGTTAATCAAACTAACATGCAACAATGCAAATTGGAGTTGGTGGCCAGCTGGGTCCCTTGAAAAACTAATTAATTTGATCATTTTACCCATTTCAGTTCTGAATAGAAGTGCCAAATCACTTATTAATTACTATGTCAACTTTTTTTTTAAAATAGGTGTTACTTCCATGAGATTTTAAGTGAGGTGTTAAACAAAGTTTTGGGGATTTATTTGGACAAATGGATCACTAGAGGGTAAGCTGCCTGCACTGGAGGTGAAAGCAGCTGTGATTTTTGAGGTTTAAGCTACCTTTGATTTGGGTTGTGGAACTACAAGGCTTGAGAGAGACAAATCCATGCATCTTAACAGTTTGAACAACTACCTCACTCCTAATCCACAACCATTTCAGTAGTAAAGACAACAACCTGTGATTATGTTATGTCTTCAATGCAATAACACTTTACAAGATTCATACATGATGGGTCATGGTTTCATTGAAGGTAAGTGCCCTTTTAAGAACTAAGAATATCATGCAGCATGACTTTTTGATTTATTGTTCCAGCCACTTTTTTGGTTCTGAACTCACTGCCTGAAATAAAGGATGTTTCTGTAGCTCTGCTCTGTTACTTGCCTTAATAAGCAGCAAGACCAAAATCTAGACACTAGAATGGTTTTATTAATGTTTCTGATAATCAAAGATATTTATAACTATGAAAATGCCTTTGGTATCAAGCTATTACCTAACATTAGAATTGATATAGGATTATGAGTTTAGAATTAACTCTGAGCATATGGAAGGTGGAGGATGTGGTAGGTGTTGGTTACTTGCATGTCCAAAGTTTGTGGCAATCTAGGCTATTTTGTATTCCCCAAAGCAGCTGTAACTAATTCTAAAGCAAACTTTGTGGATCACATCAGCTCCAATGCCCTTGGCAAAAATGGTAGGCTGCATTTTCTAAACAGTTCTAACCTAAAATAATAAGTTTATCTTAAAAAAAAAATCTACTTCTAAAGAAAAAAAGCTGCTTTAAGCAACTTGAGGTAGGCTGTAATTTGAATTAATTGACTGGTAAGATTACTAATCCTATTTTAAGGTAATTACTGTTTCTTACCCTCCAGCCAAAGCAAATGAACAGCAAGTGAGTCTCTCTGTGGCTTTGGTCATGGTGGATTATAGCTTTAGCAGAAAAGATGTGTATGGATATTAATTTGCAGGACAGTGACTACTGAAAGTACTCAACAGGTTGGGCAGCATTTGTGAGAGAGAAACAAAGTTAATGACCTTTCATCAGAACTTGAAAAGTTGGAAATTAAATATGTTTTAAATTGCAGAGAAGTAGGAAGAATGAATGGGAATATCTACAAAGACCAAATATGACTGAAAAACACACTTGCTAGTTGAGAGAAGATGGTGAAGGTTTATTGATCACACTGATTTGTCTGAAAGTGATGAATGAACAACAGGGGAGGGATGAAGAAGCAATACTGGAACTGCAGAATGCAAAATAATACAAATTGTGGAAAACTGAATTGGAATGGAGAATATTATAAATGCAAGCAGGTCAGTTAGCATCAAAATGAAAGAAACTTGGGATGTTGCCGTCTGATGGTCTTTCATTAGAATGGGCCAGTTTTGAGACAAAATGGAAAGGCTGGTTGTCTGAAGTTGTTGAATTCAATATTGTGTTCCAGAAAACCATAACGTGCCTCCTTGAAAGATGAGGTGCTGTTCCTTGAAGTTATGTTCAGCTTCATTGGAACAGTGTAAGAGGTTAAAGGCTGAGAAGTCAGAATGGAAATAGGAAGGGCAATTAATGTGATGAGCTACTGAAAGCTTAGTGGCACCCTTACACTTTGAACAGAATTGTTTTGCAAAGAGCTCATCCAATCTGTGTATTGGATGGAGAGGAGATTGAGGGATCTCCTCATTGTAGAGGAGATAATGTTGTGAGTACACAAAACTGGAAGGAGTGTGAATGAATTGCTGCTTCACCTGGAAGGACTGTTTGGCTCCAAGGATGGTGGGAAGGGAAGATGTAATAGGACCATACTAGATCAGATGGAATCCTGTGATTCCATGGGAAACTTGTAAGAAGTTGAGAGAGATGGAGGAATAAACCAAGGAATTGTGGTGAGATCACTCCTTTTTGGGATGCTGAAAGGGGAGAGATGATTTTAAAGGATGAGGGTGGTATTTCTGGAATTTTCTACCGTGGGTTGTGGTGGTTTGATCAGAGGTATTTAAAGATCACAGAATTGAAGGTTAATGTGAGTGTGCACAGAAGAGGAGTTGAGGCCTGGAGAAAATCTGCCAGGATCAAATGGCAGACAGACTCTAACCTAATGTTTACTTACTTCAAACTGAGCTCCAAATTTCAATTCTGAGTAATAACCGAGTAGTTATTATGGTAAGGTCAGGCATTTAACTGATGGAAGAGAATTGTATATTTAAAAGAAAACAAACTGTATCAATAGTCCTTTAATCAAGCTCGTTACTTGCTTTAGGGAAGTGTTGAAGCCTGTTTCCCAAAAGTGTCCGTCTATATTCAATGCTAAATCCCATGATTTTAGTTTCTCTCTTTGTTCAAAGGTTATTGATATTGAAGGGAGTTGCACTAACAAAGGTGTTTTGTTTTGTGTGAGACTTTGAACCAATATGCTGTTTGTGCTCATGGGTGAAGGATGCAAAGAGATGTAGAGTGATATTGCTGAGCTAGCTAATATTTATCATTCAGCCAGTTTCACAACAGCATATTAGGCTGGAGTGGTGTAACGATTGTAGACTGATATTCTAGTGAAAATGCATTTAAATCTCATGACAGTTTTCAGTGCAAAGGTAGAATCATAAAGTTATCAAGTCATGCAGCATAGAATGAGGCCCTTTGGTCTTCTGTGTCTATGCAGGCAATCAAGTACTCCTTTTATATTAATGCCATTTTCTTGGCCCATTACCTTCTTTGCCTTACTTGCCCTTCTAGATACTTTTAAAATGTTGAGTGCCTTTGCCTCCAAGGGGGAGTAAATACTTGGCATCTGTAAAAGTCATTATAAAGGAATTGATTGGTATTGAATCATTATATTACAGAATGGTAAAATATAAACTTGTAGCGACTCACCGTCTGAGCAAGCGAACCGGCTCGGCAGTCAGGGCGTGTGTTGTCGCAATGACGAGGCCCAAGATGGCCCAAGCAACGGGGGAGAACCTGCGCGCACGAAAAGTTGATGATGTAACGCGTACGTCATTTCCGAGCTCCTTAAAAGGCCCGCTGAAGGTGCGAAAATAAATCAGTCTTGTTCAACAGTTCACAGGCTCACATCTTTATTTTTGCATCGTGGTAGCAGCCACTACATTGGTGACCTTGACAGTCCAAACGGATCTTGGACCCACACAATGACTGACAACGCAGCAGCTCAAGCTGCCCACCTTTTGGACGCTTCGGCCCTGCGTGTGGTTCGACCAGGCTGAAGCCCAGTTTCAACAGCGGCAGATCACATCCGACTCCATGCGGTACTACCACGTGGTCAGCTCTCTGGACCAGGAGACAACTGCCCAGGTCGGAGATTTCATCCAGTCTCCTCCAGAGGAAGATAAGTACCTGGCCTTCAAGGCCCTTCTCCCTCGGACCTTCGGCCTCTCCCGTCATGAGCGTGCCGCCCACCTGCTTCACCTTGATGGCCTGGGGGAACAGATCTCCATCAGCCCTGATGAACGAGATGCTGGCTTTGGCTGAGAGACACAAGCCCTGCCTGATGTTCAAGCAGGCCTTCCTCGAGCAGCTGCCCGATGACATTCACCTGTTGCTGGCCAACGCCAACTTCAGCAACCCACGTGAGGTAGCCGCCTGGGCAGATATCTTGTGGAAGGCCAAACGCAAGAGCAGTTCATCTGTTGGCCAAATTGCCAGACCGCGTGCCCACGTAAACCAGTCCCAGAAGCCAAGTGACCACACCCTAGAGACACAGATGACGACACTGATGACCGGCTGTGTTTCTACCATCAGAGGTGGGGTGTGGAGGCCCGTCGATGCCGCTCGCCCTGCAAGTTTCAGGGAAAAGCCAGGGCCAGCCGCTGCTGATGGCTACAGTAGCTGGCCACCGACACAGCCTCAAACTGGCCCATTTGGACCTACAACAACCGGTCGAGGTCCTGACACTGCGACACAGAGGCCAACCACCCAAGCAATGGCTAGTGCAGCCCGTGAACTTTGGGGACTGTATCACCAGTTCTGGTGGTGGGGGGGGGGGGTTGCAGTGTAGCAACTCACTGTCCGAGCAAGCGAACTGGCTCGGCGGTCGGGGCGTGTGTCGTCGCAACAGTGAGGTCCAAGATGGCGCTAGGCCTTCGTCTTCCCCGAGCAACGGAGGAGAACCCGCGCGTGTGAGAAGTTGATGACGTAGCACGTACGTCATTTCTGAGTTCGGAAGGCGGGAACAGCGCTCCTTAAAAGGCCCGCAGAAGGCGCGAAAATAAATCAGTCTTGTTCAACAGTTCACAGGCTCACGTCTTTATTTTCGCATCATGGTAGCAGCTGCTACAAACTAATTTATTAATTTCAAACTGTGAACTACAAATTTCAATTCTGATACGATGGTATGGCCAGATACTTAACTGTTTGGAGAGCTAAGTGGAACTGAATTTCAGACGTAGAGTGTGATACACACTACTATATTGTGTGTGATTTTAAGCTGAGAGTTCCAATGACAGGCTCATCTAACACAGCTGTATGTGGAACAGATCCTCTATCTAGGATCTCAGACTGAGGGCTTCATAATGTGTGTGGTGACTGGGGGAAAACTCCCCATTGAAATTAAAATTAGTTTGCATGTTTTAAACAACATTTTGAGTTGGCCATGAAGTGCATTGTCATGTTGTTGAACTCCAATCATGCAGGGCACTGATTAATTTTAAGACACGTACCCAAACCTTGTGTCATTCGTTACCAAATGTAGCACTGTTATCTGAAAGATAGGTCTGAATTCCCTCTCCTGCGCATATAATCTAGAATGACACTATTGTGCTATACTGAAGGTAAATTGTATCATCTGAGAAGCCACTTTTGGATGAATTGTCAAATTGTGGCACCATCTGTGATCTCAGGTGTAAACATATCAAGCTTGAAGCTGATCAACAGGAATTTCATGATATCCTGATTAAATATTTATCTAACCTCCAACACTTTTTTTAAAAAAAGTGAAATAACTTTTTGGGTTCCCAGCTTGCTGCTCTTTGATGAACCCTGCTGTGTATGAGTTGACTGTTGTTTCTGTATGTTGCAACATTAACTACATTTTAAAAGCATGTTATTTGCAGTGAATGGTTTTAGTTTGTCACGCCATCATGAAAGTTTCAAAGTGTGCATGTCTTCATAAATTCTTATGCTTACCAAAAAAAAAGTCCACTTCTTCATGTAATGTGGATGCAGAGATGTATGTGGAGAATTTTGCAGGTAAAGGATATAAACAGTTTGTGTGTTTTTTTTGGGGGGGAGGGTGGTGGGGTGGTGTGGGGAAGTAATAGTTAAGGGGAGGGTCTGAGCCAAAACATGGTTGAAAAGAGATTTTTAACAAGCTATTTAACAAACATGAGAATATTTAGAGAGATACTTGCCCAGACCATCCATGCTGTGCGGAGTTAGTCCCAATACCAGTAGAATACAAGGCACATACAGGCACGCACAGGAGGTTTTCCATAAAATCAAGTGAGACAAGTCCATGAAGACATTTTGAATGAGGGTCAAGAATCTTAAACTAAATTTGTGAAAGCACGGGAAGTCAGTAGAGCCTTTCAAGGATGTGATATGTGTGCAATATCATTCCACATTGTTATCAAAGACAGTTCCGTTCCTAGAAATAGCTGATTCTACTTCGGATCAAGCTGAGCTATTCAAGAAAATATATGCTGGCCAGCCACACTCTCCTACAGAAATACACTTTGTATTTGTACATCACATTCATATGTTTTATTAAAATCCTTGTGCATTTTAGTCAAAACTTTTCTTCAGTCAAAGAACTGTGAAGCAGCCAGATCTGCATGCTGTAGTTTAACTGAAGCACCAGGAATCTTTTATAAAGATACCCCAGTGCTTTCTAATTACAGGCTACTTCAGATCGTTTTATTTTTATTCAGTGGGTGTCTGTTCCACTTCTTATTCGTGCTATGTTGTACCCTTGGAGTTTCCAGGAACTCATTTTGCTTCTCACCCTAAAGAGACATCAACTGTCAGTTATAGGCAACTGCATTTACTTAAACCTTTAAAGAAAAGCCCACTATTCAAGTATTCATGCCTTTCAATCTCCATGCCCGTTTCAAGTTCCCTGATGTACCAAACAATATGTCCCAATGAAATGCAATTTTATGCAGAGGATGATTTGTTTTGTCACCCAATGTCCTTAAGAAGAAATAAAGTGTGAGTTTCTGTAGTGAAAGTAGACATGTGCTCTCTAAGAGGTTTTCAGTTCTTTTAAGTTGGTGCTTTGAATTATAAGAGCTTCATGCAATTGTGTAAGTGTAGCTTGCAGCAATTAGTGACGCAACTGAAGACCTGGAAATCAATTATTCAAAAAGAGTCTGCTTCATGTCCTGCACATTTTATACTTGAATAGAATTAGTATCACAAAAAGATTTAAAATATTATAGTACTTGAGCAACAAACATTGACTTTGGAAGCTGAATTTTTTTTAAAATTAAAAATACATGAAAAATTATCAGCTTTGCAATTTGTTACGAGTTATTCAACATAACCATTTAAATGTGGCACATTTCAAATGTCCATTTTAATAGAACATCATAAGTGGCCTGTTCATTTCATCTCCATTTGAATTACAGCTGTCATTGGTGCTGTCAGCTAATGTATACATATGAAGTGCAATTCTTATTTTCAAGTATTGATAAATCTTCAGAGGTATTTTAACCATGTATGGATTGCAATGAATTGGGTTCCGCTGCATTAGCTTTGAAAAGGGGAGAAACTGAATCTCACTCTGTCACCTTTGAATGCATTTGTCTGCAGAGTGATCACATGCTGGATTCAACTATGTTCCATGCACAATTAGTCAGGCTAACACACTGAGCTTAAGTGAGTTGGGGGTGGGGGGGATGTGGGTAAGTGTTAGTTGTGGATAAATACACTATTATAAATGGAGTATTATTATAAATAATACACTATTAGTAATAATAGTTATTATTTAATAACTCTGGGTCAACAGAGCATCCTTTGGTCAACATCAAGATGTTGACCATCAACATCCTCAATTGATGGTCAACAGAGCATCCTTTCAAAGTCTGCTACTGACTTGAACCTTGGGGATATAGTGAACAGTGGGGAGCTCAGTAACAAGACTTTCAGAATATTAGTGAAAGGGGAAGACCAGTGGCACATGAATTTCATCAGAAAGTAGAGTGAATGGTTGTATTTCAACTGGAAAGATTGAGGAGTATCAATATGAACTAAACTATGTAATTTTATTGAAGACACTTTTTTTTGTAGTGCCCACATACTTTGGGTTCTTGAAATCCCTGAATTAAGTTCCAATATAATTCTTAAATACCTTGAATGAATGCAGCAATCCTCACAACTCTTTCTGCTCTCCTTCATGCCTCCAGAGTCAAACACTGGGAGTGTTCCTTGAAATGCTGTTAAACAGTGTGTGAAATGTGAAGGAAATTGTTTTGACACTTGGTGTACTCCAAACTGAACAAATTATGAAATGTTGGTTGAAAACCGAATAAATGAAGCTGTGGTTATCCTCTGTAGTATTAAATGGATGTGAATGTTGAAACATGAGAAAAGTTGATGAGCATCAATACCAACAGCAAAGATGAATGAGAGGAACAATGGGAATATCCAGGATACAAAATTTTAAGAGCAATTGCAGGAAGATGGCTTGAACAAGAAATAATGCATTCACAAAAGGTCCAACAAAGATACTGAAGAATGTAGAACAATGAAGAGGAAAACCAAAGAAACATTCAATAGACAATATTGAGAGTAACATTAAACAATGTGAGGGGTGGAAATGACTGAAGCAGCATGTCTGGCAGCAATGGAATGAATTCATTCAGTCCATTTTTCACTGCTTGGTTGACAGACCACAATTTAGTATAGCGTTTTTGTATTGGAATCATCTGCCTCCTAATCTCTTTTGAAAAATGACAGTATTTAATACATTCATGTTATACCATTTATTTTTGTTCTTTTGGCATATCCTGGCACTTCACACAAGACCATAGTGCAATCATCTGTCATACAGTAAAGATGATAAACATTCCAACACCATTGATGTATTTAGTGGGCAAAGAGTTTAGAAAGAGAACTGATTGGAACATAGTTACAACACTTTGAGAATGTTAGCAGTGATGGTGTTACTGTAACATGGTACAGTCTGGTGATTGAGGGGTAGCTCAAACAATATGTGACTGGAATGAAAATCCACAACATGCAATAACCTTTTGAAAACCTGTGGAAAAAGAATGTTGATTTGATATTGAGGTTGAAGCATTCAATATAAAGTACATTCAAGGTTAATAGTGGGAGCACCGATGCTTGTTAGCTATGCAAGTTGCTTAATTAGGAATATTATTTTTTATTAAACGTGATGTCTGATTGGCTTTTTCCAGCTTTCGTTTTCATTGGAAGTGTCACGACTGTCAGTCAAGGGTTTGAATATCAACACATTGAATAAGCAGTGCTATTGGGATATATATCAAGAAAATGTTTTGTGTATGTGTTCAGGAATACATTTTGGTGATACACGGGCACAACAGCATTGTTAATCCACAACAATTTTTCAAAGTGAACGTTACTTTCAGGGAGAAAGCAGGAGTAGGAATAAATGAATATGAGCATCAAGACAGAGTGGCTGCTTGGGTTGGACACCTGCTCTTCAAAAATAGAGGGAGCAAAGAAATAAAACATGGAAATTTTTGGCAATATTCCAGATAAAAGAGATTCACACAGACAATAATTCTGCTGAAAGGTACAGGTGAAGTTAGAAGAACTGACACAACAAATGGGGGAAATAAAAGCAATTGGGAGAAATGAGAATTGTTATGCCAAAGCATTTGCAACAGTGAAAGTAGACTGGAAGTTAGAAAGGCAAATGGTAGAAATGGATTTTAAGATTAACATTATAACATAAACATAGAATGGTATAACACAGGAATGGGCCTTTCAGCCCATGATGTTGTGTTGAATTAGTTAAGCTAATAATGCCTAATTAAATTAATCCCTTCTGCTTGCAAATGGTCCCAATCCATCTGTTCTCTGTGTATCTGTGTCTACCTAAGAATTTCTTAAATGTATAGAAGTGTATATGTTTGTATTTTAATAGCAATGAGTACAACACTTTCCCTTGTACATCAGAAGCATTGAGTATAAAAGTTGAGAAGTCATGTTGCATCTGTATAAAACCTTGGTTAAGGCCATATTTGGTGTATTGTGTGCAGTTCTGGTCAGGAAGGATGCAGAGGTTTTAGAGAGGGTGCAGAAGAGGTTCACCAGGATGTTTCCTGGATAAGAGCTTCAAGGAGAGATTGGACAGACTTGGATTGTTTTCTCTGAAGTGTTGGAGGCTGAAGGGTGACCTGATAGAAGTGTATAGAATTATGAGAGAGCTAGGTGGGGTAGATAGTTGGTCTTTTTCCTGAGATGGAAGTGTGGAATACCAGAGGGCATACCTTTAAAGTGAAACAGGGGAAGCTTAAAGGAGAATTACAAGGCAAGGTTTTTACACAGAGATTGTTGGGTGTCTGGAACTCACTGCCACGGGAAGCAGATACAACAGCAAAGTTTAAGAGGCTTTTAGATAGGCACATGAACAGACAGGATATAGACCATGTACAGTCAGATGTTCAGTTTTAAACTGGCATCATGTTTGGCATAGACATTGTGGACTAAAAGGCCTGTACAGTTTCCTACATTTAAGGACCCTGCCCCAATTTTTGTTCTGTGCCAAACTGGCTTATTTCAACCGGCATTACTATTGACTTAAGCCTTTCGTGACAAAGAGCAAAATCAGTGAAATTCCTGCTTCTGGTTGTTATCCAATTACTTCAGCTGGGAGGTTGAGTTAATATCAGTAAGATCAGGACAAAGTTTATTCAGATGATACCCGTTCTGAATAGCAAGCAGGCATTGATTTGGTTCGCATGAGTGACAACTGAGTAACATTTGATTACCTTTGGGTGTTCAGCATATTATTTTCCAGGATTCTCCATGTGGGAAATGAGCAATGTATTATTCTGTTGGAGGTTGGATAATTCTTGAGTAATTGAATTCAGTTCTTGTGGTGTTGGCTGAAAAGAGTTTGAAGACCGACAATAGTTGTCACCATTCAGGTTTTTAATGTTGGGGGGGAAAAAGTCCCAAGGTGCTGCTGGAAAAATTAAGGTGAAAAATGGAAGCTGTAACACAGGAAAAGAAATAAACACAAAGGGAATTTGTCCAAATACCAAAAAATATACGTGTAAGCATATTTAACACTTGTGGGATTAAAAAGATGGGTAGTGCTGATATGAAATTGGCAATGGTTCAGAAAACAGTGAAGAGCAAAGCACAGTTGATTTTTCAGGCTGGAAGGTGGTACACAAGTGATGATTACTAATAGCACCATGGCTCTATTTGATATATGAATGGCCTGGATTTGATGCATATGGCATAACTCAAAAGGTTTTAGGCAAACTTCTCCAAAACGTATGAAGTAGTGAAGAAGTATTAGAGTTTTTGGGAAGACAGTGACTGGTGAAATGGTAAAACAAATAACATGTAGACTTTTGATGAAATCATTATCCAATTTATTGGATGAATAACAAGTAGTACTATGAAGTAAATGCCACAAATTTAAAGAGGGTGCAAAGAGTGGGGAGGAGATGCCAAGAGATTCTGCAGATGCTGTAATCTGAAGCAACACAAAATGCAGAAGGAACTCAGCAGGTCAGGCAGCATCTATTGGAGAGAAGTAAACAGTTGACGTTTCCGGTTGACCTTTTATTTCCTTCTTGTTACGGACTCAGTGAATGTTCCTTTGTGTGTGTGTGTGTCTGGTGTGCTTACGTCAACAGAAGATAACAGAGGTAATGACGTTGTTGAAGAAGTCAGTCGAAGGTAGAGAGAGAGAAGGGAGAGAGACACCAGCCTGCTAGTTTCTCTGTCGATGGATGAGAAACAATAACTGTGTCTGCCATTGAAATCCATGTATGGAAATTGGAAGTAATCCGGTGGAGTTCACTTTGTTGCTGACCTGTAGAAGGAAACAGGTATTTGTATGTGGATGACCATGATTCGGATGCTTTTCAGGGTGAGGAATTCACTACCGAGTCAACACTGAGGTGTTGTTTCGTTTCCATCGTGGAACACTTGGGCTTCGTAATTACTCTCTCTATGTTTCTCTACATCTACATCTTATCTTCAGAGACAATGGTGGTTGTTGAAGAAGCCTTTGCTCACGTTTTACCTTATGGCTTGCGGAACTGAACTTTAAGAACCATTCCTGGACTTGGAGTTTGGGACTTTGCCACACACACACACACACGAAGAGTTTAAGTTTTGGGGTTAATGTTCAAGGTTTAACATTTTTGAATTCTAACATACTAACATTTTCACTTTTATTTTTTGTATTATCATAAGTAGCGATTAATAAAATAGTTTTTAACACTGAATCATGACTCAGTGTGTTTCTTTTTTAGCTGGTTCGTGACATTCCATAAATGCTGCCTGAATTGCTGAGTTCCTCCAGCATCTTGTATGAGGAGATGGGTGCATGCAAATCTATAAACGTTCCAGAACAAGTTGCAAAGGTTGTTAAAAATGAGAATGGAACCTTTCACTGTATCAATAGAAACCTGGAGTGCAGAATTAGGAAAGTTAAACAATAAAGCTGAGTATTTCCGGCGTTTTCTTTTTTCATTTCAGATTTCTAGTATGAACAGTTTTTCTTTGATTTTTCACCCACAGATGAGAAGGTAGCCAGTATATAATCACTATTTGGAAAAGGAGGATGAAAGAAATTAGTGAGGAAAATTGCCTCACTCGTAGGGGAAATGCTCAAACCTATTACAAAGGAAGTGGTAAAAGGGCATTTACAAAATTGTAGGACAAGATAGAGTCTGCAAGGACTTGTGAAAGAAATCACATTTGACAAATCTATTAGTGGTTGGGGTAGCAACTGGTAGAAGGGATAAGATGGAACCTGTGGAGGTGAAGTATTTTGACTTTTGGAAAGCCTTTAATTGCTATTGAGCAAAAAGGGTTCCACGACTGATCCCTCTGCCCCACAGCTTTCCGGCCTCTAAATTATTAATTTATTCCTACTTTCTAGTTTGTCCACTTTCTCAATCCATGCAAGTGCACTAAATCCAATCCCATGTGCTCTAATTTTGTTTAATAAACTCTTGAGTGGCACTTATGAAAAGCCTTTCAGCAAGAGTATCTAAAACACATTTACAAGCCAAAGCTTTTCCCAGGCAGCCAGCAGAGCTGTCTTCTAAGATGTAGTTTGGAACATTGATTCAATGGTGTTGACCCCATTTGTGTCCATTTACAACTGTACAATGCATTGAACAAATGTTTCTTTATCTTCTTGAAAGCCTTAATTTCCATTTGCCATCATCTGGAAATGTGTGTAAGATATTGCAATCATTTGGCTGGGCAAAAAATTTAAAAAATTCTGTAAGGATCTAAAAAGTGTAAATATATATTTGCAACCCGTTTTAAGTTGCATATACAACTAAATCAGCTAATTAATAACTTGTTCTCTGCCTAGTTCAGTTGCTAGGGTGTAGTATGTTTATGCTAGTGGTGCAGATAAATATCTGTTCTGACCCACTTTTAGCCTCTACTGTCAGTTACTAATATTTGTAAGAGGATGGCAAACTTTATGAATAATTAAAGCCAAAGAATGTCTAAAAAATAATTCAAGTTTCATTAATGGGTTAATTTAACTCAGTTAATATTGCACTATGCAGTTTAGTGATGTGCACAGTGAAAACCACTAGAGAAGGAGAATATTGCAAGATGATATTTATCTCCCATTTCCCCCCCCCACCCCACAATTAAATCATCTAACTAATATTGAATGTAGCCCATCTGGTGCAATGTGTTCACCAGCAGAAAAGGCAAAACCTGAAAATGTAATTGTTTAAAAGTTACATAGTGTTAAATGAAAGATTTTTCATTTGATTATAGTCAACAATTCCAATCATCAGAGATGCTGCAGAGCTTTCTTCTTAGCATCATAATCTAATTTTGTTTCTATTTTTCTCACACCAGTGTTATTTCCTCCCACCCAATGCAACTTGCTCTGGACTACTGTGCCATAAGATCCAGAAACCATTCCTTATCTTGTCCAAGCAAACATCTGTAATATGGTGAATAGAGAAGCAAAGGTTTGAGACTGACATCTTGACCAGTCCCAAACCTTCTATGTTCACCACATCATAGATAATTTAAATTGTGATCTGAAACAAGACTCCTGGCCTCTCTTTTAACTCCATTACTTGTCATGGTTCAGGGGCAGTGAGGTGAATTACAATGCCAACTGCTGTGCATTAGAGTAGAGCTTGTAGTTTAACGTCTTTGTTCTGTGCAACAAATTGTCTTTTGGAGAGATGACTCTTGAAGGCTGCATAATTCCAATTTAGGACTATGTTCAGGCAAACAAAAAAAAATCTTCACCTCTGGCATGAATGTATTTGATGCCATAGTCACTAACACCATCTGGAACTACCAATGTAGAGATGTGTGGCACAATTTGAACCAGATGTGGACATGCATACTTGATCAGCCAATAAAATCTCCCTCAAAAATGAACATTAATCCCTTATTCCAGACACTAATCCTCTTTGGGCCAGATCACATCTTTTTTTAAAATTTTTTATTAAACCATTTATCTAATATCATTAGCCAATTCCATATACATTAAACTATTTTTGTGTGTTCCATCAGAATGTAAAAATCTTAATTGACCAATTTCTAACCTTTTGTACAATCATTATTGAATGGATTGCAAGAACAAAGTTTCTGTTGTCCATAATTGTATTTTATTCCATTATTGTTAAATGGTTATTGAAACTAAAATGAAATAAATTAAAAAGAGGTGAGGCTTCATGAAGAGTTGATAAGAAAAGTGTAAACGTGTAAATCAATGATATTATCAGTTAGAGAATCACATAATACAATGGAAGAAATTACAATTTATTGACCAGCTCTAACAAACCACGGGTGGTATGAGCATTACTTTGAAATACTGTGACTTGGCAAATGCAGCAGCAATTTTACAAATGGTACAATCTCGTATCGGGAAAATGAGACAATTGATCAATTTACAACAAATTAGTAAAGATGTAAATTTAGGAATGTGATTATAGGAAAATCTGTACTCAGTGAAATGATAAATAAGCATGCACAAAAGATAATGAAGGAAAATTAGGTTATTTAAGATGCTATTTGATGCTGCAGTGGGAATTAATACATGGAATGAAGAGTTTAAAGCGTGCAGATGACTATTTTTATTGCTGACCTCTATTTTATGTGCAACTACAAGCAGCACATGGGGGAGAACAGGGGCGACCACATCAGCATTTAGCACAAGCCAGCTTGTCATTTTTAATGTCATGATCCTGTTCCCCAGCCTTTGTTCTACTGATTGAGACCTGTAACAATTTTTTGTTCCCAGTGCTATTCCTCTGTCTGGTCCTGTGCCAGCTCCAAAGCTGTAGGAAACAGAAAGCACTGGAACATCTTTCTACGACAATAGGAGAAGAAAAGGGAAAATAAAACGAAAAGTAAAAGGGATTAGTGAACCATGAGTGGAAAAAGAAGCAAAACATTGGTAGAGGGAAGAGATAAAGAAAAACAAAAAAAAGCAAGAGGAAGGAGGGGGGAATGTGGTGGAGGTCTGGAACTCATTATGTGAAAAGATAGATGAGGCAAAAACTCTCATCACATGTGAGTGGTACCTGAATGAGGAGGACTTGAAGAGCCAGAGCCAACAAGGCTACTGATCAAGAATGGGGAAGTGGGACTGAGCTAAATAATTGGCTGTCCTTGCTGAAATTCCAATGCCTAGCCTTCCGTTTCCAAGGACAGACTGGAGAACTCATTGCCCACTGGCCCAATCAAGCTTGTGCTATACCAGGATGGAGATGGGAAGACATTGGAACCCAGGTGGGATTGGGAGAGGGAAGAATCGGCATTTGGTGCTTGACAGTCAATACGGGCTGGGAGAGAATTGGCAGAGGAGAGGACCAACAATGTGCTTGATGATCAGAAGTGTTGGTTTATTATTGTCACTTGTCCTGTATACCGATCATACAGGTCAATCATTACACAGTGCAGTCACATTGAGTTAGTACAGAGTGCATTGAGGTAGTACAGGTAAAAACAATAACGGCACAGTAAAGTATCACAGCTACAGAGTGCAGTGCAATAAGGTGCAAGGTCACAACAAGGTTGATTGTGAGGTCAGTGTCCATCTCATCATATAAGGGAACTGTTCATCATATAAGTGAACATCAGGAAAGGAAAATCTGGAGTGGAAGCCTGGCAGCTGGCAAAGGAATCTACAATGAAAATTGGTGGACGATTGGATTTGCATGGTGGTTGGTCTGGGAGGTGGAACTGGGTGGAATCTCAAAATCAGTTTGGGGGTTCTGAACTGGGAGGGTGGAACACAAAGGTCGGGGGTTGTTGGAGGATACTTTGCTGCATCAATGGGCCCAATCCCCACCTCGCTTTACTGCAGAGCGGATTTGGCCCAAGAAGGTAAGGAAATCGCCTTGCTGGCTTCCCAGTCTGGTGCCGAGCTGGTAAGACCATGTTATATGGGGCAACGTGCCATTATGTTGTGCATCCCTGAAATCCCATCAGGATTTCAAGGATGTACTTGGTAGAATTCCCCAGATGGTGCAATGCAGCCCAGAAGTGATTGTAGTAATGATTTATTCTGAGCATTGACCATCACAGCATAATGCAATTTAATCCCTGGACCGGGTTTTTGGTTGGTCAACTTCCGTTCATGCATTTAGTTAACTTGATTAATGTTCAACAGACTGTAACAGATGGTATTTTGTTAAAGGAGCCTGCAAGTGGACCATTGTAGGAATTATTTTACTTAAGCTGAAATTAATAAAAATTATAAATCAGAATGGGAATAGAGGATACATGTGGGTGGGGTTCTACAGTTGGTACCACCATATAATTGTATTGCTTGAACACCATATTTCAACTCATTCTACTCCACTCTAGAAAGCTGTTAAGACACCTACTAAGTGTTGAGCTAAACCCTGTTTTTATATTTGTACATTTTATTCATATGATTAAATGGCTTTCAGAACATTTTACTGCCATTCTTTCATATCATGGGATGTTGAAATCTTTCTTCTTTTAAATGCTGTGTTGCAAAGACTTCCCTTTTGGGAAATTGGTCATGAATGATGCTGTCTGGGAACAGGTTGAACAAATCGTTTGGGTGTGCCTGCCTTGTTAAACTGCTGCAAGCACAGCTTTATCCCAGGGCACAGCTATGGATATCCAAGGTTGTGAATGTATAAACGACCACATTATCTGACTTGCTACACAGCTCCTGGAGACGTAGTCAGCATGTGGATCTGGAGGAGTTTCATACTTTCCAGTCAATGGAAGAAAATAAAACATTTCAAGTTCTACAGTATTTTAAGAACTCCAGATAGACGACAATGCTTCACAGGCAATGTGGTACTCCTGAAGTACAATGTAAAAAATGTAACAGCCATCTTGTGCACAGCAATCATGTGATCTTCCGGAGGAGGGCAGATGTAGCCTCTGTTTACCATCTCAGCAAAATTACGATGGTGGAGAACTCAAGTACTCCACTGGAAAAATCAGCCAAGGTTGCAGCCTCGTTTACCTGAAAATTCCTGTTAAATTATGGGAGAGTAACGGGCCATGGGGGGGGAAAAATGTCTGTGGCTCCAGTTGATTGGGTGGTATTAGATAAGTTGAGGGTGGATAGTTGTGATTAATAGATGTGCAATGAGCAGTTAGGAGTTAGGAATGCATAAAGTGAAATAAACAGTCGACATTTTGGGTTGAGACCCTTCATCAGGACTGGAAAAGAAGGGGGCAGAAGCTGGAAGAAGAAGATCAGGGGAGGGGGAGGAAGCTGAGAGGTGATAGATAAAAGAGGCAAAGGGTTGAAGAAAGAATCCAGTAGGAGAGGGCAGTAGACCATGGAATAAAAGGAAGGAGGTAGGGAGTAGATCGGCAGGGCATGAGGGTGGGGGAAGGGTTGGACAGGTCATGAGGGTGGGGAAAAGGAAGGGGGCCACAGGAGGACAAAGGCGAGAGGAAGAAAAAATATTTGGGACCCATGTGAGTGCCGTGGCTACACCTACACTGGTGGGCCTGCTGTGCTTGCCTTTTCGTTGGCTACATGAAACAGTCCATATTCCAAGCTTACACTGGTAATGGTCCCCAACTCTTTCTCCACTACATTGACAACTGCATTGCAGCTGCCTCCTGAGCCCATGCTGAGTTCATCGATTTCATCAACTTTGCCTCTAACTTCCACCCTGCCGTCAAACTTACATGGTCCATCTCCAACACCTCTTTCCCTTTTCTGGATCTCTCCGTCTCCGTCTCCGTCTCCATCTCCAGAGACCGATTAACCCCACAGTTACCTTGACGACACCTCCTCACCCAGTCACTTGCAAGGACGCCATCCGCTTCTCCCTGTTCCCCTGCCGCATCTGTTCCCATGAAGAAGCTTTCCACTCCAGGACATCTGAGATGTCCTTTTTTCAATAATGGGTTTCCCTTCCACCATAAATGCTGCCCTCACCCCATCTCTTTGCCCCATCACCCCCCCGACATAACAGGGACGGGTTTGCCCTTTTCCTCACCCACCACCGCACGAGCCTCCGCATCTAACACATGATTCTCCACAACTCCCATCACCTCCACAACGGGATCCCACCACCAGGCACATCTTCCCTGCCCCTTTTCCATAGGGATCGCTCTCTCCATGACTCCCTTGACCACTTGTCCCTCCCAGCACTTATCCCTGCAACTGTACAAAGTGCTACACCTGTTCCTAAACCACCTCCCTCACCACCATTCAGGACCCCAGACAGTCCTTCCAGGCAGCACCTGTGAATCTGAGGGTGTAATTGATTGCATCTGGTGCAGCGTCGCCAACATCAGTAAGACCCGACTCAGATTGAACGACCGCTTCGTTGAGCACCTTCGTTCTGTCCAGCACAAAAGCGAGGATTCCTGGTGGCCATTGACTTAAGTTCCACATACCACTCCCATACTGACATGTCTATCCATGGTTTCCTCTACTGCCACATTGAGGCCAGATGAAGGTTGGAGGAACAACACCTCATATTTTGCCTTTGTCGTCTCCAATCTGATGACCTCAACATCGATTTCTCTAACTTCTGTCAACCCCTTGCTTCTTCTTCCCCCCCCCCCCACCACTTCCTTTTTTGTCTTCCTGTGGCCCCCTTCCTCCACCCTCATGAACTGCCCATCCCTTCCCCTGCACTCATGACCTGCCTATCTCTTCCCCACCTCATTCCATGGTCCACTGTCCTCTCCTACTGGATTCCTTCAGCCCCTTGTCTCTTCTACCTATCACCTCTCAGCTTACTTCTCCCTCCTGCCTTCCCCCTCTCACCTGGACTCACCCATCACCTGCCTGCATATGTTCCTCCCCCTTCCCTGACCACCTTGTTCCAGCTTCTGCCCTCTTCCTTCCCAGTCCTGATGAAGGGTCTTGACCTGAAACATTGACTGTTTATTTCTCTCTATAGATGCTGCCGAGTTCCTCCAGCATTTTGTGTGTGTTGCTCCAGATTCCAGCATCTTCAGAACCTCATGTCTCTGTGGAGCAGTTAGGAGTCTTGGGTGTTTGGAGGTCTGGGTTATTTTGGGCAGCAGATTCATTTGTGGTGGTGTTGGGCAAAAGTTGTGATCTTGGGGTGGGGTGATGGCATTTGCCACCATGGGGGTGGGGGGTTGGTACGTGGTACCTAAAGGAGAGCAGGATAAGTAAGCTATCTAAAAGCAGACATATGAGTTGGTTTCCCAATGCCAGACTGGAAACTGCACAGGAAAGCCCTGTTTAAATCCTGCCAAAGGAGACTCCACTGGTGCATTGGAAACCTGTTCCGGCATGGATTGTTGACTGACTACATAAGCCAGTCATAGACATGGAAAGTTTTAGAGGCTTCCAAATGTATTTTCCTAATTGCTGGACACCACTGTTCATGAGAATGCATTACATTTCAAAGAGGAGCTTGGAACAAAAATCAAGCTTTTTGTGAACCATAAGGTAACCCTTTATTCTGTTAGCATTTCATTTTTCATTAAATTTTGATCACAAAGCACAAAACATGTGGCACATAGGATCTAATTTCTAAGTGGATGTTTAAACAGCAGAGTGGTGCTTGAATCATCACTCTGAAGCGTCAAGAGGCAAGAACACTTTCATTAAGACGAGACAGACACATGATTTTGCAGGGCAAGTAAAATCAAGGCTATAAAACATTTGCCACTATTGATGTGGAAAGCAGAGAGTACTTCTGATGAAAATGTGGAAATCGGGAAGTTTCCGTTTAAGTTACTGAACTGTTATAACCTCATTTCATCACCTGACTTGCCATTCAAATATATATGTGAAATGTTGAAGTTCTTGCCTCACAGTTATGAGCCAAATTCCTCAGATAAGATTAGACTATTGCATCACAAGGACCCCTTTGCTGACTTGTTAAGTCTTGGTTACAAGTAACAGCTTCAAGGGTGAAAATTAAATTTGCAATGATGAAGTCTCATTCCTTCAATTTGGAATTGTTGCAAGAGATTTAAATAAAGGCAAATGGGGGAGAAAAGTCAATATTTCTTCCTTTCCCAATCCTTTGGAACCCAAACTACTACTATATTTTCTGTAACTGATTTGACATTGAATTCAATATTCCAACCAACTTTCTAGTTCTCCTGAAAAAGAAGTATTGGTTTATTATTGTCACTTGTACCGAGGTACAGTGAAAAGCTTGTCTTACAAACCGATCGTACAGGTCAATTCATTACACAGTGCAGTTACATTGAGTTAGTACAAAGTGCATTGATGTAGTACAGGTAAAAACAATAACAGTACAGAGTAAAATGTCACAGCTACAGAGAAAGTGCAGTGCAATAAGGTGCAAGGTCACAACAAGGTAGATTGTGAGGTCATACATCAGAACTGACATCATACCATATATGCTTGACATGACAATCACATTGAGGCACACAGGTGACTCTTCAGGAAGAGTCCAATTGAGTTTCTGGACTGGCACAAATCTAGTTTGGTTATCTTAGTGAAACATACAGAATTCTTGTGGGGTTTGACCAGGTAAATGTTGAAAATCCTTTTTCTCTGGAAAGGATGTACAGAGCCAGAGGGGACAGGTTCAGAATGAGGGAGCATCTATTAAATACAGATGAAGAGGAATTTCTTCTGAGGATCATGAATCTTTGGGATTCTTTGCTCCATAGTACTGTGAAAGTTGAGTCATTGAATATATTTAAAACTGATTTGGGAGTCGAGGATTAAGGCAGGAGAATGGAGCTGAGGCCCAGATAAGATCAACTATGATCTTGACAGAAGGCTCTAGGGGCTATACTACTCTGCTCCTATTTCAACATTCTCATGAAATGTCCTGGAAATACTCAGATAAATTACTTCTAGTTACAAAACACTGAAATAAAACAAAAATGCAATTGAATTTTGATGCATCAGGAGAAAATAGTGGGAAAGATTAAAGAATGAGGGTAAGGAAGCATTAGTTTATTCTGCAAACAGTGCATTTTTAAACATTTATTAGAAATTTAGTATGAAAATAGTACGATTTCTCAGTTCGCTTTCATTATTAGTTCTAAGCAGATGGTTATTTCAAATGCAAGAGATTAGCTCAATGTATTTCCAGGTGACTTAGTAACTGATAATTAAATGCTGTAACATTTAATGGCTTGCAACATAAATCTTTTGTATACCAGCATCGTTATATTTTAAATTGTCAAAAGGATGGAACATGCATCCCTCATTCCCTGTGATGCATTAATACCCAACATTGTTGTAATATTGCCATAGTCAAGGTAAAGCTATTTAAACACATGATAAATTGTCTTAATACAGTTAAGTTGAACTTGTGTATATTTGTATCTGTTTTGAAACAACTAGAATTTTGTTGCATGAGGTTTGTGAAAGCAATATATCTGTGTTTAAAGAGTCTAATTTCAATTGTTTCCTATTTGTGGATAAGTTTAGCACTTTTTAGCAATTTATATCAAATTGTATAGTAAAAGGATGAATTTTTTCTGTGGTCTCCAGCACTAAAAACTTGTGGTTGTGCTCTCCTAATATTCAGTTACAATTTCTTCAATAGAGCCATTCCAGTGGAGGTGAGCATGTCTGATGCCATTACACAAATTTAGTGCCAGGAACTGAAGACTTCTCTTATGCACCACCCCCTTCCCCCCCCCCCCCCCATTCCTACCCACCTAAATTTACAATAGTTGCTCATAAGGAATTAAAAATCATTTGCAGCATTCTTTTGAACTAAAATGTTCAAAACAATTAGCATTGACTTTTGTGACTTTAAGTGTTTATGGTCATTCTGATATATTTCTCCATTTTATACATGACCAAATATTATTTGAACAAAGAAGACATTCAAACGTGTAAGAAGTTTAGGGTCTCTTTGATATTGTTTTTATAGAGGCTAGATAAATTTTGAAATTGGGATAAGTGAGATGTTATTTTTATAATTTGCAAGAAACAACAATTGTTGTCTCTGGGTTACTTTCAACTGAAAATTAAATGGGTCTCATTGGTCGTATTCCTGCCAATTTTTCAACATACTGAGGAAATGACTAAATGAAATTTCTTTTTGCAAAGATCAAATATTGTGTTATTGTCTCTCCAAGCCATCAATCTACCTAGTTTTCTGCTATTAATCAGTGAATTGATACTTACATAATAAATTATCTTTAAACCATAGGTTTATAAATTGAGGTTTGTAAACCACATGGGATCCAAACTGAAATCCTTGGATCTCCCACCTGTTATTAATTTGGTAGTGACACTGTCAACACAATAAATAGGAGAAATTTGTCCTCCTGATACATGGCTAACTGGGCATATAGTTGTGCTTTGGAATCAAACTTTAGAATTAGTAAACAATGAAGTCAATAGAACCAAATGACGAAGTGTAAGACTTTTATTTCTCCATCTTTTGGCATTACAAAATATCCAAAGACACGTAACAGGATCATTACCATGCAATGATTGTCTCAAGGTTATCTAAGGAGAGATTAGACAAAATTGGCTGAAGATGTGGCTTTTAAGAGCATCTTTAAAGGAACAAGTAGAGATGGCAAGCTTTAGAATGGGAATTTCAAAACTACCTACAGAGAAGAAAAAATCAAAAGTATCATCTCTTACAATGATCAGGCTCCTCTGTAAAGTAGGGGATGTTTCTACTTTATAACATGTTTGGGAGACTGCATTAAAAGTTGCTGATTATCACATTTATTCCACTACTGAATGAGTTCATGCAGGTCAGAAGCAGCATAGTCATAGATGAATTACACAGGTCTCCTTAACAAAAGGAAAAAGAGACATGGCATCAGGTAGCTTTGTGTATGTTACCTTTTCATTTCACTTCTGAGTTTTAAGGTTTTTCTGTACATTTCTGCAGGCATTAGAAGCTTCCAGTTTCTTCTCTGAAATGGTTGTTTTTGTACATGGGCTTACATTTTGATAGTGCTAATTGGTCTGCACCTCATCCTACATTTCTGTCCTTGGCTCAGGGTCTCAAATCAATGCTGACACCCTTTCACCACCCAGCTGAGATCAGCTACTTCAACATTGTTCAGGGATCAGTATGGGATCATCCTTACTGGACAGATCAATGGCATGTGGTGAATCATAAATTCACTGACTACTCTAAATGTACTATGTGTCTGTGTTCCAAATTTGTTTTAAATTTAAAACAAGTTTTCAGTTTAGCTTAGTTAGACTTGGCTCTTAGTCATGGCATGTTATTCAACACTGAGTTCTTTACATGTGGAGAACAGGCTATTTGTAAATCCCTATCATGATGGCCAGAGCTGACAGTAAGTGTATGCCTGAGTATGGCATTGTTTGAGCTGTGCAGCAAAACAGCATTTTGTGTGCCGTGCTTATGCCACAGAAAGCTCAGGGACAGTAACTTGGTTGAGTTGCCATGGTTACAACTCCGCACTCACTGTAGGTGAGTGCAAGCACAGACCTGTTTTGAATTCTTACACAACACCCCCCCCCCCCCCCCCCAAACACACCATAGTTGCTCACAGGCAGCTTGTAATAGTCAAGTTTCTGTCACACGTAGCAAATAAATTCTGCAATCTTCCAGGGAATAACCTATAAAACCTTTTTTTTTGCAGGCCTTTATGCTATCTGCTTTTAAATCTCTGAAATAACCAATGCCAATGAAATGCTGATAGCTTTTTGTCTTTTATTAACAGGGTTTATTATTTCACGAATTAGCTGCTTTCCCACTGAATCTCCATCCTCCCACATCAGCGTGTATATTCCAACCAAAAACAAAGGGACAAACAGGTAAAGAAAGACATTTAACAGAACAATGATGGCTAGTATTTTATTTCAAACTTTGTTCTTTACAATATATACTAATAATATAATGCTGTAATCCTCGTGTAAGGATGGACGTCAATTGTATCCCAGTTGCAATTGAATGCACTCCAGTCATCTAACTGATCATCCTGTGCTTAATTTTTGTAAGCAGCTATTTTAGTTGTGGTTTATAGGTCTGTAACTAAATCCTTGTTGGCAGTCTCTGGAGTAATAAAATTTGGCTTAATTCTTGCTTGATCTGCAATTAAGTCGGCATTCAGAATGCCTTTGTACGATGGAGCAAAGCTTATTTGTGTTGCAATTTTTGAAAAGATGTGAATCCTTTAATTTTCTTCCCACTCATCATCCTTCCATAATTCCCTGGCTCTTTGCCAGCTGTGAAGAATATGCCAAGCATGTAATCTGATTGATGCTTGGCATCCATTGATGCTACTTTGAGACAGTCAATAGAAGGTATCCAGCAGTGCCTTGTGCAATGTTTTCCCCCTCCTTCTAAGTCTTTCTCCCCAACTGTAGTGTGCTAAAGTATGGAAAATGAGCAGCAGGGAGCTATCAAAGCTGCAACTCCCACAGCCTTGGCATTTTGCCCCACTGACCAAATGTACTGTGCCACCTTTCCACTTGAATGGTGTTATACTGCAGCTGGTGATTTTACAGCAGTATGTCTTCAAATTCAAGGTGGTATCACATGTGAATGTGTTATTAGTCTGCTAACTTCAGCTCCTTTGAGACTTTTTGAAACTGTCACAGAAAGTGTACCTGTTATCAAGATGAGATGTTGTTAGGCACTGAGTTCATTTGCCAGAAATCCTGGTGGAAGCTGGAACTGCATTACTCTACCAGAGTTGGACTCCAGAAGAGGTTTCCAGGTGTTTTGCTTCTCCAGGTCAATTGTGACATGGTTTAACACTGGATTTGTACCTCCTTCTCTTGCTTTGCTGTGACAACAAAAGTATAATTAAGTACAAATTATGAAGAGTCGTGATTTAAATACCACAGGCTGAAATTTGGAGATAAGACTGCAGATGCTAGAATCTGGAGCCAAAAGCAAATTGCTGGAGGAACTTAGCAGGTCAGGCAGCATCTGTGGAGGGAAATGGGGAGTCAATGTTTTAGGTCAAGGGCTTTCATCTGGACTGAAGGTAGAGGAGAGAGAGCCATTATAAAGAGGTAAGGGGAAGGGGTGGTGCAAGATCTGGCAAGCAATGGGTGTATCCAAGTGAAGGGGGTGGTAATAAGCAGATTGAAGAGTGAAAGAGGTGATGATGGCTGGGAGGTGATAGGTGGAGGCAACAAAGGGCTGCAGATGATGGAATCTGATAAGAAAGAAAGGTGGAGCATGGATCCAAATGAGGGAGGGGGAGGGAACTCAATGGGAGGAGAGTGTGGGTGATGGGCAGATGAAGTGGGTTGAGGAGGGGAAAGAAAAGGTGATTGTAGCTGTAAGTTGGAGGCTGAAATTCCTCTAAGGAGTGAGGGGTAGTCAGTGGGATTGTTTGGTTGGTCAAAGTTTTATTACTCAGGCCTCAGAAGCCTTAGTATCCAATGTTGCCACAGGTTCAGCAGTTAATTAGTCTGTCATAGGATGGTTTGGAGAGAAATCCATCCATCGTTGTTTTGGAGTGGTGGGCAGGTGGTAAGGGACAGCTGAGATACAGTCAGGGTGACCTGATGTACTTGGGCCTTAAGGTGATATTTTGTTTGGGGATCTTGAATTAGTAATTAATCATTTATAAAGGGAAGACTGGGACTTGCAGAGCACCTCCAATGACATCAGGAAGTCCTAAAAGGTCCCAACTAAATCCTTTCAAAATATGGTCATGCTCTCAGAATGGAAATTATAGCATCAAATCTACACGTGCAGCGGTAGACTGGGGTGGGGATGAGATATCATCCAGGAATTTGTTGGAGCGATGTTTACGGGAGGATTGATGTAGGCTAAAATTAATCAGAACATGCCTGCTCTCAAGCTTGTATTTAATTTTTCCTTGAAGTTTTGGATTGACTAATATCATTAAAGATATCTCATGTGAATCTCCTTGTAAAGGTGAATCTTGTGTCGATAGCTTTGTGGTCAAAGAACATATAGCAGTTGTCAATTGGGAAGGGAGTTTTCTTTATTCACCATTCACAGAACGAGTTAAAGTGACCTTTCTATCCTGTTATTCACAATTTCAACTGAGTAATAAATAGCCGAGATCTGCTCAACTCAGTGAAATCATGATCCGACTGGAGCACAACCAAGCACAGAGCTCAATGTTTTGACATTGTTGGACTTGAAGGTTGATTGCATGTTTGTTAGTGGTTAGTAAGATTTGGGGAATTGCATATCTTGTTCAAAAGAGTTCTTTAGAAACACATTCCTCAATTTTTTCAATATTTTCAGGGGATTGAAAATAGATTTGAGAACAAAATTCTAGTTTTACAGATCAATAGACAAATCTTACAGCTATTCAATAAACTAAGATGTATAACAGGACAAAATTGGTGCAATGATTATGGGCAGGAAGTGAACCTGTGATGCTGGATCCTAGAAAGCAACTGGGCATTTTTTCAATTTGTAATAAAAAAAAACTAGCAACTTCCAAAGCTGTTGTTTGAGATGGTTTTGGCTGGTTAAATTAAAGAACTTGGGAAATGGCTTTTATTGTTGGTTCTTGAGAGAATCTCTCTTCCTAGTCGTAAAAGAGTTAACTACACTCGTCAGATTTCAATCGCAATTGCCTAGAAATTCATCTGTTTGGAAGTGTTAAGCTTGTTACTTAGTTCCTTCAACACTGGCTCTGCCCCTAAAATGAATTTCAGAGGTAGAAAACAAGAGGCAGACATGAGTTACACAACTGTACTGACTAGAATGAATTACCAATCTAATAGATCCTATTCAACAAAGGAATTGTTCACATAATTTTGAATACAAGCAACGAGGAAAATATACTATTTGGAATTGCCCAAAACTTGCTGCACAATTTTTAGCTGAATTTTTTTCATTTCTAAACTATGAAAATAAATCCTTGAATTGTATTGAAAGTAAGTTGCATTTTTTTTCCTCTCTGGATCAGGAAAGTTTGTTTAGATTCCATATCAAGTGGCTGAGCTCGTAATCCAGGTTTAGCATGCCTGTGCAGTTCTTGAAAAGAGCTATCTCACTGCCAAAGGTTTTTTTGACTGAGGGAAGTCTACTATTGCCCATCCTGGTAATTCATAAATAAATTTCCAATGGCACAGTTTGAAGGAGAGCAGATTCATCTTCTACTGGCTTGCATTTCTTCCTCGTGCAATACCATGAAAAGACAAATGAATTGGTCATTCTAGCTATTGCTGTTAATAGGATGTTTTGTGAAATATGCTGGTTCACATAACAGCTAATTGCATTTCAGAACAACACATTGCATGTGAAGAACTTGGGGACATTTGAAAGTGATTAAAGTTGAACAGCAAATAACAGACATGTGGTAATTTTTTTGGAAGATTTGTGTTTGATAAGCCAATGCTTGCAAACTAAACGTGACCTGATGTGATCAAGATGCTTAAACTGAACTGTTATTCACTTTCAAAAGTAAAGAAGCAGTTTTTCATTAAAAGAAAACTGGGAATCTGGAACACTCTGCCCATAAAATCTGTGGTTGCTGGAACAACTGGAGCTGAAGAACAAGGTCACTATTTTTTATATTGGACACTAGATTTGAGGTAATCCAGGCAGAAATGTTGAGGTGGCGATCAACCTTAATTAAGTGAGAGGTGACAAATGGCCTCATTATTTGAAGAGATGAATAGCCTCAGACTTGTTCCACAATGATTCATGCACTGTAAGGCTATTGTAATTTAATACTTTTGTGAACTGCTTCCTTGATGGAATCTGAAGCGCAGACCTGTGCTTCCTGGTACTGAACTCTTTCCATCAGCAACTGGTGAGGCACAGCTATATATGCCTAACCACCACCATTGTGTTACCATGGCAATAAGCCCTTTTGACTACACAAGATGCAACTTATTTCTTGTCTATTGTATATTTTATTATAAGGGAAACCAAATAATCACCGAACAGAATAAGCCAGTGAAAAGATAAGCTGAAAGGACACTACCAGTAGTTCTGGTATAACCAATCGCACTGCTTAATTATGTATAAAAATATTCATAAATTTGCAATGGGAATGGAAATGACTAATGAATTTCAATTTAGCTAAGGACGAGGTGGTGCATTTTGAAATCAGTGGAACTGAATTTGCTGGGGTGAGTACAACCAGTGGCTGGGAGGTTAGTGATAATGACCAAAGATATTTTTCCCCCCCAGCTGTTAGTACTGGAGAAGTTGCAAAAGAATTTACGACAATGATACTGATACAGTCAAGAATAATTTTCAGGCCAAAATAGCAATACAGTTCAGTTGGAACCAATGGACTGTTTTTGCATATTGTGTGGTAATTCCCTAAACACACGTTAAATTCTTTCTTCTCTTCAGTGTCGCAATCCACCCCCATTCAACTCTACTACACAGCAACAAACACAGGCACCACCAGACATGCAGATGTAGATGCACTCCCAGGTACCTCTCATTTTGTCCCGATCTGCCACTTGCATGGTTTCCAGCCTTGTGGAATTCCACTTCTGTTTCATCCAGCTCATTTTCAGCCCAAACACCTGCTCAAACCTGTATGCAAACCATTGTGTGTGAAGTGCTGGTAAGTCACCACCTGAGCATGACCAAAGTTGCAATTATTCTTGTGAATCTTGGTGGAGCTCCAGTCACCAGTTCAACTTGGTGGTGGTGGGGGGGGGGGGGCAGGGGGCAGGGTCTTTTTCTGTTGCCAGAAGAAACTAAGCACTCTGATTTGAGAACTGAGGAGGGCTGTGAAAAGCACCACACATTGGGAAAGAGAAACTGGGAAGGAAGACATTAATTGAAAGAAAGCCAGGGATGTAATGAAACATAAGCATAGCCATTGTCCTTCCAAAGAACTCAGTAACATGATCAGGAGAGATGAACAAAGTTTCTTCAAACCCCTTTTTCTTATTCTTCAGCAAACCTTATGAATAACCATGATTGGCAGTAATTATTAAATTAATAGCTTCACTTATAATATTCTTTATTTTCCTTAAGGTCATGGTAACTAAGTTCTAATGGATGGTAATTTAAAAAGTTCTTGGATCAGAACAATAATTATGTGTGAAATAACATCACTATGTGATCACTAATGTTTAATGAACCACAATTATGATCAGCTGATAGTAAAATGTGAGTTACTCAAGGTCGGTTTCTCTCTGGAAAAATGCAGTGTCTGGATAATCAATTTTCAAGGTGATTTTTTTTCATAGTTTGTATTTTCCATGGTGCTGCAATATTACCCAGCACAATGAAGCACAAGGACAACGACTGGCCATTTTCCACTTTATTCATCTTCAATTTGTATCCGACCTGGCAGCTCCCATTTGGAAATTGATGTGAAGTAGTTTCAGTTGAAGAGGAAGGGTGTTTATGGCAGGGGGAGGGGAGAGAGAGAGGTTTGCAAGAAGGGGTGGCAGAGGGAGGCAAACTGGTTTCTTCAAAAATGTTCAAACTTAATAAAACAACAACTTACAAGGGAATAGTCGATGATAATTCAACTTGGAACAATAGATCATGTCTGGAGACATCGAATCATTGTATAGCACAGAAACAGGTCCTTTGACCCACCATTGTCAATACCAACCTTTTGCCCATCTAGCCTAACCTCATTTGCCACACCAGGTCTGCCTATTTAAGTCCTGTCTTAGAGTCTTTCCATGATACATAGTGATTGTATTTGACTCCACCAGGTCCTCTGGCAGCAACTTCCAGGTGTCAACCACTGTCCTATTTAAAATTCCCTCCTTTCACCTTGAACCTATGCCCTCTTGATTTTGATACCTATACCACGGGTGGGGGGGGGGGGGAGATTCTGATTATCTTCCCTATCTATGCCTCCTATAATTTTACATACTTCAGCCTCCTTGGCTCTAGGGAAAACAAACTCAACTAATCTAATCTCTTCACATGACTAACGTACTCTAATCCAGGCAACACACTAGTGAATTTCATTTGCACTGTCTAGTGTAACCACATCCTGCACACACACAAGTCAAGGTGGTGAAGGTGGCATGCAGTACACTCGCCTCCATACATCAGGACACTGTGGTTAGCAGAACTGCACACTCTGATTATGATCTAACCAGTGTTTTGTAAAGTTGCAACATAATGTGCCCACTCTTATATTCTACATCCTGATGTATCGAGGCGAATGTATCACATGCCACCTTCACCACCTTGTCTACCTGTGTTTCCACTTTCTGGGTCTATGGACTTGAACCCCAAAATTCCTCTTTGTCAACATTCCTTAATGTTTTGCTGTTCACTATATGTGTCCTACATCTATCTGAATTCCCAAAATGCATCACCATGCACTTGCCGACTCTCCATCTGATCGACATCCTGCTGTATCCTGAGCCAACTTTCCTCACTATTCACAACCCCACAGATTTTCATGTTATCCACAGACTCGCTAATCATACCATCAATACTCACATTTAAGTCCTTTAATATATTATCACAAACAACAAGGATTCCAGCCCCGATCCCTGCTGTAAATCACTGGTTACAGATTTCCAAACAGAAAAGCATCCTTCCATCACTAACCTCTGTCCCCTATCAGCAAGCTAATCTTGGATCCCACATGTTTTAACCATCTGGACCAGCCTACCATGTGAGTTCTTGCTAACATCTACATAGATAATGTTTACTGTCCTGCCTTCATCAATCTTAGTTGCCTCTTCAAAAAAAAATTCAAATTTGTAAGAGAGAGTTTTTCCCACTGCCGCTGCCCCCCCCCCAATCTATGCTGACTACCCCCTGATTAGACCCTGTCTCCCTGTCTTTCCAAATGTACATAAATCCTACCCCTTTGGATTTTCTCCAATAATTTCTCTACCACTGAAATAAGACTCACCAGCCTGTAGTTATCTGATTTATCTCTGCTGTATTCCTTAAATAAAGGAACAACATTAGGAATCCGCCAGTTTTCTGGCACTTTGCTTGTAGACCCTTAAATCCCATAACATCTAATTTATTCCTCTTTTTAAAATTACTAACCTGCTCCAGATTATCCATGTCCCCCTTCCCTGAATGCGCACTCTTCCATGTTTTTCTCCTTGATGAATACAGATGAGTAGTATTCATTTCAGACCTTGACCACATCACTAGGCTTCACACAGAGATTACCCCTTTGGTCCCTAAGGAGACCTGCCTTTTCCCTAGCTACCCTCTTGCTCCTGAACTACTTGTAGGATGTCTTGGGATTGTCCTTGATCTTAATTGCCAAGCATATTTTATGGCTCCATTTTGACCTCCTAATTCATTGTTTAGAACACGCATAGCACAGTACAGGCCTTTCGGCCCATGATGTTGTGCCGACATTTTATCCTGCTCTAAGATCTATCTAACCCTTCCCTCCCCACATAGACACATGAATGATAGAAAAATGGAGGTCTATCTAAGAGTCTCTTAAATGTCCCTAATGTGTCTGCCCCCACAACCTCTGCCAGCAGTGCATTCTATGCACCCACCACTCTTGTTTTTTGGGAAAAAAAGCTTGCCTCTGACATCCCCCTTTTACCTATTTTCACCCTGGGAAAAAGTCTCTGACTGTTCACTCGATCTATGCCTCTTATCTTAGAGGCGTAAAAGTCACCTCTCATCCTTCTCTCCAAAGAGAAAAGCCCTAGCTCACTCAACCTATTCTCATAAGACATGCCCTCCAATCCAGGCAGCATCCTGGTAAATCTCCTCTGCACCCTCTCCTACATGCAATATTCCTCAAGGAACTCCCTTGATTCCAGTTGCCTGCACCTGCCATAGGTTTTGTTTTTCCTTTTATCAAACTTTTAATATCCATTGTCATCCAAGGTTTTTTTCATCTTGTCATCTTTGCTTTTTCACCCTTACTGGAACATGCTGATCCTGAACACTTGCTAACTCTTTTAAGGACTCTCACAGATAGGCTGTCAATTTACCTGTAAACATCACCTTAGTGTACTTTTGCAAGATCCTCTCTTGAGCTATTGAAATTGGCTGCTTCCCCCACCTACCTACCTACCACCCCCCGTTTTCCCCCCCCCCACCACCACCCAACCCTCCCAACTCAAGACCTTAAAATGAGGACCAACCTTGTCCTTTTTCCGTAACCAATTTAAAACTGTTCTGAATGTGTCTTCTCCCCACCCCCACTTTTCTTCTCATCTCCCAACCCTTTCTCCCTCCTGCCCTCCCCACCCCCTCCTTTTATTCTCCTCTCTCCCATCCTCCCCACTGCACCCACCCCCCCCTCCCAGCACTTCCACCACCTGCCCAGTTTCATTTCAAATGTTCAATTTTGAGTACTCTCTATCAGACCATGTGATAAATGTATTTAGGTGGTCACAACACCGATCCTAATTGTCACAATACATTGCCGAAGACATTGAGTATAAAATTTTATGAAGACATTTTTTCACTGACTTTACCTGGGAATTCTCTGGTTCTGCCCCAGAATGACTCATAAAATATGAAAATTGCAAGGGCTCTGAGGTCTTCAAAATCTAGATCATTGCAGGAAAAATGAACTGTTATCCATAAGGTATTTGTAGCCCTAAAGTCACAACTGCTCTGTTAGGCATGGAAGGATTTTGCTCAGCTCTTCTGCTCATCAGTGCAGGTGGGAACTTTGGCTTCAAAATATAAGAAATAAAAGCTGGAGGAAACTATGATTTCTTCGTAACTCAGTTTCTATGTCAAGTCCACTTTCCTGCCCTATCATCTTGATTCCCACAGTGTCCAAAAAAAAATCTATTTTGGTATTTGATCTCCTCAAACTGAGCATCCATAACCCTTTGGGAAAGATATTGCAAAGATTCAAATGACTGAATAAAGAAATATCTTATTTTGTCATAAAATAATTTGTTATTTATCCTTGAGGCTCTGACCCCCAAATTATAGGCCCACCAGAGAGGAAAATGGTCCCTCACCGCTCGCCCCATTAAGCCTTTTAAAACTTTCTACATTTCATTGGGATCACCACTCATTTTTAATTCCAGTGAGTGCAGGCCCATTCTACATAATCTCTTCTTGTATGCTAGTCCTCTTTTTTTTCCCCCCCCAGTAGTCTATTTAATAAACCTTTTCACACTCTGTCTCTAGGGCAATTCTTCTTTCTTGGGTGAGGATACCCAATCAGCATTGCAAGTGTGAACTCTCCAGCCCAATGTAATTGCATGAAACTTTTATTTATTGCAAAATGGAGTTTAACTTGCAATCTGCTTTCCTAATTGTTTGCTGCACTTGCATGTTAACTTTGTAATTTATGCATATGGATATCCAGAAGAAATTTAATTTCCATTTTCCGAATTTTTTGTGTCTATTATCACTGTGTCCCTTTTAAGCCTCTGGGCACATTCTTTGTTGCTATTTGGTTCAAGCACTGATTCTTGCTCGATGCTACCATCCTGAATGTAACCAATTTATTCCACTTTTCTCTTCTACATGTTATGTAACTCTACAAACATATTAGGCACTGTCCTAAGAATCCTAATCTTAGTATAATATCTTCTTGTGTGTCACCTATTTGCATATATTCTTGAAAATCCACACATATTGCATCCACTTCTTCTCTTTACTAATCATACTGATTATCCCTTAAAAGGCTGAGATTTGCTGGTACAATTACTTTCTTGTAAATTTGTGCTTATTGTGTTTAATTATAGTACTTATCCCAAGTGCCCTGTTGAAATATCTCTAAAATTTGATTCTAGCAGGATAATTCCTTTTTGCTGCTCTTTCCCGCCTTTCTTGAAAAGGCATGTTGATGTTTTCTATCCTCTTACCTATGGGAATTTGTAAAGCATCTGGGAAATTCTGGGAGATTGCTATCAGTGCATTAAAGTGCTCTTTAAACTTTAAGATGTAGACTAGTCAGGGGATTTATTGGCTTTTAACTCTGTTTAATGCACCAGTACTATTTTAAATCTAAAATTGACACTGTATTTACAGAAACAAAATATTTGATTAACATATTTGCAATTATCTTCAAAGGAACCTGCATTTACTTTTACTGATCTCTTCCAAAAGTAAAATACCACAGTAGCTAGAAATCTGAAATAAAGCAAAACATCCAGAAGTACTCAGCAAGTCACACAGCATCTGGGGGCAGAGGCCAGAGTCAACATTTTGGCAACTGAAGTGTTAACTTTATTTCTGTCACTACATTTGCTCATGAGTTCCTACTTTCATATCTTTTTTTAAAAGCACCTGTAGTCTATTTTTATATCTTTTGCTAATTTGTTAATTTTATTTCTTTCAACAACTTTTGGTCTTTTTTGTTTAAACCCTTTCAAATTTTAGGGGTACTATTTCCAACATTGTAACCCTTGTACAATTTAAAATGTCTTTAACTTTTCCAATGAACCACAGTTCTACAAAATACTGCAATGTTACATAAAACTATGAAAGCTTGTGGACTCTCGTTAAGATCAAGGCATATTGTAAATCTAAGCTTTCAGCTATTAGCTGGGCTGATGAGGGGCTAGTAACTTTTGTGCCCCACAAATGCCAGGCATGATAATGTCTAACAAGACAAAATCCAGCCATCACCCCTGACGTTAAATGGCATTAAAATCACTGAATCCCCCACTATCAATCTCTTGGGTGTTACCATTGACCAGAAACTGAACAGGAATAGCCATGTACAAAATATGGCTACAAGAGCAAGTCAGAGGCTAGAAATCCTGCAGCGGGTAATTTGCTTCCAAACTCCTTAAAGCCTTTCTGTCATCTACAAGGCTCAAGTCAAGACAGTGATGGAATACTCTCCACTTGCCTAGATGAGTACAGCTTCAAGAACAGTTGAAGCTCAACGCCATACAGAACCTAGCAGCCCACTTGATAGGCAACCCATCCACAACTATTCACTCAATCCACGACTGATGCACAGTAGCAGTGGCTTGTACCAGCTACAGGACGCACTGCAGCAACTCGCCAAGACTGCTCAGAAAGCACCTTCCAAACCCACAACCTGTTCCAGCTGGAAAGACACAGGCTGCAAAAGCTTTGGAACACCACCACCCGGAGGGTGCCCTCCAAGCTACACATCACCCTGACTTGGCAATATATTGACAATCCTTCATTGTCGCTGGGTCAAAATCCTGGAACTCTACCCAACAACATTGTGGGTATACCCACACCTCAAGAACCACAGCAGTTCAAGTAGGCAGCTCGCCAACACCTTCTCAAGGGCAATTAAATGCTTGCTCAGCTTGCAAAGCCCACAGACCTTGAATGAATGAAAACACATTAATTGTACTGAGTCCTCAAAATTTCTGAATAAGTCTAAAGGTGATGGTTATTAAATTATTATATTGAATATTTTTCCAGTCAACTGACTCTGAACCATGTTTTTGTCAGAACTTGTTCTTAAAAGCCATACAGCATAAGGTGGATCAGTTATACAGAAGGGTTTTTATGCATGATTAATTTATTGATTTATGATGGAGGGTGAGTAAGTGAATGAGTTATGGTACCCATACAGCTCTAGCCACTTTTTTTTCCACAGCAATACCACAACCAACTTCATTGAAGCATCACGTCAGATTTCTGATCTAGAGCTCCAACTCACAATATCCAACTCAGATAAGAGCGTTACAATTTGGCCAACAGCAAGTTATTTTTATGTTATGCAAAGCTAAATTGTGAAAGCAGTTAAATAACTAGAGTTTTTGATAGCAGAAGATTCCTTTTCATTGCATTGTTTTTCATATAACAAATTTTCATGAAAAACATTTTCAAAGAAAATTTTAAGGTTTTATTAAATTTAAAAAAAAAACAGATTCCCACTGTAAGATTGATGCCAAGGTTGAACTGATTTCATAATAATGAATTACTCAAAATCTGGGCCTGTATTCATTTCCAGGAAAGATCTAGGGGATCTAATCAAAATGTTCTTTACTTTCAGGAGATTTAAGGGGCTAACTAAGTATTTTCTGTTGGCCATAGCAAGAGGACACCAATTGAGGAGAAGTAAACAGGTCATAAAGTGGAAATTAAGGGATCTTTTAATGAAAAAATGGTTTTGTCTGTATGGTATATGCCTTAAACATTTCTAGAAATTAAATTCAATTGTAGCATTTAAATGGGAATTCAAAAATGTTAAAGTTATGGAGTAAGACCAAGAAAGTATATTTAGAATTGATTTCTCCTATGGAATTCACGTAGGCACAGGCACATGAGCTGAATGGCTTCCTTCTCATCGAAGCCAATGACCTACGCAAAAGTCAAATCAAGCTGCCTGCGTAATGTTATCTCTCTGATGCCATTTTTTTTCTCTAAAAAAGACCAGAATTGTGCAACACATGTTAACACGATACTAACCATAATATATGAAAATGTTATACTGAAGCAAGTACAAGATACTACTAATGCTGGAAATCTAAACTAAAAATGTTCATCTAAAATTGTTCAACCTTGGCATGGAATCCAGATGGCTTATAATCAGTGACAGTCTGCTTTTTAAGAATAATGTAGGAGGCTGAGAGCAGAGAGATTAGAATGGGTATGTGATGGAGGATTAAAGTGACGTAACCGGAGATTAGGGGCCACACTTGAAGACTGAATGGTATTCACCCAATATGTGTTGGTCTAGTAATGTAAAGGAGAACACATTGTGAGCAATGAAAACAGCACATTAAATTTGAAGATGTACAAGTAAATCACTGCTTCACTAGGAGTGCTTGAGAGCATGAGTGGCAGGAAGGAAGGAGGTAAAAGGGTAAATTCAGCATCTCCTGTGGTTGCATTGTAATGAAGGGAAGAGTTGAACATGGATCCTATGATGATGAAAGCAGGATAAAAATAAGTGGTGAAGAATAATGAAGCACATTATTTTCATGTTTTCTTGTGATCTAGACGGAGGCCATTTAGCCCATAGTTTCATTGCTGACTAACATAGCAATTCTGTTAATCCCATTTCCCCCCAATCCTTTATTTCCCTGTAGTCTAATCCCATGAATTTCAACCCAATTTTGCTACCACCCAGTTACGTGAGGCAATTAACCTACCAATGAGCTGGTCTTTAAGGGTGTGGAATAAAAACTGAAGCACCCAGGAAAATCAACAGGCAGAGTGTGCAAATTACAGACAGATAGTAGCAGAGATCAGGATCAACTCCCTGTCACTGTAACTGTGAGGTCACTATGTTGCTCATAACGTTATTTTAAACATTAGAAGCATTACAAATAATTGCATTGTAATGCATATAACAAATGAAAATACCTTGTTACTGTTTGTTTTATTCTGCTTCCATGCAGTTGAAATCTTTAATACATTCATTTGATTAATTCTCTTAACTGTTATATTTGCCTCAAGATGAAAGATTGAAGACACCTTTTTTCACATGGAGGTGAATGCCAGCATTAAGGTCAACCACAGCATGATTTGGGCAGTTATAAACTAGCTGAAGCCATCACAGAAAAGCCTTAAAACCTCAACCCTAATTTTCTGTACCATAGGTTTCTCAAACTCTCAGATGTGGCTTTTACTTATGGTGACAAAGTGAGTTATCACAATGGGATATGTTTTTAGACGGACAGGATAAAAATCTCCTCTCTCCAAAATGACTTCAATTTGGTTACATTAAGCAGAGAGGCTATAAGAATAGCTGATGTGAGAAATATGCTGGAATGCCAGAGACGCTTCTGTGAAGTTGTGGTTAATGTTGCTGGCATAATAGCTTGATAGTCTGATGAAAAGTGACCTGAAGCATTACAGATTTATTGCATGAGGTAGGTTCAATGGGACAGTTTTGTGCAGCATCTTCTAGTGTATTGATGCCAATGACACGACAAGGCCATCATTTATGCACCACATCCACATCTCATCATGGCTTCACCCAAAGCATGGATCAAAGGACTACATTTCAGAAAGAGATAAAATCAAGGCAACATTCAACTGAGTGTAGCATCAAAGAACATTGATAAATGTGAAATAAATGGGTATCAACAGGAAAAGCTTTCTGTCGCACAAAGGAAGATGATAAAGATTGTTGTATCTCAATCAGCCCAATCCCAGCAGGTCACAGCACGGAGTTTCTCAGGACCTGATCAATTTCAGTAGATTTATCAATAACCTTCCATTCATCATCAAATTTGAAATCGGAATGTTCACTGATGATTGTACAATATTCAATTCCATTTGTAACTCCTCAGAATATGAAGCATCACATGCCTGCATTGCAGCAAGACCCAGGAGCTATCCAGGAATGAGCTGCAAAGTGGCCAGGCAATGACAATTTCCAACAAGAAAGCATTGCTGTCATTACCATCACCAACAACTTGTAGTGACTACTCACTGAAAAATCAGCTGGAGTAGTCAAATAAATACAACCGGCTGGGAATCCTGTGGCAGGAGACTCAATCCCAAAGACTTTTTTGCCAACTACATGACAAAAGTCAGGAGCATCGTCTGGGTCCCTGGATGAGTGCAGTTCAAACAACATGCAAGCAGTTCAATACCATCCAGGAAAAAGCATGTTGCTTGATTGCTAACCTAAACTTTCATTCTCTCCACAATTGATACATGGTGATTGAAGTTTGGCAGTTAACATAACGCTTTACAGTGCCAGCGACCTGGGTTCAAATCTGGCCACTGTCCATAAGGAATTTGTACGTTCTCCCCGTGTCTGCGTGAGTTTCCTCCAGGTGCTCCGGTTTCCTCCCACATTCCAAAAGATGTACAGGTTAGGAAGTTGTGGGCATGCTATGTTGGCGCTGGAAATGTGGCGACACTTGCAGGCTGCCCCCAGAACACTACGCAAAAAGATGTATTTCACTGTGTGTTTCAATGTACATGTGACTAATAAAGATATCTTATCTTACAAAGTGCACTGCAATTATGCACTAAGGATACTCCGATAACATCTCCCAAACACACAACCTCTGTCACTAAGATAGGCAAGGGAAATAGGTACATAGGAACAACTGTAGGCTCCCTTGCAATTGCACAATATTCCTGAGTGGGACCTAAATCATTGTAGCTGGGTTTAAATTCAGGAGCTCCCTCCCCAATAGCATTAAGATAAGATATCTTTATTAGTCACATGTATCTCGAAACACACAGTGAAATGCATCTTTTGCATAGTGTTCTGGGGGCAGCCTGCAAGTGTCGCCGTGCTTCCAGCACCAATGTAGCATGCCCACAACTTTCTAACCTGTACGTCTTTGGAATGTGAGAGGAGACTAGAGCACCCAGAGGAAACCCACGCAGACACGGGGAGAAAGTACAAGCTCCTTACAGACAGCAGCCGGAATTGAACCCGGGTCATTGGTGCTGTAATAGTGTTACTCTAGCCTCTACAAGTGTGTATCTTCAGCAGAAGGACAGCAATGATTGAAGAAGGTGGCAAGATATCACCTTCTCAAGGACAAGTAGGGACTGGTAACAAATACTGACTTCACTAGAGATACCCACATCCCATAGAAAATGCCTTGACGTTGAACACTAGGAAGAAATGTTGTGACAGTGCAGGTGGTGCATTATCATGTTTTGTGATCAGATTTTTGTTTAAATTCTTTTGTTTAGTGCACAGGTATGTTTTACTCCAAGAAATAATTTCTAGGCCTATGAAGTATGTCATTTATACTGCTCTTGCAAATGTCTAAGAAATTATTGCATGAATATAAACTTATGGGTTGAATGTTATTTTTACTGTCATCACTCTTATTATGCATGTGCCTACAAATAATATAGGATTACCAAAATACACTGAATTTGATCCCAAAACATTTCTGTCTTCACAGCAATATATATGTGTCATAAGGCACTTCTCTCAAAAATATATATTATCATAATTCAATGAATTTGGAAAGATAGAATTTGTGATTTTGGATGAAAACTCAGTGGAACGTGGCAGCTCCCAACCAAGCATGACATTTTTTTTTTACTATGTGCTGCATACATGTAATATTAGGTAAAGAACTGTTACAAGAATGAATAATGAGCTATAGCAATGATAGGCTAATGGTTCTGGTACCAAACCAGCAATATAGAAATTTCAATCTGACCATGACAAGTTGTGACTTTTGAATTCAATAAATTGTCACTTGAAGGCTAGAACCAAAAAATCACCAAGGAAATTTGCTTTGTTGTCCTAAAAATCTTGAAAGAAAGGCACCTATCTCATGAGAGTACTGTCAATAAATGTAATCTAGGTGATTCCAGCTTTCATTTCCTTTGCCTCTAGCAGCTCCCAGGCTACACTAATGGATGTAAGTAACATTAGAGAATCTGTAGGTCATGGCTCCTGTTGTGCTCTGGAACTGATCAGTGCTGAAGTCCACTCTTGGGGCAAAACTGGAATCATCAGTGAGAAAATATATGAAATCATCTACCAAAGAGTCTAATCCACAGATAAGTAAGCTAATGGTAATTCCATGTGGTAGTAGTTGATTTATACTGTATAACCTCCTCTGCAAACAACACACTGAGCTGTCATCTACTGATGACCAAAAGCATAATGATGGAGAGGACATTGCTAGAATAGAGCATTGATAATTGCCTATATCTTTGCCTTTTTAGTTGCATTTAATTTACCAGGACTACTTCCATTCCTCTCCTTAGGCTATCATCTCCAATATCCATCTCTGCTCAAATAAACAATAGTTGCTAAAAAAAAATTGATGATGGCATTCATGGCAATTAATGTTGCAGTGTCACATGTTTCTCCATGATCACAACAAAACTTCCACAATATTATTTTACAAACTAACAGATGATGCCAGTGCTGCAGGCTTCTGTGAGAAGGTGTCAGTTATGGATTCCACTGAACTGACCATGTGCCCTCTGCTTGACTGCAAAGTGTTGAAACCATCAATCAGAGCACCAGACGTCCAAATTGACCTTCAATTACATAGTGCAGATTCTCCCCAGCAAGCAATATAACCTTTTCAGCAGATGACCACATGCACAAATAAACAGTTTTTTTTAAATCTGGATTTTGAAAGTATTCATCTTTGAGCATCAACAGAGCTAAATTGTCAAGTGTTATTCCAGTGTTGTCTTTCATGGGCAGCACCTAACCCTGCTATTTTTTTTTGGTGAATTGCCCATTAGGAAATCCCTGAACAATAATGTCATGCAGGGTGCTCTTTCTCATTGCTGGTAGTTAGAAGTATCAGAGTGAGTGACATTACATCTTGATGGTTCCCCTCTTTTGTTAATATGACTGGAAGGTCTGTGTCATTTTCACCCAGAGAAAGGAAGGAAGCCAGGAGGATAACTTGTGGTAAGGGTGAGCTGCACTGCAATGGTCCACCAGGTTTTCACACTATGTGACTTACGAATTAAATAGAAAGGGAATAGCAAAGAAAGATGTCTAAACCTTGAACTGTGCTTGGCCACCTGCTAGGAGATCTTCAATGTTGCATAAATTTTTTCTGCTAATAATATTGCAATGATTGTTTGTGTTTGAAAGGTCAAATGGACAACAAGTTTTACATTGGAAGCTCACCATTCTGGTTTAAAATCTGAGCCATCAATGAAAATTGCACAGGACCCAAACCAATTTTTCTGGTTGCCAGTTGTGTACCACTCATTTATCAAATGCTGGATGTATAGTCCATGGAAAAAAATATACACAGGTTTCAAAAATGCATTGTGTTTTTTTTTAAAAAGAAAGTGTTTCTTTAGAATAATGTGAAGGGAGCAACATTACTCGTCTCAAGAGTTCATCCATACAAAGACCAAGTGATAGAATAGTGGTTGATATCATTTTGCTTTGTCTTACATATCAATTTACGTCAATCAAAACTGTGGGTTTGAAAACAAAACATCTTTTTTTTACAGTTAAACTTTAATTACTTCATACAAAGTATTGTTTAACAGCACATAATTTTGGTGTGACAATACCTCTCGTGTATTAAGTTCTTGCAATAGCTTCTTCATTCTCTGTAATCGTTGTTCTTGGCAGTGAGACTTTTGCTGTAAGAATCTCAGTTTCTTCTTCAGTTTCTCATTTTGTTCCTCCAACTGCTGAATCTGCTTTTGTAAGCACACATCTCCAACTCTGTAGCTATGGGCATAAACAGTTAAGAGTCCATGCGCTTGATTCAGTTCTGATTCCTCCATAATTTCCTCTGCTGCACGATGTTGGTCACTTGGTAATGCCATTTCTAACTTCTTTGTCTGTTGATTTGGTCGAGTAAAGCAGAATATGGATGGTACTGCATTTTCTTCCAGTATTTTATTGTTACAGTTCCTTCTAAGACAGTCCAATGTGAAATGTTCTGAGCACAAGTTGCTATTTTTGGTGGGTATAAAATTCTGTCTTCTTACTGCATCCAGCCACTTCTTACAGAGCTCTGGTCACTTCAGGGGAAACCTCCAACATCCAGCTTCGTTCAACTTCCTTCCTTCCATCTGGCGCCACTCAAGGCGCGGCCTGGCCTGTCACCCATCCGGCTCGCACCGAGCTCTCAGAGCGCCGGCCGAGCTCTGCAAACATCTGCTTTAGGATTTAGCAAATATGTCCCAGTATCAAAGCTTTTATTAAATAAGATGACCTCAGCCAAAGCAGCAGCATAGTAATGGACTTAAACCCAATATGACCAAGTTTCCTGGAGTTGGATAACATGGAAATGAGTACAAACATTAGTAAGCATTTGGATGAAAAAAAAATGACAGGTTACTTGTGCATGTGGAACCATATCCATGTAATGTCAGAAAGAGACACGAGGAACAAATGGAGAAGTGCTGAGAAATTGTTATCTTTTACATGCTGGTCAGTACTACAGTAATAAAGTAGTTATATTACTGGACGAGAAATCTGGAGGCATAAACTGTTGATTCAGAGGCATGAGTTCAAACCCCACCATGGCATCTGGGGCATTTAATTAAATAAATTGAGAGATAAAATAAGTAATGATGAGTATGAAATGTAAAACACAAATCACAGGAACAGAAGAAGGCCTGTTGATTTCTCAAGAGTGCTCCAGTGTTCATTAAGCTCATGGCTGATCCACTCTTTGTCTCAACACTACTTTTCTGTTTTCTCCTCATTTATAGTTCAAGTGTCTGTCACTCTCTGCTTTGAATACATGAATATATTCAATCACACGCCCCCACCCCTACAACTCTCTTGGATGGAGAATTCCAGAGATCTGCAACCCTTCGAGAGAAGAAATTCCTTCTCATCTGTCGTAAATGGACAAACTCTTATCCTGAAGTTATTCTGAAATTATGACTCTGAATTTTAAATGCCCTGAATAAGGGAAACGTCCTCTCAGCATTAAACCTGTTCCATGTTTCAATAAGATTGATTCTCATTCTTCTAAACTCCAATGAGAATAGGCCCAATTTGCTCAACTTGCAGATTGTTGAATGAATCAAATGTTTCTCCCAGTGGAAAAAATCTGCTTTCTTTATTCACTCTGGCCTTTGTGGTTCCATATTCAGACTGCAATATTGACTCTTAACTATCACCAAAATGAAGAAGCCAGACCACCTAATTTAAGAGCAATAAGGATAGCGATTAATTAGGCGTTGCCAACAACACTTACATGGGCTGGTCAGATTTAATTTAAAAAGCTACCTAAGTACACAAGTGTTTTATAAGTGCACAAAAATAATAGATGAAGGGGAAGATACTGACACTGAAGTGGAAAGGAAGGACAACCAAGGATAGTACCTCACTGAGCAGAACATTCTTCCAAATTTCATATACAGCAGAAGATTTAATAAAAATACAATGTCTATAATGCTTGATAAATTGTTCTCACAGGATTAACATTTTCAAAAGGGGATATAACATTTCATCTACTATTGTGTCAGTGTACATTAGACAGATCAGATTCTGCAGAAGTAAAATGCAGCTATTATTTCAAAACCTCTGCCAGTTATACATGAAACAAGTTGAACGTAGACAACTCTTTATCCATCCAGCTAGATAGTAAGATCCACAGCAATGCGCCAGAATGTCACGTCTTCACTTTCCAACCTGACAATAATAACCACAATGCCTTCCACATGGCAAAGCCTTAATAGTCTCTCCCTTCAGAGAACTCTGTGCCACACCAATCTCATCAGTGCTTCTGGGAGCTCGTGATCAGTCCCATGTGCAATGACAGTGCCAGCATTAAACACACATCTCCAAAAATTTACTTTCATCTTGACAAGCAAGGTCTGATACATGAATTCTCTTTACCATTAAGGAGCCTGGGAATAAAATGCCCTCACTGGAAGTTCTGCTATAACACATTTTACGATTCACAGCAAAATGTTTCATAACCTGTATCATGAATCTTAATGCATAGTACGCTACATTACATTATTAAACCCAGTAACTTATTCTGAGCATACCCTTTGGATTCAAGTATAATCAGGTCCTTTTCAATGAGGCTTGAATAATTTTGTTTCCAACTAAGTTTTCAATAAATGTTCCTATATTGTTAATAACATTAATCTGTCCAAACCTTCATGGGGTCCTATGGTTTCATTTTTGTTCAGAACCATCTCAGATATGTATTTTATGTGCTTTGTTAATAGATCTGCAGATTTAAAATTCCTGAAGGGTATGGCTGCACAAGTAAACCAACAAACATAATCAAGGCCAAGTCTATGGTGAGATGAGGCAGAGAACAAACATATACCACATTTCATATCTTCAGAATCAGGATTAGGTAGTGAGAAAGACACTAGTGCACTACTTCTCTGTGTTGGGAGTGTTGTTAAGGTGTATTTTAGTAGGTGGGATGGAGAGATCTGTGACAAAGATTAGTACTCGCCCTGGCATCACTTCATTCAGAGTCATTGACTTGTCAGTTGCATATATATCAAATCACTAATCAAGCTGAAAATAAGTATTTATAGACCTTTCTTAGTAGAATAGTTAAGCAGACTTATTACTGGTTTCAAGAAGCTCTCTCACACCATCACTATCTTGTAAATAAATAACAAGTTTCAAGCTGTAGCTGCTTCTGCACATTACCCTGCTCCACACAAGCCCTTTGAGTCCCAGACACAGCTGGAGAGCCCATTCATTCCTTGGGTCTCACTCAGCCAGGGGTCTCCCAACTCTCCATCACCTGCCTAACTTCTGCCTCCAGCAAATGGACCAATTTCTACATCCTAATCATGTCCCTAATCATCTATCCAACTAGCTGTCCTGATTCTTCCCTTGAATCCCACACCCTTCCTCAATCCTCTCTATGATCCCATTCCTCATTTGTCTTCTCATCTCACAATAAATAAAACAAGGTATGTACCCAGAGAGAGAATACTCATGTTTGGTGAAGACCATGCAATATATTTCATTATTCTGATGCAGAGTTACAAACCAAAGCATCGACAATTCCTTTCCCTTCACAGATGCTGCTCAGCCCGCTGAGTTCCTCCAACTGATTATTTGTTGCTCCAGATTCTAACAGCTGCAGTCACTTATGTCTTTATTTCATTATTCCTCTGCTTGCATATTGGATTTCCTGAGTGGATAGATTTAATCATCCCATCCAATTTTAGCACTACTTAAAGAGACAAAATTTTGTGTGAACACTCTTCTGGTACAGGATCCTCTCTGCCTGATATGCCTGCATTTGGTCAAACAACAAACCAGCCTATTACCAAAGTAACTGCCTGTGAAGTGTCCAGTCCATACATAAACCAGAGCCAAAATTTGATTCTATTGCTGCCAAAACTCTCAAATGGAGAGGTGCTATAATTAAATATATTCCATTTCATCAGGAAAATATAATTTCCAGTTTAGATTCAGCATTCAAGGAATCCACTCCTCACCTTGGGAAACATTTAGGATTTAAAAGACAGAAGAAACATGCAGAAACATTTGGTTTCTTTTCCTCTTATTTTCAGGTTATAAGATTTGTTGATAGGCTTCCTATCATGAAATTTGCTATACCAGGCCATAAAGTTTAATTTCCCCCATCTCCACCCTCTCTAGTCACCGGCACTCTCCGATCATCTCAAGCTACCCTTGAGCATCCTTAATGCCACTGATTCCCACAGTGACTCAGAGACTCTGTTCCTTCCCATGGTCTCCCCTGCCCAAGGCCTCCCACCTTTCAGTGGTCCAATGGTCAACCTCCGATCAGAAGTGAAATTTTGGTTACTGTGCTCCAGCCCAAGCAGATAGTTATCAGTTAAGATTCAAATCTTATCAGTCTATGTTGCCAGTTGCTTTTCAGTTAATGAATTTTCTGCACATAATCACGCGATCAGAAGATCATGATGCTATTTCATCTTCTGCATTTGCCCAACTTGCACAAGGCCATTTTCAGACATAAGCAATAACAGGATTCACTCTGGTACCAACAAAAAATATTATCTTTATTTGGATTTATTGTGGTCTAAAAAGTTTTTATCAATGTTGCAATTAACCAAGCAATTGAATCCACAATGAGGATAAAAGATGATTGAAAGATGGAATTTGTTGGCTAGAAGTTCAATATTATTTTCAATTACAATTAAACCTTCTGTATTTTATTCTGTTAATAGTGAGTCTAGCATATTGTGAATACATGAACAATACACAGTTGGTTTATAGATTTACAAAATAAGTTTGGAATTTAGCTAGAAGCTGTAGTCTATGTCTGTAAGTACTCAATTATACATATTTGATATTTGTGGAAACCTTTATTCATGCAATCTTTAAAGAGGAACAAACTGTTGCAGTTTTAAAAACAGAATTATTCCACAGTCCAATGAAATGGACAAAAGCTAAATTTAACCATTCCTTCAAATTGTCTGAGCATTTCATATAGGTTGTTTATATCATTGCAACGTCAACCAAAGGCCTGGTGGGAAGAAAGTGTAACAATATAACAGCACAATCTCACAATCTAATGTAGTTAAAGGAAGAGCCTCCAGACATGGGTATAATCCTTGAACCAATTGCCTTCCTATAAAAAACAAATAATAAAGTTATTAACAACTTCTGAACTTCCTTTTTCTGTGGGCAATTTCAAAGTAGCAGAATCTCATTTTTATTCAGCCAAAAGTTTTATCAAACCTTTATCAGTGCTGTGCTCCGGTACCAGAACAAATATATTTAATATGCAAAGAGTGCAATGTTCTTGCAATTAAAAACTATGTTTAAAAGTCTGACTGTACAAGTGTTATTACCCTTTCTGGTAGACAATACTATAAATTAAAAATATAAAAAACAGAAGAACCAGAGGCAGCCCCTTAACTGAGGGCAAAGTCTTGACCCCTTGCAGTTGCTCTGTTATTTAAATACTATCACAGGTCAGGAGATTCTGGACCTACACTCTTATTCTAACCCCGATATGCATTGATTCCTTTAATATCGCAAAATTAATTGATCTCTGTTTTGGACGTATTGAATATTCACAATTCACTTGGGTAGAGAATTTCAAAGGTTCAATATGCTTCAGGTGAAGAAATTTCTTCTCATCTCTGCTGTGAGTGGCTGACTTTGAAATTGTGACCCTAGTTACAGACATCCCAGCCAAGAGAACCACCATTCCTGAAACTCATCTGTCAAGTCCCTTAAGAATTCTGTATGTTTCAAAGAGATCACCTCTCATTCTTCTGAACTTTAGACAACAGGCCAATCTGCTTGAACTCTCCTCATAGGACAATTATCCCCATGCTAGGAATCGATGTGATGAACCTTCGTTGCTCTCCCTCACTAGTAATGGCAATAACACTGCATGTTTAAATACTTCATCTATCCAGATAAATTATGTGCTTATGGAATATTAGAATACTGCAGCACAAAAATGGGCCATTTGGCCAAATGAGTTGGTGTATTTTTGTTTCCTTGTGGACCACATGGATTAGGAATTTCTCAAAGCTGTTTCCATTGCCTTTCAGTAGCTTTGTTGGAATTGTACAGAACCCACTTTTTGTGACAAAGAAATCCATTTTCTAACTGCCTTTTCTTGAAGCATTTAATCTGCCGCTTATTGTCTACTTGCACTGTACTTCCTCTGTAGCTGTGACACTTGACTCTGTACTGTTATTGTTTTTACCTGTACTACCTCAATGCACTCTGTACTGACTCAATGTAACTGCACTGTGTAACGAGTTGATCTGTGTGAATGGTATGCAAGACAAGTTTTTCACTATACCTTGTTACAAGTGACAATACTAATACCAACATCAATAATCTCTTCAGTTATTTTTGATTGTTGATTCATTGTCATCTGCCTGACCAATGGAAATTATCAGTGATAATTTACTGATTATGACCCCTGAAAGCCTAAAAACATCAAACTTAGCTTTCTGTCTTCTGTCTTAAACATATAACTCCATCTCTGGTAGAATCCTGAGGACACATGACATCTTTTCTTGATCTGTAACAACCTACACCGCCAACTATACACTGTAATCCATCTAAGTCCACGTAGATATTTAATATTATCTCCTTGTTTTTGTACTGAATCTTAAGTCACTGAAGATCACAAGATCACAAGACAAGAGAGCAGAAGTAGGCCATTCAGCCCATCAAATCTGCTCCAAAGAAAAGGGGAAAAAGAAAAAAGAGATGAGAAATGGGGGGGGGGGGAGTCTGCTCCATGAGCAAACAAAAAACTATTCTAACCCCAATTTCTGGCCTTATCCCCATATCCCTTGATACCTTGACTAATTAGATATCTATCTCTGTCCTCCTTAAACACCTCCAATGATCTGGCCTCCACTGCTGTACGTGGCAAGGAATTCCATAAATTCACTACCCTCTGGCTAAAGAAATTTCTCCTCATCTCTGTTTTAAACCTGTACCCTCTAATTCTAAGATTGTGCCCTCTGGTCCTGGACTCGCCCACCAAGGGAAACAGCTTGGCCACATCTACTCTGTCCAGTCCTTTCAACATTTTAAATGTTTCTATGAGGTCCCCTCTCATTCTACTGTACTCCAGTGAGTACAGTCCAAGAGCCGACAAACGCTTATCATATGTAAGCCCTTTCATTCTGGGAATCATCCTCGTAAATCTCCTCTGAACCCTCTCCAACATCAGCACATCCTTACTAAGATATGGGGCCCAAAACTGTGCACAGTATTCCAAATGAGCCTCATTAGTGCCCCATAGAGCCTCATCAACACTTCCTTACTCTTATACACTATACCTCTCGAAATGAGTGCCAGCATAGCATTTGCTTTCCTTACCACCGATCCGACCTGGTGGTTAACCTTTAGGGTATCTTGCACGCATACCCTCAAGTCCCTTTGTACTTCTGTACTTTGAATTTTCTCCTCTTCTAGATAATAATCTGCCCGTTTATTTCTTTTTCCAAAGTGTACAACTGCACATTTCTCAACATTGAATCTCATCTGCCATTTCCTTGCCCATTCTCCTAAACTATCTAGGTCTCTCTGCAACCTTCCTGTCTCCTCAATACTCTCTACTCCTCCACCTATCTTGATGTCATCTGCAAACTTAGCCACAAAACCATTTACTCCATCATCTAAATCATTAATGTACAGGGTAAAAAGAAGCGGCCCCGACACCGACCCCTGCGGAACACTGTTAGTAACTGGTAGCCAACCAGAACAAGATCCTTTTATTCCCACCCTTTGCTTTCTGCCAACCAGCCAATGCTCCACCTATTCTGTTATCCTACCTGTAATTCCATGATCTCTCATCTTATTAAACAGTCTCTTGTGCGGCACCTTGTCGAAGGCCTTTTGAAAGTCTAAATACACAACATCTACCGCCTCTCCCTTATCCACCCTACCTGAGATTTCTTCGAAAAACTCCAATAGGTTGGTCAGGCAGGATCTTCCCTTCACAAAACCATGTTGACTTGGACCTATCTTGCCTTGCACCTCTAGGTATTCCATAACCTCATCCTTGAGGATGAAATGGGTGGGTTGGTGACTTGTGAAAGGCTAAAGAGCAAAAAAATCTTGAACAGTAACAAAACCTTTTAACAGAGATGGAATAATGAACAGACAACCAATTCACACCGAGGAACTGGTTTGCTCATTTGAATGTTGCATTGAGGTTGTCTGCAGTCAGTGCTTTTAAATAAAGGCAGCTAGCTTTCCCAGACCTTAAGAAATATGGTACCTGAAAGAAGGTGTGTTTGACTGATTCCACAAGCTAAACATATTTTTAGACTCTTTGCAGTCCAAGAGGAGTGGGAGTGCTGCAAATTCTCATTGGAGCCTTATTATTGAAACTGTTTCTTCTGCCTTTCAGCCAGTATATTGCACATCAGAACATTTTTTTAAATGTTTCCTCATGTTGTTTCTTATTCTTTAGCCAATCTGTGTCTCCCGGTTACCATCACAACTGCTGCTGGAAACAGTTCTTTCGGACTTATTCTATCAAAACATGTATAATTTCAATAAGATTAAATCACCTTAAACCTTCTGTGCTCAGAGAACAACAGCAGTATCCTCCAGAGTGTCTCACAGAGCTGAAATTGTTATTGCTGGAATCATTCCAGTAAAACTCTTGCTCCTTTCTTGGTCTCTACATTCTTCCTGAAGTGCGGTGTTCTGAACTGAACAGAACACTCCAGGAAAGAGGTCCTTTTATTCTCTTTCTTGATGCATGTACTCTGTATTTTTTTTTCATGGATTCAATAAAAATATTGTAAGGGGAAAGAGGTCCAATGGCAGCAAAGTCTGGAAGTCCAAGATATATGGAAGATTTACCACACATGTACATAAACACACAGGTTTTTTTTTTGCTTTCAATGCTTCACATCTTTATGGAAGGAAGGAGTTTTACACAGATGCATAATTGGGTTTATTAATAATAAGGAAATTAGTTCAATCCATTTCTTTTTCCTTTTTAACTCTGTACTGAAATGGTCATGTCTTCTCGATGGAAAATATAGCCCTTCTTGTTTAAGACAGATTTAATGTTGTTCATAAGTTTTAACACAATATATATTGATTTATTATACATCTGTAAATAAACCACAAAGAGCTTGCTGAACTTGCCTTTGCAAACCTGTAACACGATTTGGCTTCACATTTTTATAGCATGCCACAAATTTGTAACTGAAGCATTTTCCATTCTTTTCCATCTGTTCATTTCTTTTTGTTCCCACAGGGTCTAACACCCACATACACAAATGTTCTATGAGACCTTGATTATATAATTACCTTCTATATCACAAAGTAAGAACACTGCTATCTACAGGATAACTACATTGCAGCTTTCATAGCAGCACTTAACACAGTGTTTCCATTTTATTGAAAAATTTGCTTGCACAACAACAAGGTACCACATGACTTTTTGAAACTAGTTATAATAACTACTTACCTCATCAATTAAGTGTTACAAGAGGAAACAAAGCAGACTTAACACGAGACCTCCCACAACTACAGTGATGTAGCAATAACAATGAGCAGTCTGAAACATGTCATGGTACTTGTCTTTATCCTGTATTAGAGGGTAAAGATCAGATCAAAGAAATGTCTCAATGTTTTCTTCAATTAGTTACTTTGAAATAGCTTACTGTATTTTGCATAGGGAAATGCAGAATCCACACAAATTTATTTCATACATTATAGTTTTTACATATTTATGAAAATTGAGTGAAATAGAGGACCGATTATTTATTTTCTCCTGGAGGTGACTGAGGGAAAGAAAGTTGGTTTGATCAATTACTCGGGCTTGTTGCAACATCATCCTTTGGTGTTTGACATTCACCTGAGTGAGTCGGCTGGCCAGAGTTCTCTGTTTTAACAGAATTCTGAAAAACAACTGGGAAAAGTGATCCCAGCTTTCTCTGTAGGATCCCAATCACTCGATTTTTGTTTTAATGAGTTCCTGAAGAAACTTAATTTGATTGAAATCTCCTTCCTTTTGAAAACAACCTTTGATAGAAGGGAAATCATTGCAGCAGGCTTCTGTACCTGGTGGCAAAGGATGTAGGCTGGCTACTTTTTACATGTTAGTCAGATAAGGAGAATTGTTTCACCACCTGGCAAGGAAGATTGTGCAAAACTTTGACGAAAGAATGGCAGATTGAAAGGCTCCATCCAAGATCCAGCACAAGTACAAGGGTGACACAATAATGCAGTTAATAGAGCTGCTGTCTCACAGCTCCAGAGATCTTGGATCAATCCTGACTGCTGTCTGTGTGAGCTTGCACATTCTTCCTGATGCCATCTGAAATTCCCCTGGATACTCTGGTTTCAGCCCACATCCCAAAGCCATGGTTCAGTTGACCATGGTAACTTGTTCCCAGTGTAAAAGTGAGTGATGGAATCAGAGAGGGAGGAATTGAGGGGAAAATGTGGAGAATAAAATGGGATTACTGAGAATGTGTGCTTGATAATTGTTGCTGAATTGATGGTCTGATGGGCCTGTTTTCATACTATCTGACGCAAAGACTCTACAATGGGCCACTTGTGATCATTCTTGGATTCTATGGGGGTGAAATTTGCCATTGACCAGTGATGTTAAACATGGGTGAGGATATTGTCTACTGCTTGCACTTGTCTCCACATATTTTGTTCCATACTTCATTGGAGGGAACTTGTATTTATTACTAGAAGCCAAAGAAACATTTATCCCCCCTTAAAGTTTCTCACAAAAGAAACTAGCTGATCACTTGTGATATTACAAACCATACAGCAGTTTGGGAAGCAGGGCAATAAAGCTGGTAGAAGCATTGGAGTTTCTTCGTGCTGCCGAATAAGGTGGTGAATGCCACAAAATATAACTATAGTGAGGTACAGTTAGAAAACTTGCATTGGCAGCATTCAGTACAATAAAAAGGTGATCTAAAAGTACAAACGTAACAAGAGGTATAGGTTTTGAAGATATTAAGTCAATCGAGATGTACATTTTTTTCTGCAGGTTAATGGAATATCTCAAAAGAACAAGAACATAATGGGTGAATTGGGTAACACTGGTGTAAAAAATAGAAAATCCAGCTTTCAAGGCATAAACAATGTGTAAGGTTTGAAAAGAAAGTAAGATATTGCTCAAGTGGTGTTGGGTGAGACTATCGAATGACAACAGAAAAAAGAACTGTTAAAAATCGCATTGGGTTCCAGCAGAGCTTGAGAAAGATGATGGTGATCTGATGGAAGTGTGAATTAGTTTGATAATGATGCAAGATGGAATGTTTTGAGATTGGTTGGTGCATCAGAGAAGACAATAAATAACTTCATCCCTCAGGTAATGAGTATTAGATTGAATTTGAGAAACTGAAGAGTGTAAGTGAGTCCAGATGCTGGCAAAACCTGGGAGGTAGAAGAATATTTTTCCAGAAATAAAATAAATCCATAAGGGATGGTTGAATAGACAATATTTTGGATGGCTTAAACTGAGCTGGCAAATGAGGGGATGATGAATTCAGGACGATTACTTTCCTTAACTCATCCAAAATGGATGAACATTTCCAAAATTCCACCTGAAACAATTCTACTTCATTAGACATTGCATCAGTATTTCTTTGTAGTATTAATCCAAATGAAGCATACCTTAGTGGAAGTGCTCTACTCAATATGAAAATCTTCTGTTGAGAATACTACCTGTTGAGCAAAACTGCCAATTATTCAAAATCAATGCAAATATCAGGAAACCACATTACATTATGACCGTTCTACAGAATGATCAATTGAAAATGAGTTTAGTGTACTCATTATCAAATTTACAAATTGTCTGTGGTATTTTGGTCTATGTTTTGTACTCATAGCATCTGCATGATAATTGTTTATTCTATATCATGTGAAATAATGCCACATTGAACAACATAACCAAAAAAATTGCAAAGTAGAATGCCATTCAGTCAATATGATTTCATTTTTCTGAACTAAAACACCCAAATATTTTTCTGTTACTGGGTTTTAAAAAGAGTTCAGCTATTTATCATTCTCTGCATACAGAAATATTTTCTGAAAGCACTCTTATTAGCCTTCCACAGCTTCAAACCTACGCCCTTTAGTCCTGATGACTTGACATACTTGAGGTCAGTATTTTAAAACTGCTTCCTTTGTCTTGTCAAGTGTCTTTTATGTGCCTCCTACGAAGTCCCTTTATTGGATATTTCTGAAACTGATACACTCTGATGAATGTATCTTCTCCTCTGATCATTTCTCCTCTATCATGCTAAAGTTCAGGCAGCTGGGATGTAAAACCTGTTCTACGTTTCCTTAATAGAATGCAAAAAAACTTACAAGGATTGCATTTCTTTCCCACTTCCCCATGTATGTCAGTTATATGTATTTAATATTTATTTCAATTGCTTTGATTTATCTTACTTGTTTTTTTGTTGGGACCATATGTTGCCTATCAACTAAATTAAAATCTTATTGGCTTGTTTTGTTCATGATTTTAACAGTTATCACACAGAAGGGGTCTGTTTTGTTTTTTTTAGCACTTTATTTAATCCTAATTGAAAGGACTGTACTGTAAGGCATCAAATTTATATTAATTCTTTCAGCATCATTTCATTAAATATTTTAAGAGCTTAAAATATTTTAATATTTTAAAATATATTGGACACAGTATGCTGATTCAAAACAATTCAGTCAATTAAGGAATGACATGTTGGATTTGATTGTTTTGCTTTTCATCATTTTAATTTAAAAAAAGCTACATGTGAATGTAAATCCACTATCCTTACAGACAGTACATTTCAGACTATAACTATTCAAAGTGGTGAGAAAAAAAATCCTCATGACATCTCTGAATCATTCACCAATCACTTTAAGTGTGCCTTCCCGTCCTTGACCTCTTCAGTAATGGGAGCAGTTTCTCTCCAATTACCCCATCAAACATATCAGGAGTTGGTACACCTTTGTTCCATGAAGAACAACCCTGATGTAATAGCAGATATTTTAATCAAGGAACATCTGCAATAATAATGCAGGAAATATTCAGAGTGATGAGATGAGTGGAAGGCAAGGGCATGATGTGCAGTGGAATCCATCTTATTATTTCTTGAAACTTGGCTTGCAATTCAGCCCAGACTCTGAACTGATGGCCACCAGTCTTAGATGATAAAGATTTGAAGTTAAACATTTTCATATTATCTTCTGACAAGGAAAGAGTCCATTGAGTCCATCAAGTCTTTGCCAAATGTTAGACCATTCCTACCTGTCCCATTCCCATCAACTGCCCACTGATTCTTCAGCTACTTAAATACTTGAGGGTTAATTTTAAAGTAGCCAATTTTAAGAAGTCATTTAAATTTACCCCGTGTATGACAGCCAAAGCATGAAAATACAGAGAAAAGTTTGCAATTGTTTTGCACTCTCATTATTTCAAGACATTGCAAAGCACTTCACAACTAATGATTTGTTTTGCAAATGTGATCACCATTGTGTTGTAGGAAATGGTGGCAGTGCAATTCATATAATTCCAGACACAACTGATTATTCAGAGTTAATAATGACTTTCATTTCCTTGACATTGTACCAAAGGTAAGAAATGGATGCTGAGGACTTGTGAGAGAAAATTTGAATTGGACTTGGCTTATTATTGTCACATGTACTGAGATACAGTGAAAAGCTTTTTGTTTGTATGCCATTCAGACAGATCATTCCATACATAATCCATTCCATACATAAGATCAAAGCTGAATGGCAAAGTTGAATGAGCAAGCATAAGGCAAAAGAAGGTGAGCAAGAAATTTTCTGAGATACTTGCGTAGAGATGTCTGCTATCAATGGTGAAGCAGAGCTTGGGATGTAGGGCTGGGGTAGCTTGTAATATTATGGTGTGATGGGGTTAGAGAGAGAAAATTTAAAGACTACAAGGATATTGAGTTTAACATGAAATTGTGTATAATTGCATATTATAAGTACTTGGGGTATCAATGTACATAATCTAATTGCAAATCACAACCACATAATGCATAATAAATTAATCAAGAAGAGACCTTTTTATGAATTGGCAAAATAACTATGGACCAGATCCATAGATAACTAAAGGTCATCCTTATTAATGACTGTGGCACTTTACTTTGTTTAGAATTCTTTTTAACTTCACATTTTCCTGTGCTGTGCTTGCTAGATCGTTCACTTAATTGCATGATGCCCTTGAGTTGTGTCTATAAAGGACAATTTTTGCCTTGTGTTATCTCAGGTAATGTGCAGAGCATCTTCCACGCACCTAAATTTTCTGTCAATTGCTTTCTCAAACATGCTTCAAGTTTGTTAATTTCAGCCATCGTAATGTGCATTTATATAGCCCTTTAACAAAGAAAAACATTAAAAATGGCTGCTCTTTCTGAAACTGAAACACCGTGACATATTTTTTTCTGATCATTTCTCCACTATTGTGCTAAAGTTCAGGCAGACAGGATTTGAATACACATATAATAAATAGGGATTATTTCAGTAATTTACCTTAAGGTGGACACTTTATACATCCCATCTGTGTAGATTCAATCTCATGCTTATTTGGTGGAAGTGCTTCAAACCATCTCTGTAATTGTTTTTAATGATGTGATGCTTGTAACCCTTATATATAAATTGAGATTGTTAAAGAGTGAATAAATAGCTTTGCAGTTTTATTGAAAGTGGTGAGTATAATTTTTTTTAAAACTATAACAGTCTTCAGAAGAGGAGGGGAGAAAATTGCAAGGATAAAACCTTGAAGGGAAGCTGCCTTGTGAGTCCCATCCTTATTTAAGTGCCCAAAGTAGACAGTGATTAAACATCCCCACTCTCCTGCGCATCCTAGGATTATCTAAAGAGGTAACGTCATTTAGCAGTTTCAATTTCAGACAGGAATCAGGATCTCCTTGAAGTTTAAAAGAGGTTTGAGGTGATCTTGATCTTGAAGTCCAAAGGACATTTTAAATGGCCTGGAACTCAATTAACTTACAGAATTCTTTTAGATCTAAATGAATATCGTGATGTATATATGCTTCCCATTAAGACGCTCAGTTATATATTGTTATTACACTATCTTTGTTGTAAAACTACTGGACCAAGACTTTGTCTCAGTAAATTTTAAGCCAATTTATTGAACAGGCTTAAATTGCATGTAGCACATTGTGATGTGTAAGGTGCTTGTTCCTATTATTTCTAGAAAGGAAAACGGAATGCTAGATCTATGGAAAAACACAATAAGTCCCAGAAAAAGAGAAAAGGCTCCCTAATAGTGTGAGTATTCTTCATTAAACTGCTTTGACAATCATCTTGACCTTGGTGGAGTGGAGAAATAAAAATGATAGTATCTCTGCCTTGTGGATCTACTGAACAGGCAGAATATGCTCTGCGCAATGAAATGCAAGAAGATTTCTTCTGTTGATATGCATAAGTGACAACAAAGAAGCAGTAGTCAAATTTTCCATTTGTATTATCTCTGAATAAACAACATGCTCTAAAATAAATAGGACCAAGAGGAAATATTTTTCTAGGCTCTGATTCTGGAATTCAGTGTCTATCAGATGGGCAGTTAGCAGGATGATCACAATGGTGGATTAATATAGAAGAAGGATACAAATCATTTTGTACACATCATTTGGATACAAATCATGTAAATTTGACAAACTTCCCAGTAACTTGAACACTGATAAACAGCTTGCTGCAATAGAGATATGGGGAGGTGCAGGGAATCTGATGAACCAGCCGCAAGGTAAGAAGGTAAGATTATTAAATCAGGGTTCAGGACAAATATTGCAGTGATAAAGAATTATTTAGAATTAAATTTAATCTGTGAAAAATCCATTGTATAATTCAGTTCATCCTTGGAAACCAGGAGTGCCATGTCTTCTAATTGGCTCTTTAATGCATATTGATTTGATCATTTTGATTCCATATACTAGGAGGGTTTATACCAACCAGGTGCCTCATCTCTATTTATGAACACAGGTGCCAGAGCTATAGCTGTTATTTGACACCAAAGTTGCATTGTGCAATGAAACTTCCTCATTTTTCATCAATTAAATTGAGGTCTGCTGTAAAATTGAAGGAGGCAAGACTTCAGCAGCACACCAATCTTGTAATTTTGGACTAAAATCATCCTGCTTGTGCTGAAAGAAAAAAATGAAAGAGAGATTAAGAATTAGGATTTTAATTAAATTCCTGAGCAGGAATTTATTAGAGTTGGATGGGTGTTTTATTTTCAATGCAAACCAAACAAGCCAATTCAGAGGATCAAGGAATTTTCAGTGCAAATCAATTGCATATCAACTTCCTGCAATCTTTTGTCATTGTTCAAAATGCAGAAACCATCCCCATTCATAAATCTGGCCACATCCAAGTCAGCATTAATTAGCAATACACATTTCCACACACTCCACTTGTGGTCTCACTAGTGCCCTATTTGACTGAAACATAGCCATTTGTTTTCAATTCTCTTAGCAATAAACAGTAGCATTTTGTTAGCTTTCCAAATTACTTGGTTTACCTGCACATTAGCCTTTTGTGACTCATACATTAGGACATCAGATCCCTCTGCATCTCAGAGCTCTGCAAACTCACCACTTTCATAATTTGCTTTTTTTATATTTCTTCATGCCTCTATTTAATTCTTTTGTGATTTTCTTTTACTCTTCTTGAAGCTTAGAAAAGTGAAAGGGACCTGAATTGAAATGGATAAAATCCTGAGAGGTCTTGACAGGGTGGGTTTGGAGATGATGTTTTCTCTTGCAGGAGAAGCTAGACATAGGGGTCATTGTTTATAAATAAGGGGTTGTTTTTTTAAGACAGATGGGTGATTTTTTTCCTCTCTGAGGGTTGTGCGTCTTTGAAACTCTCCGACTCTCCTCTGCAAAGAGCAGTGGAAGCAGAGTTACAGAATTTTTATGATCTAGAAGTGAACAGATTCTTGATAAGCAAGGAGGTGAAAGGTCACCATGGATGGACAGTAGTGCAGAGCTGAGGTTGTAATCTGATCAGCCATGATCTTATTAAGTAATGGAGTAGGCTTGAGGGGACAATTTACTCACTTTTGCTCCTAACACTGGCATGTTTGTAACTTTACCCGTTTGCAGATCTTTATCAAGATTCTACCAATTAAGTTGTTTGTCTCATTTTCATTATTAGGCCACCTTGTGAAAGGAACTTCAGTGATAAAAAACCTCATGTTTAAATTCACTGTAGGATTCATTTCTTCTCCTTGATTTGATTCACCTTCCTCATTTCAATGTTCAATAATAAGGCCTCATGGACTAAATTCCAACCAGAAGATGAAAAGAATGCATGAAACAAAATGTGATCTCCACCTTCTGAATAATTTATGTTCTTGTATGGATTATTAAGTAGAGGTATACAATTCAGAATAATTTTCTTCCTCGTTACAGTAAAGAAAGACATTCCTGACATACATACATGATGAAGTTTGATCTTGTCTTTTCTTGTATCTTCATTTTCATGTGTGTCTACAAATCTACATTTATAAATCAGAACTCGTGTAAGTAATAACTTTTTGGATACTTTGTCACATCTTAAGACTACTGTGATTCCAGGAGTTCAAATTTCCTTGCATAATTTCATGAATCCACGTTAAACGTATTTGGTTACTTTGGACTTGCGATGATGGTGTCAGTGGCTGCCCATCATAAATATCAACTAATCTCCATTTGCATTTGATTTCAATGGATAATTAAACTGTGAATCTCCAGAAGTTAAACTCCAAAGAGGATGTGATGATATATATTCTGTTTTACTATTTTGATCAAATCTAAAATGGTTCTATTTCTCTATTCTAATAAGCAAGCACAGATGAAAACTGCTTGTAACTGAACCCTGGGAGCTAGGTTTGATCTCTGGCAGCCTTTGCAGAGGTGGAATTATCTGCCCACAGTGCCTCAAAGGAAAACACGGCCAGGATTGTTAATTCTACAGTCTTCCATTGTCCAGGCTATGAAGTCATTAAAGCAGTGGAGGAAAGTGTTTGAGATGAGGAAATTTTTCAAACAAAAATGGCAGTATGAGACATGGCAAGGAGATAGCAATATGAGTTGAGGTTTTATTAATAAGGTATGCAGACAAAGAATTGCATTTTAATACTACCTTCCATGACCTCAGGACATCAGATATGTTTTATAACTACTGAAAAATTTAGTCTTTTGACATGAGAAACACAGCAACCAATGTGTACATCGCAAATTTCCATCTACAGCAACATGGTATCTACCTAATCCATTTTAGTGACTTTAGTCTGAGGTAGACTAAATTGAAGTAGAACTGTGTTCCCTGTTATGTGTTAAACTTAATATGCAGTTATATTGATTGGAACCAAAGTTCAGAAATGAGTTTCAAAAAAAAACAATACATCATGTTTAGACATTCACAAAAAGACAAATTTTAACTTGTGGGAACCATAGTAACCAGGACTAAACCTACACAGCATAAATGTATATTTAAAAGCAATGGTTTCAGAATGTCTAGCCTGATCTCACTTGCTCTTCTTCAAGACACTGCCTTGAGCTCCCTTACAACTCATTAGTGAAACAAAACCTCCAACACACTCTCAACATAGAACTAAAGTGTTGGTCATGATTTTTGTGCTCTAGTCTCTGGAGTCTAATAGGTAAAACTGCTTCTCACTGTGTCACAGTCTATGTTCTTAAAAGGAATTCTTGTGCCTTCAAACTGAGTTGTTCTCAGTAAGTCAAATTCTGATCACTATTGGCTAGGCTGCTGGGAAAAATACTTCATCTCTACAGGAAGAAGCGAAGATATTAAAAATAAACCCATCTTGCACTAATATTTCTCCTAAATGAACATTTATCTTGCTAGACTGTCACAGTCTGGTCCAACATGAGCTTTTCAAAAGCTACAGTGGCACAATGGTTGGAATTCAAAGAATCAAAATGGAGAGAATAAAACAGGTAAATAAATAAATTGTGTCATTGTGACGAACTGCTACTTTGTGTAATGTGAAAGTGGTTGGTGGAAAAAAATGTCTCTTTTTAGGATTATATTCTTGTTGAAAGCGAGTAAGGTAAATCTAGATTGCATTTTCAGAACTGGCTTAATTGTTGGTCTGTAAAATATACTGGTGAAGTAGTTTATTTGGGTGTGGACTATGAACTGTTGGTGTTTATTTACCCATGCTACCATTGCACTTACATTATGTGAATGCAGTATGTTCAGCCTGCTAAAAGACTGATGTTCATCAATGGATGAAGGAAGATATGGCCAAACAGGAGTCATCATAGAATCAGAGAACAGTACAGCACAATACAGGCTCTTCTGCCCACAAAGTTGTGCTGACCTTTAAACTTCACCTAAGACTACCTAACCTCTACCTCTGCCATATCCCTCTATTTTAAATTCCTCCATATGCTTATCTAGCAATCTCTTGAATTTGACCAATGAACCTGCCTCCACCACCACCCCAGGCAACACATTCCATGCCCCAACCACTCTCTGGGTAAAAAACCTTCCTCTGATATCTCCCTTGAACTTCCCACTCATTACTTTAAAGCCATGCCCTCTTGTATCGAGCACTGGTGCCCTGAGAAAAAGGCGTTGGCTGTCCACTCTATCTATTCCTCTTAATATTTTGTACACCTCTTTCATGTCTCCTCTCATCCTCCTTCTCTCCAAAGAGTAAAGCCCTAGCTCCCTAACATCCCATATGCTTTCTTAACTACCCTATCCACCTGTGAGGCAACCTTCAGGGATCTGTGGATATGAACCCCCAGATCCCTCTGCTCCTCCACACTACCCAGAATCCTGCCATTAGCTTTGTACTCTGCCTTAGAGTTTGTCCTTCCAAAGTGTACCACCTCACACTTCTCTGGATTGAACTCCATCTGCCACTTCTCAGCCCAGCTCTGCATCCTATCAATGTCCCTCTGCAATCTTCGACAATCCCCCACACTATCCACAACACCACCAACCTTTATGTCATCTGCAAACTTGCCAACCCATAGAGTTGGCAAGAGAAAGAAAATATTGAGCACTGATAAAGGTCAGAAAATTCCAAAATAATATAATCAGCTCTAAAGAGGTACCATCTTTATTCAGTGCACAGTAGGTTTATTTATTTGTAGAAGAGTTACAAATGATGTTATTGTTACAATGTGTTGTGCATTGCCTTCCTGATTTAAACCAAAATGACTGGCAGTTTGGCTCCTGCCTCCCTGCTGATTAGGACAATTCCCTTTTAAGGGCATTTTGTTACATGTAAAATCCATCATGTATAATTGTGATATTACACACAATTGAACAGTATTTTACTGATATTGTTTTACAATTAATAAATTGGTAAATTGGTTTATTATCGTCACATGTACCGAGGTAGAGTGAAAAACTTGTCTTGCATACCATTCATACAGATCAATTAATTTACAAGAATGCATTGAGGTAGCACAAGGTAAAACAATAACAGAATGCAGAATAAAGTGTAACAGCTACAGAGAAAGTGCAGTTCAGGTAGAAATAAGGTGCAAGATCATAACAAGGTAGATTGTGAGGTCGAGAGTCCATCTTATCGTACCAGGGAACCGTTCAATATTCTTATAGCAGCAGGATAGAAGCTGTCTTTGGGCCTGGTGGTACATGCTTTCAGTCTTTTGTATCTTCTGCCTGATAGGGTGGGGAGAAGAGAGAATGTCCAGGTTGGGTGGGGTCTTTGATTATGCTGGCTGCTTTACTGAGGTAGCAAGAAGTATAGACAGTCCATGGAGGAGAGGCTGGTTTCCATGATGTGCTGAGCTGTGTCCACAACTCTCTGCAGTTTCTTACAGTCACGGGCAGAGCAGTTGCCATACCAAGCCGTGATGCATCCAGGTAGGATGCTTTCCATGACACATCAATAAAAGTTGGTGAGGGTCAAAGGGGACATGCCGAATTTCTTTAGCCTCTTAAGGAAGTAGAGACGCTGGTGAGCTTTCTTCCCCTGGTGTCTATGTGGTTGGATCAGGACAGGCTGTTGATGATGTTCACTCCTAGGAACTTGAAACTTTCAACCCTCTTGACCTCAGCACCATAGATGTAAACAGAAGTATGTGAACCGCCCCCCTTCCTGAAGTCAATGACCAGCTCTTTTATTTTGCTGACATTGAGGGAAAGGTTGTTGTCATGACACCATGTCACTAGGCTCTCTATCTCCTTCCTGTACTCTGACATAGTTATTTGAGATACGGCCCACTACGGTGGTATCATCTGCAGACTTGTAGATGGCGATAAAGCAGAATCTGGCCATGCGGCCATGAGTATATAGGGAGCAGAGTAGGGGGCTGAGGACACAGCCTTGTCGGGCACCAGTGTTGAGAATAATCATGTTGCTGCCTGTCCTCACTGATTGTGGTCTGTTGATCAGGCAGTCAAGGATCCAGTTGCAAAGGGAGGTGTTGAGTCCCAGGTCTAGGAGTTTGGAGGTGAGTTTGCTTAGAATTATGTATTGAAGGAGGAGCTGTAGTCAATAAACAATAGTCTAACATAGGTGTCTTTACTGTCCAGATGCTCCAGAGATGAGTGTAGGGCCAGGGAGATGGCATCTACTGTCGACCTGTTTTGGCGATAGGCAAATTGCAATGGGTCAAGGTTGTCTGGGATGCTGGAGCTAATGTGTGCCTCGACCAGCCACTTGAAGCACTTAATGATGATGGATGTCAGAGCCACCGGGTGGTAGTCATTAAGGCACGTTACCTTGTTCTTCTTAGGTACCGGAATGATATCGGTCCTCTTAAAGCAGGTGGGAACCTCAGATTGTAGCAGGGAGAGGTTAAAAGTGTTTGCAAATACCCCCACCAGCTGATCAGCGCAGGATCTAAGGACAAGGCCAGGGACACCATCCAGGCCAAATGATTTCCATGGGTTCACTCTCTTGAAGACTGATCTTATGTCTGCAATGGTGACTGTGGGTTCAGGTGCATTGAAGGCTGTCAGGGTGGGTGGTAACATCCCAACCCCCTTCTGTTCAAACTATGCATAGAATGCGTTAAGCTCAGAGGGAAGGGATGCGCTGTTGTCGGCGATGCTGCCTGAATTCGTTTTGTAGCCCATTCTAGCATGTAAGCCCTGCCACAACTGACAGCTGGTCTTGCACTCAATTTTGGACTGATATTGTCCCTTGGCATCTCTGATAGCTTCATGGAGGTCATAGCTCAATTTATTGTACAGGGCAGAATCACCTGATTTGAATGCCACAGTCCTGGACTTCAGTAGGGAGTGGATCCTCCGGTTCATCCATGGTTTCCGGTTTGGGAACACCCAGGTTGTCCTCTTTGGTGCACAATCCTCAACGTACTTGCTGATAAAGTTCTTGACAGTGGTGACATACTCATCCAGGCTGGTAGCTGAGTCTTTGAACATGGACCAATCTATTGACTCAAAGCAGTCGCATTGAAGCCCATTTATTTCCTCAGACCAGCACTGTACAACTTTCTGTACTGGATCCTCCTGTTTCAGCTTCTGTTTGGATGCAGAGAGAAGGAGCACAGCATAGTGGTCTGATTTACCAAATGTAAATATTAATTAAAACTAATGTCCCAGGTTCTTCATTCGGATTTAGTGAATATCATTCTTTATCATTCAGAATCAATAGGATTTTGACTTTTTACCACATTTGAGTGCATGCATATTTGCTAAGAAATTCATTTAGGCATGAAAACATCTGCTGAAGGGTGGTTCATGGGGAACCTCCTCTATTTATTCAGCTGCTTTTCCCAGGATTTTCATGCTTCCCTTGTATAAAGTTTTAAGGCCACAAGGGCTTGTTAGTATACATTTCAATGGGTAATTTATAGAAACCCATGTCTAGATGAAATTAACCTGTACTAATTTGCATCATGCCTGCATTTTTTAAATGATAAACAAGAATCCAGCACTGTTTGAAGCCATTGTGCAGCATGGGGAATATTAGACAACTGGAGACACAGACTGTGGAGAGAACAGCCAGATTCTGCAATGCTGACATCAATATCCTGGTGGGAGAAGTGGACACGAGCAGAAAGGTCCAGCATGTCCAGGAAGCCTTCCAGGAGAAGGCAGAAGAGGCAATGAACAGTTGTCAAAATTGTCAATGCATGCAGTGATGCCCCTAGGATGAATTCCAAGTTCTATAAGAAGCTTGAAGACCTCATGTGCGATCAAGTGCAAAAGGCAACAAATCCCACCTGCTGGCAAATACACAACCACACCTACCTCCTGAATCTAACAGTCCCTAAGCAGTCTATATTCCTTCTTCTGTCTCATAAAAGGTCACACATTTACTACTGCAACATCACCCTTGCACACCTTGCACACGCTTCCAGCTATTTAATGATAGCAGGCATATCCAATGGTCGCATTGCAACACACTCACTAGTCTCTTTCCTCTCTCTGGAGGGCAATGGTAGGATGCAAGGAATGAGATTCCACAGCCATAGCTGGAAGAGAGGTCCAAGATGCCAATGGGATTAAATAGGTTTCTTGTGTCTGCCTCATTTCAAACACCCACATACTCCCAGGGTTTGTTCCTGGATCACAAGGGACAGAGAAAGAAGGTGGCACTGCATCATTCCTAAGAGCCTCATCCTCAAGATTGGATTCTGCCACTCCCTTCAGCTTAATGCAGCCATGATGAGAGAACTTAGAAGTAATAGAGCAGGCAAAGGCATGGAAGGACAGGCATTAAGAGGATGTATAATTGTGATTCCTCAATGGCTGAAAAGTTTTGGTCTTGATTTGATGTTTAAAAAAACTTTGAGACAGTTATATGTTTTCGTCTGGCTTTCATGATTTGTACAAAAATAAACATTGGTCAGTAACTTGGGAACTATATAACGCTTATGTTGAATGATTTTAAACATTGAAGTTCCAGTAAATGATTAAGCCTTATATCATTCTCCAAAATGCTCCTGCAGATCACAGCTGTCAATGTTATTCTTCTGTTCAACATTTCCAGGAAGCTGGAATGGAGTGATGAACTATAGTCAGGGTTTAGGCTTGTCCCCTAAGAGTTATCTGGCCATCAGGTGTTGTGACTGAAACAAAGCAGGCACATTTGGACACTTCCAGACGAAAGAGTCTTGCAACCTGCCTGGTTGATCATAAGGATGTTCTAACAATAGTGGCACACTTCCAGGAGGTGTAGAGTTGCTTCCCTACAGCTCCAGTGATTTGTGTTCAATCCTGATCTCAACTGCTGTTTGTATGGAGATTGTAATTCTCCCTGTGACCACATGGACTTATTCTGGATGCTCTGGTTTCCTCCCATATCCAAAGACATACAGGTTAATTGCCTCAGTAAATTGTCCCAAATGCATAGGTCAATGGGGAGTTGATGGGAATGGGCAAAGAATAAAATGAGATAAATGTGTAGGGGCGCTTGATGTTCGGCATGGACTCACTGGATCAAAGGGTCTGTTTCTGTGTTGCATGACTATAATTATCTGTGCATTCAGGGTAGTGGCTTTTGTTCATTTCTCGATCCGTCAATAACATTTGTGCAATCTATTGCTCACTGTACATTTGGGAAGCTCAAAATCTGGGCAAATCTGCATGCTCCATGGCCTGAGGTTCCATACTAAAGGAGAAAATAATGAATTTCTCCTCCTCAATTAGTAAGCCTCATGTGAAGTCAAGTAGACAATGAAATGCTTCAACTACCAATATTTGACAGACATAAGCCTGGATGGATGGCTGAGAAAGCTCACAGTGAGACAAGCACATATGGCTGGAATTGCCTGTAGATCTAAGTCACCACTGCCTTTGAAAATCTTAACATCTGGATGAAGAACACCTTGGACAAGACTATTGCTCTCAGAAGACACTTGGGTGTGTGAGGTGAATGGATATCAGGTAATCCCCACCTGAACCCTTTTCTTAGACCATAAAATATAGGAGCAGAACCAGGCCATTCGGTCCATTGAGTCTGTTCCACCATTCATCATGGCTGTTTTTCTTTCTCAACCCCCTTCTTTGTCCTCCAGCTCCTATATGAAGGAGGTTTTGCTTCAGCCGATCACTTCTTCCTATTGGTCATGTAGGAAGCCAAGCCAAACCAAAATGAATGTATCCTACTTTAAAAAAATAGTTTTCATCAGTAAAATTTTCTGAAAACTCACTTTTGAAGCTCTGAAGTTTTGTACAGCAGAACCCCACAAACTCTCCTCCAATTGACTCCCCAACAAACAAACTAATAATCTCCATTAAATAACACAGGTGTAGGACTTACTCTTGCTGTCAGTGCTGATCGTCTATCTATGGTGTGCACCATGAATTTGCAAATGCCTGAACCAATTTGACAGGAGACTTTCAAAATGTGTGCAGCATGACAATTGATGTCACCCTTCCACACTCTGTGTAATTTGGGCATGTTTGCATGATATACATGAATAACTGCTTTAAAATTTTCAATATGCCCAAAATACACCATGAGCTGTTGATTGTGGCCAAGTTTGTGCTTCACTTCAGTCTTATTACACATAAAATGTGTTGTGCAATTTAATTTTTATGCTGTGACCACTTGCTGTTGGGATAGTAAATGACAAAAACTAACATTATGTTCCATTACCTATATTTCTTGAACAAACCAAAAACCTGTTTAAGTATTGAAGTATATCAATTTTTATTTGTTCTAATATTGTGGAGTCAAGACTCCTGTAAGATTTCACTAAAAATACAATACAGTGCCTTCGCCATCAGACAGCAAGAGCACAACAAATGAATTATTATTTGTTATCAAGAATATATAAATTCTATGCTTAAAGACAGCCATGGTACCATAACCATTAATAGAGCCTTTACTAAAGGTACAAGCATTTATACGTTTTCAATCAGCTAACAATAATTGCATGTCTTAGCAGTCATGGAATTTTAGAATTGTGTGTGAAAACCTGGAAATTTATTTGCAAAATGTAATTGAAAATTAGATTTCTTTCTTCCAAAATGCAATAACGAACAGTTCCTTGTCAAGTGTGCACGTAATGATGTCATTCCGTACACAGTAATCCCATTGGAGCATTGTAGGGCGACTTAACCCACATTGTTCTTGGAGTGACTGTTGCTATCCACTCCTGGAACAGCATGGTTTTACTAGTGCAGCCCTGAAGCAGGACGCCTGGCAGGTAATTTACATTTATAATATGTAACACAGGACAGACCACAGATGCTGGAAATCTGGAGCAACACACACAAAATGCTAGAAGAACCCAGCAGGTCAGGCAGCATCTATGGAGAGAAATGACTGGCTTCTGCCCTCTTCCTTTCCAGTCCTAATGAAGGGTCTAAGCCTGAAACGTCGACAGTTCATTTCCCTCCACAGATGCTGCCTGACTTGCTGAGTTCTTCCAGCACTTTGTGTGTGTTGTTGTTACATGTAGCACCCTTCCCCCACCCCCCATGAACAGATCCAATGTGTCTTCTGGCCTTCCTGAAGCTTGCAGCTCGGTACTCTTTGGAAGTATGTTTATGGTGCTGAAAATGAACAATACTGAGTTAGTTACACCTGAGGCTTTGTGTCATGGGCCCAGTTCAAGTTTTCAACAGAACAATGGAAATCTAAACTGGTTCAAAGACAATAGACATGAGCCCAGAGCTATTGGTAGGGGGGAGATGAAATAAAGTTGTCCTAGGCAGTGTGGAGAGAGCATAGAACATCAGACTACTGCACAAGTTCAGAAACAAGCACACAGGCAAGTGAAGTCCTGAATCCATAAGAGGTCGCACTGGTGAAGGCATTTCTTAGGGAATGATGATCCAGAATTGAGCATGAGCATTTATATTTTGTGTTATTTTGTGTCTCACCAGCCCTTCTGGGAAGTAATAAATTATGTATACTGATTTCTGATCACTGACATTTAAAAGAATAGAAGGTGAGTGAGATCAGTTTGTGGTTCAACAACCAAATGACTACTTGCATGATAAAAACCCATTGCCAGTCAAACAAGCAGTACTGAAGAAGCACATTAAAAGTGTATATTGTTGGCAACCAGTTATTATTTAAGAGTTTGTTGGGGTCTTTGTGTTAAAACATCGGGTTGAACAGAAGAAAATTAAAAACAGAGTAATATGAAAGCAAACTACAGCAGATGTTGAAAACTTGAAATTAGAACAGAAAATGCTGGAAATACGCAACAGATCAGGTAGCATCGAAGGAGGGAGAAACAAAGGTAAGATTTCAGGCCAATGTCCTTTCATCAGAGCTGATGAAAAGCAAAATAATAATGAACGATGATAGAAGTGTCTTCTTGTTCAATAATGTTGGCAATAGTTGAATGTACATTTTAAAATTTATTCATGGTATACAAATGTCATTAACAATACCATCATATATTGTTCATCCCTAAATGCTCCTGAACTGACAGGGAGTTAAATCACATCACATTGGTCTGGAGTCACACATGTACCAGAGTGGATAAGGACAGCAGACTTCCTCTCCTGAAGGACATTAGAAAACCAAATGTTTTTTTACAACAGCCCATTGGTTTTATGGTTACTGCACCTGTAACTACCTTTACTTCCAGATTTATTTAATTATTTGACTTTAAATTTCCCAGCTGCCATGGTGGGACCCATACTCTTGTCTCTGGATCAGTGGTCTAGAACTTCAGCTGCTAATTCAGTAATTCAACCATCGTGCCAGAGTATCCATAAAGGTGTAGTAGTTATTTGCAGTGAAAAAAATTAAGACAATTCAGATAGCACGCAACTCATTAAAGGGAATAATCTCTTGCTGTTGTTCCACTAAATATTGTTTTGTGCTCCAAAATATAGTAAGAATTTAATATAAATATCCAGCAGATCCCAGTTACCTGTTAAACATTATTAAATCACTTCAAAATTCATTACTATTGACCTTTATTCTATTGATGAAGAGGAATTTCTTCAGCCAGAGGATGATGAATCTGTGGAATTCATTGCCACAGATGGCTGTGGAGGAAAGTCACTGGGTATATTTAAAGCGGAGGTTGATAGGTTCTTGATTAGTAAGGGCATCAAAGGTTACGGGGAAAAGGCAAGAGAATGGGTTTGAGAGGGAAAAATAAATCAGCCATGATCGAATGACAGAGCAGTCTCGATGGGCCGAATGGCCCAATTCTGCTCCTATGTCTTATGATGATAATTACCTAGAGAACTCATTCTCTCTTCCCCATCCATGCTTGTTTTTATCCTGTACTTGTTTCCTGAAAATGATGCAAATTAAAATGCATTTAAAGAGAGAAAACATGGAAAACGAGAGCAGTTGGTCATTCAGCCCTTCAAGCCTGTCCCATCATTCAATATGAACATTACTGATCATCCAAATTCAGTATCCTGTTCTTGCTTTCTCACAATAAACCTTGATCTCTTTAGTCCTAAGAAGCACATCTAACTGATTTGACTTCAACTGCCTTCATTGGTGATAAATTCTACAGTTTCATCATTCTATTCTATGGTGATTTTTTTTCCTTGTCTCAGATCTGCATAGCTTATCTTTAATCCTTAGACTGTGACCCCTGGTCCTGCTCTCCCTGCCATCATAACATCCTTCTCACAGTTAGTCTGTCCAGTCCTGTAAAAATTTTGTAGATTTCTTTGAGACCACATCTCATTCTTCTAAACTCAGATGAATATATGCCAATCATCCCCATGTCTCTTCATATGTCAGAACTGCCATCCCAGGAATTAACCTGATGAATCTTCACTGCGCTTTGTCCCGAGCAAGAACAGCCTTCCCCAGATAAGTAGACTAAAACTGCACACAACAGTGCATCAGGATTCTTTTGTCTGATATCCTTCCTCACCTTTGTATTGATTTCTGCCTTTCCATTTTTTGCCTGTTCTCCTTAAGCATTGAATGCTCCAGGATATTCAGTTCCCATCCTCGGTCACCTTTACCCATATCTCCATAATTGACATACTATATCCATTTACATTTACTGATCCACAGATATTTGTACCATCTCCCTTTTTATGGTCACCATTCTGAACAACTTATGGTCTCTTTTGCAAAGCAGCTTAGTGTTCCAGTAAAAGGGAATCTCTTTATTGGCATTTTCCCAATGGCTGTAAACTCAATTAAGATCCAGTCTTATGTCAATGTAATTTATTAATTTTGCATCTTTGAGTGAGAATCTATGTCATTTATGTTCTGTAGAGCCAGATTGCTGAGGACTGCAGGGTGAGCATTAGTGGAGCACGGATAATGATACCTTCACCACAGGAAATGACCTGTTTCATATGATGACTTTTATTTTGAAAGGCTAATGGATGTCCTAACCAGCCAGGATATTACATTTAATATTAACTAATAAGAAGTGATGATGGATTTCTTTGTAATAAGACCTGAGAAAATGAGCAAAGGATCAGGAAACTTGACAAGCAATAAAAATATTGGCATAGATATCACACACATTATATCCACATACAGTATGCTTCAGGTGAGTGTAATAAACAACTTGCTCATTATCTGATTTCTTCTAGGTGTTTTCAGCAACATTTGTTGCTTTAGTGCCACTCAGGTCCCCTCCCTCAGCTCTTCTTCCAGTATATTTATAACTCTGTCCATGCCACTTCCTGATCTTACCTCTTTAAATATTCTGGGTAGAGAACTCCAGAGATTTGCCACCACAAATTCTATTCTCCCAGTTTCTTTGCCTTTACTGCAAGTGTTCCAACAATGCCATCTTTTCTGGTGTTTCTGATTATGTCATTTATCCTCAACCAAGATGGTTAGGTCCATTTCCTATCTCTTCTCCCTTCCCGAAGTATCCAAGGGATCCCTTGTCCCCAACCCCCACACCTTCATTCCCAGCCATGTTCCTTTCCGATCTCAGATACCTCCAAAATGATACCATCACCAAACGTAGCTACTTTTGTCTTCCCTTTCAGCTTTCTGAAGGGCCATTCTTTCTGGGATGCTCTGCATCACCTCACCATCCCCACCAGCAGTCATTCCTGTGCAACTGAAGGAAAGGCAAAGTCTGATGAAGGGTCTTGACCTAAAACGTCAACTGTTTATTTCCCTCCATAGATGCTGCCTGATCTGCCGAGTTCCTCCAGCGTTTTATGTGTTGCTCTAGATTCCAGAATCTGCAGTCTCTTGTGTCTCTGAAATGCAAGATCTGCCCTTCCCCTCTTCTTTCTCACTTCCTAAGGCCTGAACATTCTCTACAGTTAAAGCAATGACTTCTTTCACTTTAGTAAACTGCATTGACTGCTCATGATGTGGTCTCATCCACTCTGCGGACACCATAACCAGACTGAATGATCATTTTTTGGCACACTTCCATCCACTTTGCAAACTTGATACCGAGCTTCTTATCATCTGTTACATTAATTCTCAAATCCTCTCCTGTTCTGGCAGCTTTGCCTCAGACTCTGCACTGTTCCAATGAACCTCAACATCAGCTCAGGCTATCTTCTGAGTAAAATCATGACAGATTTCAAATGCAACATTATGGTCAATAAGTTCAGATCATCAGCATTTTCAGCTTTATTTATAATTCTTATCATTCACAGAATTGTCAACTTATAACTTCAGACAATAATCTCTCCCAATTTACATATACACAAGTTAGATATTGTTTCTATGTTTGTCTCATTATCATCTTCTTTCACCCTTGAGTATCACTCTTTTGTCTACTATCCTATCACAGACCTTCCTTTGTGTTCTTTTTGTTCCTCCCCCTTTCTCTGCACCTTAAAGCTCACTTATCTCTCACTGTTGCTAGGTTCTGACAAAAGACCACTGGCCAGAAAAATTAACTCCGCTTCATTGATGATTCCTGACCTGCTGAGTAGTTTCTGTTTGTAGGTAGGATTTCGTGCAGATATTGTGAGAGGACAGACTGTTCTGACCAAGCTTCGAGTTAGAGTTGTATCAGGATATTCTTTTCCTTCCACACTTATACTCCAGTTGGCTCCAGTTGGGCATTCAAGTTATATGGAATAATGTTTCTGCAGATCCAATATCATTAACTATTGGAAAATCTTTCCATGATTAACCTTTATTATAACCTCTGCTTTCTTTCCTGTGATTCCATTTGCTTTTCATAATAGGTTAGCTATACTCTGTTGATATGTACATGGACTTTTGTAAGGAGATTACTTGTTTATAAAAAAAAAGCTCAGAAAATCAAGAGCTATCATTTATAATAGGTGCAGTGAAATGTCAACTGGAACTTTCTCAAGGATATTGATATTGTAATAGCTAAACTCAAGACAGACTTGGCAATGCTCAATTTGCAAATCAAATCTTAATGGGCTTCTAGATGCAAATAATAGGTTTTTCAAGTGGAACAATTATATTAGCCAAAGCTCTTTAAAGATCCAATAATACCAGTGATGGCAATCTTTCTTTTGAGCTTTTATCATATGTTAAACTTCCATCTTAAACAAATTCATGTCTTCCTTCATTGAATATTTTGGACTGTTGTGGGCCGTATTCCATGAATCAAGAAACAGCTCAGTCACCACTGTGCCCTTCTATCTGACTATCACTTTCCCAGTAAGAGGATAGAGGAATGTTCAGATTTCATTGAGAGTAATAGCTAAAAGTCACATCCAGATTCCATTTAGCATAAGGGATAAATATTTCATCATTCTGTTTCATCTCACAGTTCTCAAGTGGAAAGTAGAATGGAGAGGTATGGATTTGTGAAAAATACTTTGATGTTGTCTCGCCAGAAACCGTACTGAAAGAAAATCCAGTTGACCATTAGCCTCCAATGGGGATAAGATATTGGGTCATTCTGTAATGGAACTGGCATGACTAAATGCATGCTTTAATGCATTTCCCATTATATTCTAGCATAATAAGATCCTCATATAAATGCAGGGCACATTCATCAAGAGGACTAACCATGTTTGTTGATAGTTTAGTAGTACCGTAAATGTGCATATTTTATTTCTGATTGCCCTAGTAAAATGGCTGACTACTCAGTCTAAATAACTTGACATTGTACATATTAAAATAAATGTGTTACGAGGATTGGCAAGTACTGTCAAATTTAACTGTGTAAATTATTTATGATGTTCCTGCAGTGGCCCAATGGTGTTTACAGAACCACGATATCAGTAATTTTAAATTGAAAGTTAGACTGGGTCTATTATCAGAATCAGTACCAATAATGTCAATTCATTAAAGGGACATTCTGAAATTGGACCTTGTACATAGAATCTTATTTCATTAGCTATGTGAAAATCAAAAAAACAGCTGCAGATGTTAGAAATCTAAAATAAAAAGAGAAAATGCTGGAAATATTGAGCAGGTCAGGCTGCAGTTGTAGGAAGAGCAACAGAGTCAATGTTTCAGACCCTTCATCAGAACTGGGAAGTTGACAAATAAAGCTTGCTAAGCTGTAGAGGGTAGGGGTGAAGGGATATATCTCATAATGTAAAACCAGGGTGACCATAGGGATAAGCTGAAAACAAGGTTACTGGTCAATGAGAGAGTGAGGACATAAGCATAAGAACATAGACAAAATCACATAGGATTTGCAAAATGCAGAGCAGGAAGACGTACCCAGCAAACCAGGCAGGGCATGTCCTCCACACAGAGAGGAAAAAGAAGAAAAAAGCAGAAAGGTGTTGGGAGGTGGGGAAACAACATATTTTGTGACAAGTACTATTGAAACTACATGCCTGTCTGCAAAACCCAAGGAAGGCCAGATAACTTCGAGAAGTCCTAAGACAGATGTTAAACCCTTCCATGGATGACACTAAGGAGATTAACACCTGTATGTTCTGGCCATCTTTGTCACCCTGAAAAACCAACCCCTGTAACCTTGGGTCAGATAATTATAATAGGTCATTTCTTCCCCCATTGTCCGTGTGGAAGAAAATATTAAATTGCCATTAACTGTTAATTACATAAATAAGGAACATTATAACACAACAACCAGGGCCTACCCTTATTTTGTTTGGAATGGTATATTACAATTCAAAGAAATATAGCAGGCTGGTCCAAATATGAGTAATCAATGAAAAACTGGTTCAGTTGTGCAAATCATAGAATTGCTATTGTACGTGGAGCTCCAGTGACCTTAGTTCAATATTGTCATTGTTCAATACTTAGTTCAATATCTTAATGCGGTAGTGTCTCTGGAGTTTGCATATTCCCTCCGTGACTAAATGGGGCTCTTCTGGGTGCTTCAGTTTTCTCCCATGGTTGATGGGAATGATGGGAAGAATACATCTGGACTACTGTAGGATTAGTTTAAGCAGGTAAACAGGTGCTTTGTGGCAGTGTGGGCTTGGTGGGCCACAGGGCCTGTTTCCATTCTGTGTGACTCTATAAGCAAAAGCGCAGTGTGTTATTAAAATGATGCCATTACCAACTGAAATGCAATAATGAGTAAAAGAGAAAGTTCACTCTCATAAAAATGTGTTCATTAGTTACCAATAATATTATGTATAAAAACTGGAAGGATTTGGCAGGCCTGGGGATAATGACACTGTGTTAATGTTTGAAAGATTATGGACCTGAAATATAGCACTATATTTCTCACATTCTTACTTAAATTACTGAGCTTCTTGAGCTTTCTCTGTATTTTTTATGTGAGCAATTCAGTATTGTCATGTTATTTTGCTTTAACTACAATGGTAGGTGCTGGTTGACAAGGTTATTGGATGCAAAATTCTGAGTCTATGTTCCAGAAGTATTGGTTTCTATCCAACATAAAGCAGGCTGAGAGACTGCATGCAATTTTTGCACAAGGCTCGTAAGAAACCAGATTCATTTAAAATAGATTGACATGAAGCCACACCAGATAGTTCCAGTCTCAAATGCTTCAGGGAAGATTGCACAGAAAAGTTAACAGGTACACATCTACCAATGGTTCTGATGAAGTTTCACCTTATTAGATAACTGCCAGGCATTCAACAGCCAGTTGATGTCTCACAATTCGACCCTGGTGCAATGAAGTCAATTAGTTCAAGTTCAGTCACCCATTTACCCACCAAACTGCATGACTCCTTCCTGGTTATTGTTCTCACGTCAATTTTATGCTGTACAGTGTACACAGTTTAACAACACAAAATGTCTGGTGGATGGTAAATTTCATGATGAGTGACTAACAGATGATATTTAACAAACATGGGCTAATTTTTGAACCATTTTGGTGACCGAGTTTAAAGATGGCGTGCCATCAGGTGCTTCCTCCAGGATGCACCATGATGCTGAGCAATATTAAGGAACCAAGGAGTTCACTGATACCTGGGTACAGGAACCGTAAAAAGGCCAGAAGCATAATTCTGGCTCTGCTTTGATTGCACTGCAGGATAATGCTTATGGGCTTTGTCTTCACTCTTGCCATCACTGTGTCATTGAAGTGTAAAATATGAAGGCTGTTCTTTACCATGACCTCTTATTGTTGAATAAGATCCTTCTGCTTAGTGGGTAGTGGGAGTATATAATTACGTACAATTGTCTGTGTTCAGCCTGTCATTGAAAGGAAGAATTATTTCAATTTAAAGATACAAAAGAGCATAATGAAAGGTTCACCCAGGAGCCAGAAAAAAACATCTCAATCAGGAGGTGCATTCCAACAATTTCTCAGTTGTTATATTACTTCAATTAAAAATGAAACTTCACTTACTCAGGAATATGGAAAGTGTTATTTCAGAATATTTCTTGGAAATAGGAGACAGGAGAAGGGCTACTTAGCCTGCCAAGTCTGTTCCACCTTTAAGTGAGATCATGGCAATTCAGTGACCTAACTCCACAAACCTGCCTTTTGTCCACATAATTTTTACTTTTGGTTAACAAAAACATATCAATCTTAGGTTTAAAATTAACAGCTATGTTGTTATTTATTGTCATTTTCAGAAAAGAATTCTATATTTTGACCACACTTTGTGTGTAAAAGTTACCAAAGACTTGGCTCTAAATTTTAGGTTATGTTCTTTAGTCCCAAACTCCCAAAGTTTGGTACTAAGGGAGTACCACTGGAAATGGTTTCTCCCTGTGTGCCTTATGAATTCCTTAACACCTGAATCAAATCACCCTTTAAGAGACAGTATTAGTGCATCTGGGGTGAAATCATAATAAATGAATGAATTCTATTTCCATTGTTTTAACAAAGGAATAAACAGTTTCTCATTGTTACAGTAGCTGTCATGAAATCTCATATGGATTTGTTGATACATTTGCATGAAAATAGTTATGGTAGAATTTCACCTTAATAACTAGTAAGACATTCTACCCAAAATAGATTATATTAACTTAGAGAGAGTGACATCCTTCAGTGAAGTGGAATAATCTGAATGTTACCATCATTCCACCATATGCTTCAATATATTTGTCAGAATGAAGTTTGAATAAACAGAAGACATTTTCATATTACTGCTGCATTCTACTGTAAATAATGAGATGGAATCCTGTGACAGACCTTTTCATCCATATTCCTCCATTCTAATTAGCATCAACAATATGTTGTCAAATTTGCTATAACTTGTCAAGAAAGTTAATTAGGTATAGTTTATGGTTGCATATAAGAATTGGAATAGGGAAGATCTGTCAGGAGGGAAACTAAGCTCATCATTTACATCAATGACGCCTTGCAGCCTGTGCTTGAGCTGATGCACACATCACTAACATTGACAAATGCGGGCATTACCCAGGAAAGGGACTAGTTTACTGGCGGATTATGTTTGTCAGGACATAAGAGGTTTAATGTCATTCAGAAACAGCCACAATAAGAACAGTGGTTTATTATAGTGGGAGAAAGAAAATAGGCAGGCAAAATTGGCCAGACTTTTATTTGTTGTTAGCTCAACAGATTTTGATATGTTTCTGCCATTTAAAAAAAAATTGTGCATTGAAAATATTGTATGTAGTTTTGCACCAGATGGTTATTCATTTTTCTCTCATGCCTGCAGCTTAATATATACTTCTGTTTGTACTGGGTACTTGCCTCTTTCTTATCCTAGTGATCACTTTTTATATCTTCACAGTAGATTGAATACTTGTGGACTTTTTGGTCGAGTAGGGATGGGGGGAGGAAAGAAAAAAAGATTATGTCCAAGCCCCGTTCTACTTTCACTTAATATTCTCAAACACATACATTTCAGATCTTTACTACCAGAAGTTATTTGACATTTGTATATTTGAGACCATGGCAGATTTTATTTCTTCTCTCTGAGTTCAGGGTCAATTGCAGGATTGTCACTAACTGCTGCTCAGCTGAGAACAGCAGAGATGGGAGATCAAACTCCGAACAAAATTATTTTTATCTCCAATGCTCCTTGAAACCACAGGTGACGTTATTAAAAATGAACCTTTACACTATCCCCATGAAGATACCCAACCCTTATTAAGAGTGCCTATCAACACAAAACCCTTACCACTCTACTGATCAAACTCTTGCCTGGTAGAAGCATGCTTAAATGAAGGAAGAGATAACAAGCAGCAGTTTTAATCCTTGCTGTGTTGAATTGTGTTTTACTGTTTCCAAAATGTAGATATGCCACTTGGTTGCTTAGTTGCAGCAAAATTAGCTCAATGATCTATTACACTGCAGGTAAATTTTCAATTCTAGATCTCTCCTGGTTTTCACTAAATTGAGTAGAAGTATATTCCATGGTAGATTACTGATAATTGTAATCTGCTGTGTCATTGACACTGTCAATTATGGCAGCAAAGTTGGCTAGCTCCATGCTGAGCATGTCTCTTCACTACTTTGCAAGCCACAGTTTCAACCAAAAGAGAAAATGCCCACCTTCAGACACCAATCACAAATTTGATGACCGTCCAATATATTGTCCAACTAATTTGTCAAACCATTCATAATTAGGTAAACCTCCTGGACCACTTATGGTTTGAAGACAAATGTAGCTATAAACATCTTCAATGAAAGGTCGTCAGCCTGAAATGTGAACTGTTTCTCCCTCTGCAAATACTGCCTAACCTGCTGAGCATTTCTGCCATCTTCTGATTCTCACCATCCACAACATTTTATTTTTGGACATCTACAGTGAAATTTGAAGACTTATTTTATTAATTACAGTTATGGTGTCTGAGAAGATTATTGCTGGGTGATCATGAATGCAAACAACTTCTCTCCTTTCTTTACGCCACATATGTCTCTTTTCCTTCCAAAACTGTTTTGCTGATTTTCTTTGCACTAACAAAATTATCCTTAAAAACAAATGTACAAGGTTGTCAAGACCTTCAATTTTTCCACCTCCTGTTTAGGATCTACTTTTATTGATAAAATATAAGAAGCTTTGGGTAAAAAAAATCATCGATAAATAATTTTCTTGTAAATTGGCAAGCAGGATAGAAAGATTTAGGTCATATTTCTATCAAGGGACAGTTGTCACAGTCCAATCTCTGTCTTTTCTGATTGTTAGTATTCTGATCCTGGAGTCTGGGAAATAATTAAAAGAAAGAAATTGTGCTGCATTTGTAACTCTAAGTGCAATGTAGGAAGAAACCTCTTTTTTTTGAAAATCAAATATGTATGAAATGTTGTTCAACAGGTTAGTACATGTATTTAATAGACCCATAAAGCAAAATATAATCTTTGAGCTATTCAGTGCAATCACTATTGTCATTTGAGAGCTGCAGTGCAGATTTGGCTGTCAAATCCATCTGCTGTAGGTCAGATCTATTGTCTATGGATATTGATATTTATTGTGAATTTTTCTTTCATCGCTGAATAAACATCAAGAAGGCAAATGGAATGTTGGCCTTCATTGCTAGAGGGGTTGAATTTAAGAGCAGGCAGGTTATGCTGCAACTGTACAGGGTTACTGGTGAGGCCGCACCTGGAGTACCACATGCATTTCTGGATTCCTTACTTGAGGAAGGATATACTGGCTCTGGAGGTGGTGCAGAGGAAGTTCACTAGGTTGATTCCGGAGATGAGAGGTTAGCCTATGAGGAAAGATTGAGTCACCTGGAACGATACTCACTGGAATTCAGAAGAATGAGAGGGGATCTAATAGAAACATATAAAATTATGAAAGGGATAGATAAGACAGAGGCAGGAAGGTCATTTCCACTGCTAGGTGAGACTAGAACTAAGGGACATAGCATCAAGATTCACGGGAATAGATTTAGAACAGAGATGAGGAGAAATTCCTTTTCCCAGACAGCAGTGAATCTGTGGAATTCTCTGCCCAGGGAAGCAGTAGAGGTGACCTCATTAAATATACTTAAGACACAGTTAGATAGATTTTTGCACAGTAGGGGAATTAGGGTTATGGGGGAAAAAGGCAGGTAGGTGAATCTGAGTCCACGGCCAGATCAGACATGATCTTATTGAGTGGTGGAGGAGGCTGGATGGTCCAGATGGCCTACTCCTGCTCCTATTTCTTATGTTGTTAAAAATAAACATTTTTTTTCTATGATTGTACAATTGTCTCACCAAGGCAACACCAACTCTTTGATGTATTACGGTTGATGAGGCAAGATAATAAAAATAAAGGGAGTATTGTGTCTGGGTGTGGTGGTCTTCAAATCTGAAGTCCATTCACTTGTCAGCACGAGTCAATAGGATACTGGTATGGCATGCCATCCTTGGATTCTGCTCCCATTCCTTACTTTGCAGCTATTGTGTGCCAGATATCACTGTGGAATAGGTGACTTCATTCAGGACGGACAAGAGACCTGCCTGTAATGAAGGAACTCACCTACACCAGAGTGGTGTAGGTGACTTCCTATGTGCTGCCTTACTTTGCCAGCTAAGCCATCAGGAGACCTGAGAGATAAAAATATTTTAGGATGTCAGCATGCAGAAAAATAACTCTCCCACATGGCATCTTTACAAATGTCATTAAAAATGAATGTTTTGCTTGAATGTGATCTTTGGATTACACCGTATAATTTATAAAGGTCACTGGGGAGCTGCAATACATTTTTGGCAGTCAAAGGCATCTGTTGTGGATTCGACCTTTATCATGTGCATACAGGCTATATACATCCAAAAGCCCCAGGGGCTCTACAGATTCTTTTATTCTGTCTAAATTATATTCTTTAATGCTTTATGGTTATGGTTGTGTTACATTGTATAATCTCCATATATATATTACTCATAAAATTCAACTGGTATTGTACTTTGACTTCAAAAACACTGGGAAATAGATGACACCAATGTATTCTCACTCTCTTTCCTTTTTACATGTAAAAGTAGTGTTTAAATCTAGACCAAAATTTGGGGCTGATTTTTTTTCATTGATTTCAAAGATAATGATGGTGTGAGTCAATGGCAGAATCGGGCTATTGTTGACAATTGAGAACTTTACTGAGGACCACTTACCCGGAAAACCAAATATCGTTGATGGAGACACAAGAGACTGCAGATGCCGGAATCTAGGGCATCTATGGGAGGGAAGGGAATTGTCTACATTTCTGGTCAAAACCCTGATCTTGATGTCAGGTTTCAAACCTTTGATGATCCCTTTCTCTCTATAGATGCTGCTCAATCTGCTAAATTCTTCCTGCAGATATTATTGATGTTTCTCTGGGCTCCTTTTGGGTGATTTCTAACCTCTAGTCCCATAAGAAACAGATCATATATTAGCATTGGTCGACAATAAAAAAAACCTTCAATTAGATCTGGCCATCTCATACTTTGAGTTTCACAATCAGAAATATTTATATGTCCTGCACCCACTGATAAAGTCTGATATCCTGAGAGAAGCAATAACTGAATTATAAACCCAGGCCAAGGTGGAGAGGGAGTTAGGAGGGATGTGGAGTGGAATTCATCCAAATTCGTCTGCTACAGACAATTAACATATCCGGTACTGACAATTTCCTAATGGACTCATACACCAGACATTGGGCACTTGACAGTATCGGTCCCCATGCAGATCTCTAACACTTCAATGGAATTTGGATCACATTTTTAGTATTCTCTATGGAGGATCTTCAACACAATGTTATCACATTGTCCTGTGAGTGTCTGTTGTTGAGTACTGCTGGAACAACATAATCTTAAAATCACAGCACCAAACTGCCTTCAATGCAAACAAATTACTTACCTGTATAATTGGGTATCTCCCCTCCCTCCACTGAAATGACCATACTCCTCCACCAACAGCCCAAATCTCCAGCTAACCACTTTGATCACTCTCCCCTATCTGTACCCAGATAACCCTACAGTTAGTCCCCATTTATAATTTGTTCTAACCTTCCCTCCACAATCCTCTTTCCTGTATTCTCCCTGCTCTTCCCAACATCCAAGCCATTTCTCAAGATCTTTAAATCTGCCAGTTCCAACTGTGGTCACAGATATGGCACAGCAGAAAAGACATCAGGACCTGTTGAATGTATCTCACACACGTCCCTTCATGTATTGCATTATTAAGGACCATATGAAGAATCAGGGACTGGTGAGGTCAGGGCTTTTGTGGAGGAGGTGGGGCAGATGGTCATCTATCAAGTTGGAATCTTGGTCATCACCTCTGTTGAGAGATTGGTAGTCAGGAGTCAAGCCCAGTGAGGGAGCATTCGATGACTCGGTGTGTTGATGTCACTGGATGTGGCATTTGGAAGAGTGCAGAGAGAACCTGAAGAAGCGTACATCCTCCAGCCTGAGGGAATTCTCGACTCTGTTCAAACTTGCTTGGGGAGAGGCGGGTGGAATATTAGAATTAAAATGCCCTGAAAATGGCAAATAACCAGTGAACAAAGAACAATATGACCTAATTTCCCAGACAATGCTCAGGATCAATTTCCGCTCTAGAAGTAATCAATTTTCATACATATAGCACTGACAAAAACATTGCAATGGTTATTAATTTCCAGGCCTTTTTTCCAGCTGAGGCACACAAATATCAGAAAATCTCCAGCAAGGTCCTGTCAGGAATTTGGAGACCTCTGTGTTCGTAAAGGAGTTCTGAACCTGAAGATTTTGAAGGAAAGCACTAGCTGATTTGTATGGGAAAGTTAATTGTCCCATGAATTTCCTCTAATACCCCATTTTCTCCAGCTCTTACTTTCCGACATTGCTCATTAAAACTTTAACAACATTGCAAAGATGATTTGGGAGGATGTCACTGGGTTATAAGGAGAAGCTGGATAAGCTAGGACATTTTTCCCTGGGGCACAGGAGGCTGAGGGGTGACCTTATAGAGGTTCAAAAAATCATGAGGACATAGATAAGGTGAATAGGCAAAGTCTTTTCCCTGGGGTTGGGGAGTCCAGAACTAGAGGGCATAGATTTAAAGTGAGAGGGGAAAGATTTAAAAGGTACCTGAGGGGCAGTTTTTTCACACAGAGGGTGATGAGTATATGGAATGAGCTGTCAGAGGGAGTGGTAGAGGCAGGTACAATTATGACATTTAAAAGGCATTTAAATGGATAGGAAAGGTTCAGAGGGATATGGGCCAAAAGCAGGCAAATGGAACCAGATCAGTTCAACAACTTGGTCGGCACGGACAAATTGGACCAAAAGGCCTGTTTCCATGCTGTACAGCTTTATGACTCTATGCCTCTCACAGAGAGAACACATCTGTCTTTTCTCCATTTTCTTTAATGCTAGTCTCAGAGGTATGTACGCATGTTGTGCATTCACTCAGCTCACAACCACTTATACCTCAAAAGTCAAACGTGCTGCAAAATTATTCCCATACAATTTAAGAAGCAGGGTACATGATGGATAGTAGACATTGCAGATCTTCTCCAAAGTCCCTCCCACAAAACCCTTCCTATAATAAAAGAAGGTGGGCTGGCAGGATGATACTGAGACTTGTAGATTAAAATACTATGGCCCTTGTTGCCATCATTTTCCCATGGGAAACCTGCTGCGAATGAAAATTGATCCTAACAGAAATAAATTGTGGTGACGAGAAATCATCAGGGATTGAAAGTATAATATTTAATCCAGAGTCAAAAACAGGAGAAAGTGATAGATGGACACACGAGATGAATACTTAAAAGGGTAGCAAAGGGGTTAACAGCCTACTTTATGTCAGCATTTGAAAACACATTGGGCTAATGCAGGGTTTTCATTGTTTTCAATTAACTATCCATTATACATTTTAAACTGAGATTTAACATCCTAACTCAAAACACATTGCTTGCACAATACTGCATAACAGGTGCTGGCAAACAGAGCCAGAAATTGCTGTAAAATGGTCTGAAGATAAGTCAGCTGATTGAAATTCCCATGAAGTGCTGGTCTTCTGCAGGTTGAAACAGGGAAGGCAAAGTGGGAAGTGGTGTTCCTTCCGGAGGATCTTCAAGATGACATTATCAGTTGGTAATATAGTTGTGGAAGGAAAGGCAGAGAAATCTAATTTTAATGAAAATGACTAAGAAAAATTGCTATCATATTTCGTATGCCAATCACAGGATTGCTGGCATGATTGTGTTCTGCATGGATTATTTTTTGCTTCAATGTAAAAGCATGTTATGCTGATATAAGGAAGAGAAAATTGCCATCTTTCGGATACTTACTGCTTGAATCCAATTGTACACATATTAGGAATCTATGAGCAGTTAGGGTAAAGGATAAGTCATATAGTGATGGAAGTTAGTTAAAAGAAAACACTTTCTGAAGGGATCAGGTGGTGCAATGTATTAGGCATGGCTTTTCACCTCTGGGACTGACCTGGATCTGGTCTAGGTTCATAAGCTTACCATACTTAGGAAGGTCCAAGAAGATGCTTGGACTCCATCACTGCAATTTTGGCCTTAAGTGAGGTTCATTCTGCACTTTCAGTAAGATTATAAAAGCATGGTAGATGTAGCTGAGAAATTATCTTCTGTCTGCTATTTGCAACAGCAGGAAGTCTTACAGCTGTCATGTCATAGTGGTCATGTAAAATTACTGACTAGTAATCCAGAAGCTAGACTACTAACCTGCTCACAAACTTCCTTTCTATTGAAGAGCAAAAAAATTATACTTTTAAATCATGAGTATTTTCAAAACCACCCAATATAATGTTAAATAAAAACCTGCAAGTTTCAAAGCAATTGTATGTAGCCGGTTGCTTTTTAAGGGAGTATGATGAGCAAAGTTTGTTGTTGATATTTCTATATCGGCCCATTTTGCAATCTTCTTTTTACTGCTGTACTATCCTAATTGCTTGCTTCATTCAAAAGTTTTCAGTAATTAATGGGCTATTTTTACTGATCTCTGGGATACTGGAAGAAACTCTCCTATAAGTATTATAAGCTCTGATGCTGATAACAATTAAAACTCTTGTTTCTTCAGTTGTCTTATTATTAGCCAATATATCAACAATCTGTATCCATGAGAAAGCTAGTCCAGTGAATGAAAATATTCGTGACTGGCTATTTGCAATTTTGGATGCTTCAAGCCATTTTGCCCTTACAGCAGTGAAGTCATTGAACTATATTCTGTTCCTGTATTAAAATAGGAGTCAAATTCAATACATTTTTTTAGTGTTATTGACTCACAGAACTCTAAATTCATACAAACTTCATAATTCACAGTTTGAGTTAATATATTTGATATATGAGAAAAAATACACTACAGAGGTAAGATCTATTGTAAGTCCACTTAAAATGAAGTCTAACAAAGGAACAAACATGCAGCATCTATCATGAAATACTACTGTTATTTTCTTTATGCCTTACTTCCAAACTGTGGACATCCACAGGAATGCTTTAACGTTTCGTGCCTAATGCTGGAGCAAATGGAGCAGGGACTATCATCTGAAATCCAAAGGTCAAAGGAGTGTTTTACTTACCCACTTGTGTTGTGGTTCTGGCATGAGGACTGAATTGAGTAATAGTGTTTTACTGCTGGTATTACCACTGGAATCCTATCTGTCACTTCTCTTTTATGATTGTCTCATTTGATTTTTAAATGTAGTTTGACAGTGATTAATGGCATTTCATCAGTGACATTGAAAACTAGTATTGAGGTAGAACCTCTAATATTTTCAAGGCACATTGACAGTTGTGATTAATTAACTAGCGTGGTATTTATTGGCCTAGAATTTCCTCAAACAGTGAGGTACCAGTTCTTGTATCCTTATCTGTTGAACCTGCTCTCACCTTGAGCTGATGCCCCCAGCCTGGAAATACTCAGAGCTTATCCTGATCTAATTGTCAAAACTGTTAAACAGCTTGAATGTATGTGGAAATGTAAAAATAAATGCTATTATAACTTATTTGAAAAATATGTATTAAAAATACAATTAAAACATGAGAAAACATTTTAATTATTAAAGTAAATATATTTATTCATTTTAAATCAATTATATGTAAATGACCTTAAACTTGCCTCTGCCCTTTACACCCTTTCCTCTCCATTGGAATGAATGGTCTGAAGAAGGGTTCTGATCTGAAACGTTGACCATCTGTTTTTCTCCATGGATGCTGCCTGGCCTGCTGATTTCCTCCAGCATCTTATTGTTTTTACATCTAGATTCCAGCATTTGCAGTCCTTTGTTTCTCTGGAGTTGCAAAACTTGCAGTAGCTCAAACCTGGAATCCAGTGAAGATTTAGAAATAGATTTCCCAATGTAACCATTGCGGACCTGCAGATTAAATTCCATCTACGGACTCCAAAAGAATTCCAAGCATGATATGGATCATTGACAAAGTTCTACACAAAATTGTTATGGCTTTTCATCTATCTAAGATATCCATTAACTTTCAACATTTTCATATTTCATATTTTTTCAAAACGTAAGAGACCCGTTGAGTCTACATCAGCTCTCAGAGTACTGCAATCGGTCCCATGACCCACTTAGTTCCCTGTAATGTCTCACATGACGATCAACACCCCCAATTCTGCGACCACACACCTGCACAAGGTGCAATTTACAGCTGACAATTGACCTCCCAGCCTGTCTTTGGGATGTGGGAGGAAACCTGGGGATAGTCCATGAGATCACAGAGAGGACGTGCACATACTGAGAGCAGTCCAGGTCAAGATTGAATCTAGGACACTGCAGCTGTGAGACTGCAGCACCCGCTGCTGTGCCACCTTGCCACCCACTATGCACTTGTGTGCAAGTTATCAGAATAGTGCCTCTTTTAAAATGGAATGACAGACTTACATTTTGTATGAACTGAATTTTTTTTTCTTTGGTAGGAAGTGTTGCATTGTTCACTGAAATAACCTCATGTCAAAAACGTGATACAGACTTTGACACTGGCATCTCCATTGAAGCTCCATAAAAATTGATCACGTTCTCTGTTGCTGATCAACTAATGGGAGACTATATGTTGAGCATATTTTAAAGAAAGAGTATGTTCTTTTATTTCAAAACTCCAAATGTGGTTGTAACCATAATATTAGTACAAAAGCTGCATTGAGAGTTGACAAATGGCCTAAGATGCGTATTGCACTCAAAATAGCAAGAACATAACTGTGCATCATCATAATCATGTATCATTACAAGCACATTGAAAGTAGCATACATGTGGGATTTACATCATTATATTGTTATGTCTGCTTTCTCTGTAAAATGTTACAGTTACAAAACTAAATACTATCACCCTAGTCTCACTACTCTTGGAGGGGGCTGCAGTTAGAGATTGCATCCTAACACTGGCCTTGATCTGCACTTCCCGCAAGTGGAGCTCTTTCCTAGAAGTGTGGAATGGCTGAATTAGACCTATTGCCAATGTACAATGCTCATTGAGCTGTACTGTCAAATTTCTCTAACAAAACAAAGCTGTTCAAATAATGCCAGTTTGTTTATCTATATGATAATGGATTGCAAATTATGTGCAAGCAGCATAATTTTTAAATTAATGCATACTGAATTACACAACAAAATAGTTCACATGCATGGTCCATTCATTAATATTCTAAGGAACATATTTTGTGATGGATGAAAATATGGACTTAGCTTTGTTCTTGGACAAACTGAGTTGAAAGAAATGATTAGGAATGTAGTCTTGGTGAATAGATGCACACAATATAATCACTAGTGTCAACCAAGTTTACCTTTGTTTGTTGATACAATTTTTTATGTAAATTCCCTGTGAAAATGACTGAGTTATGAATTGATGCAGTTGTGTAGGAAATGCTGTAATTATCTGCATATATTGGTTTGAGCCCTATGCCCTATTTGATCCTTGTTATGTGTTTGTTGTGCTGAATCGTGTTGTTCCATACTGAGGGTTGGCATTTGACTCAATAAGCAGCTATTTATTTGTTGCACAGTTAAAAAGGAAAGATGTTATGTTGAACTCCTACGCTGGTTAGGCTACAGGCGCATTGGTCATCACAATTTAGGAAGGATAAATCCTATTAGGGGCATGGAAAAGATTTTCTGGAATTGTTCCATGATTGAGTTTAAGAACATAGGAAATGGAAGTAGAGATATGCCATTTAAGCCCCAACAGCCCTCCTGAGCAGAAAAGTTGAAACAATCACTACCTGTGGATGAAGAACTTTCTTTTCATCTGTGCCCTTATCTTGATACTATGACCCCTATTCTTCTTAACAGCCCACCCATGGAAAATAATAGTCCTGCTTCTATTCTGTCAAGCTCTGTTAGTTTAAGTGTATCTCTCACGTAATCTCTCCTCAATGACAATCACCTCCACCCCCCACGCCCATCGAGGAACTAATCTGATGACCCTTTGTTGCTTTTCTGTACCAGTAATGGCAATAATGCTGCATGTTTAAATACTTTATCTGTCTATAAAGGCCCAGTCCAATAAATCTCTCTCTGCAGCACCACCACACACCCGCAACTGCTACCCTCACTCCCACCACCCACCACTTCCCCATTCCAGGAATCATCTAGTGAACCTTTGCAATTCATCTATCACAAGTAAAGGTAGGGAGACTAGGCTGTACGCAATATTCCAGGCAAGGTCACACTTATTTAGTAGCACCAAGATACTTTTGCTCCTGTATTCAAATCCTCTGCAATAAAGACCAATGTGTTGTTAGCCTTCCAAATAGTTTGTTGTGACTTGATGGGCCAAAATGTTGCCTCCTGTGCCGTAATAGTTCCATGATGGAAATAAAAACAGCTTAAAACAGGATTCTATGGGTCAACTAGCATGCTGGCAAGATCCTTGGATGAAACAAGTAACCTGGAAATAAAAGTGGCAGACTGTATTCGATGCTGCTGAAATGCAGATCAGTATGTTGAGAAGATCAACTTTAATTGAACCAGACTGGTTGGTATCGTTCAATTTTCAGCACCTGAAATAATCTCTGAATTCATATGGCAATGTTTAGCTTCAGATATTCAGCAGAATTTAGAAGTGGAGCTGGAAAATATTCATGTGCAGATATTGGAGTAAATGTTCATCTTCACACCTTGAAGATAAATAGATAGCAAGCCCACATTCGAACTAATCTAATGATAAATAGGATGGTCCTATAGACTGCCTACAAAGTTCATCCAGTGACATTAAAAGTATGATAGAGTCAAGATTTTAAAACATTCTGCACCACAGTTGTTGGGTTCAGAGCTTCTTTAAAGTTGTCACAAGGAAATAAAAATACTTCTCTGACGCAGGAGTATTGGACTCTAAATACAATCACCTTTTTTTTTATTTTGCTAATAATTGAAGCAACTGAATACATTTCTAAAACTAAACTCTGGGGCAAGTATAAAGAAAAGAATGATTTTGTGTCAATATTTACATAAATGCACTTGGCCCTCATTGGATGTGTTTCACAATTCTTGCTTTGGCTTTCTGGAATCAAGTTGCCTCTTGCTGCCTGTTATTTGTTCAATTTACTGGGACTGTAATCCAGAAACAGGGTCACCCGAATCTCAGCAGTCACTCTCCCTTCCACCAATCTATGAAAGCCTTCACACTCTGTTTTGTATATTTTACTAGGTTACTCTCCTCTCACAATCTACTTTCCCTTTCCTTCTCAAGTTTTTGGTCCCTCTTGGTTGAATTCTGAGGCTTTCAGTATGCAGACATTATTTGCTTTTGTGCAGGCTCAGAGGTCAAGTTCCAAGACATCATCGACTTCACCAAAACATCTGAGAAGATAAGTACTACGCTCAACATCAGCAAGACCAAGGTCCTAACCGACCTGTCCCTGCTACACCATACTACCCTCAGGATAAAACCATGGAAAATATGAACCACTTCCCATTCCTCAGGAGTCACCTCTCCGTGAAGGCAGATACTGAGGAAGAAAGTTCACCACTGCAGTCAGTGCACCAACCCAGTCTTTGGATGATTGAGGAAAAGGATATTTGAAGATCAAGACCCTGGACCTGGCACAAAACTCATGTTCCACTAAGCAGCAGTAACCTCTGCTGTCCTTTTTGAATCTGAGATTTGGACTACCAGCAGCAGGAATCTCAGGATACTGGAAAAATACCTCCAGCACTGTCTTTGCAAAATCTTCCAAGCAAACCTCTCCCAAGCTAATATCCTTTGCACTGTGACCCTCGTTACTCTCAGTCAATAACATTGAGCTGGTCATATTGCTCACATACCCAGAACCAGATTCCCAAAACAGACAGTCTATCACAAGCCCTGTCATAGGAAATCATAGGTAGACAGAGAAAAAAAATTTAAGGATATACTCAAAACTTTCTTGAAGAAATGTAACTTCTTCAGTGACATCCGGGAACCTTTAGCCCATGACTGCTTAAAATAGCAGAGGAGCATTAGGGATGGTATACAGAACTAGAGGAAGGAGTGCACCATTTCCTGCCCCATCTGTGGAAGAGTTTACGGCTCTCATGTTGCCTGCATTAGCAATCTCAAAACCCACAAAACTGAGTGGAAACAAGTCAGCCACAATGCTGAGGGACTGCCTAAGGAGAAGAATTTATATTGCTGGTTTTGTTTCAGTGCATGTCAAAATCATTTTGTGAAGACAAGTGCGGTACTATCTTGGCAAGCTGTCATATAGAACAGATAAAATGTAGCACCTTTGGACAGAAAAGATATGATACTGCAATGGCAACTAGCCACACAAAACAGATATAATAGAGCATTTCCTCCAATTATTGCAATACACTGTCCCAATCCCCATATCAAAATATGATCCTGCCACCTCAATTAATAACAGTACTCACCCAATAGCATTTAAAATTCTCTTCATCTCATTATTAATTTCTTGAATTTATGTATGTTAATATCAACATTAAGCATTATTTTATTATGGACATCTCCATTTCTCAAAAAGATGTAATTTGTTGGGACTATATTCATCTCTTTCCCAAGAATTGGCATTGGTTTATTATTGTCACTTGTACCAAGGTACAGTAAAAAAACTTGTGTTGCATACCGTTCATACAGATCAATTCATTACACAGTGCATTGATGTAGTACAGGGTACAACAATAATAGAATACAGAGTAAAGTGTCACAGCTATAGAGGAAGTACAGTGCAGGTAGACAATAAGGTGCAAGGTCATAACAAGGTAGATTGTGAGGTCAAGAGTCCATCTCATCATATTTATTTATGGCATATATATTTATGGCATCAAATTAATTTGAACTGTAAAGAAATCAGACTGGACATTGGTATGTTCCAATGAAAATAAATGCAGCTCAGAATGACTCATTCACTAGAGCATTTTTACTACTTTTTTAGATCTCTGGAACATACAATGTCCTACAAAAAAGCAGAGAGGAATTTTACTCTGTGAAGGTACAGATAATTTGTGATGTCAGACTTGGCATCATTCATGATAATGCCTGTTTCAAGGGAGCTGCCATAACTTTTATATTCTGTGACAGCAAAGATCCATAATGTTCTCTTCCACACAGATGACAAGCTGTATGGATGAGTACATCTATCCTCTTCTACCTTGGCTGATCACATAGCCATGACATCTTACAAGGCTAAAAAGTGTTAGGACCTTAGAGAAAGCTGCAACACTTTTCTGAGAAGCCCTGTACGAAGCCCATGGTGTTTTTTTTTGATCTTTGAAGAAAATCTGATGCCTGGATCAATGAAGAATCCCTTTGTAATACACACTGCAGCAAGCATTCCAGATAGTCATAGTACAACTGGGAATACTGTTGTAACAGCAGAGAGACAGATATGGAGATGGTCTTAATTAGAAAAATGCTAGAGTGTGGAGGAAGTAACAGGATCATAATTGAAAGAAAATGAATTTCAGAAGGTATCCAACATGCGGTTTTAAACACATCAGAAAGAAGCTCTGGGATTTTCTGGGGGAGCTCAGTGGGTCAAGCAGCATCCCTCTGAGTTCCTGCAGCATCTTGTGTGTGTTGCTCCAGATTTCCAGCATCTTCAGTCTTTCTTGTGTCTGGGTTTTTCTGGGTGGGACCTGCTGCCCACAATCACAAACCATATTCACAAATTGCCCAAACTTACATCCAGAGATTCTCAAGACTAATCGTGCTGGACTAGATGCTCTCAGAGCCAAGCAACAAGTCCCCGAGCAGTGAGAAAGCTTTGGTCGAAATAATGGGTAAGAACAAACTGCACCCACAGAACTCCTCAGGAAGCCTTTGACACCAGCCAAACACCCCCCACCCCCATTCCCAGCTTGTGTCACAGCCATGAGTTTTTCAAGGTTTCTGGGTCTTAAATTGGAATATCCAAAAAACATTACAACAACTGTTCGAATTTTTGAAAAGCTAAAGAAATCTAAAAGAACTTAAAACTCTTTTAAATAATTAAAAGCATTGTATAAGGCACAAATAATTAAAATAAAATGTAACCTACCTTATTCTTCCCAGTTCTCTCCACAGCCCTTCAATCTCTATTCAAGTGAATGGACTCATTGATCTATTGTTAGCTCTAACCTGACATAGAACTCTGAGCAAATATTCCAGTGTAAATCTGGTAACTTTGTGCTGGAACCCCACAACTTACTTCCACATAAGCTGAAAAATGTTCAGTGCAGAACCCAATAAAACCTGGAAAGCTGATCAGAATCAGATTTGTTATCACTGACATATAACGTGAAACTTGTTTTATGGCAGCAAAAACATAACATTCTATAAATTAGAGAAACAAATAAATGGACCAAAAAAAGGAATAATGAGGTTGTGTTAATGGATTCATGGATCATTCAGAAATATGATGGCAGATGCTGCCTTCTTGAGGTGCCACCATCTTGAGGCACCGCTTTGTTGAAGATGTCCTTGATGGTGGGGAGGGTTGTGCCCATGGTGGAGCTGGTTGAGTCTACAACCCTCTGCAGCATCTTGAGATCCTGTGCGTTGGAGCCTCCATACCAGGCTGTGATGCAACTGGTCAGAATGCTCTCTACATCTATAGAAATTTGTAAGAGTCTTTGGTGACATACCAGAACAAGAAGCAAACAAGGTAATGAGAAATTCTTTCAGAAGCAGGTTAGGAGCAGTCAGGAGTGATGAAAACCATTAAAGTTGATCATAAGGTGGTTACAATATAAATATAATTTTGTTAATATATTGAATTCCAAGTATTTATAAGAGAAGAATTGGTAGAGCTGTTAAGGTGGGATAGAAAAAAATTGAATGTAACATGAGAGTCCCACTTTATTTATATAAAGAACTCTTCTCAAAGATTACAGGTGAAGTAAGGAGATATAATACTGTTACAGAGACATATTTTATTTGTAAGTTTGGTTGGGAAAGTGCTAAAATAAGCAAGAGGATTTAAAAAGTGGGGGCTACTTGACAAATAGGGAGAGAAGATTCAATGAGAAACACAACATGATTGCTTCAGGTGACATTATCTGATGTTTGGGGTTTGTCGGAGGAGATTACAGTACGGAAATATCGAAAGTGGCTTTGTGATGCATTGATTTTAGTGGGAGATCGAACAATAAATAGTTAAGCCAGTGGTTGAATCTGCTACGCCAAAATGTCTACCCCGGAGCAGAAGAAATAAAATATTCAAAAGAATAAATCAATGGCAAATGAAATGCAATATTGACAATTGTAAAGTACTTCACATTGACATAAGTACTTTGCACAAATGGCACAGAACAAAAAAAGCAGGAGACCTGGTGTAAGGATTAGTGAAGTTTGGAAAAGGATCAGAGTAATGTTGTTCATAGTTCAGTGCAAGGTTCATTTTTGTTGTTGGTGTGTATAGGTGATATACTGGACAATCCAAAATTTGTTGATTTCACATTTCTTCTCCCCATCATCCTCACTACCTCAATGCACTGTGTAATAAATTGATCTGTACGAACAGTATGCACGACAAGTTTTTCACTGTACCTCAGTATAAGTGACAATAATAAACCAATACCAATATTATCACTCCCATTTCTTAGCAGCAGCTTTCTTGTGAATCATTTTCAGTGAATAAACATGTCTGTCCTCCAGAAATACACAAAATAGGAGCTGGAGTAGGCCACTCAGCCCCTCAAGTCTGCTCTGCTATTTACTAAGATTATGGCTGATATCCAAATATAACTTCAACTCTGCATTCCTATCTACCTGTGGTAAAATCTACATGTATATACCTCTGGCTTAAAAATAGACAAAGAATCTGCCTTCACTCTGCTTTAAGGAAGAGGGTTATATTAAGGCTCACAACCCTTCGAGAAAGGAAAAAAAATCCCTCATCTCTGTCATAAGTAGCCCTCCCTTATCCTTAAAAAGTGACTCCCAATTCTAGATTTTCCCACTGAGGAAATTTTTTGATTGATGTGTTTCAATTAGGTATCCTCTCACCCTTATAAACCTCACTGTTCATAAGCCTAATCCATCCAACCTTTCCTCAGAAAACAGCCTGTCTATTCATGGTCTTTGTTTAGTAAACCTTCACTGAACTGCTTCCAACACATTAATATTCATTCTTAAATGAGAAGCTCAAACCGTTACACAGTAGTCTATTTAAAGAAGACACATTGATGTAGGTGGTAGCATTGCTGTCTCAGAGCACCAGCAATCTGGGTGGAATCCTGACCCTTGGGGGACTGTCTGTGTGGAGTTTGTATGTTATCCTTGTGAATTCATGGGTTTTCTCCAGTTGTTTCAGTTTGCTCCAACATCCCAAAGGTTGGTAAATTGATAGGATTGGCCACTGTAAATTGCTCCTTGTGTCAGAATCAGATTTATTATCACTGACATATGATGTGAAATTTGTTGTTGTGCAGCCGTAAAATAAAAGTCTATAAATTATAAAAAATAAATAAATAATGAGATAAAAAAGGAATAATGAGGTAGTGTTCATGGATCATTCAGAAATCTAATGGTGGAGTGAAAGAAGCTGTTCCTGAATCATTGAGTTTGGGTCTTCAGGCTCCTGTACCTCCTTCCTGGATTCAGGTAGTAATGAGAAGAGGGCATGTCCTGAATTATGAGGGTCCTTAATGATGGATGCTGCCTTCTTGAGGCTCCGCCTCTTGAAGATGTCCTTGATGGTGAAGAGGGTTGTTCCTGTGATGGAGCTGGCTGAGTCTACAACCCTCTGCAGCTTCTTGTGATCCTCTGCATTAGAGTCTCCATACAAGGCCATAATGCAAACAGTCAGAATGCTCTCCACTGTACATCCATAGACATTTGGCAGAGTCTTTGGTGACGTACCGAATCTCCTCAAACTCCTAAAGGAGTAGAGCTGCTGGTATGCCTTCTTAGTGATTACATCAATTTGTTAAGTTCAGGACATTTCCTCTGAGATGTTGACACCCAGGAAATTGAAGCTGATCACCATCTCCACCGCTGACCCCTCAATGAGGACTGGTGTGTGTTCTGCCAACTTCCCCTTCCTGAAGTCCACAATCAATTCCTTGGTCTTACTGATGTTGAGTGCAAGGTTGTTGTTGTGACACCACTCAACCAGCCGACCTATCTCACTCCTGTACACCTCCTATGGCCATCTGAAATTCTGCCAACAACATTGGTGTCATCAGCAAATTTATAGATGGCGTTTGAGCTGTGCCTAGCCACACAGGCATGGGTGTAGTGAGAGTGGAGCAGTAAGGTAAGGATGCATCCTTGAGGTGTGCTTGTGTTGATTGTCAACAAGGAGGAGATGTTACTACCGATCCGCACTGACTCTGCAGCCTGGGCCTCTTAGCTCCCTCTGCATCTGGATCTTCGACTTCCCAATAAAGAAGTCGAGGTTTGAAGTTTGATGATTAGTACTGAGGGGATGATGGTGTTGAATGCTGAGCTATTATTGATATATAGCAGCCTTACATATGTTTTGCAGTTGTCTAGGTGCTTCAAAACAGAGTGGAGAGCCAGTAAGATTGTGTCTGCTGGAGTCCTGTTGTTACTCAAAAATTTTTGAATTGGCACCTTATTAAATGTTTTCTGGAAATCGAAATATAATACATCTACCAGTCCTCCTTTAACTACATTTAACTTCTTTCAGCACAAAAACTATGAATCATTACTCTGTTTTATACTTCCTATTCAACATAATATTCATGGTTTCACATCCCCTTATTTACAATGGAGACTAATTTTTGCCCTCAAGTTTCCTTCAAGTTCTTTATCAAGCTCCATATACACAAAATCCAATTTGCTTTTGCTTATCAGTTCATTCCATTACACTATCCACTAACCTTAACTTTGTCAGATGTAACTTAGATTTTGCAACTCCATCTTGACTGTGCTAAATTTAGAGGAATAAGTCAACAAGGGATGTTTTTTTTGTTTCATTCTGTTACACTATTTTAATAACCTCATGTTTTAATTTTCAATTCATAACTCTGGCCAGAGTTGTACTTCTATTTACAAATTGAATGCCATTGTTCAACTCTATTATTATATCAGGATTTAAATTCTTGCCAAAGAAGCCCAGTATTGATAGCATTGACTGAATATGATTTATCTAACTCTATCAGCAGGGCAGAAATTTCTGGAATTTTCTCCGAATATTTTGTGAGGTAGTCAGTGAATGTTTCAAGGTGGAGACTGACAGATATTTAAGCTACAGGGGAGTCAGGAGTTATTGGGAGAGAGTGGGAAGATAGTGCTGAGTCTTAAGACTGGAGCAGCCATTATCTTAATGGATAGTGGAGCAGACTCAAGGGCTACCTGGCCTGTTCCTGCTCCTATTTCTTTTTCATATGTAACATGCATTTCACAGAAGGTATTATTGTTGCAAAGCAAGCAGCTATGTTTATGTAATAACATCATTGCAATTGCTGGAATCATGAAAAAAAGTAAAATCACTTGTAAGATAATTACAGTAGTTCAAAAATCACTGTTGATTTTATTAGCAGATGAACACATAACCTGTTTATCTGACAGTCCCTAAGCCTGTCACTTTAATGCAGGATAATCTGTTTATCTGAAATGGGTTAATGCCTTTGCTAAAATAGCTTTAAAAAGGAAATTTCAGGATGTTAAGCATTCGTCTACTAAAATCACCGACAATAACCTCTAATCCTGGGTTATGTTGAGTCAGCGAGAAGTAATATCGACACAAACAATTTTTAACTCAGAAGAATGAGAACCTAAGGGAAAAACAATAAATTTCCATTGGATATCATTCTTTGAACCCACTGATAGGACAATCTTTCAAAAACACATTACGTTCATTTAGGAGGGTTGTTGAGGTTAAAATAGTGAAGGAATATGAATTATATGATCCACATCACTCCACACTGGAGCCCTTCAGGACAGACCCAATCTATGTTGACAGATCAGTAGGAAAACAAGTAATCTTGTGGCTGATGGGCACACATCTCCAGATGAACAATAAAACTTTTTCTCACTGTAATGTACGTATGAGTAAGGTTACCTTCAAGATTTGGACACAGCTGAGGATGGATGACGAACATTGATAGGGTAGACATTTGTAACCTTTTCCCATAGCCAAGGTGTCTTATAATCAACATCATTATTTAAGGTAAGGAGTAAGGGGTGTTGGAGAGGATACGAGGACATTTTTTTTCATCTAGAGCATCGTTGGAGATTGGAATGCCCTGCCTGAGAGTGTGGTGGAGCCAGAGACTCTTACAACATTGAAGAAGTATCTGGATGAGCACTTGAATCGCCAAGGCATAGAAAGCTATGGATCCAGTATTGGTAAATGGGATTATTAAAGATGGGTGCTTGATGGTCAGCATAGACATCGTGGGCTGGAGGGCCTGCTTCCATGGTGTATGACTACAATTCTGTAAGCGAGTTACTATGTACCAGCCAGTTCTGTTTAGATGAGGGTTACTGTCCTCAATGAAGCTCCTCTTCTGTTTCTTGATATGCATGCAACAACACAAAAGAGCAGTGATGGCACCAGGCAGTGGATAGGTCAGATCCTGAGAGATTGTCGAGATACTGGCAACAGAACATTGGGTGAAAAATAATGTGTTTGCCTAAACTTGATTTCCTTCAAGGCATAGTACCAGGATGGAGGCAAAATTAAATTAATTTTCTATTTCAATAATCTTGCAGTCTTAGAAGAACTCAGACTAAGTCCATGCCTTTGTGGTCAGTTGCCAAGCGTGAACAGTGTTCAGTTTATAATTTTAGAGTCATATAATTTAGATTTAGTTTCAAATCTGGCCTTCAGTCATAAACCTAAGACAATCTAAGTTTAAATTTCCAATCACAGCTGTCACCCAGACACCATTCTCGGTGGAATACCACCGATCATAATTCATTGTAATACATGAAGGAGAAAAATATTCATTTAATAAATTTATCATTGTGATGCAATGGTTTGGGACAGAGCAGAGTATTTCCTGGAACTTACAAAGAACTGGCTTTTACACACATCCTTAGCTGAACGAACCCTTTTTCCTTTTTTTTGTATTTAAGGATACAGAATTTTCACTATGTTGTAGCTGGCTGCAGATTATTAGTAATTTTCTATGACAGGAATATTCTGAAGCTGAAGCTTATTGTATGTTTTTCCTCAGTGGGGCATTAATCTTTCTACCCATTTATTAATTGTAGACAGCTGTCAACGGAAAGTCTTTGAACTTTATGTTCCCAGCTGGGATTCACATTCTGTTTGTCTAAATGTTATGAAGTCTGCATAGCTTGAATATCAGTGAGCTTATGCTTAAAATGTCATATTTAGATTTAGCAGCCAGGACATTTACAGCAGTTATTAGGTTCCTGGTTTGAATATAATAATTAGAAATAAACACCAGCTGTGAAGAAGGAATGGTGAAGAAAAATCAAAGTTAATACACTTTCTGATGTGATGCAGCAACTAAAGGAATTTGACTCTCATCTTTCACACATTTTAATTGGTTTCATGGTATAAAGCTGGGAAGTCTGGTTGTGCAAAAACAATAAAACAGATTCCTGTTCTATGCACCACTGTGCAGTTTGTGAAAGTTGAGAAATGTTGTTAACTCTACTTCTTGTGCTTAAGGAGTGAGAGGAAAAGCAAATATCCACTGTATAGTCTGCAAATGATTCTGTCATTTTGGAGGAAGCTTACTGACCAATATTACGCATTTGGTCATTTAAAATGTTCATGTCCCTTTCCAGCAGGATCACTTATTGATGGCTGAGATATGACTGATTCGATATTTGATTGGCTGAGATGTTGCCAAAAGCTTATTGAGGAAAGTCAAGCCAGACAGAAGCCGGGATAAAGCAGGTTTCAATACATTGATTCATCAAGTGACTGTCTTTGAGCAATCTGATTAATCTACAGAAACAGCAGTGTTTGAAAAATCTCATTATCACTGACCTATAGTAGCAAACACTCATCGGTTTCCTGATAACCACCTGTCTTTACAAAAAAAATTCCACGATCATTGAGACAACCAAGGAGCAATTTCAACCAAATTTCTTTGAGCTTCCTTGTCTGTTCAAAATGTGTTGGGTGGCTATAAATGAAATGAAAAATAGTAAAATGAGGGTTCACCATCTTCTTATTTACTATAAAATAGTACACTGTGAAATCTATTCAGTTCTTCAAATACCTTGCCATAATTTCAATGGGTGTCTGCAGACCTCCACAGAACTGCAAGTACATGACCACTTTTAATTGCTTTTGCATTAATCTAGAGGTGATCTCCACTTGTAATATCCTTGTGGAAATTATAGGCAAGACACTTATAAATACAAACAGGCAAGCAATAGAACAACAGAAATATCCTTCCTTTATACATGACAAGAGCATATGATCAATGATAGATAGAAGGACCAAGGAAGCTTAGAGAAATTTAGTTAAAATTGCTTCCTGGTTGTCTCTTTATGATAATGGGATTATGTTTTATTTAAGTGGCATAGTTATCAGGGAATGAATGAGTAGGTGCTGTTGCAGGTCAATAGAAATGCCAGATTAGGGAGAAAACAATCTGTGAAACTCCTTGCCAGTCACATCTACGAAATAGCTCCTGATCCTGGAGATCATTCTTGTCTTGTATTATCCAGGTTATCTATCTGTTAAAATACACAATGTCCATTCTGGCCAATGGATTCCAGTACTCCCTTGAATCAGCATTCAACGAATGAAACAGGAGCCACTTCCTGACATTTAATCTTTATTTGGCCTTGTACAGTTTAAAATCCCCTGGTCCTCTTTAATCCATATAATGAAAACAAATTGTTAACTGGAATACAATTTAGTTAGTTAATTTTCTTATAAATCTCAATCCCATCACTTCTTTGTTTCCACTTCTCTAAAACGTAAGAACCCTAGCTCTTTCATGCCTCCTTGATAATTCTAATGTGAGGAATTAACCTCACAGCCCTCTTCTCTATCCTTTCCAAAGCTTCAAAATCATCAGCCATGAACAGGCATGGAAACTGCACAGCATCCCAAGTGAAATTTCACCCAAACAATATGTGTCTACAAATATATTTGATGTCTCAAAGATTTAGCATATACCCAGTCAGGGGTGTGCATGCTATAAGAGAGGTTTATTATATCGCAGCCATTATTCTCTAATCACAATCCATTTTGGCACAGTTCTGCGTTGAATTAGGCATACAACAATGTATAGTTGAGTATACATTTTTATTTGGTTGCTTACACAAAACATACATATAATTTAGCAACACTACTTTGCACTCAACAGAACCAAGTTTTGGAAACAAATTGTGAATGTACAGCTGATATTTTATATGTATGTTTAGTGCAATCAACTGAGGATTAACCCTTGTACAGTTCCCCCATCATTTGGGCATTGACAGTGTGATCAATTAGCTTAATCTATTGTAAATTCAAGTTTGCGCTTTGACTCATGGGGCCATGTAAAATGAAAAGTTAAGCTGCATTTGATGAATTTTCTGAGGAACAAATTTAATCTTGACTTCTTGGGAATATAACCATATAAAGATGTACTGGGCAAAGGATCTTATATTAACTTTATTATTGCTATTTATCTTTACCCTTGGAATTCAATTGGAATTTTTTATAAGATACAACACTTTTATATTGCGCTGGTAATTCTTTTTTTGTGAACTTATTACAGGCAGATTACTTAAATACAAAAGATGATTGATTCACTGACTAAACTAGGAAGTGAGGTTGCAATTTTTGGCAGCTGTTGTATTCTTGGAAAACCAGTAATAAATCAAAGTAAATGTTAATCTGAAGGTTTACATCTTTATATTCTAATTATTGGTTTAGACTAAGATGTGGAAGGTGATATCATTGCAATAAAGCAAAGTTAAAGGCTGTTAAAGGCTCAGAAATATTTTATTTGGCAGAAGCTGAAAAATACAGATTAGATCAGAACTCTCGTCTAAATTGTTGAGCTGTGTTGTCTGATCTCTGCCATGACATGGAGCTATAAAATAGCCTTACTGTCTTCTGTTGTGTTTTTAGATAACTTGCCTCAAAGTCAAGTCAAATTCGAATTTATTGTCATATGCACAAGTACTTGTATCCACAGGTGCAATGAAAAAAATTACTTGCAGCAGCATTACAGGTATATAGCATTAGAGACACAATATTCACAAGAAAAACATAAATTAAACATAAATTATACACAAACTTTACAAGAAAGGACACGATTAGAACAAAATATTAGACAGTACATTTAGTGCAAAGTGGCCAAAGTGGTTATGGTGTTGCCGTACTGAGGTAGTGATTAAGGTTGGTTCAAGAACCAAATGGTTGAAGAGAACTAGCTGTTCTTGAACCTGGTGATTTGGGAGTTTACACTTCTGTACCTCCTGCCTGATGGTAGCTGCGAGAAGATCGCATGGCCCGGATGACGGGGATCTTTGATGGTAGATGTTGCCTTCTTGAGGCCGTGCCTCATGTAGATACTACTGATGGTGGGGAGAGATGTGTCATGATGCATTGGGCTGAGCCACTACGCTTTGCAGCTTCTTACATTCCTGCACAATTGAATTGCCGTGCCAAACATGATGCAACAAGTCAGGATACTTTCACCTTTTGTTTGTCATTGCAAATGGCTTTATTACCTCAAGACTAAGTTTGGGAATCATGAACATGAGTCCTGCAATCAGATCCAATGATCTGCTGGTGAATGTATCAAAGTAAGTCTGGAATGAGCAGAATCAGTTTTGACTTCAGATTAATAGCCTGTCAGCATGCACCGCCTCTGGTGCAAACTGGTTTTAGTGCCCTTAGCCCAGACAGGGAAGGTTTGCCTGGGTCGCATTCCCGACTCATAAAAATGTGTCCAGGACAACTCAACTGCAATAACAATGCCCTGCATCTTCAGTGGTGCATTGCATGTTGATATTGTTGCTCAGCTGAGTGTGGAATTCTCTCCCAGTGATATATTATCTTCTACAGGAAACCATAGAACCATAGAACCACACAGCACAAAACAGGCCCCTTCGGCCCACCATGTTGTGCCGTCCATCAAACCACCCTCACACTACCTAACCCCTTCCTCCCGCATATCCCCCCACCCACACTCCTCCATATGCCTATCCACAAGCTCTTGAACCTGTTCAATGTATCTGCCTCCACCACCACCCCAGGAAGTGCATTCATGCACCAACCACTCTCTGGGTGGAAAACCTCCCCCTGACATCTCCCCTGAACCTCCCACCCATAACCTTAAAGCCATGCCCTCTCGTCTTGAGCGTTGGTGCCCCTGGGAAGGAGGAGCTGACTGTCTACTCTATACCTATTCCTCTCAATATTTTATATACCTCTATCATGTCTCCTCTCATCCTCCTCCTTCCAGTGAATAAAGCCCTAGCACCTTAGCCTCTCCTCATATTCAATACTCTCTAATCCAGGCAGCATCCTGGTAAAATCTCCTCTGCACCTCTCCAATGCTCCAAATCCTTCCTATAATGAGGCGACCAGAACTGAACACAGTACTCTAAGTGTGGCCTAACTAGAGTTTTGTAAAGCTGCATCATCACCTCGCGGCTCTTAAACTCAGTCCCGCGACTTATGAAAGCCAACATCCCATTGGCCTTCTTAACTGCTCTTTCCACCTGTGAGGCAACTTTCAATGAACTGTGAATATGAACCCCCAGATCCCTCTGCTCCTCCACACTGCCAAGTACCTTGCCATTTACCCAGTACTCTGCCCTGGAGTTTGTCCTTCCAAAGAGAGATTTTGGAATTAAAAGGATCCAGAAAAAAAGTTCTCAGGTTAGTGGAAATACTGCTAGTATTAGTGTGTGTGAGGACATATGAAAATTGGCAGGAGGTTGTTAATGGACTATTAATTCAAAATCTTTGAAGAGTAATCCAGAGAATATGAATTCATTTCTCTCCAAGGGCAATACAGAAGTTGAATTCAGTTTATTAATCAAAAGGAAATAATAAGTCAATTTCCATAAAAGTGGCAATGGTGCTTTAGATCGTAGTAGAGAGTCAAATAGTTGTCCATCACTTTTGTTTCATGAAAGTAAACCTCTCTCTTTGCCTGTCCTTCACACTTGGAATCTAACTTGTCCTCTGAAGTGGTCACTTTTGCCAAGCTGTCTGGAAAAGGAGAAACCAATATCAGTGCAGGGCAATAAGAGATGGCAATAAAAGCTGTCCTTACTAGGAATGAGTAAGTCCTCAGATCATTTTCTGTTTAAAATTGGATAGCATATGAATATTTTATGTATACAAAACTTTAACTGAAGAGACATGATTTGAATATTGGAAATAGCTAGATCTGGAAATTACCATTTTATTTGGACAAAGACTGAAGAAACATAATCTTAAAAGTCTGCAAATTACTTGAAATGTAAGAAATCAGGAGAAAAGTATTATATTTCTCTTTCTATGTATAATTTATAGAGTTTATCAGATCATGTGAAGGCTGAATCAGGCAACTTTCTGATAAAGAATCTTAAGAGATTTCTATCTGAGAAGAAATCTGATAGGTCTAATTCTGAATATAGGCCAATATCACTTTAGGCAGGGTCTGAGATGAGGTCTAAATAGTATGATGCAAATAACAGAACTGGAAGGATTAGCTGAACTATTGATTCAGAGCATTGTCAGAACAGACTGGTAGAAAGACAGGTCTTTACTTAGTCTTAATTTTATGATTCCTTTCTGTAACATTGAAGGGCAGTGGAAGAATAAAGCCCTCTGAGTAATGTCACAGTGGGAACATCCTTTTTGTAATGTCATGATGATGGCTTTTGTCCACTGCTACATTCATTACACATTTACATTCTAACCTTTGAATAAGTGTCTAATGATAAAGGGTATAATGTAGCTGAGCAATTCAAGCTATAATTATTCAATTACTCATCCACCATGAATATCCTTGGTAATTTTTAATCTTAGATGATTGGATCAAATTTGGTGCATAATGATGATGACATATGGTGAGAAGAGAGAGTGTACAAGACTCTGGAACATCCTTCACATTATCATTGGAGTTTCTAAGTTAAATACTGTAATTGAAAGAAATAAACTAACTTTTGGCTCTCCCAAACAAGAATGAGGTTCAATTAATTGGTTTTAATTGTCTCATCAGCTTTGTATCAATAGAAATTGTTGCACAGGCATAGCACAGAGCTGATCACTCAACAGTTACTAAAAGATATGGCTACTTAACAAAAACTGTTTATAATCTTACCTGCTGCAGAGTTTTCATTCTGATGTCCAACTTTAGATGTCCTGAGGTCATAAACCAATGACGTTATATGGTTAAATCACAAATCTTATCTTGAGAGGTACACTGTAGTTCCACAATCCAGACAAGGATAGATAGGAAATTCATTAAGACTTCATCTCACTGAAAGGAAGAGAGGCAAACGTTTTAATGTCACCATCCTACTTACTAGAAAGAACTGTAAAATTTTGTCTGAGCTACTGTCCTGGCAATTTATTGAACAAAAAATCAAGTTGTTCTTCTTTACAATAGGTGAAGGAGGCACAAACTCACCATTGTTACCAATTGGTTAGTTCACACTCCAATATCTTAAACAATGGGTGTGGTGTGTGTTGTGATGGTGGGTGATTACATTAAACTGTAGAGTTAGAACATAGAACATAGAACAATTACAGCACAATTCAGGCCCTTTGGCCCACAAAGCTGTGCCGAACATGTCCCTACCCTAGAAATTACTAGGCTTACCCATAGCCCTCTATTTTACTCAGCTCTATATACCTATCTAACAGTCTCTTGAAAGACCCTATCGTATCAGCATCTGCCACCATTTCCGGCAGCCCATTCCATGCACTCACCACTCTCTGAATAAAAAAGAGAGTCCTACCATTAATACTATATTCCGCCAACATATTTGACCTACCAAAATGAACCACTTCACACTTATCTGGGTTGAATTGCATCTGCCATTTCTCAGCCCAACTCTGCATCTTATCTATATCCCTCTGTAACCTCTGACAGTCCTCCAAACTATCCACAACACCCCCAACCTTCGTGTCATCTGCAGACTTACTAACCCACCCCTCCACTTCCTCATCCAGGTCGTTTATAAAAACCACAAATAATAAGGGTCCCAGTACAGATCCCTGAGGTACACCACTGGTCACTGACCTCCACTCAGAATATGACCCTTCAACAAGTTCAGGTAGAGGATTTGAGAGTGCAGGTGGTACAATACAAGCAACAACTGTTAATTTATTTATGCTGACACTGGTTATCAGTTTAGCTTGAGCACAATCATTTGGGACTTGTTTTTTCTCTGATTTCTTTTTTATCATAGAAAAATTGTGTCACAAACCAGCAACAAAAGAAACACACTGAGCATGATTCAGTGTTAAAAACTATTTTATTAATCACTACTTATGATAATACGTAAAATAAAAGTAAAAATGTTAGTATGTTAGAATTCAAAAATGTTAAACCTCGAACGTTAACCCCAAAACTAAACTCTTCGTGTGTGTGTGTGACAAAGTCCAAAACTCCCAGTTCTGGAATGGTTCTTAAAGTTCAGTTCCGCAAGCCATAAGGTGAAACATGAGCAAGGGCTTCTTCAACAACCACCGTTGTCTGAAGATAAGATGTAGATGTAGAAAAACATAGAGAGAGTACATATGAAATCCAAATGTTCCACAATGGAACCCAAACGACACTTCAGTGTTTACTCGGTAGTGACTTCCTCACCCCGAAAGCATCCGAACCGTGGTCATCCACACACAAATACCTGTTTCCTTCTACAGGTCAGCAACAAAGTGAACTCCACCGGATTACTTCCAACTTCCATACATGGATTTCAGTGGCGAACACAGTTATTGTTTCTCATCCATCAATAGAGAAAACAAGCAGGCTGGTGTCTCTCTCCCTTCTCTCTCTCTCCTTCTTCTTCTTCTTCTGACTTCTTCAACAACGTCACTACGTCACTACGCCCCACACACATATACACACACACTCTCTATCTTAAAGGGACTTTCACTGAGTCCGTAACAATTGGGTATAGGTTAAGTGACATAATTCATAGATACACACCTTAAATGCAAAAACAAAATACTGCATATTCTGGGAATATGAAATGCAAACAGAAAATGTTTGAAATAGTTGTTCAGACAGCAACTGTGGAGTAAGGTACAGTCACCTTTCAGGTTCAGGACTCTTCATTAAAATTGTTTGGATGAAAGGTCATCAACTTGAAATAGTAACTTTATTTCTCCCTCCTCAGATCTTGCCTGACCTGCTGAATACTTCCAGCATGTTTTGCTTTTTATTTGTCCACTTGCAGTTTACAGGCTTGCAATCCTTCAGCAACAAATAGTACTGTTACTTCGTGGCAGTAAAACAGAAACAATTGCAGGAAAAGAGTGTGTACTAAAGACAATACTGTTTCAATATTTGAACCCATTTTACCTCAAGCTTCGAGTCATCTCACAGCACCATGGAAAGCCATTGTGCCACAGTGAAGGTATTTCTCTTTCTCAAGTCTTTCACAAACAAGTCTGTGTTAAGTGATCGGTGACTGGAAAACCTGCCCTACTGCAATCTGCCCTGAAAATGTCCTCTCATTACCTTGAATGGCAGGACTCTTGTCACTATTCTGCAGCCAAACATCCATCATACAGCCGTTAAGGAGCTTTGGGGATGACAGCGGATGGAATTCTTAGAGCCTCGGTGGGAAAACATATGCCTGTATCAGAATTTGGCATCCATTGGGCAGAGGTAGCAGACACAGAAAGTTGTTACAACAGGAGTTTTGCATGTTCAATATTCAATGGCTGTAATCACTGTTCTCCCTCTCCCCCCTCCCCCTCCCCCTCTCTCCCCGCCTCCCATCTCTACCCTCCCCCCTCTTTCCCCTCCCCCCTCTCTCCCCCTCCCCCTCTCCCCCTCCCCTCTCCTCTCTCTCCCCTCCCCTCCCCCCTCCGCCACCCCATCCCCCCTCCCATCCCCTCCCCATCCCCCCTCCGCCACCCCTATCCCCCTCCCCCCTCTCCCCCCTTCCCCCACTCCCCCCTCTCCACCTCTCCCCCTCTCCCCCTCCCTCCCTCTTCTCCCCCCCCTCTCTCTCTCTCAACATGAACCAATTGGATTTTTAGGAGAAATTGATAGTTATAAATGGCCACAATTATATAGTTTACAGTGTTTCTTTCATTCCTTGTATATTAAACTGATGATTTCCAATTCCCAGTACAGCCATAGTAAGATCTGAACGTATCTTGACATTATTTGTGCAGGCCTCTGAATTATGAGAGCAGTAATGCCCTCAGTAAGTGAGCATACCCCTAATCTGAGGGAGAGCAGATTACAGGAATGTATGGAAACCACCCCATTCATACTTTTCTTCCAAGATCATTACAGAGAAGAAACAATGAAACCCAGTTTTAATAGCTGCATCCCAGAGATAAGGCAGATTCAACTGTGGTAGAGGTGATGGCATTACTCAGAGATAGACTTCAGTACCTCAGTGCATTGTGAGCTATACACAATTTGCACTGTTCAACATGTATTGAAGTATTTTAGTGAAGTCATCCATTGTCCAAACCTGACTGTCCCTGTGTGTAAATAACATTTGCCTCTGAAAGCTGAAAGTGGAAGTAATTTTTGATGACATCCATTGTAGGGCTGGGATTCATTCTTTGGTCAGCTGTGATCTTATCTATTATCTGTTGCTCTCCTTACTTCTGGATACTCATACATAACCCAATGTTAACTCCTGTCAGTCATGCTCAAAGATTGTGCAATGTCAATTTATTTTGGTTCTAAGATGGATAAGCATGAGTCATGTTAAATGCAACTCCTCTATAACCAGCAGATCCAGAAATTTGGCAGGACATAAATGAAGAAGATAGAGAAAATGTTTGGCAGCTCGAGCAAAAGTAAATCATTGCAAATGCATGATTGCAGGATGTGTTGCAGATTGTGGTGAGTAATTGAATGCCAGGAAAGATGAATGGTAGGAGAAATAGATTCCCTGTGGTACCTTTCCTCCCACATTTGGCATGTACAACTGTTCTTTTTTACACAACTTCTCATGATATACTCTGCAGCCTCTTAAATGGATGTCAGCATTAGGGTGCTGGAAGGATGTCGAAAGCTTAGGTGGCTTCTCTCCTTGTTATTTTCAATACCTTTACCCTGAAAGAAGAAGTGGAGAGTGTCCATGATGCCATTCAGACTGCATGTGTGTAATGGGTTGTTGGTTTGTCTGTGCAATGAAGTGACTGTGGCTGGGATTAGAAAAGGCAGGAAGAGGCGATGCTGTAAAGGATATTGCAATAATTGACAGAGAGATGTCTGAAGAGGAGAGGACAAAATTAAACTTAATAATAGTGGTAAAGTACTTTAGAACTATGCTAGTTATGAATGAAGCCTTACCAAGCAAGCTGAGTTAGCATTATGTTTCACTTCAATTCAATCACATATTTTGGAACTGTGTTTTCTTTTGCTTTTTTAGGTTTATTGTTTTCTTTAATTTGACATATTTTAGATTACTTTTGTAACGTTTTTTAACCTTCCTGCATGTTATCGAACTTGATTTAAATATCTTATTGTGTACAAGGAATTTTAGACTATCTCTTGCCATTTGGGTGTATGGAGAAGAGGAGGAGATGCAGGGATATGATCACAGAGAAGGTTGCTTGTTTCTGAGGTGGCCAATGTGGATTAACAAGGAGCACTAGTTAACCCCACAAACCCCACAATGTGCCTCTTTGTGATCATGGCTGTGATTTAACTCCATTCACTGCTTCTGTCAGATGTTCTTCAATAGTTTTGGATAGCAAACATTCATCAATCTCAGATTTAATATTAATGATTGGTTGAACCTCAATGGTCATAGAGTAGTAGAATTAGACTCTATGAGTTTGGTAACAAGTGATTCTCAGCCAATTGTTAATACTCAACATCAGCCCAGATGAAGGGTCCTGACACAGAAAGCCCATTGTCAAACATAATCTGCTTTTAAGACCAGAACTATAGTGGGAAGTTCCTTCCCAAGGGTATACTGTCAATGGTTGTCACTGATGTTGGAAATAAATCTGGGTTGTTGTCAGGTACTCTCAAAGATTTGGAATGTCCAAGGAGCTCAATATTTTTGAACAAACACTTGAGCGAGTTGTACACACAAATTTGGGTGAACTTGTGCTGCCTTCATAAGAACAATTTTGTTTTGCCTACATCTGATGCCTCATCTCAGCCTTATGATTGATTCTCTCCATTGCAAAGTAGTGGAATTCCTACTTTACAATACCTTTCCACCTGTAGTGGTTGAAAGCAGATGATTCCTAAGTTATCCATCAATGCACAGCTGATGATTGTTTTTCTTGTAGTCATCAACAGAACAGAGGTTGCAGTGTCTAAATTGCTGTTTGCCAGAGACCAGTCCTTGGCAGATTCAGCCATCACTCACCAAGTATTATATTCTAACAAATGGATACATCTCTGTTCTGAAGCTTAAAACCATTGGGTTATCTTGGCTCATTTCCAGAACAATGAAGTTGGAGATTTTGAAATATCATGTGTACAGATGCCTCTGGAGACAGTGAAAATGTTCATCTTCTTTCTTTCTTGGCATAACCAATCTGCATTTCACAGCCATGTGATAGTAGCTTGAGTATTTAAATGATATAGATAGACATCTTTGTTGGCAGACTACATCTTACATTTTCTCAAACACATTTTTGAAGCTTGGTATCTGCATTCTTTGATTTTATGATGCAATTATCCATGTTGACTTCCAAGCTAAAATATCATAAGACATTGGAGAGCAAATTACTAAATTTTCCAACAACGTGTTGTTTCTCATTACTTTTTAATTTATGTATTTATATTGTAAAGAATTGCATCCAGATTTGCTGAATCTGTTTCTCAACAAAGGACGCAGATTGGGCCAAAATAGAGGAAACAACTCTTTTGGGAAAAACCTATGACCTTTGTTATTGAGTCAGAAAAAAAAAACAAAAGCACACCATGCAAAGCTCCTGAATGAGATCACAGGATCACAGGACAAGGGAGCAGAAGCAGGCCATTCAGCCCATCGAGTCTGCTCCAAGGAAAGGGAAATAGAAATGAGAAATGGGGAATGGGGGAAGAAGAAAAAAAAAAACTATTCTAATCCCAATTTCCGGCCTTATCCCCATATCCCTTGATATCCTGACTATTTAGATATCTATCTATCTCCTCCTTGAACACCTCCACTGCTGTACGTGGCAAGGAGTTCCATAAATTCACCACCCTCTGGCTAAAGAAATTTTTTCTCATCTCTGTTTTGAAATTGTACCCTCTGATTCTAAGATTGTGCCCTCTGGTCCTGGACTCACCCACCAAGGGAAACAGCCTAGCCACATTTACTCTGTCCTTTCCTATCAATATTTTAAATGTCGCTATGAGGTCCCCTCTCATTCTTCTGTACTCCAGTGAGTACAGTCCAAGAGCCGACAAACGCTCCTCATACTTAAGCCCTTTCATTCCTGGAATCATCCTCGTAAATCTCCTCTGAACCCTCTCCAACGTCAACACATCCCTTCTAAGATGTGGAGCCCAAAACTGCGCACAATATTCCAAATGAGGCCTCACTAGTGCCCCGTAGAGCCTCATCAACACTTCCTTACTTTAATACACTATACCTCTCGAAATGAATGCCAACATAGCATTCGCTTTCTTTACCACCGATCTGACCTGGTGGTTAACCTTTAAGGTATCCTGCACGAGTACCCCCAAGTCCCTTTGTACTTCTGTGCTTTGGATTTTCTCTCCTCCTAGATAATAATCTGCCCGCTTATTTCTGATGCTAAATAAAGGGTCTGCACTGACACACTTTTCACACTTCTCAATGGTCAGCATCATGTTAAATAAACCTTCTCACTTGAAGTGGTTTTGTTTCCTCCCATATCCCAAAGGCATACTGGCTGATACATTAATTAGACACTGTCAATGGCCCCTAATGTGTTGGTAAATGGTAGATCTTGGAGTGGAGGGAGTTGGAATTGATAGGAACATTGAAAGAACAGGTTACAGGGAGATTATTGGGCATAGACTCAATGGGCTGAATGAGAGTCAGTATAACATCCTTCTGAGTATGGCACATAGAATAAAGTTTTATTACACTAAATGTTGTGTTGTGTTGTGTTATACTAAGCATTGTGGATAGTGTAGAAAGTTGCTGTAGATTACAAGACATTGGTAGGATGCAGACCTGGGCTGAGAAGTGGCAGATGGAATTCAACCCGGATAAGTGTGAAGTGACACACTTTGGAAGATCAAATTTGAAGGCAGAATACAGGGTTAATGACAGGACTCTTAGCAGTGTGAGGAACAGAAGGATCTTGGGGTCCACGGCCATAGATCCCTCAAGGGGTTTACCGCGCAGGTCAATAGGGTTGTTAAGAAGGTGTATGGTGTGTTGGCCTTCATTAGTAGGGGTATTGAGTTCAAGGGCCACGAGGTAATGTTGCAGATCTATAGAACTCTGGTTAGACCACACTTGGAATATTGTGTTCAGTTCTCATCTGCTCATTATAGGAAATATATGGAAGTTTTGGAGAGGTTGCAGTGGAGATTTACCAGGACGCTGCCTGGATTGGAGAGCATGTATTATGAGGATAGATTGAGTGAGCTAGGGCTTTTCTCTTTGAAGAGAAGGAGGATGAGAGGTGACTTGATAGAGGTGTACAAGATGATAAGAGGCATAGATTGATTGGACAATCAGAGACTTTTTCCCAGAGTGAAAATGGCCAACACGAGGGGGCATAATTTTAAGGTGATTAGAGAAAGGTATAAGTGGGATGTCAGAGGTAAGTTTTTTACACAGAGAGTGGTGGGTGCGTGGAATGCACTGCTAGCAGAGGATGTGGGGGCAGATACATTAGGGACATTTAAGAGACTGTTAGATAGCCACATGAATGATAGAGAAATGGAAGGCTATGTGGGAGGGAAGGATTAGATAGATCTTTGAGCAGGATAAAATGTAGGCACAACACAGTGGACCAAAGGGCCTGTACTGTGCTGTAATGTTCTACGTCTTATGTACTTGTAGTGACAGATCAGTCTCACTAATGTGCTCCATCACTGAAGTATTTAAGTGAAGAGTAAGCTAATTTTATTGCAACATAAATGAATTTCAGAAGGCCTTTCAAATTCATTTAAATGCTTTCATGATCTTGGAAAGAGAGAGACAGAGAAAGAGAGAAACCAAGTGAGAGAGACCTGAAGTGTTCTGAGATAACTCCATATCAATGAACATATGCAATTGGGACTGCAGCAAGTGAAAAGGCAAAAATTAGTGCAAAGAAGAAATAATCTGAGAGATGTCAGTCCTCAGTCTTCACGTACTTCTGTTTCATTGGGATTTTAAAAATACTGTTATTAACTTGTTAGATTCTTAAATGGACTTCATAAAATTGAACTATTGTGGCTTTAATATCTATGAAGCTACTGCTTCAAGCAGAACTCAATAAACAGTTTTAATGAAACGTAGGATCCACTTTTTGCTTGCTTCTTATTCCGTCTTTTGGTCTGAACAAGGAGGTGAAAAGGATTTTTTTTTGCAATTTTTTTTCTAATTTTGCATATGCAGCCCTCTAATGTAATTAGAACAAGCATAATGCAAATTTTCTATAAGCCAATTAAACTGTTTCATCAGTATTCCGGTTAGATGTACTCAATTCTGACTTTTGTTATTCTTTTGTTATGTGATTTGATACTTTGTCCAGATGCGAGAATAATTAGTAATGATCTTTACTTCCGTGCATCACAGATTGCAATGTAATTGCTTTAATACAAATTAATTTCAATTTAACTAACAATCGATTAAGTGTTCATCAGGGCATGATCAGGATGATAACAAACTTTGTAACTATCAATAGAAAAATAAAATAGCATTTTAACGTGCAATAAATCCTGGGTCTCTTGTCAAGCAGAACAAATAATATTGTTCTAAGTAGGTAAACATTTGTGCATGTTTTGTTTAAATTTTGAGGCGTAATCATGTTAAGCATGATATGAAAATCAACAGAATACCATTTCAATAAAGATATTAGCCCATTTCGGCCTGCCAGTGGGTTTCCAACATGAAATCATGCTCTAAATTGATTTCCTGTCCATCCATGGAAAGTAAGTTATGAACAAGGTATAAGAAGGCAAATGGGTATAGAGCAATTAAACAAATAGGCAAAGATCTAACAAATGGAGTATAATATGGAAAATGTGAAATAGTCCATCTTGGCAAAACATAGCTTATATATATCCAAACAATGAGTGATTGCAACTAGCTGACAAAATGTTGGTGTTTATTGTAAAGGAAGTTGACTACAACAGTGTGCTACACTAATATTTTCCTTATTTAAACATGAGTATTAATGCATTGTAAGCAGCTCAGAGAAAGTTTACTGGTCTGATGCCTGGACTGTTTGTCTTATAAGATAAGATTAGTCATCCTTTACCTGTATCTGCTGGAATTTAGAAAAGTGAGTGGAGATTTCATTAAAGATCATGATGTGTCTTCACAGAATGAACATGGAGTGGATGTTTCCTCATGCATAAGATTCTAGAATAAATGGTCTCCCATTTAAGACAGAAATTACACAAATTCTTTTCTCTATGAGGATCATGAGACTTTGGAATTCTCTTCCTCAAATGGCAATCTGAATGTATTTGAAGGCAATGTGACAAAAAGTTCCAGTAGGTTGACAGGAATACCAAGTTGAAGTTCCAATATTTACTTAATCGTACTTGAATGGCAGACCAGGTTTGAAAGACCAAGTATCTCATTCCCACTCCTAATTTGAATGTTTGTATATTCATAGATCTCAGTTTTAATGGTTGTGCATCAATTAAGTTCTATTGGACAACTTCTCAACTATTCTAAGTATTAACAACACTTCAATGGCAGTATTAGCTGTTCAGCTATCCTAAGGGTAAGGTGGGGTTAGATGGGGTTGCAATGGCGGTGTAAATTCCATCAGGTTTAGTTCTTATATTTGAGGCTAATTATACAGATTCACGGTTTATCAAATGTAAATAACTTTTTTAAAAATAATCTAGTCTATAAATGACAGGAAGATGATGATGCAATTACCCAAAAGCACAATATCTGTCGTGTGCAATTGCAAGTTCAATGAGAACTATGTTTAAATCTTGCAGCATATGTGTGATTTCACAAGAGGGTGCCATTTCTACGATGCATTTCCAACTTTTTTTAACTGAATTGCTGTTATATGTATTGATAAAGTGATATCTTGCTTTGTTTCAACTTTAATTTTGCTCAGTGTCACAGGTTTGGGCACTGTGATCACATTCACATAATCGATTAACTGCTTTTTGACCTCCGGAGTCCATTGTATGCACTGCCTAAGTGGTCCCTACAAATGAAGGGCTGTTGAAACTTTGAAGAGTATCATTGTCTCCTGAGATTACATGGAATGTCATGTTGACACTCTTGTACTTGAATGTCATTTGTAGTGAAAATGTTCTCAGAACAATTAAAAGTCCAATACCACCGTAAGGAAGTATCGGGGAATTTTGGTCATTCTACATCAAATGCTCTGTATTCTGAGAGTGACAAGGATGTTGGTAACTCAGGGAGTTTGGACAATTTGATGTCCTTTGCAAGGGTTTTCTGTCAAAGTTGCTTTGATATGCATCCCTCAATGATCTCAGCTCTCCCTCAAGATCAGAGATTCATATTTTGCAGCAAGTTGTCTCAAACATATTCAACATTGTTTTCTTCTGCTTCTTGCAATATGTAATAAAACAGAATTTACCACATATGCCATATTCAGCTTTGGTGCTGCTTTCCCCCTTGTAATCATCAGTTGTAGGTGACAAAGTTTCATAAATATTCTATGATTCTTTGCCACTGTAATGCAATGGGGTGCTTTTTTTTCACATGTCATCTGTGAATCCCAATCCTATTATTGCCCTTTTAAACGAGCAAAGCCATTTTGACTAACAGGAATGGACCAAAGGTGACTCAGAATGACATATCAAATAGACATCAGACATGGCTGTAACCATTTTTACAGTATACAAACAAAGCATGTATGCATTGAACATTCCAAGCATTACCGCATATTCAAATATTTTTTTCAATGTGTGATGGCTTCTATAGATGTTGTATAACTAAATTAAATGTGAAAATTTATTGTCTCTTTGGCAGCTACAGGATTAACTGACAGGCTGCGTCAGTTTTGAAACATGTCAGCTTTCATAGCATTGCAAGAAATACCAAAGAATTGTTTTGTTTAAATTGACAGCAAAAAATCATTTTGGTAGACTGGGTCAGTATTGAAACATGTCAGCTGCAATGGTATTGCAAGAAATCTCACATAATAATTATTTAAAAAATCATAATTTTCAGTGATACACACCTTCATAAACTGCTCAAACTGATAGCAACTATATTGCCAAGTTGTTTATCCTTGTTGCCAGTGTAAACTCCAGCTGTTTTACTCCAACTGCCTTGGCCACCTTTGTGTGATTAATTGTGTGATTTCTGAATGGTCTATGAACCTATGAATGCTACCTCGTTAATTTTTTTTGGCTCTATTTATTTATTTTGCATTTTATAGCAGTTTTATGTCCTTGCATTGTACTGCTGCTGCAAAACAACAAACTTCATGTCATATAAGTCAGTGATAATAAATCTGATTCTAATCTTCTGAAATTATATCGACTCACCATTGTACACAATATTAAAAAATGACTCCTTTCTTTATTGCCACTTCAGAGATATTAAGCGTGCTCAGAACTATATAGAGTTTTAAAAAGGAAATGCACAGTGCCCTTATAAAGGGAAATTTGGTGACATAACAATGGCATAACAAAACTATCGGATTCTACAGTTCAAATCTGGGCCATTTGTGAGAGACCTGGAGATGTGAGATTACCTATTTGGACCCTGTATTCCCCTGATCCTCTTCGTTGCTGGGTAGTCCTGGCAAAAATACTCCCATGCCTCCCATGAAGAGTATCTGTTAAATATTGTATTGGCTAACCATGCAAGTCACTGGCAGTTGTCACAAAAGATACCACTGGCTTTGAGCAGGAGCATTGCTGCCAGTTGAGGAAACCAGTTAAATTCAATGGCAGAGAATCCTCTTTGCAAGGGAATCCTACTGATCTAATCAAAGCTGATTCAACCAAAGGCAACAGTTGAGGTTTCCCAGAAAACTTCCCTTCCAGTGACAAAGAAAAAAGAAATTCAGCCACTCTCCTGTTCCTTCATGGTAACGTAGCTGAAAGATTTACCTCAGTAGGTCTGACAGGACAGGACGGTTTAAATGTGTTATAGTTCACCTTTTTCATTAGCCTTTTGCCAGCCCAAGATTAATAAACAAGAGATTCAAATATTCCAATTAAACCCTACTTCTGTGATATCCTAGATTATTAAACCAGGAGGGGAAATAAAAAAAAAATATTTGCAAAAATAGTTACCATTTGAGTGTTTCAGCACCACTCCACCCCAAGATAAACATGGTTACCAAATCCAGAGTACTCGGAACTCAGGCTTTCTTTCTGTAAACATTCTGTAGTTCTTTAAATTTTGTCTGCTATTTTCCTTGGAATGTTGATCCCTGTATAGTGCAGCAGATGTTTCCAAGGTGCATCAGAATTAAACCCAAAAGAATAGGACACCCTCCAAAAAAAAAGGATCAAATGTTATGTATGCCTTTCTTCTTTGCATGCATAAGAATCTGGGGAAGAAACAGAATAAAATACGCTATAAAACAGCTTTACTCTATGACAATCTGCTGAAGTACACCTTGTTTATAGGGTACAACTTCTTAATAATGTAGCAATTCTGTTAGCTCAATAAATTTGTTACGGTGATTAGGAACATGAACAAAACTTCTTACCACTGTTTTAATCATCCAAGTTCAAACCTTAGCATAGTGATATGCAACAATGGTAAATTTATGACTGAAGTAATGATTGCAACCGGCAAAAGTAACACTGTTCACAAAGCTGCAACTTTCTAATCTTATTGGATAATAATAGACTTTGTAATGATTGGATTTTTCAGTATAATTGCATTTGTGTTGTAAGAGGGTGGATAACTACAACATTCCACACTGAAGATCAGATATAAAGTCAATTTAAATGGCTTGTCACTCCTTGTCATTCTGTCAATTAATGTAATTAATCAGGTCCCCATTTTGAATTCAGTGTTTGAAAAAAAAAGAAATCTTGCCTTATTACTTAAATAAGTCATCTAAATTATTTACAGGACTGAACTCAGCACATTGGATACAGCATCCATAATGTGTACAGAAAGATTAGGCAGACTGCTGGGAGAATTAATGAACTTTCCAAGATTCAGCCCAGCTTGGGCATTTTATGATGTCTTTGAACTTTATAACCATGATGTAAAAATTGAAGTTTGCTTGGTGTCTAATGTAAGTGAGAAATATGTTGTAATTAGGATCATTAGTGGGTGAAGAGTGCAGTAAAATCAGGGAGTTCACTGATAACCACAATCAAATTGTAGTTGAGCTACATCATCAAAAGATTATGAGGAGCCATCTTATCAGTATTCAACAGGCTGCCAGCTTGATTTGTATGTTTAAAACCGGAGAAACTTGGGGATGTTTACAGTGAAATCATGAATGCTAACAATATCACTCTAAATATCAGGGATAATTTTCTCTCCTAATTTTGTGTGCAGTTGATGCTTTTCCCCCCACTTGTTAAGTCTCCTCCAAAGGTGGCAACATAGGCGTGGTATGGAAAATATATAAATTAACTGAGAAATAAGAGGGATATCCATTTGGAATTATGAGAATATTATTCTGAAAAGCTAACATATAAATCTGAAGTATACACATTAGATGCTGGAAGCACTTGGCAAATCGAGAAACATCTGTGAAAAGAGAAATGGTGGTAATGTTTCAGCTCAAAGACACTGAGAAGTGGGAAAGAGAGAAAGCAAGTTAGTCTTAAGTTGCAGAGAGAGTGGAGAGTGACAGGACCAGGTTGATGATTGTGTGAGGCCAGGGCTGCCATGAGGATTAGCTGTAGATGAAGTTACCTGGTTGATATTTTAATGGGTGGTTGGAGAGAGAGAGAGAGAGAGAACATGAACAAAGGAATATAATAGCTGTAATTTTTATATCATCAACTTATTGATATAGCTTACCTCAGTCAGAATTGATTTTAAAATCAAACCCCTATTATTTTTCTCAGAATTAAAACCTTATGAATTATTCAATTCTTTTAAATTAAGATTATGATAGTTCTATGGTGTATGCCATTATTAAGTGGTAATTTAATATATTCCATTCAGAAGCATCTAAATCCTTGGTTGGTGGATCTCAGTTCATCAGAGCAGGTGTTTGCCAAATGCCTGAACCATTTTTGATAAACATATATGAAAACAAAAAAAATAATCATCCAAGTAAACTGAATTGATATAATTAAGGTTCATCAAAAAACACAAGTATTGAACACCTCAGATCTTAAGATCGTGTGCAATAGAAATATGAAAACCTGTGGACACATCAGTTCCCATTGATGATCCAGTGTCATGATTTTTTTTAAAAAGTCATCCTTTTCTGCAGAATTTTGATTGGAATTGTCTACAATTGAATGTTACAACTGTAAAATTTTAGACTTAGGCTTGAAAATTCACTAAAGGTTAGAAAGTGAGCTTGCAGCATTCATTCGTACGACATGTACATAGCCAGCAAAGTCCATTCAGTTTCATGCAACAATTGCAAAACATTGTTTCTACCCTAAGACAAGTTAATAACTCTGTAGCATTCCAAAACTAAAGGTATTTCATTATGCATGATGAATTTATGCAAAGGTCCAAATTAAAGGTGGTTCTATTAGAGTTTTTGCCTCACAGCTCCTGTGACCCAGTTTCAATCTAATCTCTTGTGCTGTCTGTGTGGAGTTTGCACATTTTTCCTATAACTGCATGGGTTTTCTTCAGGTGCACCACATTCCTCCCTCATCCCAAAATGTATGGGTTTGTAGATGAATTGGTCACTATAAACTGTACCTGTGTGTAGAAATAGGGGAGAGGAGTTTTTGGGAACGTAGGAAGAATAAAATAGGTTAGGGTAGGGTTTGTGTAAAAATGGTCAACACGGTCCTGGTGAGCCAAGGGGACCATTTCCATGCTGTATGACTCCAGGACTCCAGGTGTTCTGGAAACATTGAATGGCTGAGTGGAAGGTGGGTCTCAGGAGTCTCCTTCATTGGCATCGTATTAGTTTATTATTGTCACATTTACTGAGATGCAGTGAAAAGCTTTGTTTGTGTGCCATCCAGACAGATCATTCTACTGAGGTAGTACAAAAGGAAAACAAAGTGCAGAATATAGTTTTATATTTACAGAGAAAGTGCAGTGTAGGTAGACAAATAAAGCGTAAAGGCCACAACGAGGTAGACTGAGAGATCAAGAGTTCATCATTTAGCGTATGAGAGTCTGACAACAGTGGGATAACAGCTGTCCTAACACTCCTGATTTACACTGTCATTTGCTGAGCATTGTTGAGATGGCGATGGGTCTGGGGGCTTTTGTTCAGAAGAGGCTTCATGGGATGAAGTCCTGCAATGCAGGCATGATGCTGAAGTTGTCAGTTGAAAGAGGTAGAGTACAGACAGTTCCTTTCTCTAAAAGCCTCTGGAGAACATCTGCCCAGTTGAATAAGTAAAAGCTGACACTGAACTAAACTACTGACTTTCAAGGACAAAAAACACACTCATCATTAAAACAAATGATGAGTGTGGGTTTGTTGTACTTACTTACCTAACATGTTACAAAAAAGTTCAGTCTGCTGTGTGAATTTTTAATAATGTGGTAAGACTTAATTACTGCTGTACAATTTCCCTGAACCTGATAATTTAATTTTACAAGTCTTGAGTCACAGTTTTCTAAGATATTATTCTTGAAGAATTAGTAGAGTTACTTTACTTTTTTCCATCTGTCCCTTTTACTTATCTTTCCCTCCCCCTCCCCCTCTCTCCCTCTCCCCTCCCTCTCCCCTCCCTCTCCCCTCCCCCTCCCCCTCCCCGTCCCTCTCCTCCTCCCTCTCCTCCCCTTCTCCTCCTCCACCCTCCCCTTCTCCCCTTCCCCCTCTCCCCTCCTCCTCTCCCTCTCCCCTCCTTCCTTTCCCCCTCCCTCACCCCTCTCCTCCCTCACCCCTCCCCCTCTCCACACTCCCCCTCCCTCTCCTCCCCGATCCCCCTCCCCTCTCCCCTCCCCATCTCCCCCTCCCCCTCCCTTCCCTCTCCCTGTCTCTCTCCACTTCTCCCTCTCCTCTCCCCTCCCCATCTCTCCCCCTCACCCCTTCTCCTCCACTCCCCCTCTCATCCTCTCCCCCTTCGTCCTCTCCCCTTCGTCCTCTCCCCGCTTGTCCTCTTCCCCCCTCTCATCCTCCTTCTCTCCTCCTCCTTCTCTAGCCCTCCCTCTCACCCTCGCCCTCTCGCCACATGAATTTTCATTAAATTAAGTCTTGTAATTTATTCAACCTGGTCAGACTTTGTATTTCAATGCAGATCATTTTACTTCAATGAACAAATAGACTGGCTTTTGCTTTTGCTAATCTCATGTACCACAAATCCCCAGAAGAGGGTGACATGTCGAAGACGTTCCCCAGTAGCCTCAGCTGTTGTTCAAAAGCTTGTAAAAGCCTTTGAATTTTTGTGAATCAGGTATGCAAACTCTGGGTTATGATCTTATGACTTTTATTCGTAATATTTATTTGCAGTAAAATTGTAAAATGATTACATCAAGGTATTCAATGTAAATGAATAAACTTGGATTATTTGCAATGGAGGAAATATAAAACATAAAAACAGCTATCTACACAACCGTCACTGCAATTGCTTGCCATCCAATTATTGTTCCAATTTTCTTCCACCAAGTTCATTTTCACCCATTTTGTTTTTCTTACTGGGACACAGAGTACAAGAAGTTCTTTAATCAATGTCTTTCAAAACAAAACCTTTGAATTTGAAAAGTCCTTCTGTGGGATCTTCCCTTGCAACCTGTTTCTCAAGGGCTGCATGGGAAAATTATTTCAGATTGGAACTGGCTGAAACCATTTTTGCTTTTAAGAATCAGCTTTGATAAGCGGCTTTTTTAGAATTTAACCTGATCCTATGAAGAGAGTGATAGATCAAGTTTTGCACTGTAATTGTGTGAAGTTTAGAAGTGTACGTTGCAAAATAAAATGTTTCACCAACAAAACTTCACAGTAGCAGAGCTCAATGAGTTAGAATGTCAGGTTAGAATCATTTCCAAGGAGTGATTACAAATTACATTTTGGAGCAAAAACATCAATGCATTTTGGAAGAAAGTTATCTCAATTTATACAAATATAATTATTTTTCTGTGAATAACTTCCAAACAGTTGCTGACGAGATCTTTGAAAAATATGCCAGAGTTACAGGAAGAACAAACCTGAAATAACAAAGACTAGGTTTCCTTGATATGATTGAGATCATTCACATCTCGTAGTCCAGGAGGCATTATGCAGAAATCTGATATCACTAAAAAAAAAGTGAATATTAAATTATATTAAAATCAACATTGCTGCATGTGAAGTAAGACGGTTTCATGGTGCTGACCATGATTTGAACATTATATATATCTGGCCCAAAGGGAATCCAATTCTCATCAATGATTTTCAAAGTGGAGAATCTGAACATTTTTAAAAAAAGAGCCAGGGAGGATTTATTTCTCTTGAACAATTTGATATCTTTCCATTTGTTTCACTGACCTAAATGGCATGCATCTTTGGTTTCCAGAAGGAATGCACATACAAGATATCTATTATCTTGGTGGTTCAGAGATCTGATTATACTGCAGTTTCAGAAGAACTATTGTATGTTCAAAGCATTTGTTTGGATTGAATTAAATGAGAAAATCACAGAATACTTATGCTGATTTAATTCAGTTTATGTGCTCAATAAAGGGGTTGTTACTGGAGAATGAAACACTTCTTGATTTTGGATATTTAATGTGGTATAATGTATTGCCTGGTTAGGTATAGTATTAAGAGAAGCAGACTGAAGCTCCCTCTATTATTGCCTGCAGTTTATACAAGAGAGTATCCCATTAGGAACTGTGCAGACCATGTGGCAGGACTTGCATCAGTACTGGTCTATACTTATCCCATTTATGAGCACTTCCTCTGTAGTCATTGGCAGTTCAAGTGCTCATCAAGATACTTAGGTTGAGTCCACCTGCCTCCACAACTGTCAGGCAGTGCATTCCAGATTCCAACCACTCTTTGTGTGATAAAGTTCTTCTGCAGATCTGCATTGAACTCTTCCCCCTTATCCTAAATCTATGCCCTCTGCTTTAAGATATCTCCACTATAGGAAGAATTTCCTACTATCTCCCTATCTATTGCACCAGCCATTGTTTTTAGCTGAGAAAGAGTGCCTTCAATAATTGCTACTTGCCTCAGTGAACAACATAAAATAGCCTATGGACACTACATTGAGAATGAGTTAGGGATATTCTGACTTGAGGGAGTAACAGGGCAGTGATGAAGTGTGAAGTAATAAAGAAAAGGGATCTCTTGTTAAAACAGTTTTAATGCAAGGCAGTGGATGAGGCAGATACATCAGAGAGCTTGAGAAGTAAGAGGTCTCAGCTCTTTGAACTGAATGGAATGAGTGATGATTCCTGACTGTGAACAATATTATCAAGCTCCTCGGGGAGGAAATTGAATAGAGTCATATAACCAAACACAAAAAGAGGAAGTCAATTTTGTTGCCAGTGACAGGGCCAGAGACACAAAAGATGTTCATAAATTTAATAGTGCCACAATCCATGGCAAGTTCTCTTATAAAGACGTTGTGAAAACTTTGAAGGGATACTTTAACCTAGAGCCTTTAGGGATTCTTAAGATCTACAAGTTTGGCAGGTGCTTCTGGAGAAAATGGTCGGCGAATAATTGGTCAACTAAAAGACACTAACAAGAAAGTGCAACATTCAGACCTTTTTGGATCAGGTTCTACAAGATAGTTGTGTGTTCAGGCTGGCAAAAGAGAGAGATCAGGTAAAACCGTTTGATTCAATGGACTTCATATTCGAAGGAGTGCTCAGAACAGTCAGCAATATGGAGATACTGCTGGAAAATGCGAAAAGGCACGATTCTATGGTGCAGGCAAGAACCAAGGCCACAGAAGTGATAATGGCAAACTGGTCACCTTCTTCACAGCCAAGTTACATGGACACCACATGTGGGTCCCATGGGAAACCAGTGAGTGCCATGTGTGCCAAAAAATGCCTTGTTACGAATGTCATGAGAGTTGTCCAGTTTCAGAATGCATGTTTAAAATTGTGCATTGCTATAACTGTCATAGTATGAGGCATATTACACAAACGTGCAAGTCCCTGAAGGATATAATAAAAAAAATCCAAAAAAGTCAAATGTTGAGTTTATTGTCATATGCACAAGTACATGTATGCACAGGTGCAATGAAAAACTTAGTTGGTGCAGCATCCCAGGTGCATAGTATCATATAAGCAGCATTCACAAGAAAAATTAAGCATAAATTAAACACAGTCTTTACAAGAAAGAATGCAATTAGAACAAAAAAAACACAAAGTCCATTTTAATGCAAAGTGATCAAAGTGGTAATAGTGTTGCTAAACTGTAGTGATTAGGGTTGTGCCGGTTGGTTCAAGAACCAAATGGTTGAACCTATTCTTGAACCTGGTAGCGTGAAACTTGAGGTTTCTGTACCTTCTACCCAATAGCAGCTACAAGAAGATGGTTTGGCCCGGATAGTGGGGATCTTTGATAATCTATGTTGCCTTCTTGAGGCAGCGCCTTCTGTAGATACTACCAATGGTGGGGAGGGATCTACCTGTGATATATTGGGTTGAGTCCACTATTCTCTGCTGCTACTTGCATTCCTGTGCATTTGAATTGCTGTACTAGACCATGTTGCAACCAGTCAGGATACTCTCAGCAGTACATTTGTTGAAGTTTATTAGAGTGTTCAATAACAAGCCAAACCTCCTAAACCTCCTAAACCTCCTAAGGTAGTAAAAACACTTGCGAGCCTTCCTTGTGATTGCATCTTTTGTTTGTGATTGTGATTAATCACTGACAAAGATAGTAGTCCATGTTTGCCTCAAATGGAAGAGGTCAAGGGTGTGGAATAGTCCTGCTGGGGCACCTTTCAAATGTCGGTTTAACATATTGAAGAAGTGGAAATAAGAATGTTGTGTGGTATTTATTGCACAGTTGCATATTGCATGCACATCTATACCAGGACAAGTCAGTCTGTTGTATGTGAAGATGTGTATTGGAAGTACCTTGATTATTTTTTGTTGAGGTAGAATAAAATGTGTGGGATTTCTGTGCCCTAATCTATGAAGTAATCTCTACAATGTCTGGTGAGAATACTGTAGAGATGCAAACTTTAACCAGCTGTATATTTGTTTAAGGAGCAGCAACATTGTATTTATGAACTTGAGTGTACTTTTAAGAATCCGATGTCATATGTGTTATGACTTTGACAGCCACTGCTGTTGGTCAAGAGTAGACAGCCTGTAATAAAGGGTATTTTCTTGGTCATTCCATCCCGACTATCTTCCTTTATGAACAACACAAAAGAGCCGGCAGACATTATATTGGCCAGTGGAGACACCAGGGACTCTGGATGCTGCAATCTGGTGCAAACAAAAAACAAATTGCTGGAGGAACTCAATAAGTCAAGCAGCATCTGTGGAGGCAGAGGGATAGTTGACATTTTGAGTGGAGACCCTGCAGCAGGTCCACCAAAATTAGTGTTGACCCATTAAAATATGCAAAAATAAATCAGAGAAACAGTGAAGTAGCTTGTTGTTTTATTCCATCTGCATGTTGAGCACAGGTTTGGTAGAATTATGAAAGGAAAACATTGTGGGTAGATCACACATGGGGAACAGAAGCTGCCTAATCTACTTTCTGTTGAAATGGATGAAAGATCTGCCAGGTTCTGTAAGCAGCGTTCATAACTGCCAGCCCTATATTCATTTATGGCGTCCAAATAGGCAATGCTTAACACCCAGAATTAAAGCTAAAAGCTGTATTGAGTGATCAAGTACACCAGATCAAACTTCAAATTGTGATGTTAATTTATGCAGAGGCAGAATAAATGAAAATTCTGATACAGATCACTGTAACTGATGAAGAAACCTATTTCTGAAACTAAAATAAATAGTACATTTTAATATTCTCAAAATCCACTTTAAACTCGATAAACTTTGGTCTTTAATGTTTCTCTGGATGACTCTACACCAATCACACCTTTATTTCCACGGATTGTAATCCCACTATTATAGTGTGGGCCATTGTTGTAAAGTCACTGAAGATTTGTTAAAAGGCTATAAAAATTCATATGGTTCAAGAAGCATCTGATAGCTCCATTCCATAGAGCGATTAGCAAATATCCAGAAATAAACAATATTTTGTTTGCTATTCTCTTCATCAATGGCAATTTGTTTGAGATGTTGTTTATTTTTCCAGAAGTGAAACTAAACCAGGAGTCATAAGATTCCAATTATCTCAGCAACATCCTTCCACTGATCACAATTCATTTGCAACCATGGACCTGATTAATTTATTTTCCTTTTTCTCCCTGTTTCTCCTATATCTCTGCCTGTTCTTACGCCCTTGGTTCAAATTGGAGGTCATCTGATAGTGATCTGATCGAGGTACCTATCACCAGCTTTGGTTTGATTACATGACCTTTAGTCACATTACCCAAATCTGATGATGGCAACAACAATGATATATTAATATATCCTCTTTGAGTAGGTGAAGCATCTCAAAGGACTTCAGAAGGGCATATAAAACAAAACACGTCAAAAGCTTGATCAGTAGGATAGATTTTAAGGTACATTTGAAAGGGGGAGGGAAACAGAGAGATGGAAGAGGTTCACCGAAGAAATTCTCAGGCTGAGTGACTCAGCAGGGAAGCCATGGTGTAACAGTGGAGGTGTATAAATATTCATGGTAGGCTTCTTTAGACTAACAGAATTATAAAAACACATTCTCCCTCATTTCCAGCATTGAATGGAAATAATTCATAATGCTTTGCAGTTACTCACCCAAGCTTAAAGTGAGTGGTGTAAAATATTTGCAAGCTGTCTGCTGCAAAGTCAAGACAAGTTCCCTTTATCACCAAACATTACATTTCCACTTCACAGAGTTAGCCATTCTGCCCCTACCCTCTGTGCCACTGAAACTCTTATCAAGGTTTTTGTTAGCAATTGTTTTTCTTTATTTCACCAGCATTTCTCCTTGCTAGCTCTTCATGTTCCACTCTCCTAAACCCCAATTCACCTAATGCACAGCAGGGAGACTCCATTTTTTTAAATTAATCAGATGGGAAGAAAAAAATAGGATGAACTGGATAAATCTTTCAGGGAAAAAAACAGGTGTGAACAATTGTTCAGACTCCACCCGTGCTACGAGTGGCTGTGAGATCATCATTCTGTGCAAGGGAAATGTTTCACTTTCAATGATTTAAGGGATTGTGGTGCAATAGTCATTGCACACTATTCATAAAACAACTGGATCATTGTTTGTATTAGAGCACAGGTGGTCCATGGAGACCAGCAGCACTGCTTCTGAGATAGGAATGATGAATTCATATTTGAACTGATGTCAGCATGATATTCACATAAAGAATGACCATCTCTTGAAATAGCCACGTGTGTGGTATGGTACAAGCACATCCCCAATTAAGAATAAATTGTGTGCTTTGATAACAGTCAGAGATATAAGCTTGAAGGAGAAGGTATGTATCTTCCTTATCTATAACTATACTGTGACATAATCTTGGAATGGGCACTAAACATATGGCTTTAATCAAAAGTATTTAAATGCATATTCTAGGCTTTCACATGCATTCCTCCCTGCAATGCAGGAATGTGCCAAATGTAGAGACATCCATGTACTTGGTAGAGGTATTTGGCTCCTTTTAGCATGTTTAATTCAGAGGCATGAGTGAAATTTTAATAAGGATTAAATCAATTCACCTTCTGGCTGCTCTGAAGGATTTCTTGTTGGAAATGGCAATTGAATGTTAAATTATCCCGATTTGAATCGGTCTTTTGTTTGAAATAGCAACATTTTTCTTACTTTATATTGATACTAATTGATCTCTGTTGGTTTTGCCATTGGACAATATTTTAAAGGTATATACTTACTCTGATATTGATGCTCACCTAAATACTTTCAGAATCAGAATCAGGTTTATTATCGCTGTCTTATATGTCGTGAATTTTTTTTTATTGTGGCAGCAGTACAGTGCAAAGACAAAATTACTATAAATTACAAAATAAATAAAGGAATAATGAGGTAGTGTTCATGGGTTCATGGACCGATCAGAAATATGATGGTGGAGGGGTAGAAGCTGTTCTTCAATCATTGTGGGTCTTCAGGCTCCTGTATCTTCTCCCTGATGGTAGTAATGAGAAAAGGGCATGTCCTGGATGGTGAGGGTCCTTAATGATGAATACCACCTTCTTGAGGCACCGCCTCATGAAAATGTCCTTGATGGTGGGGAGGGTTATGTCTGTGATGGAGATGGCTAAGTCTACAACCCCCTGCAGCCTCTTATGATCCTGTGCATTGGAGGCTCCATACCAGGCTGTGATGCAACTGGTCAGAATGCTGTCCACCATGCAGCTATAGAAATTTGCAAGAGTCTTTGGTGACATACCAAATCTCGTCAAACTCCTAATGAAGTAAAGCCGCTGGCGTGCCTTCTTCGTGATTGAAACAATGTGTTGGGCTCAAGACAGGTCCTCAGAGATTTTGACACACAAGAACTTAAAGCTGCTCACCCTTTCCACTACTGATCCCTCAATGAGGATTGGTGCGTGTTCTCCTGACTTCCCCTTCCTGAAGTCCACAATCAATTCCTTGGTCTTGCTGACGTCATGTGCAAAGTTGTTGTTGTGACACCACTCAACCAGCCGATCTATCTCACTCCTGTACGCCTCCTCATTGCCATCTGAGATTTTACCAACAACAGTGGTGTCACCTGTGAATTTATATCTCTGAATTTATCTCTGCGAATTTATCTTCTGTTTCATTTCCCACGTACCTGCACTTTTTGTTAATCTTATAATTGTTGAATTGTTAAAATTGTTGAATCTTGTGCTCAAAAAGCAAGATTCCATTTGTTTTCCTGGTGGAACACTTTTGCTGCATCCTCCTCTTCTGGAGCTTAAGTAAACTTTTAAAACTGCATGATTATAGGAAGAGTGTTCGTCCTGCACCTACCTAAAATTACAATGAGATGAGATTAAACTCGCGCTGGTAATACGACACATGGATTTAGTAAATGACGATAAATGAGAATTCTGTGCTGACCTGTCTTTATTTGGATTTGAGAGATTACTGTAATTTTAATAATACAGCTGACACTATGCTACCCTCTCTCCCTTCCTCTCTACCTCACAAGCTGGACCCCACATACAGCCATTTCAGGGATCAATTTGCTGACATTCTGATGAGGCACAACTTCTGCTGAATGACTAGGTCAACTTTCTCAACAACAGTCTCTGTTTTGTTGGTCAACCCACTGACATCTACTGGTGACTAACAATGTCACACTCCCTGACTGCAGTGATTGTGTAGCTGAGAGGAAGTACTTTAAAGCCAACTTCTGCTGGTAGTTAAGAATTGTCTCCCCAACTCCCTTTTTGATTTTCAACTACTTTCCTCCTTTGACTGTCTGGTGTCTTGTGTCAGCCTTACATTTTTTTTGTTACAATTTTAATGCATTGCACATCGGCCACTGAGTTACATTTTAAGTGGGAAAATATAATCCGATTCCCCCCCCCTTCATTGCACAGTTATTTCAGTTGTTTACTGTAATTATCTGAGTTAACCAGTCCATAGTTGTTAAGAAATGTCATTTTGTTTGCCAGATCAGTCCTCAACAGACAAATGTGTTCTGACGGAAACAGCTCCCAAATGGTTGTCATTGCAAACAGCTAATTAATGAGTTTCATCCCAACCACAATATAATGATTAACATCTTCAAAGACTTTGGAGAAGAATCCAGACCATTTGACATTGATGCTTTTACTGTCCCAAGATTTTAAGAGTCTTGTGGGTAGTCAAAAAAAATGAGTCAATGGCAGCAAATACACATCAGTTGCTCCTTTCTCATTTCTTTCAAGTTTGTGTGTTCGAGAGTCCCTAAGCTCCTCACTGCATCCTGAGATCTTAGGCTTGGTGAGTTCCTGTGTTCGTGGGCCACAAAAGTGCCTTTATTATAAAGCTGCCTGTTCTGCTTTTGTAACCATACTCTTGCTGCAGATATGGCTAACTATAATGCTTCTTTCTCTTATGAAGCCAACCTCTGTAAATTGCCTGTAAATAATTTGCATTAATTAATGTGGGCTTGTAGAAGACTATATTTGGTAATCATATTTTCCCCTCACAGTCATGAAAAACAATTAATCATGGTCATTGGGTGACCAATGAAAGCCTGATATTTTGTTCTCTCTGTGAAGATTTACTGGTATTGGACCCAAGTCCAATCAATCAAACACAGACCTTTAAAAAGTTGATTTTTTGGAACCAAGATGATAGCTAGAAAGTCACAAGACTAAAATAGTCAGATGAGTAAGACTACTTTGGCCAATAAAACATTATTGTCCCACTTTAATAACAAAAATATACAATATCCGTCCTGAGGGACAAAAAGAATCAACCAATGGTCATAGGTTTTATTTATCAACATAGAAATAATGAAGTTCCATAATGGAGGCAGCATGAAATCTTGATGCAGTTTTAAATAACTTTGTAAAATCTCCCTCTTTGGTACAATAACTGTCAAATCACTCCAAAGATGTCAGCGCCTTCCATATGGAATGAGAAAATTGGTGATAAATTGAAATAATTTGTCCATTACTGTGAAGTTTAAACTGAAGTAAGACAGAACAACGGCAATAAAAGAAATCATTACAACTTGCATTTTTGGTAAACTCTTATGACATTTTTCATCTTTCATTTGCCCACCACTCTCCATTTGTGCTTCTCTTGTCTACCACTTTGGATGCTTTTCTTTTTATATCTCACACCAACCTCTTATTATCATCTGTCATCTTTATTTGTCTGCAATCTCTGTTTCTCATTCAAAATAATCAGCTGTTTGACATCCCCATATTCAGGAAACCTTCTTGGTTGTTTTTTTGCTATTTGTGACTAATTTCAACATGTTTCAATTATGTGAAAGCCAGAAATACTAGATCCATCCTTTTTATCCTTCTGAGTGTACTGCTCCATCCATGCTGCCCAGATCCAAGTATATTGCATTGATATCATAGTGAAAGAGGGACCATGGACGGGACAGAGGCATAAGTTCTAGCTTGAGAATTGGTCCTTTCTTTTCTTTGGATAAGGAAAATACTGTTTTTCAGAAACCGATCAAAAATACACCTACATCATGTCTCTGTGGGATTTCTTAGAGCTCTCAAATGTCATACCAGTATTACACGTTGCATATCTCCGGTGCTAAATCACACACTGAAGCAAAACGGATTCTTAAATTAAATGAAAAGATTGCCAGTAATTAACCAGAAGCTTGAAAATTGCAAGTGGCTTCAATTACCTGAATATATTCATTAAAATACAAATTTGATTAATGGCTAAACATGAGAAACATGTTTCAGAATCCAAAGCAGTGCTGCATAAGGTTTACTCCTTCATGCAAATTTGAGTTTATTGAAAAAGTTTTCCAAAGCAACTTGATGAAAACAAGCTTTGCCTCCTTTTTGCCAATTTATTGTTTAATTTATATTCTTCAAGATAATCAATCCACTTACTATTTTTCCACGATAGGCAATGGGATCTATGCATCAGTGCCAACCAGAAGCAAAGTAGCCTTAAGCTACAGTGTGCTTTGCTCCTCCATATTATAGTTTCCTTGTTAATAGCACTTTTTGCTAATAAAAAAGATTGTATGATGTTACATTCTTGTATGTTATGAGAATCAAGTTTAATGATAAATGAAACATAATGGAAAACTGGGAACTTAGCAGAGTTGCTCGATCTATAATTGTGCTTCTGAGTCCTTGGTCTGTCTGATATACTAATAAAAAAAAGAGCTCTGACACACACCAAGTCATGCAATCTATACTGAGACTAAAATTGGTGGTGTCATAGATAGTGAAAAAGGTTTTTCTCGGGGTACAGAGGGACATAAATCAACTGGAAAGTTGGGCAGATTGGTGGCAAATGGAATTTAATCCAGGCAAATGTGAGGTAATACACATTGGAGAGTCAAATTCTGGTATGACATATGGCGTAAATGGCAGGGACCTTGGGAGTATTAACATTCAGAGAAATCTTGGGGTGTAAGTCCATAGCGCCTTGAAAATGGTGACGCAGGAGGATAGGGTAGTGAAAAAAGTACTTGGTATGCTTTCCTCCACAGCCTGAGGCATGAAGTCCAGATGAAGGATTTTAACCCTAAATGTCAACTATCCATTTCCCTCCATCGATGTTGCTTGACCCACTGAATCCCTTCAGCATCTTGTGTTGCTACAGATTCCAGCATCTGCAGTTTCTTATGTCTACAATCTGCTTAATTGGTTTAATTTCGATCAACATCATAGTGAGGAATTCATAGCAACTAAAGAATCAACAACAGATGAGTAATAATTATAAAAACTACCAAGTTCAAAACTATATGTTATGAAGTTAAAAGGAAACTGTGAATCAAGGAATTATCTTTCAACTATTATGTGTTATAAGTGTTAAAATGTTTGGATTTCTTTAAATAGTGTTTAGGAAATTTAAATATTTTTCAAGTTCATACAAATTTTAACCATCAAAACTTTGATTTTAAAAGGCTTTTAATGCATTTTGAACATTCTTTGCAAATGTCAGAAACATTTCACGTTGTCAGTTTGATTGTCTTGGCAAAGCATTGGGGGGTGATTTAGCTGGATCCAGTTCTTTTTTCATTGAACCATTTTATATGTGGCACTTGTTTTGTTCCCTCCTCCCAACACTTTGTGTGATTGATGATATGGGCATGTTGGACCAGGACCTCCCAGTCAGAAAATAACCCCATTTCTTGACCATAAGCTCGTAGAATAGTGTTGGGTAAACTCAATCTCTGGTCATCAGCAATGAGCTCAGGCAGCTCACCAATTACTTCAGATTTCTGAGCCAGCATGGCAACCTTTGTTACAGAGGAATTTGTGAAAGAAATATAACAAAGGATATTAATGAAGACGCTTCTGGAATCCTATGCACAATCTAATCTCCTGATTTAATGAAGAATATGCTGAGAGGCAAAGAATTTGTGATCCATTGGACTGATTTCTGGGATGTGGAGGAGGAGAATGTCCTGTGAGAAGATAATTGAGCTGACTAGGCTATGAGTGATGATGGAAACAGGAAATTGCTCTGGGGCTTGACAGGGTAAATATTGCACAGATGATCCTCTTGGCCATGGAGTCTTCATCAAGTGCTCACACAATAAATGATCATTCATTTAAGAACAAGATGAGGGGAAAATTGTTCACTGAAAGGGTTTTGAATCATTGTAATTCTGCCTCAAAGGCTGAAGTATTCCCAGTTGAGTATATTCAAGCAGAGATTGAAGATCTTTGGATCAAGGGATATAGGGCCACTGTGGGAAGATGGCTGTGATAAAAGATAAGCCTTTATCTTAATGAAAGCCAGAGCAGGCTCAGAAGTTGCAACAGCCGACCCATGCCTATTTCTTACATTCTTCTTACAAAAATTTATAAATGATTGGAAAATAGTTTCTCAGTGAAAATTGCAAGTGTCATATTTATTTTTGGCTCATTTTATAACAGCTTGCCTTGATCTGAGATAAATTTCATTGGCTCGTTGGATTGGTTAATTCATCTGTCCGTTATATAACCATGCTTCTGTGCCCAGTTTTCATTTTGATAGGAGGAAGTGTTAAGTATCCTTTGTAAAATCAAATGAATGTCCACAGAGTGGGATGCTGCTTGCTTTTTCTCAATACAGAGATGGAATCAGATGTAACCTCTGAGGTACTTTACTTTCTAAGAACCTGAAAATGAGGCATATTATGAACTTTGAAGCTTCGTCTAAAGTAATGTTTATCTGCTATAAATTATTGAAATTGAAGATAGTTGCTGTGTCATTATGCCAGGTTGTTTGAAAGCCTTCCCAATTCACATGAAGGAAAAATTGTGTTTTAAGTCATACTTAGCAGTCACTTTGTACTCTGTTTAGTCATTTCACTTTTCTACTATTAGCTAGAGAACCATTGTTACTATATAATTGTGATCAGCCCTTTTTAAATTTTTAATGAATTGTTTTTTTATTAGTTTGTATTCAAGTGGTCAACTAACTTATGAGGAAAGGGATTTTCCCATTGAGGAATAAAAGATTTTATTTCAAAGTATCTGAGGCTTCTTTTGCATTGGTGCTATGAGTCATCCTCGAGCAAGTTCCTTCCTATGTAGGTAACGTTCTTCATTCTTTGTTTCATTCACCAGTGTAGGACCAGATTTATTGGGCCATTGGAAGGCAGTAGGAAAGAAGGGGCAACTATTGATATCTATGGGTTCTCAGTGCATCCATTACACATACAGTAAAACTCCATGAATCAGTACCCTCAGAAATTTTGTAGTTCTGGAGTAGCAGATGTTCCAGACTATTGAATGTACTTACTATTTGTACTCCAATGCACTTTTTTTTAGAATTAATTACTTTTTTTTTTAGAAGTTACGCAGTACTATAATGACTTTCCAGTGAACTGGGTATGTTTAAAAAGAGCATGGGAACCAGAGACCCTGGTGAATGAGAAGGAGGTGTTGGAAGTAGGACTCTGGCGAGTGAGAAGGGAACCAGGGCTTTGGTGATTGGGAAGAGAGCACAGGAGCTAGAACTATAGTGAATAGAAATAGAATGCAGGAATCATGGCTCCAGTTAATGAAAAGGAATGCAAGAACCAGTGTCTTAGCGAGTTAGAAGGGAGTGCAGGAACCAGGGCCCAGATGGGTGGGAACGGAGCACAGCAAACACCACTTGGTAAGCTGAATGACAAACATTGGGATTTCCAAATTGCTGTATAGCAGATAATCAAACTTGTACTGTATTTTGTTTCAGATGATTTAATATTTTCTTACTAGAGGAGGCCATTTGGCCCATCGAGTCTATGCTGGCCCTTGGAGCAATCCCATAACCCAATTACAAAGATTGGTGCATCAAAGACCTTTTTATAAATCCCAACATGATGTTAATGATGCTACGTCTGCATTTCTTTCCAGTTGTTTCTCTTCATTCCTCCACTGAACTCTGGTCCTTTTGTCATTCCCCTCACTTCGATTCTTGACGATATCCCATCCCTGTCATCAGAATCTCTTCTTATATCTCTCCGTTGCTATTACTTCCTTCACCCAAAGGTTCTTGGGTTTGAAAGAGTTTTCCAACTGGTTCTTTGGCTAACTCTCCTAAATCTTCCACAGTGAATCCATTCTACTTTCTCCTGTCAAGGGCCTGGATGTGTCATTTGGGGAAACTCTGTAAAATTCAGTTGTTTGTGTAAAGTCAAAGATTTTACCCACATCTCAGTTGAAGATGCTACTTTCTCCCACAATATTTTTAAATTTATGCCAGTTGAGTGATTGAGTTGCAGATCTGAGTAATTCCTTTCAATCTTGGATGCGTAAAAGTATTTTTGGATATGTTAGTGAAAATAATTGCTGCCTTGTAAGGACGCCAAAATTGCCAGAAAAAACAATACATCAAAGCAATTTTAAATGTAAACAAATGAATATATGCAGATCATCAAAACAGATTATGAAAACATCATTTAGTTTTAGATCAACAAGTACACATATCATATGAAGAATTTCTTTCATTTTAGAAAAGATCAGTGTTGTACATGTGGTCTCTGACAGTGTGTGTGCAGCTTCCTGAAAGAACATTCCAATTGTGTGTAAGGCCTGAAGTATAATGTGCAATAACAAGGTCTTGTCCGAATAAAAAAATATGCACAGGCACTTTTCTTGGCTTCATCTGCCATTGTGTAGCAAACATAGAAAAATGAGGAGGGTGCAAAATGTAGTGGGAGTCTGGGGCTACTCTCCAACACCAGGTAGTAAGGTTGGAGAGTATTGGACCAGGCATTGTTGGCATTTTAGGGAACTGGGAGACAAAAGCGGTGGCATTGGCAGGGAGCTGGGACAGGGAATGAACACAAGATAAACAATTCTCAAAGCAGGACCTCTGGTTCTGTTGCCATGGACCATACAGAGCCATTTAATTAATGCAGAAGCAAGCCTCAACTCTTTGTTAGAACTTGATTCTTTGTTGATGGGCCTTGAATGCACAAATTAGTTTCATGCAAGTGATGTTGAAGCAAGAATTATTTGTTATTTTGATGTTACTGCACATAAAGGACTGATTTAGATCTTGTTAGCATACATAATATTTGCCCTACACAAAGAACTTTTAGCTCATTGTTTTATTGTTTTGTTCCACATAACTATAAAAAGGAGCAACAGTTATGGCTCAATTTGCTTATTGAAATTAAAGTGGCTTTGACGCTGAATGTTGGTTGTATAGATGTGGCCACATTATAGAATAGACTTTGCATGCTGAATGTACTTCCTTTAATGGCCTTCAAACATACAAAGGAAACCAAGAAAGTCGTGGTCATGAGGTGGGGAGGGAAAGACATTGGGTAAGGTGCTGTGTGGGCAGGGTTAGGGGCTCTGCTTGTTGTTAAGTTCTGGAAGGTCAAGTATGGATGTTGGCAATTGTGCCCTTCTGCAGGAAATTTGTGAGTGAATGAGGGTGAAAGTCATACAGACAAGATGATAGCAGTTTGGGATGGTGGTTGGTATAGCAGATCGATCGATGGGATGGTGTGGGGAGTTGGTGAGGGTCAGGAGAAAATAAATGGCTGTTTGGCAGATTAGTGATTGTGGACAGATATTCAGTTACAGGTCAGTACCAGGGTGTTGAGAGGCAGGTTTAGGCAGCAGATTGTGGTCAAGGAAGGACATAGGATGGCAGATCATTGGTCATGGGGTGTTATGGTTATTGGTTAAATTGGTTGAATTGGAGATGGTGGTGAGAGATGTGATAGAGGCTCAAGAAAGAACAATCATGACAGGTAAGTGTGTTACTCAAAGAGAACCTATCAGAGATGGACTCCAGAGCCTGGGTCCTGCTCAAGCAAGTTTCCTTTAAGTAGCAATACAGTAGAATTTAACTGGATGTGTCAGCCAGCTCCATTAGAGACCTGTAACATCTATGGACTGCACAGATGTCAACTCTCCTTTGCATTTTTCTGTCTTTGACATATAATTGCATCAGATGCAATGAGGATCTGTAAAGAAAGTCACAGACTTCCAGGAAGTCCACTGTATTCTTTTCCATTGATCTTTCTTTAAAATTGAATCATGTAGTGCACAATAAGTGGCGCCATACTAACCAGTATCCCACCATCTTTGTCTGCTTTCTTTTAATGACTACTTTGAGAAATTTGAACTCAGAGTAAAAAATGACATTGGCCGGTAATGGAATGTTTTCCATTTGTGAGACTTGGTGTTAGAGTTATAGTATCATGGATCAGATGGAATACCGCAAGACAAAGCTTCTTCTACTCTGAAACAGTGTGATTCAGTCTCAAATTTAGAAAAATCACTTGTTACTTCAGATGACGCATTTCTGGTTGCTGTACCAGTCATCATGTCATCTCTGAGTTAGACTAGCAATTTGCTGCTCCAGGCACATACCCATTAGGAACTAAATGTAAACTGCTCAGACTCATTTCTCACAAGGTTCATACAGACAACAGACTGTTCATGTCTTATGGGAAGTAAGTCAACACAGTTCCAGTGTTCTTCCACTCCTCTCATCTCTCAGAAGTATCTGAAAAGTGATTCACCTGCAATTAATTAGTTTGAAGTGGCATACAACCCTCAAGTTGTTTCACAATCAAGAGTTTATCTTAACTGCTCAACATTTAGTCAAACCAGTATCGCTTGACGTGACATAATTTGAAGTGGCTCTTTGTCTGAATTGGATGCTGTAATTCTTTATGTATTGAGAAGTGGACCCTTTAAATAAATAGGCCTGGATCTTTCATTTCTTGATTCTACATCTGTCAGACAGGGCAAGGTTTCACACCTCCAATATTTTGTATCCAAGATCTGTTTAAAACATTATATGCTACTGCATTGCTTATTGTTACTACATCATGCATTTAATACATTTTACTCTTTATTTCAGTTTACAGTTCAGGTCACCAATCCATCATAGTAAATTAAATGAATACCACCTCTTGACATGCCATGTGCGGGTGCATTTGGGAAGTATTGGAATAACTATCCACCGAGAGTTGCAAATTTTTAAGGATATAAGAACATAACAAATAAGAATAGGTTCCATTGCACCTGCTCCGCCACTCATCAAGATTTTGGCTGATCCTCAGTGCCATTTTCCAGCACTAACACCTTGATTCCCTTAAATCCAAAAATCTCTGCTGTGAACATAGTCAGTGACTGAGGATTCATAGTCCAAAAACTCACCATCTTTGGAATAAAGAAATTTCTCCCCAATTTGGTTCAAAATCAATGGCCTATGCTTCATTTTAAGACCCCTAATTCTAAACTCATTATCTCCCCTTATCTGGCCTTTCAAGCCCTCTAAAAACTTTGTACCTCATGTGTCTTATAAGGCCACCTTTTATTCTAGTCAGTTAAGCCCTTTAACAATTTAGAAGCATTAGAAAAAAAGAAAACATTTTGATGTTTGCTCATTATGTATACCAATCCATGATCTGAAAAAATGGGCATAATTTAAACTCTGGATCCACATTTTGATCACATTATGGTTTGACTGCTAAGCTTGCTTTATTCAAAGAAACTGACTTCTTCTCAAAGGCATTGACCATGTAAAAAAATCACTGTGCTGTATTGTTTCATTGCTCCATTTTTCCATGGAGAGAAAGGGAAATTGACCTTCATGTAGGTAGCTTTAAAAATTAGATGAGATTCCAATGTTGTATTGCATCTTAAGACAAAAATCCCTTCTTGGTGAAATGGTTGAAAACCCAAATTTCAACAACAGTGTGACTGTTGCTATATTGAGTGGATAGTTGTATGTTGCAAGATTTCACAAAAGCTAATGAAATGTATAATCTGTTTATATGTTTCTTGGTAGAATTTTTTAAAAATGCTGGGAGTAAACACAGGTTTTGTCATCAGTTTAATGCCCAGTGAAACACCATTATATTTGTGAAACATGAAGTGTAGTAACATGTGCATGTTGAACTTTGCTTCTAAAATATTGTTCCATTCAATGGAACCTGTTATCAGAAGTGCTGTTCGCTGCACGTATCAAAATATATTGTGTATTGTTACTACACCTGCATTTACTGCATCAAATGAAGGCTGAATATCTACCCCTCTAATTTTCCATTTACAATTCAGAGAAAACAAGCTTCCAGTGAGGAAAAGAAAGTTTCTTTTTCTTCTGTTCATTGAGCTTTAGGAGAGCACTTTTTGAATTGTTACATGGGATATTTAGTCCATCGCAGCAACCTCATTGGGCGATACATCAGCTGGTGTGGGTACTTGCAGACTTTTTCAACCTCTCCCTGCTTCAATCTGAGGCTCCCACTTGCTTTAAGAAGACCACTACCATCTCAGTACCTAAGAAAAATAAGGTAACATGCCTTAATGACTACCACCCAGTGGCTGTCATCCACCATCATGAAGTGCTTTGAGAAGCTGGTCATGGCACACATCAACTCCAACCTCCCAGATAACCTTGACCCACCACAATTCACCTACTGCCAAAACAGGTCTAAGGCGCATGCCATCTCCCTGGCCCTAGACTCACCTCTGGAGCATCTGGACAATAAAGAAACCTACTTTAGACTACTGTTTGTTGACTACAACTCCTCCTTCAATACTATAATTACAAGCAAACTCATCTCCAAAGTCCTAGACCTAGGACTCAACACTTCGCTTTGCATCTAGATCCTTGACTTTCTGACCAACAGACCACAATCAGGAAGGATAGGTAGCAACACCTCCGCCATGATTATTCCCAACACTGGTGCCCCACAAGGCTGCATCCTCAGACCTCTATTCTATTCCTTATACACTCACGACTGCGTGGCCAGATTCTACTCTAACTCCATCTACAGGTTTGTAGCTGATGCCACCATAGTCGGCCATATCTCAAATAATGATGAGTCAGAGTACAAGAAGGAGGTAGACAGCCTGGTGACATGGTGTCATGACAGCAACCTATCCCTCAATGTCAGCAAAACAAAAGGGCTGGTCATTGAGTTCCGGAAAGTGGGGGGAGTGCAATGCAAATGCTCCTTTTTACATCAACAATGCTGAGGTTGAGAGGTTTGAGATCTTCGGGTTCCTAGAAGTGAACATCACCAATAGCCTGTCCTGGTCCAACCACATAGATGTCACGGCCAAGAAAACTCACTAGTGCCTCTACTTCCTCAGGAGGCTAAAGAAATTTGGCATGTCCCCTTTGACCCTCACCAATTTTTATCGATGCACCATAGAAAGCATCCGATCGGCTTGATATGGCATCTGCTCTGCCTGTGACCGCAAGAAACTTCAGAGAGATGTGGACACAGCTCAGCCCATCATGGAAACCAGCCTCCCCTCCATGAATTCCGTATACACTTCTCACCACCTTGTTAAAGCAACCAGCTTAATCAAAGACCCCACCAACCTCACACATTCTCTCTCCACCCCCCCCCCCCCATTGAGCAGAAGATATAAAAGCCTGAAGGCACACACAAACAGGCTCAAAGACAGCTTCTATCTCGCTGTTATAAAACTATTGAACAGTCCCCTAGTATGATAACATGGACTCTTGGCCTCACAATCTACTTTGTTAAGACCTTGCACCTTATTATCTACCTGCACTGCACTTTTCTCTGGAACTGTAACACTTTATTCTGCATTCTGTTATTGTCTTCCCTCAATACACTGTTCCAATGAAATAATCTGTATGGATGGCACACAAAACACTGTACCTCGATATGTGACAATAATAAACCAATTTACCATCTGAAGAATGGCTTCTCAGACAATTGGCATCATCTCAATGGTGATCTGGAATGTTAACCTACATGATGAACTGAAGTGGAACTAAAGCCAACAATCTTACCAGACATGAAGGCAAGAAGCCTATCACCTAGCCCAAGGCTTGTATCATGTCAAGTTGGTTGAAATCAAACCCAGTTTTCTGAAGTAATGAGCTCTGTAATTCTTGATCCTCAGTGAAGATTCTGCCCCCAGGGCTTATCCCGTAATCCGGTCATTGATGAAGACTCCCCTCTCTCACTCCAGGTGCCAGGGACTAGGAGGGGGATCTTCACTTTTATCTGAAAAAGATTTTTCCATAGAGCTCTAAGTAGAAACTACTCAACAAGTGTAGTTTGCTCCTCAGCAGGTAAAATCACAGTTTTATTTATGGTGCTTAATCAGATGTGACCTGTAAATTTTGACTAAGAGAGAATAGAAATGAAGCTTTTATGTACCCAAAACAATTTTTATAATTGCATAATTGTATGGAGCCCCTTTATGTGAAGAAGTGAAAATTGTTCCTGCTATTGGTTATTTTCTTTCATCTAAAGCAATTACTTCTGTGCAAATGCAGATGGTTCTAAAACATTGGCTTTCAACTAATTGTATAGAGCAAAACATTATAATTACATGAGTTTGTTCATATCTTTTTGAAAACTTTTTACTGCAATATGAGTAAACCAGCATACAACAATCTCCTCTTGTCAGAGCCAACATATTAATTGCATTATAAGAACAATAGGAAAAGGTTTTTGGGTCAAAAAAAACAGACCATTTATTGGCATAAGTTCTCTCTGGCTCCTGACTTTGCTCTCTCTCATCATATATCTCACCACACCCCCCCCCCTTAATAACTATTTCTGTAGTTTTTCTCAATAATTTTTTGATTATAAAAGCAGTTTACATTGTTTCAAGCTTTGTTTGTTCTTTCTTCCATCAATAGAATGGATGAATTGAGTTTGAGAAGTTAAAAAAAATTACTCTCCATTCACAGGACATTGACTCAATAAGAAAAAAAAGAGAGAATGAAATGAAAGAAGAAATAATTTCAGAAAGAAAGACAAGGAGAGATAAAAGAGAAAATATATTCAAAATAGAAAATCCAATTAAAAAGCAAAAAAAAAAATGAAGGGCAAGTAACCTTGTAAGTTCAAGTACATTGTAAAACTGAATGCACATTAGTGAATAACTAATTGTGGGAAACATATAACAGGCAGGGATGTTAGTGCTAATAAAATAAGTGGCTCTTAAACTATTGGTAAAGAGTGTTTTACTCATATCATTTTAAAAATTGACAAAATATGGATGGATTTTTGTAAGAGATTTGGGGCTATTAGCCATCTTCCTCCCACAAGCAATAGTCAAATTTGATATGTGGTAGGGATGTGGGTGTGCATTCATATAGCTGCCCACTGTACCATTTGCCTACAATACACCTTAATCAGTTTTCCAATCAGAAATGCATTCAATTATTTTTTTTTGTACAATTATGCTGTCTGCTTCAATAGGCTTCCCTGGTAGATTATGACATATTTGTTTCAGTAAGATGAATGAATTTTGTAGTTACAAAGGTAACCTTCCATTTCAGAAGTTAAAATTTTGCGGTGGGGGGGTGACAGAAGAAAACGTGAAAAGTATTTTTTTTATTTAGTTCTGTCTATTGTGTACATGAAGACTGAAACAGGACTGATCTAAAGAGATGACCAACTAAGTCATATGAATATAAGAACGCCTTTCAATTTCTCGAAGTATGAACTTAAAGTCTGTGGAAATATCCAGATAATTTAACTCTTCAAACTTTGGTGTTTTGCAGGAAAATCTGAAATGTGGAGACATCATTCCAAATTTATTTTTATTTTTATTTTTATTTTTATTTATTTTTGGGGTCTGGGCACTACTGCTATGGCCAGCATTGATTGCCTACCTTTATGGGCCTTGAAAAGGTGGTTGTGAGCCACCTTCTTAATCTGGAGACACAAGGAATTCTGCAGATGCTGGAATCTGGAACAACACACACAAAATGCTGGAGGAACTCAGCAGGTCATGCTGCCTGACCTGCTAAGTTCCTCCAGCATTTTTTGTGTGTTGCACCTTCTTAATCTGCTGCTATTCTTCTGGTGAAGGTAATGCTCCTGTGCTATTAGGGAAATAGTTCCAGGATTTAAATCCAACAATGATGCAGGAGTGGCAATATATTTACAAGTCAGAATGATGTGTGAAGGAACATGCAGATAGTGGTTCTTTACTCGACCTTCTGCCCTCACCCTTGCTGATGTCAGAATATCCTAAGGGAGTAACTGCAGTGAATTGATGTTTAAGGTAATGGTTGGAATACCAATCAATTGGGCTGCTTTGCCCTGGATGGTGTTGAGTTTCTTGAAAGCTCTTGGATCTGCATTCATTCAGGAAAATAGGAAGTATTTTATAATTTCCTGATTTGTCTTGTATATGGTGGAAAATCTTTAGTGTAAATATTCCTTGCCCCTCACCATCCCATGCCTGAAAGTCATCTAAGCCTTGATGCAAGCAGACATAGATTGGTTCATTTGCTAAGGAGTTGTGAATGGAATTATACTGTATATTGAGCTATCATCATTAAACATCCCCATTCTGACCTTGTGATAGAAAGAATATGGTTGGGGCGAGGACACTGTCCTGAGGTACTCCTGCAATGACATTGACTATGGTTGACTTCCAACATCCACAACTATCTTCCTTTGTGCAAGATATGTCTGCAATATTCTCCCTCAATGCCCAGTGACTTTTTTTTAATCCAAACTTCTTGATGCCACATTCAGTATAATGTTCCCTTCTGTCAAGAGGAGTCACTCTCTGAAATTAGCTCCTTGGTTCATACTTGGATCAAGTCCGTGATGAAATCTGGAGTGTAGTGGTCCTGTTGGAACCCAGACTTAGCATCAGTGAGCAGTAAGTGCAGTTTGATAACAGTGTCAATGATACTTGTCATTTTGCTGATCATTGAAAGTTGACTAATGATTGGGCGATAATTAGTTGAATTGGATTTGTTCTATTTTTTATCGACAAAACACACATGGGCAACTTTCCAGATTGCTGGGTTAATGCCAGGATTGTAACTATACTGGAACAGCTTGGCTAGAGTTGCAGTTAGTTCTGGAGCATCGGTCTTCATAACTATAACTGGAATATTGTCTGGTCCCATGTATAGCCTTTTGTTATATCCAGTACTTTCAGCCAATTCTTGATATTGTGTGGATAAAACTTCCTCAAGACTGATGTCTGTATAGAGGGGATAGCAGGAGGAATATGAGATTGATCATCTCTTTGGCATTACTGGATGTAAATAGCTATGAGCGCTTCAGTTTCTTTTTTTGCAACTCACATGCCAAGCCTCACCATCGTTAAAGGTAATGATGTGTTTAGAACCCCTTCCTCCCATTAGCTGTTTCATTGTCCACAACCATTCACAACTTGATGTGGTAGTACTATAGAGCTTCAATTTGATTTGTTAGCTGTGGGATCATTGTTGCTGCTGTTTAAATTGCATATGGTACTGCGTTGCATCTTCAATTGCTTGGCACCTCATTTTTAGCTATGCCTGATGCTGCACACAGTAAGGTTTACGGCACCCCTCACTAAACTGGGATTAATCCCCTGGGTTGATGATAATGAAGGATGAGGGATGTACCAAGCTATGATTGTAGCCATGTGTCTTTCTGCTGCTGCCCAGGGATTCCAGGTCTGTTCTGGATGTTTGGCACAATTCCAGTGCCAGACCACACAATGGAAGGTTTCCTCAGTGTGAAGATGGAGACTTTGTCTGCACAAAGGTTGTGCAGTGGTCACTTCTACCCAATGGAGAGATGCATCTGTTACAGGTGAAATTGTGAGGACAAATTCCAGTAATTAGTTTATTTATTATGAGCCACTAACCCAGTCTTTCAAATTGATTGGTAATCTGCTTCGCTGGATTACCACCCTTAGAATGAAAAGAAAATTACCATCTGCTATAGAAAGGAGCTCACCTACTACCCAGCTATGTGAAGAATGTGATGTGGTGGTTATAGATAGATTGTTTACTGAAATCAGCAGGCAAGAACAGAAAAAAAAAACCTTTGAGCTGTGTAGCCAGGAGGACAGGGGAGCAACTCCATCCAGCATGTAAAAATGAGTCTCTGCTAAGTTTTTGTAAAACTATGATTGAATACATTGGGCAATTTACAATTGCCAGATATCATCATTGACATTCATGCACTGGAGATTGTCCAATAAGCAGTTCCCAATTCACTACCCAAAGTGAGTCATGAGGAGTGGGGTGGAGAGCTGAAGCATTGCATTCAGATTTTCTACAGGAAGTAGCCACACTGAATCCTGCTAACATGATTGAGATCTTCATGGGCAAAATAAATAAAAAAGTAGAAAAGTGGAGGAAGCTTGGGGTTGAGGTTGATAGATAGTTTTGGCTTCATCACTCAATGCAAAAAAGGAGACAGATAAAATAAATATATACAAGGAACAAATGGATGGATATTTGTGGAAGTGGACAATTGAGAAATATTCCTATTTATCAGCTGAATGAACAGCAGATTCCCTCCTTTTACCGACTTGGATTAGTCAGAGTAAAACACAATTTTAAATACAATGGACATGCAAGAGATTCTGAAGATGCTGAAATCTGGAGCAACACACACAAAATGCTGGAGGAACTCAACAGGTCAGGCAGCATCCGTGAAGGGGAATAAACAATCGATGTTTTGGGTCAAGACCCTTCATTGGGACTGGAAAGGAAGACAGCAGAAACCAGGTTAAAAAGGGAGGGGGAGGAGCACAGGCTGGCAAGTGATAGGTGAGTCCAAGTGAGAAGGGGAATGTAGGTGGGTGGGAGAGGGGGGGAATGAAAGGGAATGATGTAAGAAGCTGATAGGTGGACGAGGGAAAGGGCCGAAGAAGGAGGAATCTGATAGGAGACGACAGTAGACCATGGAATAAAGGGAAGGAGGTAGTGGGCAGGTCGTGACTGCGGGTGGGGGCGGTGAAATTGGGGGCCACAGGCATGAGGGAAAATAAAGGAAGGGGAGGGGTTACCAGAAGTTAAAGAGATTGATTTGATGCCGTCAGGTTGGAGACTACCATGGTGGTACTCTTCTAACCTGCATCTGACCTCAACGTGGCACTAGAGGAGGCCATGGATAGGTATGTCAGTATGGGAATGGGAAGTGGAATTAAAGTGGCTGGCTACCAGGAGATCCTTGCTGTTGGGCGGACGGAGCGAAGGTGCTTGATGAAGCGGTCACCTAATCTGTGTCAGGGCTCACCAATGTAGAGGAGGCCGTACCGGAAGCACTGGATGCAATAAATGACACCCTTGGATTCACAGGTGAAGCAGTCAGAGCGATGCCTGTGGAATTTTAATGTAATATTAGGAAGAAGTCATTGATTCCACATTTTGGTGGCAAACAGTATCTTGTCAACAAGCCATGAAAAAGAAAAAAATATCGTTTGAGTAAGCCAGAAGGCTTCATGACTTTCAAAAATGCCTCCTGATGAACAGCATTCATGCAATATAATTTATTCATAGGCAGATGCTCATTCAATTTGAGAAATATGGATTTCAAGTAAATGTAAGTTGTAATGCAATTTACATCTTCACATCTAACAACGTCATTGCCTTTGACTAATTAATCAGAGGAAGGATTGTGAAGATTGGAGTATTTGTGGAATCACAATGAGAATAATGGTGAGGTACTGCATCTTGGATCTGCTAAGATTTAAATTAAATTCATTCAATCACACTGCTGCCACTAAAAGATTTGCTTTATTTATTTATGATATGCTCATTGCTGGCCTTAGTCAGTGTGTGGAAAGGTGTTTTTTCTTTTCAATTTTTTTCTCATTGGCTTTCTCCTCCCTCACATTTGTTTTTCTAACCATTGCCTGAAGATATTTTGTCATGGAATCAAAGAATCATAGAGCGGGTTCTTCAGTCCACCAAGTGCACACCAGCCATTAAGCACCCATTTACAATACCCCATTTTTATTTTCCTTACATTCCCATCAATTTCCCTCAGATTCCACCACTCACTTACACACTTAGGCAATTTACAATGGCCAATTAATTTACCAGTTCTCTTGGCTTTGGGATATGGGAGGAAACTGGAGCACTCAGCAAAATCCCACATGGCCACGTGTAATCTCCACACAGACAGCACCAGGGGTTAGGATTGAACAAAGGTCACTAGAGCTGTGGGGTAGCATCTCTACTAGCAATACCACTGTGCCACCTGTTGTTGTGCCAAAGACAGCAGATCTATTCCAGTTCCTTAGCCAAACAACCATTATTAATATCTAACTATCACTCATCTTTAATTGATATACTCAACCTTGAAGGTGGAGATCAGCGGGACCTCATTTGGTCCTCAATACCATCGGAACATTCAGCAGGGTTCAATGCAATTGGGACTTAAAACATTGCTAATATCCCTTCTATGTGCCAGTGCATTCAATCCCCTCCCAACACCTAAGGTAAAATCAACTCTTGCAAACCAGAAATTAGATATGGATTTCTCTGGCTGATAGACCTGCACCAATAGATCACCAAGTTTATCTGTGTGAAATGCAATCTCGTGATTGCTAGTTGGGTGGACTCCTAACTCATTAGATTTGGCATTAATAACTGGGAGAATCAACCTGTGTTGAGTGCATTATGAAACCTCCAATATCTTGCATGACAATTGGCAAGTACTCAAGGATATAATATTGCACATGTAATACTGCTTGGCATGGGAATAAAAGGCTCTTGAGTTCACTCCCTGAACTTCTCCGCCCTACTACTTTCCTTTTCTCCTTTAACATACTCCTTGAATTCTTGGTCCATTTGACCAAACTTTTTGTCAACTTCCTTAATATTTTATTTGCCACTGCTTCAATTATTTATTTGAAGTAGTTTTGGCATGTTTCTGTTACATTAAGTATGCTATATGAATGAACAGGTATTATTGCATCCGAAACAGCTTATTGGAAGAGGAAGTTCTCGGTTTATGATATTCTCAGTGTGAAAAGACACTTTCTGATATGACCCCAAAAGGGCCTCCTATTTCTTATTGAACAGTTGTGCTCCCTTGTTCTGGATGTCCTCATCAGAGGATACAGTTTCTCTTTTATTGAATTCTTTAATCGTTATCATGAATTAAACCACCCCTTGATGTCTGAACCTCAAGGCTGCAGATATCACCAAAACCTGTACTCAGATTAACTGCTTTTAGCCCTGTTATCACTCTGCTTATCCTGTGGTGACCCAATTCAAAAGATAATATATCACTCCTGAAGTGTGACATGCAGCACCACATGAACTCTCACCTGATAGTTTCATGGCTTTCGCTCACAACTGCCGGAAACCTATTTCATCATCTTTGTAGCACGGCTCTCCACTGGTTAAGGAAAAGGTGAGGTTCCTAAAGAATCCTTCCTTATGTGAACATTCATACAGTAGGAGGTACAGCAATCCCTTAATGTACATTGGGTATATGTTCTAGAAATGGTCTCGAGTTCCGAAAACAAGAATACCACAATCACATTATGTTGGTAAATCAGCTGTTTGTTGCTTTGATGTTAGCCACCAACTACCAGCTCCAATGGATGGTAAGAAAAACCTAAAACTGGTTGATCTCCTCCATGTATGGTTACAGTAAATTAAAAGCAAACCACGCTTGTTTCAACAAGCTGAAATATCTAAGTCACTCGTTCAATAGCCATTACTGCCAGATGGAAGAGTACACATGCTCAGGAGAGTCCTTGTCTATGTTAAGGAGCTTGTTTATTCAATGGACTTCTTTCCATTGACCAAACAAAAAGAATATTAAATGTTATTGGTTTTCATGTCTCCAAATGAAGCATTCGTTAAGCAACAAATTAAATTAAACAACACTCTTCACTATGGCAAAGATTTGTTAATTAAGTGTACAGTCTCTTCAGATAAATGCTAGTTTTTTGAACTATTGTTGTACCTGGTAAGTGTTTTGCACTGATTTTTGCACATGGACCCCTAAATTGCTCTGCTCATTGCAATCCCCATATTATTACCATTTGGAATATAATGTGCAGCATTAAACATAGAACATAGAATAGTACAGCACAATACAGGCCCTTCGGCCCACATTGTTGTACCGACCCCTAAACCTCACCTAAGACTATCTAACCCCTTCCTCCCACATATCCCTTATTTTAAAATTCCTCCATATGCTTATCTAGTAATCTCTTGAATTTGAACAATGTACCTGCCTCCACCACCGCCCCAGGCAGCACATTCTATGCTCCACCCACTCTCTGGGTAAAATACCTTCCTCTGATATCTCCCTTGAACTTCCCACCCATTACTGTTATCTTGGAAGGTAACAAAATCCTTCCTCACACTAAACTACATCTCCCACATCTTTACTTCTGTCTTAATCTGTCAATGTTCATCCATTCTGTTTCTAGGTGTACTCCTTATTGCTCACCTTACTTGGAGTGTCCAGCAAACTTGGACATATAGCCCTGAGGACATGCATAATTTGCCAGCTAGAGAACATATCCCCTGTCTTTAATTTTTCCCTTGCCCAGTTCAATAGATTGTCTCCTATGGCATGCATTTTCATTTTTATTGACAATCACATGTGGGACTTAATTATCATCAGGAAGTTTGTATAATCACATCAAGAAGCTTTCCATTATTTGCCACTTTAGTAACTTCATAAAAAAAAGGAACCCACATTAGTTAGATGTATGACTTTTAATGTCCATGCTGGCTTTCTCTGTCAATTCATGAATAATTCTGGTTCACTCTGACCCTAATATCAGATTCTTGTGATGTATTCAGCAGAATTAGATTGATAGATTTTTGAGTTTCTGGTAATTCCATTTAAGATTAGAGCACAATTGAAAATTTCAGATGAGTTACAGGAACATCAGTTAAAATGCAATTGAATAATATAAAATTAATCCTAATGTTCTCCATCTACCATGGAGAGGTACTATTTTGGGATTCCTTTGATAAAATAGAATCTTAATTGTTAGGGAATTCGAAAAACAATTTTAGTTTGGATGCCTTCCTTCTTTTCCTCGGCAATATGGGCCATCCACATCTGGCCGAGGTAGATGTGGGAGGGGATCCTGGAGGCAATGATTCCCGGCAGCTGGCCCAGTCCAATGCAATCTGGCTGGATGAGTTGCAGTGTTTATGCTGCTACTCCTAGGACCTGCTGGCAGCTGCTGGCAGCTGAGAAATGATCAATCCTGAACTTGTCAGTTTGCCAACTGGTGACTACTTTCCTTTGATGTTGAAATGAATTCAAAATGACATTCCCTATGATGGATGTTCAGAATTAAGTCAACCCCATGAGGTTATTTTGTGAAAATACAACAAAATACTGCAGATGCTGGAAATCTGAACTGCAAACACAGAATCCTGTAATAACAGGCAGATCATTGTTGATGATCTTTTGAAAGGTCATTGACCTGAAACTTTCTCTATTTCAGTCTCTGCATATGCTGCCTGATCTGCTAAATATTTACAGTATTTTCTGTTAGCTTGCTGTTTTTTTTAAATGATAACAGGCACAGTTATCCAGTGATATATCAGATAATCCTGACACGCTGTTACAGAAAAGCAACTGTGTAACTGGGGCTTGAAAGTCTTTGTACTTGGCCCCAGAGAGCTCTGCTAATCATTCTCCTGGCAGATGGGTGTTCCAAGCTAGAAAAGCAATGAATTAATCAAAGAATCATAGGACAGTACAGCACAATACAGGCCCTTCGGCCCACAATGTTGTGCTGACCTTTATACCTCGCCTAAGACTATCTAACCCCTTCCTTCCACATATCCCTCCATTTTAAATTCCTTCATATGCTTATCTAAGCCATGATTTATAGAGTCATTGAGTTATACAGCACAAAACGGGGCACTTCAGCCCAATTTGTCCATGCTGACTCTGAAGCCTATTTTTCCCGCATCAATCCAAAATCTCTGTTCTTTTCCCATCCAATTAGCTGTCCAAATGCCTTTTAAGCTTGTAATTGTATCTGCCTCGACCACTTCCTCTGGCAGTTCTTTCCTTATAACCACCACCCTCTGTGTGAAAAGCTTGCCCCTCAGATCGCCTTCAGATTTCTGCCCTGTCACCTTAAATGTATGATCATTAATTTTAGACTTGATCACCTGAGGAAAAAGGCACAGACCCTCTACCTTATCTATGCCACTCATAACGTTATAAACCTCTGGGAAGCCATTCAACCTTTTGTGTTTCTGTCAGCTTCTGAAGGAGCTATCTATTTAACCCCACTGCCTTGTCTGTCCTCCGTTGTCTCATGGTATTTCTCATGTTTTCTCATGGCATTTATCCAGCATCCTTTTCAAACCTAATTCTTAATCTCCTTCTGCAGCTCTTTCAGACACTAGAATCCAGAGCACAACAAAGCATTGTTTTTTCCTGATGTTGCCTCAGGATCCTTTGACCTTCTGTCAGTGCCCTCTGCTTATTAAACTTGCTGCCACTGCAAACAACTTCTCATTTCTAACTCTATCAGAACCATTCATCATCTTGCACACTTCTACTAAATCTCCACTTACCCTTTGTCCTAAGGTGAAGCTGCTCCAGCTTTGATGCACTGTTCCCTTACCTTGATATCATGCCAGTCTACGTCTCCTGCATCTTCTCAAAGATCTTGACATCTTTCCTAATTTGGGATGTCCAGGATTGTACAAAATACCCTGGGTAATATCCAAACAATATTTTATAAGGTTGAAGACAAGATAAGATGAGGTATCTTTGTTAGTCACATGTACATCAAAACACACAGTGAAGTGCATCTTTTGCATAGAGTGTTCTAGGGGCAGCCTGCAAATGTTACCACGCTTCTGGCTCCAACACAGCATCCCCACAATTTCCTAATCTGTACATCTTTGGAATGTGGGAGGAAACCAGAGCACCCAGAGGAAACCCACGCAGACATGGAGAGAATGTACAAACTCCTTACAGACAGCAGCAGGAATTGAACCTGGGTCGCTGGCACTGTAATATTGTTTCTGCTAATGTTTCTGTAAATGTTTAAATCATTCTCTGCATGGCCTCTTACATTCCAAGATTTGTGTAATACAGACACAGATCCCTCTGTTCTTGTCTTCCTTTTAAACTTTACAATGGAGTTTATCATAATCACAGAATGGAAGCCATTTGTCCCGATGAACCAATACCAGTTCCATGTAAGAGCAGTTCAGTTGATCCCACTCCCCCATCCTCTGCAAACACTTTCCTTTTGGATACATATCCAACTCCATTTTAAAGATTTCTCCTTCTTGGGCAGTTGCTCAGGATCAAGGATAACTTATTTCCACGCTGTTTATTTCAGCTCTGAGGTAACTAATGAGACCAATGTGGGAATCACGGATGGGGCAGGTGGTGGCTGATGGGGTGGGTAGTTTGTGAGATGCTGTGCTCCTGCTGCATACGCAGAGACTCTGTGTGCTCCAGATACATGGACTAGAGATCTTCAATACCATCTTAAATGTCCCTTCTCCACTTTGAACAGTTGTGGGCCACAGACGACCAGGAGTCAGTAAAGCTGTTGCATTTCTTCAAAGAAGCTTTGAGCAAATCCTTGTACCTTTTCCTCTGTCCACCTGCTACTCGCGTTCCATGAGAGAGCTAAGGATAACAAGTTTCAGGATTCTATTGTTGGATATGAACAGAACAGCTTGCCCAACATAGACAACTAAGTGTAACCAGGGTCAGAATTGTGGGGATGTGGGTCTGGGAGAACACTACAAATGAATCTGCCTCCACTACTAGTCCTGGAAGATCACTTCAACCTCCCTCCCTTCATTCCTCCAGCTAAAATACATGCTTTCCAAGTTCTAGAAATAATAGGAACATAGAAAAACTACAGCACAATTCAGGCCCTTCGGCCCACAAAGCTGTGCCGAACATGTCCCTACCCTAGAAATTACTAGGCTTACCCATAGCCCTCTATTTTATTCAGCTCCATGTACCTATCTAACAGTGTCTTGAAAGACCCTATCATATCTGTCTCCACCACCGTTTCCAGCAGCCCATTCCACAACTCACCACTCTCTGAGTAAAAAACTTACCCCTGACATCTCCTCTATATCTACTCCCCAGCACCTAAAACATATGTCCTCTTGTGGCCACCATTTCAGCCCTGGGGAAAAGCCTCTGACTATCTACCCTATCAATACCTCTCATCATCTTATACACCTCAATCAGGTTCCCCCTCATCCTCCGTCTCTCCAAGGAGAAAAGGCCGAGTTCCCTCAACCTGCTTTCATAAGGCATGTTCTGCATTCCAGGCAGCATCCTTGTAAATCTCCTCTGCACCCTCCCCATGGCTTCCACATCTTTCCTGTAGTGAGACGACCAGAACTGAGCACAATATTCCAAGTGGGGTCTGACCAGGGACGTATATAGCTGCAACAATACCTCTCGGCTCCTAAGTTCAATTCCCCGATTAAAGAAGGACAATGCACCATATGCCTTCTTAACCACAGAGTCAACCTGCGCAGCTGCTTTGAGCATCCTATGGACTCGGACCCCAAGATCCCTCTGATCCTCCACACTGCCAAGAGTCCTACTGTTAATACTATATTCCGCCAACATATTTGACCTACCAAAATGAACCACTTCACATTTATCTGGGTTGAACTGCATCTACCACTTCTCAGCCCAACTTTGCATCCTATCTATGCCCCTCTGTAACCTCTGACAGCCCTCCAAGCTATCCACAACACCCCCAACCTTCGTTCATTCCAAACCCCATTCTCCAATGACCACCTAGCACAAGTGATGTATCCAATTATCTAACAAGCAGATAAATATAAAAATATGTAGAATACATATTTTTAAAGTTGTCCCTTCACAAGATATGCCACAGGGAATGTGCTATAATAAGTTCTGAATATACAAAGAGTATTTTAGACTGCATTGTCTATGATTAAATGTTGATTCTAGCCATGGTTGTGATAAATGTGCTTCTTTCATACCTCCTTCTAGACCAATTGGCATATTTCCTTTGGGAAGGAAAATGTTCTTTTTCCCTTTTGTATTTACCTCCAACTGTTGAAAATCTCAGCATGAGCTTCCACAATAATTCTATCATTTGAAGGAAAACCTGTTGGTTTCTAAAAGCCTTTGTTAAAATACATTCTGCAAAAATGTTTGATGTCATATGTTCCATATATTATTCCATCTTTTTTGTGTAAAAAGGGAAGAAATGTATAACACTGACTGAGATCAGCAGCCAAATATCAATGCCCAGCTAAATAGACTTTCTTTGGAGTAATTGCTATGACTGATTCTTTTGGTTTATATGGTAATATGGATGGGAATGTGCTGTGAGCTTTTTCCGACTAACCCTCAATCATTTCTGAATCTGGTCAACGACTGTCATTAAGCTCTTTGACCTTGGAGTGCATCGCAGTCATATCATAACCAATCAATTACATATCCACATCTTTTCAGCAGGAAAGACTAAGCTGTCCAAATTCCTGCTTCTGATTACATTTGTCCCCTCCCAATCCAAGAAGAATTCAGATAATTCTATTGACCCAATGACTGGCCCTGTTGTTATCAAGTACCTCTACAATAATTATACATCAAAGCAGAATCATTCTGTTCCATATGGCTTTAGTCTATATTGTACATAACAACTGAGTTTTTTGATGTAAACCTGAGGCAATATTTTAATGAAAGGAAATATTTTTTGCTGTAGTATGTGCAAATTTCTACTCTTTCACATCACAAAAGAACATAACATCAGAAATAGGAGAGGAACGAGGCTGTTTGGCCTCTCGAGATTACTCCACCAATGAATGTGAGCATGGCTGATCTCCCATAAACACCATTTCCCTGCCTTATCTCCATTTCCCATGCATTCTTAGGTCTCCAGTAATCTATTGATCTTTGTTTTGAATGCAATCAATGACTGAACCTCCACAGCCCTTCTGGGTAACAATTCCATAGATTCAGTTCTCAACTTCAGTTGTAAATGGTCTTGCCTTTATTTTGAGACTGCGCTACTTTGCTCTGGACTCCTTAGCAAGGAAACATCCTTCCCACATCTAACCTACTAAATCTTCTAAAACCTCTTTATCTCTTAATGAGCATCTCTCTTATCCCTCCAAACTCTAGACAGTGGAGGCCAAGCCTATTCAATCTCTTGTAAATGAAGGACCTATAACCCAGGAACCATTTTGATGAAACTATTGCACATATATCCTATCTTGGGTATGGAGATCAAAAGTTACACAATACTCCAGGTGTGATCTCATTAGGACCTTAAATAATTGTAGTAAGACATACTTTTCATGCTATATGTCAATGATCTGGATGACGGAATTAATGGCTTTGTGGTCAACGTTGCGGATGATACAAAGATAGGTGGAGGGGCAGGTAGTGTTGAGGAAGCAGGGACTCTGCAGAAGGACTGGGACAGGTTGGGAGAATGGGCAAAGAAGTGGCAGATGGGATACAGCATAGGGAAGTGTATGGTCATGCACTTTGATAGAAGGAATAAAGGCGTAGACTATTTTCTAAACGGGGAGCGAATTCAGAATTTGGAGGTGCAAAGGGACTTGGGAGTCCTCATGCAGGATTCCCTAAAGGTTAACCTGCAGGTTGAGTCAGTAGTAATGAAGGCAAATGCAATACTAGCTTTCATTTCAAGAGGACTGGAATATAAAAGCAAGGATGTAATGCTAAGGTTTTATAAGACATTGGTCAGACCACATTTGGAGTATTGTGAGCAGTTTTGGGCCCCATATCTAAGGAAGGATGTGCTGGTATTGGAGAGGGTCCAGAGGAGGTTTACAAGAATGATCCCAGGATCATTGATGGCTCTGGGCCTATACTTGCTGGAGTTTAGAAGGAAGGAGGGGATCTCATTGAAACCTACCAAATATTGAAAGGCCTGGATAGAGTAGACATGGAGAGGTTGTTTCCAGTAGTGGAAGAGTCTAGGACCAGAGGGCACAGCCTCAGAATAGAAGAATGTCCCTTTAGAACAAAAAGATGAGGAGGAATTTCTTTAGCCAGAGGGTGGTGAATCTGTGAAATTCATTGCCACAGATGGCTGTGGAGGCCAAGTCATTAGGGATATTTAAAGTGGAGGTTGGCAGGTTCTTGATTATAAGGGTGTCAAAGGTTACGGGGAGAAGGAAGGAGAATGGAGTTGAGAGGGAAAAATAAATCAGCCATGATCAAATGGCGGAGCAGACTCGATGGGCCAAATGGCCTAATTCTGCTCCTATGTCTTATGATCTTTATTCTCGCACTCAAATTCTCTAGCATTAAAGACCAACCATTTACCTTCTTCATTGTTTGCTGTATCTGCATGATAGGTTTCAGTGACTTGTATGCAAGGATACCCAGACCCTTCTGAATAATAACATTTCTCAATCTTTCACCATTTAAAGAATACTCAACATTTCAGTTTTTTACCAAATAAAATAACTATTCATTTGCCATACTTTGCCCACTTCCTCAACTTATCTATATCGCCTTAAATCTTTTTACGTTCTCATAACTATTGACACTCCCATTTAGCTTCATGGTATCAGCAAATTAGAAAGTCTAATACTTGGTCCCCTCAGCCAAAGCATCGAGATGGATCATGAATAGTTGGAGCCCAAGCACTGAACCCTGCAGGAGTTTAGAAAAGTAACAAGAGGGGATTTGACTGAGACAAATAAAATCCTGAGGGACTTGACAGGGTGGATGAGGAGAGGATACTTCCTCTAGAAGAAATTTCTACAACAAGACTTCACTGTTTATAAATAAGAGGTCAACCATTAGTGACAGAGATGAGGCAGAAATCTTCCTCTCAGAGAGTTACCCATCTTTGGAATTCTCTTCCACAAAGGACAGTGGAGGTAGTCTTTAAATATTTGAAGGGAGAAGTAGATAGATACATAATAAGCAAGAGGATTCCATAGATGGACAGGAATGTGGTGTTCAGGTTAAGTCACATCAGCCACGGAGCAGGCTTGAGGGGCCAAGTGGCCTTTTCCTGCTCCTGATTCATATATTGTTTAAGCCAACCTGAGAATAAAATTCTTACAGTGGTTTATTCCCGCAGTTTGTCTTCATTCAGTTAACCAGCTATCAATCCATAGTGGTATATTACCATAGTTCCATTTATTGACCATCCCCTTCCATGGGACCTTATCAAAAACCTGAAAATTCAAATACACCATATCCACTGATTGCGCCTCATCTATTATATTAGTTGCATCCTCAACAAACTCCAGTAGATTAGTCAAACATGATTTCCCTTTCATAAATCCATAATGAATTTACTCAATCATATCATTATTTTGTCAGTGCCTCAATATTATATCCTTTATTTTAGATTCTTTATTATAGATTAATGGGGAGAAAAATCAGAAAATTGTAAGTGTGGAATCAGAAATTATTGCTTAAAGCCCTTGATGGTGTGACGAACCTGTGTAAATTTTGAAACCTATCTTACACAACAGAGATCAAAACTGTTCAGTTTTACTTTTCTGTTGAGCCTAGCAGCCATGTTCTAAAGCCTCAGTGTTCACATAATAAAAATGTAAATATCTCCATTTAATCATTTTGATGGTGTAGATCCACACTGAATTCTGCATGTTAAGCAGCTGACATATTTCAAAATGGTTTTAATCATACGGAAATCCGAACAAACTATCACTATATAATCTGTATATGATAAATATCACTCGTCTATCTGGGCTCCTAATGCAGCAATATGAATAATTTCGGAATCCTGGTATCCTGTAAATTTTATTCTCAGCAATATCATTATTTATGTTCCTCAGCTGAGCATATTCTTATTTCTGCTCTGATAACTAAAGATTAATATAAGAGACACAAAGGCACAGTGGAGTTTGACAATGTTTATCTAAACTCACTGTTGAGAGACAAATGAGTCAGACTTGTTGGTTAATATATTTATTCCATATGCAGGTCTTGGATAACGAGTTTTTCCACAGAAACATTTTCTTAATGAAGAAGTGAGTGATGAATTGGCATTTTGCCAACTCGCCATTGACTAATGATGTGATGAAGTAGTCTGCCTGCATTAATCCCTGACCTTTGCAGATCATTACCCCACAAAAATGCTGCAGGTTATCATTCAAAGACATTGTGCATAAGTTTCAGTTACTTACGTGCCTCTGATTTTTTTTTTGGAGGAAATTTACTTCTCACCTGCACTGAAGTTTGGTTCCATGAACACCAACAGCACTCCAGTGCTATGTTCAAGTAGTCATGGGGATTTCCTTTTGCCAAGCTACCTGACCCAAACATTGACCAAGCAATTCTAATATAGCTAAGAGAGTAAACCAGATAGACATTGTGGTGGAGCATCACTTCAGTCATTAACCCTCACTGAAAGTTTCATTTGCAGATTTTCTTCATTGAAAATAGCCATCCCATTGGTTAAGTCCAAGGCTCGGTTTGTGGGGGCAGTAGGTGCTGGGCTCAACTAAGCCTGTGCTGTGGCCAGGGGGAGGAGGAGGGAACAACATCAGAAATGTAGCCTGTTTATTGAATGGGAAGGTGAGTGAGGAGGATTGTTGACTTTGTTCCTTGAGTCAGAGTTATAGGGGGTAGGGGATGAGATGGTGGTGGGTTAGTGGGACAGAGGCACTGCACTGAAGATTGTGTCTGGACATGTCTTTGAGGTACGTGAATGGTGGGTTGGGAAAGTAGTTGCATTTGGATTTCGAGGCCTCCAGCTGGACATTGGCAGATTGCAGGGTCAGCAGATTGGGGTTCAGGACCTGGGCCTTGTGGGAACGTGGGGATGATGAGGATTAAAGAGTTTGTGGGAAGGTAGGGAAGACATTGCTGGGTCCCTGTCGGAGGTATATGTATCATCATTAGCCATGGGTAAGTTATCGGAAGACTGGAAGATGGCTAATGTTGTGTTCTTATTTAAGAAGGGCTGCAAGAACAAGCCAGGGAACAAAGACAGTTGAACCTAACAACTGTGGTGGAAAAGTTACTGGAGGGATTCTGAGAGATAGGATCTACCTGCATTTGGAAAGGCAAGGACTGATTAGAGATAGTCAGTGTGACGTTATGAATGGGAACTTGTGTCTCACGAATTTTATTAAGTCTTATGAAGAGGTGACCAAGAGGATTGACCAGAGAAGGGTGGCAGACATTGTCAAACAGGCAATAAAAACATCCACCAGAAATTGACAAATGGGCAGATCATGCCCCAATTGCATTATTGGGGTCAAATGTTACCTTGACTAAAGGTCTGTGTGGGATCATCTCGTGAACCTTCCATCAGACCAGTCAAGCAGGAGAGCTGTCTTCACCTCATAACAAAAGACATTATCTATCTCTTGCTTCCCCCATCTTCAGTGATGAGCCATTGTGAAAAAAACCTTCCTTGTAGCCTATGTGACTATCAGGGGCCATTCACATGGTCCCTGGATTAGTGTTGCTTGTCATCAAACTCTGGTCTGCTGGCCAGCTGACACTTTCTGCTTGTACTCAGGAGGATCCTGATGGAAATTTGACACAGCGAAGAAATTTCAAACCACCCAGTTCCTCACTGCTGAGGTTGGGATAATTTGTAAGTCTCCTCAACCCCTGACCATTTGCTTCCTACTCTCCTCATAAATCAAGTCTTCATTTTGGATTTTGTGCAGTGATTGATGATTTGTATTAATTTTTAATGAGGGCAAAATAAAGGTCTGTGTTTTGGATAGAGTGGGTAGAAAAGAAACCTGTTTTTAAAACCTAGAGATAGCTTTCTTTTCTACATTTAAGACTGAAAATTGAGGAGAATCAGACATTAGATGTGAATTCTGAGGCATATGCTTTATGACATAAAACTGTAGGAAATCCATTACCTGCACAGTATGTTATTTCAGCCATGTGTGGGAGGGGGCAGCGGAAGAAGGAACAGGAGAATTACTCTGTTGTCTTCATTTGCATAAGTCTTCCAGCTAAGTAGAGTGAGGCATTCTTTCAATTCTACTCAGAAGACCCCTTGTCAATGCTTCAAGCATATTCCCTAATGATGATATTTTACAAGGTTTCACATTGACACTATGGAGATAAATGTATCTTTATCTTGACAAATCAAGAAAGGAATGAAAGACATGTTTCTCCTACTGAATATTATACACAGGCAACATAACTAGTACTGACATCAACACTTTTGTAGTATTTAAAGTCACAAGAAGATTTTGAAATATAAATTATTTTCAGGAACGGCAGTATTGCCCACTATTGTCAGTTTCATACTGGGTACTGGTGAATGGAAGACAACAACTAGAGTTAAGGTGATTATGAGCACATTGATTTTTTTTATAGGATGTAAAGATAGAATGTGATGAAATGGAAAAAAAGTGGAATAAATTGAGGGGGAGAAAACACATTCAAACAAATGAATCTCAGATTTTGAAGTTTGGAAGGAAGTCTGAAACAACAGGACCGAATGAGCAGCCAGTGAGAATGAGAATGAGTAGAAGGAATGGAAAACAAGACAATAGCAACTGCTGAAAGACCAGATGGAGAAAAGAACCAAGAGATATGTGCCAGTGTAGTTTGTCAGTGAGGATAAGTTTTAAAGCTCATTTGCTGACAGATCTAGACTTCTAAGGTTAGATGCTGAAGATGCAAAGCTTATTATGGGTGAAGGCATAAACCTCAGATTAGGTCTTTTACAGGAAAGTGACAATTATTTTACATATATTCAAGATTTAAAACTTTTCTTGTTAAGCAAGTGAAGAAAACCAATACAGCTTTTATTTCCTTCCTACAAATCCTGTTAGCTTTAATCTCTGAATACCAGAGCAGAAGAAATAAGAGCAGACAAGTTATATAGGTTCTGAGCCTCCTTCCATATTCATTATGTCTGTTCTTTTACCTCAATAAATTTCCATCTTTATTCCCATATCCTCAACTTTCATGAAGATGATACACGATTATATGAAGCAGTAACACTTTAATTTACTCCTTTTTTGATGTCATTATTTTAGTTGTGGTTTGTGAACTTGAGGTCCTGAGTTTTGCTCCAAAACCTCATTCTCCACTTAAACTGCATGCTGTAAGTAAGTCTCTCCTTATGTGGCTTAGACTATAACCAACCAAGCAGGTTAATTAAAAATAACATAATAAGCAATACAGCAGTTTGCACTATTTTACAGATATTGTGATTCCTATTTTCAGTTCAGGTTCAGAAACGATTGAAGATTCTGAATCTGGACTGGTGTTCATGCAAGAGCTATTGAGAACATGGACACAACAACTAGCAATCAAGAGTTCCCTTTACTATTACAACCTTGCCTAATCACTTGGATTCCAGGAGTGAAGGGACTGAGTAACACATTATGGAAGGTCCAGAAGGCTAAGTTTCCCAAAGGTTCAGGTCATCTGGGTGAATTGTCTCAACCTGAAACATCAACTGTCCATTTCTCTCCACAGATGTTGCCTGAGCCATTGAGTTTCCCCAGGGTTTGTTTTTTGCTCCATATTCCAGCATCTGCAGTCTCTTGTGTCACCTAGTTAATCAAGAAACCTTGGTAGAAATTGTTTTTGTATTTTAAAAGGATTTAAAGCAGCATGGCATGTCACCCTTATCGCTGTTCATAAAAGATCAAGGACTGAGAAATTCATTCCCACACTCCAAACAAAATACAGTGCTGTGCTCTAAAAACAGAAAATGCTGGAAACACTTGGCAAGTCAATCAGTATTGATGGAAAGAGAAACAGAGTTAACACTTCAGGTTGAACAGCTTTTGCTGATCCTGATGCAGTGTCTTCAACCTGAGTTGTTAACTTTTTTGTCTTTCCACAGATATTGTCTAACCCACTGGCTGCTTTCTTTTCATCTGCAGTTTGTTTGTATGATATTTAAAGTCAGTAGACCAATTTTCCATACAACTTCTTTACATCTATCAAGAAATTTGTTTCCTAATTTTTTCAATGGATTTTTGTTCTCTTTTGCATTGTCTTACTGATGTAAATTTCCACAGGTGATGGAAACGATAGTGGAGCAACAAACTCACATAAACAATAGTTCAGCCTCACTGTTCTGAAAAATTACCATTCTTATTTACTCATACAACAGCCAAGTTTTGCCAGCCTTATTTCCCCTGAAACTGTGCTAATTAAAGGGCAAATAACCATTCTGTACTCTTACGTCCTCAGCAAAGTCTGCAATCTCCTGCGACCTCACTTGTGTGTCTTCACTGCATTGCCCACAGAGATAAGAATCACAGTTACTCTCCGCTTCCTAGGCTCAGGATCATTCTGGCTGCTGATGCTCTCTGCCAGATCCCATTTGGTGCTCACTGCTCTGTTCGGGAGGACACACAGACTCCAGACATAAAAGAAAGGAAGTTCATCTACTTTTCCTTGAGCCTTTAGAGGTAGGTAGAGTATGCACAAGCAAATGCCTGGATTAGAAGCTTCCCTGAAGTGCAAACATTCATATATTACACTCATACCCTTACAAAGATCGTCCTTGCTCTCACCTGCCAAAAACAACATGCTTCCTGCTGGTACAATTCTGAAAGAGCCTGTCATCTAGATTCCAACACTCTCATGGAAAATTTTTGCTCCAGGGAAAAGCTAACACCAAAACACTCACCAAAAACTCAAATTTCCTGATGGATGCAAAGGTACACAGAAATGAGCATGATATTTTTCTGCTCCAAATTAAGACAAATTTCAACTGCACAGCATTGTTTTTTGCAGTTGTGCAAACAGATAGGTTAAATATATATTTGCCCATGCAACACTTGAAATAAGATGAATGTGGTGACCAGAGCCTTTTCCATGGTATTCTAATAAATTGACTTTGTGGAATGAAATATAATGAAACCCATTTGTCACAAACCACTTCTTCATGTTAGGCTAGATTTTATGATCCATGTTATTTTAACACACCAGAAATAAAACATTTCAGATAAATAGGCAATCAGAAAACTCAGACCTTGGCGCTTTGACTTTGTGAGTGCCTTGATTCCTGTAACTATGCTGCTGAGATACGCTACATATTTTTCTGACTACCATGGTGTTCCTTCCCAGAGGAATTTACACAGTAATTTAAACTGGTTAAGTCTGTTTTCCCAGGCAGAATTTTATTTTGCACTACTTCAATGAGAATCAAGCACCTGAGTGGGTGTTAAAGGAGGAAGAGGATGCTTGAGACTCATGTGACATTAACACCCTTCTGCACAGAATCAAGGAGTCACGTCTGTGGGCCTGCCATAGACTGGGAGAATGAGGATAGAGAAGTAGCAATTTTACTGCCTGAGGGGTAACCTGGTGGGCTTAAACACATGCCTGTTGCAGAAATTATCCAGTGTCCTTCCTTCTGTTTCCATGGAATGAAAAAAAAATATCTGCAGATCATTAGCGGAGACTAACGAGCAAAGGGAAAGGTTTCAAACTAAAATGGCAAAAATCTAATTTAATTGAGTGAGTCGCTGCTGAGAAGTCAAGGTTACCTGCTCCAACCATGACTTTGTAACTTATTGAGACAAGGCATAAAGAGTAATATAATGAGGTTCATACTGCTGTGATGTCCAAGGTTAATGTCAGAATAAAAGATTGCAATTGAGTGTACGGGAAGTCCAGAACTAGGTTAAATTCAGGAGGGGAAAAAAATGACTGCTGGATCCAGCTCAGCACATTGACTTCTGGATTTTACTGTGGCCCACTGGGTTGTACACAGATAACTTTCTCACACTTCTGAAGGCAAGCTGGTTGGCCACGAAGGTATCATTCAGTGAACACATGCAGTTGAAAGCCTTTCAATGTGAATTTAGATTTCCCTCCAACGTCATGCCTCCAACTCTTTCTGAGTTTCCCAAGGCTTAGGAAACTCACCAATGAATAGGATGTGAATCTCAAGCCCCCAGATCACAGGGGTTTAAAACAAAATCAGAGTGCCTAATCTCAGTATTGGCAGTTTGCTCTGGCAATTGTTTAGTAGTGAATTCTCATGTTTATGAGAGTCTTATGGAAGGTTGATTGTCAAACAGATACCAGTGATGTAGGAGACTCCAGGGATGTTTTGATGGAACACAAGAAGGAAAGAAAAGAGGAGCAGGAGTAGGTTACCAGGCCCCTCAAGTCTGCCCCACCATTCAATATGATCATGTCCGATCTAGGCAAGGCCTCAACTCCTTTCTGCCCTCAATTGCCCTCAATCCGGAATCTTTCAAAAGTGTATCCACTTCCATGTTATATACTTCTTATGATCTAGACACCACAACGTTCTGCATAGGGAATTCCAGAGATTCATCTCCTTTGATGAGGAGAAATTTCTACATATGTAGGGTTTAAATGATTGGCCCCTTTTCTTGCAACAATGTCCCCTTGTTCAAGGTACACCCACATCTTGACATCTACTCTGTCTGTCCTCTTACGATATTAAATGTTTAAATAAGATTTGCCCTCATTCTTTGAAACTGCAAAGAATATAAACCCAACCTGTTTAGCCTCTCTTGATAGGATATTCACCAGGTGAATCTCCTTTAGACTGTCATCAAAAGAGGGAAAAAGTCACTGTGTTAGGATTAGTAAGTACATTGGAGGGGTAGATGCACAGCGGACAGGCTGAGGAGTTCTAACAGGAGTAATGCTCCACCAGGATGAAGTTTTCGCATCAGGAGGCAATTGCCTTCTGCAGTTTCCAAGAAGTCCACATCACTTGTGTTATGTTTGTTCTCCATCAGGAGACAAACTTGGTGTGGGTTTAGCATCTGAACATTTATTAAAACAACAAAACAACAACAGGCTGCATCAGACTTGCAACAGGAAGGCTGGCTGCTTTACCAGCTCTTTCCAGCCACTTCCTGTTTCCCCCATGTGACCCCTTGCATTGCGTGCTGGGAACTGTAGTTCTTTATGGTAACTACATAATAACACAACTTGCTCTACCGGGGGACGCTCAGCTATCTATGGCTGTGAGGGTCACCAATACTCTCAATTTTCTTCCTGTTATTCCTTCCAGGACATTACTGGGGACATCACAAAGGTGTCTTGACTTAAATGACATAAATATATAATACAAGTCATCTGTTAAATTATAGTTATGCAGACTCAAGGGTCATCCATTTAAAGTGAGATGAGATAAAGCATTCTTTTCAGAGTTATGAGGCTTTGAAACTCCCTTCCTCAAAAGGAGGTAGAAGCAAGGTATTTGACTCTTTTTAGATCTAAATAGATGCTTGATATGCAAGGTAGTGAAAGGTTACTGGGGTCTGCAGGGATGCAGAGTTGAGGTTATAATCAGATTTTATTGAATGACAGAGCAGGCTTTATGAATTATTTTTCTGGTGAAAGTCATCATTTCAACTTAAATCCCACCAGCACCCCATCACGATCCTATTGCCTTTGCAATTTTGTTTGTTTTTTTTGTCTTTACTTGTGAAATGTCCTGTGAATGCTTACAGTATGTCCTCCTCTGCTGTGCAATGATCACTAGGATGCAGAACACCACATTCTGGAGATCCATACAGACAAGTACTGAAAGCTGCCTCATGACCTAAAGTACAACTTCAACACGTCATAGAAGCAATTCTTTTTCACTCCATGATGCCGAGTGATAAGGTGTCTTCCAGTCGAGTCTGATTGGTGAGGATCATCAAAGGGGTCATGGGGCAGCTTGAAAATGAGTATTCCTTTCCTCCTCTTAATTGCTGCCTGCCATCCTCCCTCAGTTGATGAAACAGCCCTTAACTCCTCATGCACTTTTTGCATATCTCCCCAGCTGATTTCAACCTGCACTGGCATTAGTCATAAGTAAGATAACAACCTGAAATTCAGAATGCAACCTTAAAGAAGATCTGGAAGTGGTGCTGATCAATGAATTCCATGTGATGTTAAGAGGAAAGTATATTTTAAAAATTAACATTTTTCCAAAGAGACATGGGCATACTATTCATGAAGTAGAATTTATCAACCTTGGCCTTCCTACCACTCTTATATGGTGCAACAGATACAGCTTCATCAAAGGTAGAGGCAGACTGCTTAGATCGCAGTTGTGGCTGCTAAAATAATTTTGATACAAGCCGTCTGGGTTTCAAAGCTCATGAAGGCTTGCACTGTACTCGTGAAGAGATAGTCTGGGCTGTTGGGAGTTGAGGTGTCACACCAGGGACCACCAATGTTGGGGGCGAGAAACAACAATCCTTTATACCTAACGTCCTATCGCACTTCTCCTGGGCCATGCTTCTCCTGTAAATCAGCCTGGTGAAGATCAGAAGCGTAGAGTAATTCCATGCATATGGTATATCATCCTGTGATGGAGGAGTGCATTGATATCCAAAGTGGGTGGCTTTAATCATATCCTGCTTGGATTTATTTCAGAACTATTTTTGAAATTCCATGAAGGTGGTCGTTCTTCCAATTCCCTGCACCACCAATCCATTATTGATCATATCACACTAAAAACACAGAATCATGGAAGAAAGCCATTTGGTCATTGTGTCTGTGCTAGCTGGAAAAGAGCTTTTGAGCCTAATGCTACTCTAGCACTAGGTCCAGAGACCTGCAGGTCACTGTCTTCAAGTTGACATCCAAGTACTGTTTTGGAGTGATGGGGTTTCTGCTTCTACCACTGTTTCAGGCAGTCACTTCTAGAGACTTGTCCCTGATAGAAAAACTTTTTCCTCAACTCTTCTCTAATCTTTCTATCAATTGCTTTAAATCAATGCCATCTAGTATTTCCTCAGCCTCTGTTTCAAAGAACATGACCTTAGCTTGTCCAACTTGTCCTTCTATTCCCAGCAAGGTCTTGGTAAATCTCCTCTGTAACCTCTCCATCAAAACTCATCCTTCCTGTCATGTGGTGACCAGAACTGCACATGGTACTCATGCTGTGATCTAACTAATGCTACAAACAGTACTCACATAATCTCCCCGCTCTTATACACCACTGCTTTAGATTCCTCAATGCTTTCCACCTTTATGGAACGTTTGCTTCACATACCTTACCTTTTTAAGTTACAGATTCACCTCTCGCCTTCTTTTTAACAATCAACCCCAAGATTCAGCAGCAGTGCCCAGTTGACAACTCGCAAAATGCCAGATGGCAGAATTCTCTTGCAGACATCTCCTTATGCTGGAAGAAAAATACAATGATGCTGGAGGAACTCAGCAGGCCAGGCAGCATCCGTGGAGAAAAGCAGGCAGTCAACATTTCAGGTCAGGACCCTTTTTTTGTCCTGACCAGAAACCTTGACTGCCTGCTTTTCTCCACGGATGCTGCCTGGCCTGCTGAGTTCCTCCAGCATCATCCTGTTTTTCATCTGGATTCCAGCATCTGCAGTCCTTTGTTTCTCTCCTTACGCTGGAAGACCAACAAATTTCAGGCAGATCAATGCCCATCTTTAACCAAGTTGATGATCTTTCAGCAGCAGTTGATATTTGTCTCAGTATGAATCCCTGGGATCTACCCAGAGATCTCAATGCCCTTTGTTATGCTGCTGCTTGGGTGAACTACAACAAGGACAAATACATCCTTTTCTAGACCTCCTTGACAAATACAGTCCATGAGATGGTGGATGATCATGTCATCCACATCACAACTACCTCAAGGGTAGCGAGCGGTGGGAGCCAGATTCCTGCTATGCAGGATAGATCTTACAGGGAGGTGCCCTCTCACTGCCAGTCTTGGTGCTTGTTTGTGAGATCTGGTGATGTGGAATTCAGCCAAGTGACTTTGACAGTCTGCTCAGGAAACCATTGTGTCCTTCTTTTGTAGAGTCTGCATGATGTTCCTTGCTTACCACTGCCTGGCGGACTTGCGGTCACAAGTGTTTTTCTGCAGAAACTTTTCTACAAAAGACAGGCAATGTGGCAACATCTAACTGAATGAAACTTTGTGTAGCAACCAGGCCAGCCCCATCCTCCGTAACACCAGGGACAGGCAGAAGCTCAGAACATCATGTCACTTGTTTATGGCTCAATGCAGCCACATACAAAAGAGGCCATCAGATTGAGGCCATGTTAGATGTGCTTTTCCACCCATTCTCCAAAGATTTGTACATCACAACATGACAAACGCAATTTATTCTGGATCTCCAGGTGAAACGGCACATGGCTTGGGGGCTGCCATCTAAGCAGCATATGGGCGACACCTGTGCCAAGTACAGCAACCCTGAGACCATGTGACACCTGATACCCAGATCCTTGCACAACGGCAAATGGGAGCACTGCTCCCACATTTCCAGTTTCTGTTTCACCTCAGTTTCTTTTACCGACTTGTTAGGATCAGCAAACTGCTTGGACGATGAAAGGAAATTCTGGTACACTGCTTTTCCTGCCACATTTATTGATTATTGTGGCAGGTTTCTTCTTCCATTGCAAGTATTTCTCTTCTGATTGACAACAACAGTAATTCCAAATCATTAAATCTGGGTCTTTGTTCTCTGCAACCTTTCTCACCATGTTTTGAATCTTCCAATTTCCAGATCTACATTTTCCTTTTAAGCTGTGGACAAGATCATTTCATGGTGGCTATTGTACAACTCAGATGCTAAAACTTCTTTCCTTTATCTAGCTGAAATTGGTGATTCCGTATCATTAACTTAACTTCTAGTTTCATCCTTCGTCAGACTTTCCTTCCCATACCTTGCTTGGAGCTTGTTCTCTTACTAATGTTAGGGCCAATGCATGTAATTAAGGAGATAATAAATGGGTTATGTTTCAAGACTTTTTGCCCATTCAATCCAGGAGGAATATGGGGTAATTAATATTAAGATTTTCTATTAAATTAAATATAATTCACAAGGGATTAAGTTCACAGAATGGACAAGTTCTGGGAATGCAAATTAGATTCAACTGAAGCGTCTGTCCACAATGTTTCTGAATCTGCTCCCACATGCTTTTGAGATGGAGGTTTGTTAACACTTTCTAATGAAGAAATTGCGTGTTGTTTCGGACTGACTTCAGTTAAGCTGCATGAGAAGGTAGAGAAGATTTACAGAGAGAAGGTTGTGTTGGGTGGGAGGAACACAGGAGGAAAATAATTGCATTGATTACAATAGCTTCCAACTTTCCTTTCCACTAATGAGATTATTTTCATCAAAACAATGAAGATACTTCTGAAACGTTTCTGAGCTCTGCCCCAATCACTCTATTTGTTGCAGAGTAGAAACATAAAGTATGGTAGCGGATACTGATACATTCTATTTTCATGAATCTGTCTTCTTTAAGTATAGGAAGTGAAAGTTTTTGAGAAGAATTTAAACTGGATTAGAAAAGACTTGATATTTTGGAATAACAACCATTGTTGGCAATCCACAGCAAATTGAACAACATCTGAGAAGAAAAGTAGGTTGATGTTATAGCTGTAAACACCTGAACAGAATCTTTTGCAAATCTCATTTCTCTCCACACTGCTGAAAGGCATGTTGTGCTTTTGACTTGGCTTCCAGCATTGTTTTTTTTAAGTCATAGATAAAAGGTCAGAAATTTAGGACTGATATGAGGAGAAATTTATTCACTCATCGCCAAAATATTGAAAGTGAAACATACTTCAGAAAATTTAGTTTGAAGCTACAATTGTTCAAGGGATTGTGAAGCTTTGGAATCTTCTACCCCCCAGAAGGCTATGGATACAGTATTTGCATTCAAAGCAGAGCTATATAGGGTTTTGGGCACCAAGGAAATGAAAAAATTTAGTTGATGGATATCTTTTGCAACAATCTTATCGAACAGTTGAAAGTCTTCTCGGTCCTTATAGCCTACTTCTTCTGCTCTTAACTTTTTGTAAGTTAGTGCTAAGGTAATTTCACAATCGTGTACTCCCTTGGGGTAGCTGAATTGCAGGGAGTTTAGTCAGATATACAGTCAATCCAGTTCATTCACTGGTGCTTCCTTCAAACATAACCCTCCACTGGGAATGTACGGCTGCAAAATTTGTCTACCACACATAACTTAGTAAGTTTTTCAGAATTGTCTGGATCCCACATCTCAAGGACTTCATCTGGTTCAGCCCACCACCACCTTCTCAGGGGCATCTAGGGATGGGCAATTAAATGCTGGCTCAGCTTGTGAAGCCCACATCCCTTGAATGAATATCTGTTTTAGAAAAAAACCTTGTCATGACCACAGCATTAAACCTTATCCATTTGTCTTCACACCTCCTGGCAGAAGAATCATGAATTTCCATGGACTATCTGATAACTGCAAACTTTTTCTGAATCCAGTTCATGAGCTACCCTGCGGGTAATTTTTCCTTTTTGTTTTACAATCTGCCCTTGAATTGGGTACCATGGGCATTCTTCCTTTCAATAATTTTCCAAGATGCTGGGAATATCATCAAATTTGGTTCCACTTGATAGTAAGATTATTTGATCTTCAACTCATTTTGGGAGCAGCTCATTACAATAACATCTTCAATTGTATTATTCTACAACACAGTTTTCGTTTCTGACCACTCTTGTCAGTGTAGTCTGATAGATTGGATATGCTTCATAATCACATTTATGGCAAATAGATGTCTTATTTCCAAAGCAATCAACAACATCTATTTTCTAGATGTTTCCCAGATGATTCCTTGTACAAAAACCTGTGGGATCTGCAATATCTGTATTTCCATAATCTTCAATGATGTTGCTTCACTTATTTTACAAAAGGTTTTAATTTTAGACAACCTCTACCATGTCATGTTTATTTTTATTTAATTTGCTCTGATTGTAAGTGCTGTAATGTGCATAAGATTGCCTCTGAATTACTGTTGGCCCCAGATTTTGAATTGTTGGAAGCAGTTTCTTTCTTCCTTCTGAAAGCATTATGTTTGAATGTATATCAAGCAAATTATATGATGGGGAAAGAATCTGTTGAATGATACTGTCCAGGACACGTGAGGTCCTAATAAAGACACAGCCATCTGAATGGCAGGGACTGGATTTGATGACGCAACAACCTGGACGTCCCTGGATTTTTTGCAAGTGTTCCACTCCACTAAGTTGCATGCCCACTCAATGTCACAAATTCAAGCTCTGTTAAGCTCACTACACATTCAACCAGTGTTGGACTGCATCCGAATGAGTTTGACCTTCAGGCCATGTTCAGAGGATAGGTGTAAGAAAAACTACCTAGAGTAGTGCATGATTTTGATCTGCTGCTCCTCCATGCACTACTTTACAAATAAACCACTTTCCAAAACTGATTAACCAGTACATTCCAATGATAAACTGTGAAATGATTATGCTAATACTGCTAACAGTCATTTGCGGACAGCACTACTTTGTCACAGATTTCAAATTGAGAAGCTTCTAAATTTATTCATCTGTTGAAGTCTCTGAAAATACCAATTAGGTTGTTTTCCAAAAGGAAGGAAAACAGGAAATTCAAATGACAATTTTGACATTAATGATAATTTCCCAAGATTAAATGGGTTTTAGTTTCCAATCTAGATTTCTGTAGGTGACATCAAGTTGTTTCCTTTTTGATTGTCTAATAAACTATACGGAAAGAAAGGAAAGTAGAAAGAATTTTTTTGGTAATGTGTCTTTTAATACAATATCTTTTTTATAGAGTGTATTCAAGACAAAGGTTGACAGACATTTAATCTACAAGGGATTGAAGCGAGAGAGAGCAGGAAAGTGGTGCTGAGGCCAAGATGGACGAGCCACAATCATTTAATTGATGGAGCAGATCCAAGGTCCAAATGGTCTGTTCCTGCACCTGTTTCTTATGTTTATTATTAACAATCTCACACTGTTATGAAGTGCTTTACAGCCAGTGATTATTTCTGAAGTGTAATTACTCTTACAATAACAAAAACACAGCAATCAATTTGGCCACACCACACTTCCACAAACAGCAATGTGTCAATGACCAGATTACCCTGTTTACTAATATTGATTCAGAGAGAAATATTGCCCAATCATTGGGGATAATTCCCATGCTCATCCTTGGAATAGTGTTATGTGATCATTTACTTCCAGCTGAAAGTGCAGGCAGGATCTCAGATGAAAGTTATAGGTGAAAGATGGCACTTCCAACAATCAGGCATTCCCTCAAAACTGCACTGGAGTGCCAGCCTAGATTTGTGTGGACAGATCTCTGCAGAAATCCATCATTTTGTTTTGAATAACTTCCTTTGTCTGTGTCTCTCAAGGTAATTTTCAACTTCCTTTTAATTTTAGCATTCTTCACAAGTAATTAACCAAAACAGTACTATAAAAATAGAGCTGTATGCATACTTCCAAAATTGCATTCCTTTTACATAGAACATTACAGCACAGTACAGGCCCTTCAGCCCACAAGGTTGTGCTGACATTTTATCCTGTTCTGAGATCTATCTAACCCTTCCCTCCCACATAGCCCTCCATTTCTCTATCATTCATGTGTCTATCTAAGAGTCTCTTAAATGTCCCTAATATATCACAACCTCTGCAGGCAGTGTGTTCCATGCACCCACCACTCTGTGTAAAAAACTTACCCCTGACATCCCCCTTATACCTTCCTGCAATCACCTTAAAATTATACCCCCTCATGTTAGCCATTGTGGCCCTGGGAAAAAGTCTCTGACTGTGCACTCAAGCCCTAGCTCACTCAACCTATCCTCATAAGACATGCTCTCCAATCCAGGCAACATCCTGGTAAATCTCCTCTGCACCCTCTCTAAAGCTTCCACATCCTTCCTATCATGAGGCGACCAGAACTGAACACAATACTCCAAGGTTTCCTCCCACGTCCCAGACATGGGCAGGTTGGTAGGTTAATTGGCCACTGTAAATTGCTCCCTAGTGGGTGGGTGAGTGGTGAAATCTAGGGGGAGGTCAATCGAAATGTGGGGAGAATAATATGGGATTCGTGTAAGATCAGCGTAAATGGATGGTTGATGGCCAGCACAGACTCGATGGGCCAAAGGGCCTGTTTCCCCGCTCTTTTTGTCTAAAACTGCTCACCTCATCCTGTTGCGCCTAACCTTGATAGACTTCCAAAAGCACAGAGCAGAGTAAATGGTGGTTAATTGTGGGTGTGGACTTGGTGTCTTGAAGGACCTGCTTCTGTGCTCTATCTCTCTGTGACTCAATGTCATCCTCTGTACAGACTGACCATCTCTGAGCAGTCAATGTGTGATCCATCCTCTGCCTGCACTTCATCTCTTGTCACAGACATTCTGGATCCAGCTCACAGTCACCCACATAAAGCAACCTTTGTATGACAGACCATTCTCAGTTGTAACCAGTCCCGGTCTCTCTGAATGAGTCTTTATGTCAGACAAGGGACTTTACTAGACAGAAGCTGGTTGTTAATGGAAGTCACTTTCCTTCTCCAGTCAAAAGCTCAGTAAAAATCTGATGCCAATGAAGGGAAAGAAGACACACAGAAAAAAAACGATAATTGTAGCTTCATTAGAAACTAGAATCCTATCAGGAAAAAAAACAAGAACAAATTATAAGGGGTGATGGTGGGGTGTGGTGTTGGGGCAAGTTGCCTGCAAAACCTTTCCAAAAAGTCCTTCAGACAGCTGGTCCATACAAAGCCACATTTGCACCTGGTTTCCAATAATTTTGTGAAAGTTCTCCATTGAAATTCCACATAGACTGAAGCTTTCCATGGCTCCTTTACCTGTTCCTCTTAATATTTAGTAATGAAGCTCCCATCTGAATCCATCTCAAACTTCCAGCACCAACTCTTATGTCTGACCAAAAGATGCAATGGAGCAAGTCGGTATTTGCAAGTCCTCCCCCTGCCAGAATTCGTGGCCCATTGACATCAAACAGAAAATGTTGGAAAAACTTAGCAGGTCAAGCAGCATCTGTATACAGAGAAACAGAGTTAATGTTAGATTGGGAGTGGGATCAAGAAAGAAAGTAAAAGGCAACAGGAAGCACAGGATCACACTTGCAAACTGAATGGACATGTTCTGCAAAGCCAGTCTGTGTTTGGCCTTTCACATTGTGATTACTAAATGCAGTATTTTGAATTGGAAAAAGTGCAAGTAATTTACTGCTTCACTTGGAAAGAGGGTTTGCATTTTTGAACAATGGAGGAGGTAAAAGATCAGGTGTGACATCATCTGCAGTTGAATGGGAAGGTGTTACATAGAACATAGAGCATTACAGCACAGTACAGGCCCTTTGGCCCAGAATGTTGTGCCGACATTTTATCCTGCTCTAAAATCTATCCAACGCTTCCCTCCCACATAGCCCTTCATTTCTATATCATTCTTGTGTCTCTTAGATAGAGTTTCTTAAATGTCCCTAATGTGTCTGCCCCACAACATCTGCCGGCAGTGCATTCCACGCACCCACCACTGTCTGTGTAAAAAACACTTACCCCGACATCCCCCTTATATCTTCCTCCAATCACCTTAAAATTATACCCCTTATGTTAGCCATTGTCACCCCGGGAAAAAGAGCGGGTTGTGAGAAAGGGAGTGGGTACTGATGCAGATGAAAGAGTGGAACAAATTGTCCTGGAGGGAGGAGTCCCAAGAATGCTGGTAAGAGAGAGAGTAAGATGTGATTGGTGTGACATCATGCTGGAAGTTTCAAAAATGATGGAAAGTGATCTATTCAAAATGGATGGTGGTGGGTTTAAAGGCAAGGATGAGAGGAGCTCTATCTTTGTTGTGGGAGGAAGGAAAGGGCAGAAATTGTTCAGAAACTATTCAGGGCCCCGTCAACTATGGTGGAGGAAAGCCACGGTGAGGAACATATGGAAGCTTTGCTGTAGAAAGAGACATCATCAGAGGAGAAAAGAATGGGGTTCTTCAGGAAACAGGGTAGGTGGAGTGTAGTCAAGGTAGCAGTGAGTGGCCATGTAGGGGGTACTTGTCACTAAAAGTATCCCATGGAATCAATGTGGAGAAGGTAAGAAAGGGAAGGGAATGTAAAAGTGAAAGCAGGAGGGAAATTGGTAGCAAAGGAAATGAAACTTTTGAGTTATTTTGTGAGCAGAAAGCTGTACTGTCATTAATGTAGCGGTTAGCACAATGCGATTACAATGCCAGCGACCCGGGTTCAATTCCGGCCACTGTTTGTAAGGAGTTTGTATGTTCTCCCTGTGCCTGCATGGGTTTCCTCTGTGTTCTCCGGTTTCCAAAGACATATGGGTTAGGAAGTTGTGGGCATGCTATGTTGGCGCCGGAAGCGTGGCAACACTTGCGGGCTGCCCCTAGAACACTCTATGCAAAAGGTGCATTTCAGTGTGTGTTTCGATGTACATGTGACTAATAAAGATATCTTATCTTATCTAACATACTGGAAAAAAATAACTATTCAGGGGGCCTGAAGAGTTATGAAACAAGGATTGTCCCATATATCACACACAGAGACTGGCATAGCTTGGACCCATATATATTCCCAAAGCCACACCTATATTTAGAGGGTTATTTCAGGTATTCAGCATCTACAATACTTTGATTTTAGTTTGTTGTCCCCTGGCTAGTCTCTTGTGGCTTCTATTGTTCTGTGAAAATGGAAATCTTACGGAGATGTTGGGAACATGAATTAAGAAAGTTAAATATTAAATAAGTAACACACATACAGAAAGAGGACTGCTTTTTAATTTCAAATCACCCACCTCAGTCTGAACAATGGCAAATATCCCCTGCTGTCCAACACCGTTCCCAGGGCCCCAGCCAGCTAGACTGAATTTAGGTGGTTTCTTTAAACTGATGTTCATGTTGCAGTATAAGTAAATGAGTTTACATGGAGAATTAAAGGTCAGGTTCCCCTGGATTGAACTATTTCTCATTGACGTAAGGTATTCAGAATAGACTTTCTTCAAAACTGCATAAAACACAAAGGGGATAAAGCTAATCAACAACTATGCATTTTTGAAGTATCTTAAATGATATGTGCATATTTAAGGTGAAATTTAATTTAATCTATTGTATAGGTGATCTTGAATGGGGTGATCTTCTAACTAGTCTGTGAGAATATATAAGATGCGGGAACTAAAATGTTCATAAAATCATACCTTTACCAAAGTGCAAATTGGCCTAGTGGTGAATCTGATTCTTTGTGCAGTTTAAACCTTTTGAGCATTCGTAATGATGAAAGTGTTTCCCTCAGTGCAAAAGCATTTCACCTGGGCACATGCAGAGCTCTTTTGGAACTGACCTCCCTGCTGTCCCCAAAATATATGCAGTCAGCAGTATAACTGCAGTCTAAGCTATCCCCATTGCTGACAGCTGGTTCATGGATTATCAGACTCTGCAGTAAAATTACAGAATTTATTTTCAGAATGCTGCCCAGAAGCAATTGTGCAAGAACACCTAGGGTGCAAAATCTTCTATTTTAATATAACTTGCTTGATATGGTAAATTTTTGAATTATTTTCCCCTTACAGCAAGTCTCTTACAAATTGAAATGCAGGTGTAGAAATAAAACTGCATATCCAATTTACCTTTTTTTTTGCTCTTCAAATTATATCTCAAGGAATTTATTAAGGCTGATCCATTTTATTCATTTTATAGTTGATGTCTTACAATATGCTCAACCTCAAAAGCCTTGAAAGCCAGGAGAGATTTTGCCAGTGCTTGCAGAGTCATTTGAGCAATCTGAATAAGAAGAATGATTAATGAGAGGGCCCTTGAACTAGCACAAGAAAAGGAGAAATGTTATGCTCATTTTGATGAGAAGAGTACCATAGCATGGGCATTAGCTGAGAGTATTACGGCACATCATTACTGCCTGGTAAAGTTGATGGCAATGGATCAAAAGTGAGGTATAATTGTATAAGAATAATGTGGTGAAACATGTAGGAGTAACTTTAGGATGTCATACAAGGAACCATAAAATGGACTGTGTGAGCATCAGCATCCAAATAGAATTAGTGAAGAATGAGAGAGAAAAATAGAGTCAAAATTGCGGAATCCCCTTGCATTGTCTTTGGAATAAAGTTAGGTCATATCATAATGTTACAGAGACCTAAAGCAATTTCAGCCCATGATAAAGCAGTCTGCAAAGGTTGTCATTATTGCTTCTCTAAAGAATGAACTGAGGATTTTTCAACCATTCCTCCAATTCATACTGACCTCCAGCTTCAGTAGACAAGGGGAACAGTATGCCAGAAAATCAGATCAACTCAGCCAATCGAGCAGTATCTGGGAAAGAAAACCAGTTAACATTGCGAGGTCAGCAATTCTTCCTCCAAAATTGAGGGAAGAGAGGGAAGTTTTACTGTTTTCAAAGCAGCTCTGGGGGGAGGAGTGAGGTGTAAGATAAAAGACCATATGGAGATAGGTTAAGTCAGATCAGGTGATAAGAAGCATTTAATAGAAACAAGGCAAGAAATGGATGCAAGAAAAATAATGGGAAATATGAGAGAACAGGTTACCTCCACTCTTCATAGAGTCATACAGCATGGATACAGGCCCTTCAGCCCAATGAGTCTATGCCGACCATGGTGTCCACCCACCTTGTTCCCAATTTCCTGTGTTTGGCCGATTATCCTTCTAAGCCCCACCCTTGCATGTACCTATCTAGTGCTGCTTAAGTGAAACTATTGTACGTGCTTAAACCATTTCTTCAGGCATCTTGTTCCATATACTCACCACCCTCTACGTGATAAGTTTGCCCCTCAAGTCCCTTTTAAATCTTTCCCCTCTCACTCTAATCCTATGCCTTCTAGTTTTTGGACTCCCCTACCCTGGGGATAAGACTGCTACCATTTACCTTACTCTATGTCCCTCATGATTTTATAAACCTCTATTAGATCACCCCTCATTCTCCTACGTTCCAAGGAATAAAGACCTAGCTTGGCCAACCCTCTCCCTGTAGCTCAGGCCCTCTTAATGCTGGCAACATCCTCAAATCTTTTCTGAACCCTTCTTCCAGTTTTAATCACATCTTTCCTATAACAAGGGTTACCAAAACTGTGCACAGTACTCCATATGTGGCCTCACCAATGACTTAAACAACTGCAACATAATGTCCCAACTCCTATACTCAATGATGGTCAGCATGCCTAAACACCCTTTTCACCACCCTGTCTACCTGTGACGCCGCTTTCAACTAACTATGCACTTGTACTCCTAGGTCCCTCTGTTCCATTGCACTCCCAAGTGCCCTACCATTCATAGTATAAGTCCTATGCTGGTTTGACTTTCCAAAATGCGTTACCTCACACTTATCTGTATTGAAATCCATTTGCCACTCCTTGGCCCACTTCCCTAACTGATCAAGATTCCCCTATAATCTATGGTAACCTTTTTAAGAAGTTGGGACCCACAGACTCTTCTGTGATGGTAGTCTGGGACGGTGGCATGTTCAGGGCTCACTTGTTATTCCAATGCGTGGAGTCAGGGTTCTCAATACCTTCCCAGATACCCCTTCTCCACTTCGAGATTCACTAGAGTCAGTGGGGAGGCTGCATTATTTTAAGGAGGCCTCGTCAGTTCCTTTAGAACCCACAGAACCTCAATGGAAGCAAGTCATCCTTGATTCTGAGGAAATGCTGAAGAGGAGATATAATTGGGCAAAAAATTACTATTCTTGAATTGAAATGCTCTAGCAGTAATGATCAATATACTTTGCTTTCCTACATGCTTGTTGTACCTACATGTTAACTTTCAGTGATCCATGTACAAGGACACCCAATTTATGATGATGATGATAAGATATCTTTATTGGTCACATGTGCATCAAAACACACAGTGAAATGCACCTTTTGCGTAGAGTGTTTTGGGGGCAGCCCTCAAGTGTCGTCATGTTTCCGGCGCCAACATACCATGCCCACAACTTCCTAACCTGTACGTCTTTGGAATGTGGGAAGAAACCAGAGCACCCGTAGGAAACCCACGCAGACACGGGAAGAACATACAAACTCCTTACAGACAGTGGTAGGAATTGAAACCGGGTCGCTGGCGCTATAGTAACATTATGCTAACCACTACACTACCATGCCTAAGTAGTCTTCTTATATATTTTTCTGCTAAAGGGGACAACCTCACATTTTTCAACATTATATTCCATCTGTCATTCCCTTGTCCATTCACTTAATCTGTCTACGTTTCCCTGAAGCCTCTCTTTACTCTTCTCATAGCCCAGCTTTGCATCATTAGCAAATGTGGATATATTGCACTTGAGTCCCTCATCCAAATCATCAATGCAGATTATGAACAACTGGATTTCCAGCGCCAATACCTCCATCATCTCACAAGACACCACCTCACAACCCAAAACAAACCATTTCATCCCTGTCCTCTGCTTTCTGTTCATGCAGTATATTACCTCCAATCCATGTGTTCGAATATTGTTTAATAATCTCTTATGCAGCATCTTAGCAAAGGTCGTTCAAAAGACAAAATGCACCACATCAGCCAGTTTGCCCCTTGTCTCCTCTGCTACTTGCAACTTTGAAAAGTTCCAACAGATTAGTCAAACATGATTTCTATATTGACTCTGATCACTCCTATTATTAGTTTCTAAGTGTATCATTTTCATTTCCTTAATAATAATCATTTCCCTACTTCCAATGTCAGACTATCTGGTTTCTAGTTCTCTGTTATCTTTCCTTAGTAGTTGGATTACATTTGCGACCTTCCAATCTGTGGGAACTGTTGTAGATTCTATGGAATATTGGAAGATGCCAGTCAGTGCTTTCTCCATCTCCATAGCAACCTCCTACAACTTCTTCAGATGCAGGTCATCAGATGCAAGGGATTTATTGCCATTCAGTCCCACTAATTTCTGCAGTCCCTTTTTTTTTTACAGATAATTTATTGAGCTCCTCATTCAGATTCAACTTGTTGTTCTTCACTATTTCCAGAAGATTTTCAGTGCCTTCTTCCTTTCTGACAGATGCAAAATATGAGTCTAATTTCTCTGCAACTTCTTTATTTCACAATATAATTTCTCCTTTATCAGTCTGCAAAGGACCCACATTAACTTTGGATATTCTTTTCCTTTTTACTTATCTTTTCAAGCTTTTAAAGCCCATGTTCATTTTACTCACTAGAGGACTCCTATGTTGTACTTTCCCTTTCCATACCAGTGCCTTTGTCCTCCTTCGCTGAACATTGAGGTTTTCCCAACCCTTGGGCTTACTGATGTTTTTGTTGCAGCTAGCCTTTCCCTTTTGATCTAGTAGTTTCCTTAAATTCTCTTGATTGCAACAATTGTACCACTTTTCCTGTTGTGCCTTAAAGTAAATTTTCTGACATAGACTATGTATCAATTCTTTAAATGTTAGCTCTAGCTTTCTCACTGTCATATATTTTAATGCAATTTCCCAATCTATCTTAGCCAACTCATGCCTCATGTGACTGTAGTTTGTTTTATTTAGATTTAAGACCTGGGTTTCAGATAAAATTAAATCATTTTCAATCTTTATATAAAATTACATCACATTATGAACACTATTCCCTAAACGATCCTTAACTACCAGACCCTCAATTAAACCTTTCTCATTATATGATACCAGATCTAAAACAGTCTGTTACCTCATTGATTCCTCATCATACTGATCTAGAGAGCCATCTCACATATACTCCATACATTCAGCTTCCACAGAATTACTGCTCATTTGGTTTGTCCTATCTGTCTTCTTGATTAATTGTATCACCATGACTACATTCACTTCCATTCTCCTAAGTTATTCTTTGCACTGTTGTTACTGTTACAATTTGGGGGCAGATCCAATTCCAAGCTATGTTTTTTGCCTCTTTTTGTTTCAATGCTCCATCTGAACTGATTCTAATTTTTGATATCCCACTCTAAGATGCTTCTGCTCTTATCCCAGTCTTTAATATCAGGTCTACCCTGCCACCTCTTCTGTTTACCATCTTTTCTAAAAGTTAAGTATCCCAGAATATTTATTTCCCAATTTTAGTCACTTTGCAGCCATGTCTCTGTGATGGCTGCTAAATTGAACCCTTTGTTTTTTTGTTTGTGCCACAAATTTGTCTGTCTTGATACAAGGTCTGCATAATCTTCAATAAAAACCATTCAGTTTTGCCTTTGCACTATCTTTCCCTGTTCTGACTCTAATTGGAGGTATATTCTTACAACTGTGTGTACTCTCCCTTCCTGACAGATCTGATTATCATGCGATAAACTTGCTGAAAGGAGTTGACCTGATGCTTGTCAATGAGGCCAGGCACAGCAGTAGAGCCTTCTGCATTGGAAATGCCATCAGATGTGGAAGCAGAAAAATCCCTGTCAAACAAACCTCTAAAAAAGCCGAGACAGCTGGCCAAACCATGCCCCCTGGCTTAGTCAGCTGTCAAAAAAATAAAATAATCACTTTCAGAAGCATTCAATATCTATTAAGAACATAGTAAAATATTAACTAGTCTTACATTATTAAAACAATTAAGAAAGGCTTAAAATCACATAAAATACTTGAGAATATTTGCAATGCCATAAAATTAAAAATATCTAAAAATATGAACACTTACCATAATCCCTCATAACCATTCTCTATTGAAATCAACAGAAAGGACTCCTCAGCTTAAAATGTTGCAGCAGATTCACCAGCATAAGTACTAGGGTATTGCTGCATATACATGTCCTCCAGTTGAACTTCATGAGAGTCCAACATTAGAATGCAGTCTAATAAACAACAGCAAACAGCTCTCAGCATTCATGCATGCTTGCATGCAAATCTAGAGCTTGCTGTCACTTACATGGGGAAATATTGGGACTTCTGCACAAAATCTGGAGCACTATCCCTTTATATTTTCAAGCTTGGTGTGAAAGGAGGAGGAAAGGGATATATTATCTAACCTGGTGGTGTGAGATCATTAGAATGTTGGAGGTGGCTTCGAAAAAAAAATTAAAAATGTTGTAGTTCTCAGTGCAACTTGTGTTTCCCCTTTCTATTCAAGAAGCTAGTAACTGAATTACCATCGATTGTGCAGATATCCTGAACCAGGGGTTTAATAAATGTATAGAGCAGACATTCTTATTCTGTCATGATATACCTTGAAGTTGAAAGATTACAGTAACCTTAATGTATTAGCTGACATTAGGATATCCTTTTGTTGTCCACACATTTGTGCATGAACTAAATCCTCTATACTCATGTCTATCTTGAGGGTCAACAGGCCCGTGATTCAGTGAAACACAACTCTGGAGACTGACAACACCAGTCTTCTCTGACAGCAGTATTTCACAATCCCCCTCCACTGGTCTGAGCAAACAAGGCTTCAGTTCAGCCTTACCCCTCTCCTGTCTCTCTGATACCTGTATCAGCTCTGATGCAATTTTAATAGTCAGCATGTCATAATCTTGAATTACCTTCTGGGTCATAAAAAAATTTCAAGTTACCATAGGGTTAGACTTACCACAAAGTTTTCAGTGGTAAGTGAAATACAATTACAATAGAATTACATATTTATCTGGGATTACATTTCTGGTAGTAAAATACAAATTTTACAAATATTGGAATACAAATCCATCATCTGCATTCCTTTTGATTTCACTATCTTTATGTTGTTTGACAGTTGAATGATTGCGCTGACCGCATTACAAAAATGTCACATGTAAATAAACTGGTCCTTGACACACTGGGTTACAATTGTGACAGCCATTTCTTTGTGCTCACTTCATAGTTTTTAGCACAACAGCCTTTGACTGTTTGGCTTTCACTCTTACTATCTTGTGGATTTTAGTTCTGTTGATAACCAAAAACCACAGGGTGCTAAAGAAGAAAAGAGAAGGTTAATTTTCATGTACACATCCCTCTCTCCCCCCTTGTCACAGCTTGTACATGTACAGAGTCCTTGTTTCTCTCAGTGAATGCTGGAAACTCGGCCAGTCTCTGGGATATTAAACTCCCTTCATTTTCTGAGTATGTGGACCATTAATTCTCTTTATGATACAAGTCATTTGGTCTAATTAACGTCAATACAGTTTGTCGCTTCTTGATGGAGATATGGCTACAAGACTAACGATTGATAAGGGTGGTGAACAGGTGGCGATTTGTGGTTGTTTCAGAGACGTGTAAGAACAGAAATAATGTCACTATTGTTGTTACCCTAGAAGAAACCAGAATGCAGACAATGTGTGTGTTTATTGTGAGCATTCCCTTCTGCAATGCTTCCTAAATTAGTAAAATTCTAGTCAGGCTAGATAAGAAGGACAATGGAATTTTGGTGACATAATTTGAGGAAATACCTTAAGAAAGTAAGAAAAAATTGTTACCTAGTTAGTTTTGGTGTATTATAATATAGCTTGGTTCAACTTCATATTACGTAGAGATACTCAAAATTACAATTTTGGTCTAACTAGTACCTAACAGTGTTTACCTGCTAAGTCAGAAAACAGTTCCGATCTCAGCAGCCTGCTTATCATCTTCCTTTCTTCAGCTATATGTCTAATCTTTGCCATTCATAGTTTCTGCCTCAATCACCAACCCTGCAGGTAAAATCCTCACAGTAATCAGTGAAAGATGATTTTTCCCTTGCTCTCTCTTTCCTGAATGAATTTGATCTCGTAAAATGGTCCCTCATTCCAGTCGTGGGAAGATTGAAAAAGAAGTAGACCATTCAGCTCTTCAAATCTGTTCCACCATTCATTTAGGTCATAGTGACTTATGGCTCCACTCCAGTTGTCCACATTTGATCTATCTCCCTTGATAACAGTACCTTATTAAAATCTGTCAGTGCCTTGATAATTTCAGTTGACTTCTTAACAATGATTGTATTTATCTCTCCTGTCATAACCTTTTCTAATTTTAAACATTGTTCTCATATTGTGCAGTAATCTGCATTATTCTTATTTTTACAACACTTTTCTCTTTGTATTTCTGTTCCCTTGTACTGAGCAACATCTTAAAAACTTGTATTCTGCTTAAAGCAATAGGCTGAATTGAGCTGGTTGTGGCTGGTGATTTTTAATGGAGAACTCCCTGCCACCTTCCCCTTACACTCCACCTCTTGCAATTAACTTTATCTTGGGCTTGTGCAGAACTGTCATAAATCTGGGACAAGCTTTGTGACAGATGCTGGCACAACCACCATTCTAATCCATCATGGGGCTAAGCTTTGACAAGGGATGAGGTTCCATATGCAGTCTTGCCGCCTGTCAAAGGCTGTCGGGGTTTTCAGTGGGTGGCACCTCAGTTGTAAACCCTCTGAGGCCTACCATGCCTCATCACCCAACTCCTGGCATGCACAACAAATTCATTCTGTCCTTGATACCCGACTCAGGTTAAGTGCAAGCCACGAGACAAATGGCAGGCTGAATTCAGCTTGATCTATCTCATTAATATTCTTTAGATGGACAACATAACATAACTGTTAAGTTACTGGACTTGTATCAAGAGATCTGGAGACTACCATGTCTGCAGAGGAATTTAAATTCCAATAATTGAACAATCCTGGAATGAAATGCTGGTGTACGTCAACGTGATCATAAAACAACTTGATTGTCATAAAAACCCATTTGGTTCATTATGTCCTTCAGAGTAGGAAGTCTGTGGGCTTACCTGATCTGGCCTATTTGTGTTGTCAGAACGACTACAATATGGCTGCCTTCCAAAATGGGCGAGCAGCAGCGCAATCCAGGGCAAATCATGCAAATGAGAGGAAATTAATGATGATACAATAAATGCTGACCTAGAAGCATTCACAGGAGACACAAGAGACTGCAGATATTGGAATCTGGAGCAACAGACAAAAAGCTGGAGGAATTCAGCAGGTCAGGCAGTATCTAAATTGGTGAATTTGGTAAATTAATGCACTATTGTCACATGTACTGAAAGTACAATGAAAAACATTGTTTTACATGCCATCTGTACAGATCATTTCATCACATCAGTATATCGAGGTAGTACAAAGGAAAAGCAGTAATAGAATGCAGAATAAAGATTTACAGTTAAAGGGAAAGTGCAGTGCAGGCAGACAATAAGATGCAAGGCCATGACGAGGTAGAATGTGAGGCCAAGAGTCCATCTTATTGTACAAGAGGTCCATTCAATAGTCTTATAACAGCTGGATAGAAGCTGTTCTTGAGCCTGGTGGTACGTGCTTTCAGGTTTTTGTATCTTCTGCCCGTTGGGGGGGTGGGGGAGGGGAGAAGAGAGAATGTCCAGGGTGGGATGGGTCTTTGATTATGCTGGCTGCTTCACTGAGGCAGGAAGAAGTGCAGACAGAGTCCACGGAGGAAAGGCTGGTTTTCATGCTGAGCTGTGTCCACAACTCTCTGCAGTTCCTTATAGTCTCAGGCAGAGCAGTTGCCATACAAAGCTGTGATGTATCCTGTTAGCATACTTTCAATAGTGCACCTATAAAAATTGGTGAAGGTCAACGGGGACCAAGAACGTGGAACATAGAAGAGTACAGAATGGAACAGGCCCTTCGGCCCACAATGTTGTGCTGATCTAATTAAATTAGCAATCAAATGCCCAATTAACTAATCTCTTCTGCCTAAATATCCATATCCTTTCATTTCCCACACATTCATGTGCCTATCTAAGAGCCTCTTGAATGCTCCTATTGTACTTGCCTCCACCACCACCCCAGGCAGCACATTCCATGCCCCCACCAATCTCTGTGTTTAAAAAAAACTTGCCTCACACATCTCCTTTGAACTTACCCCCTCCCCGCCCTTAAATGCACGCCGTCTGGTATTAGACATTTCAACGCTGGGATAAAGATACTGGCTGTCTACTCTATCTCATAAAGTTATAAACCTCAATCAGATCTTCTCTCAGTCTCCACTGCTCCAGAGAAAACAACCCAAGTTTGTACAACCTGTCCCTATAGCACATACCCTCTAATCCAGGCAGCATCCTGGTAAACCTCTTCTGCACCCTCTCCAAAGCCTCCACATCCTTCCTATAATGGGACGACCAGAACTGAATGCAATACTCCAGATGTGGCCTAACCAGAGTTTTATAAAGCTGCAGCATAACTTCCTGACTCTTAAACTCAGTGCCTCAACTAACAAAGGCAAGCATGCCATATGCCTTCTTTATCACCCTATCAACCCGTGTAGCCACCTTCAGGGAGCTATGAACTTGGACTCCAAGATCCCTCTGCTCATCAACACTGTTAAGGGTCTTGCCATTAACTGTGTACTGTCTCTTCACATTGGATCTCCCAGGGTGCAACTCTTCACATCTGGCCAGGTTAAACTCCATCTGCCATTCCTCTGCCCATATCTGCAACTGATCCATATCCTGCTGTATCCTTTGCCAGTCTTCTACGCTATTCAGAACACCACAAATCTTTGTATCATCTGCAAACTTATTAACCCACCCATCTACATTTTCATCCAGGTCATTTATATACATCACAAACAGCAGAGGTCCCAGTATGGATCCCTGAAGATCCCTAGTCACAGACCTCCAGCTAGATTAAGTCCCATCGATCACTACCCTCTGTCTTCCTTGGGCAAGCCAATTCCGAATCCAAACAGCCAACTGACCGTGGATCCCATGCATCTAAATCTACTGGCTGAGCCTCCCATGAGGCACCTTGTCAAATGCCTTACTAAAATCCATGTAGACAATATCCACAGTTCTACCTTCATCAATCTCCCTCGTCACCTCCTCAAAAAACTCAATCAAGATTTGCCCCACACAAAGCCATGCTGACTGTCCCTAATTAGGCCATGGTTTTCCAAATGGTCATAAATCCTATCTTGAAGAATCCTCTCCAGTAACTTCCCTACCACTGACATGATACTCATCGGTCTAGTTTCCAGGAATTTCCCTGTTTCCCTTCTTGAATAATGGGACAACATGAGCGACTCGCCAGTCCTCCGGTACCTCACCTGTGGCTAGAGAGGACGCAAAGGTCTTGATCAAGGCCCCAGTAATCTCCTCTCTAGCTTCTCTCAATAACATGGGGTATATCTCATCAGGCCCTGGGGACTTATCCACCTTAATGTTCTTTAAGAGACCCAACACTACCTCCTTCTTTATCTCGAAGTGACCTAACGTATTAGCACACTCTGCACTGATCTCCCTATCTTCCACGTCCTTCTCCGTGGTAAATGCTGACACAAAGTACTCACTAAGGACCTCACCCACATCCTCCGCTTCCAAGCACATGTTCCCTCCTTCATCCTTGAGTAGTCCTACCCTCTCCTTAGTTATACTCTTGCTCTTGACGTATGCATAGAATGCTTTGGGATTCTCTTTAATCCTACTTGCCAAGGACTTGCCATGGCCCATCCTGGCTATCCTAATTCCCTTCTTGAGTTCTTTTCTGGCTTGTTTATAATCCTGAAGGGCTCTGTTAGATTCTAACTTCCTGAGGTTTACATCCATTTCCTTTTTCTTCTTGACTAAATTCACAATCTCTCTTGACATCCAAGGTTCCCTTACCTTGCCATCCTTGTCCTTCCTTCTTACTGCAACATACCTGTCCTGAACTCTGTGCAGTTGGTCTTTAAACACCCTCCACATGTCAGATGTGGATTTGCCCAAAAACAGCTGTTCCCATTTAACTCTCCCTAGTTCTGCCTAATCCTCTGCTCCAATTTAATAATCTCCCTCAAGGTCAATACTTACCCTTATCAGTAGTAATCTTAAAATTTAAGGAGTTGTGATCACAGTTCCCTAACTGTTCTCCACTGAAAGGCCAGTCACCTGACCAGGCTCATTACCCAACACCAGGTCCAGTACAGCCCCTCCTCTTGTTGGACTATCTTCATATTAATTTAAGAAACCCTCCAGGATGCACCTAACAAATTTTACCCCATCTAAACCTCTTGCAATAAGGAAGTCCCAGTTTATATTAGGGAAGTTGAAGTCCCCCACGACAACAACCCTATTGGTTTTCCACCTTTCTCTCAACTGCCTGAATATCTGTTCCTCAATGTCTTGGTTGCTATTCGGGGGGTGGGGGGTGGATGGCGGTAGTATAATCCAATCAGAGCGATTGCACCTTTCTTATTTTTGACCTGCCGAATTTCTTTAGCCTCTTGAGGAAGTAGAGGTGCTGGTGCACTTTCTTGGTCATGGCATCTATGTGGTTGGACCAGGACAGACGATTGGTGATGTTTACTCCTCAGAACTTGAAGCTGTCAACCCTCTCAACCTCAGCACCATTGATGTAAAGGGGAGCGTGTGCACCACCCTGCTTCCTGAAGTCAATGACCAGCTCTTTTGCTGATATTGACATTTCGGATCAAGGCCCTTCATCTGGACTGATATAGGGTCTCAACCCAAAATGTCGACTGTCCATTTCCCTCCATGGATGCTGCCTGACCTGCTGAGTTCCTCCAGCTTTTTGTGTAGAAGCATTCACATCCTGGAACAAATAGATAAATCAAACTTATTTGCCTTCACAGTACAAATACTGCTTTTATTTGTTTTTACTGAAATAGAACTCTTCATGTTACTAATACTGAGCTCTGTGTACCCTTTCTCCATTTCACAGCCATCTTGTTTTTTAAGGTCCTTTTCTAAAGCACTTCTTTTTTAGTATTGTTTGCACATTTTAACTCCATTATGTCAAAGACCCAGATCTAAATATTTGATGCTTAAGTGATTCTAAATTAAACCACTTTACGTTTAAACCATTCTGGAAAATATGTCTCCAACTTCTACTCTCTGATTTTCCCCCACTAATAAATTTTAAATCCAGTTTGCAGCCTTTCCCTAATTCTATTTCCCTTAATCTTCTCCGCATAATCTACTCGACAATTCCTTGGCAAGAGCTTCTTTCTAGTTCACGCACAGTACTATCAATGCATTTTCCCACTTACGATTTCTGCTGCCTTCTAAAAGGATTCAATGAGATTTGTCAAGCATGAGCACCTTTTTTGAAATCCCTGTTAGCTGCTTCTATTTTTTTCCTTATCTAAGTGTGTGGTAATTTAATCCTTAATTAGTAACTCAAAATTTTCCCTTCCATTAGTGTTAGAATAATTACCCTGTAATTATCCAAATTAACTCTGCTTTCCTTTATAAAAACAGGTCCGTTCTACCACTCTCCAGTCCTCCAGAACAAATACACACTCAATAAAATTCTGGAATTTAAATTATGGTACCCCTGTGTTGAAAGCTTGGAGTTACACTGTCAAGCCTCTGTATTCTGATTCCTTTAGCCTAACTAACTTATTAAACATTTCACATTTACTTGTCATAATATTGTTCAACTTGTGCTGATACACACAAAACATATGAAGAAATGAATTAGGAGCAGCAAAAGGCCAAATTATCCTTCTATCCTGCTCCACTATTGAATATAATCACGGCTGATCTGTTTTAACCCCAGCTCTGCATTCCTGCCTATATCTGCTGACGTTTTACCCCCTTACTTATCAATAATTTCTTTACCCTTGCCTTAAAAATATTCAGATGTCCCTTAGAGAAAAGATTTCCAAAGACTCTTAACTTCTGAGGAAAATAATTTTGCCTTATTCCTCTCTTAAATGGAGTGAAAATAGAAAAAAACGACAGAAGCTGGAACGTGAAATAAAAACTGAAAGGTTGAAAACACTCCGCATGTCAGTCAACATCGGTGGAAAGAAGAAGTTAACATTTCAAGACCCTTCATAGAACTGGGAAAGAGAGGAAATAATTTAGATCCTACTGCAGAGAAGATAGGACAAGGATGGATCAACAAAGGGAATAGTTCTGACAGACTGAGACCAAATGAATTGTAGTGGCAGTTGAAAGGCCATAATGCTTTTTCATCTATGGCATGTACGGATAATAGCAAGGTTGTGGGGCATGCCCAGTATGCAGGCTATATTAATAGGAGAGAAAACCAAGCCAAAATAGCAATGGACAGAAGTGGCCGGTTCGGCTACAGGACAAAATATGATATGGCAATTCTGATGTTTAAACTTGAAAAGCTGTTGGGGACAAATCCAGACTTTGTGGAACTGTGTTTGTTTCTTATGTATTGCCTTGTAAATCTTATTGTCAGACAGAGCATAAGGGTTCAGTGAGGAAACTAATAGTTGAAAATCAGCTTAGCCTGTTTGCATCTCTATATAAGTAGTTCCTCCAGCGTTACTCTTAGTTCACATTAAATGTCTATCGTAAAGCCCTTTATTTCCCCACAGTATGTTGACGTATGATGCATTGTTAATTTTTATGCGTAAATACCACAGAACTACCTTTACAACTGAGAAATCTGACCTATTTAAGGTTGGCATAGTGTGAGTTAAATGCATTGTTGATGCAAGACTGACCCCAGGTTGTGTGATTGCAGATGGAAGAAGCACGGGAGAGTATACAGTTGACAGGGTATAGGTGGGAGAATTGGGGTTGTCGAAGCAAATAGACTGGCAGGAAGTGGAAAGGCACTTGTTTTCTGGGTCCAGCAGTTCTCGTCTCCCTTGAGCTGCTTGTGTTCTCAAGGTTCAGGAAATGGAGTGTGCTTTTATATACATTCCTTAATGTTGACCTGGTTAATGCAGAGTGTATAGAGAAACATGAGGAGACACAGAGAACTGCAACAATATATACAACTTATTCATTTTACTTTCTAAGTAACAGTACCAGTCATCCATATCTGTCATGCATTTACACAGAATATGTGCGCGCGCGCGCACACACACACACACACAGAGACACACACACAGACACACACACACACAGACATTTGATCGGTGATAAATCTAGCCTCACTGTAAGACTTAAAGTGACTGCAGCAAACTGATAATTCACTTCTCATCCAACATGTGTTGAAACCAGCAGGGGGCAGGTAAAACTGGGGTTTTCAATTTTTAAGTTCCTTTACAAGTCACTTAATCCAAAACTTCCCATTCATTTGCAGTGGGATTTGAGTTAATTCATCCCAATTAGTCAGAAAGGTCACAATAAGAAATCTTTGAATCAATCAAAGAGTCAAAAGTGAACCTACATTGAATCAATGAGAAATCCCTTGTCGGAAAGTTTGGACAAAAAGATGGGACAATTGCTAGTTACCAGGATTTACCACTTTTGTAACTGCTGTTGGCATTGGGTACTCACAAGACAGGTAGGTATGAATTTCATGTAGCATAACTTTTGTGCCTTAATCCAATAATCTTAAGAAGTGGATATCAGTTTTTAGTACCTTATTATAAAGTTGTGAAGTTCTAATCAGCTGAGCCTTTTCCATGCAGGATCCTTGTAGTTAAAACATATTCATTCATGTCAGAGGTCCTAATATGACCGAATGTGCAAAGCGAACTATAATCTTTTTAAAAGTGATATCACTGAGTGGTCAGAAATATCAATGGATTCCAAAGTGTTTGCATTCCAGGATATTTTTTTAATCCAGCACCACATACACCACTACCTCAGCACTTCCATTTTTTGAAGAGTTTCATTGTAAATGGTTATCCTCAATCCTAGTCTTCCCAAAGTAAGGAAAGGAATTTTAAGCAATTAGATTTCTACATGGTGGGTGAGGGAACATCAGCACCTTTAATTTTCCAATCAATAACTCAAATCATCTGTGGCTAGATAACTTCCATCTAGGGTTACTTGGTGTCATGCACGGAAACAAATGGCATCGATGAGTACAGGATTAACAGAATTTTCCAGTGTTACCCATAGTAATTAAAGTAAATAAAATTTGTAAAATTCCAGTCAGATGCTACCATATCTAACTACCATTTTGACATAGAATTTCTCCGAGGTCCATCATTATTGAAATAATAAGATTTCTGTGCAAGGACAGACAATTTTAGCAAATCTTAATGTCACAATTTGGCTATTCATGTGAAAAATTGCCACTTTAGAGGAATTTTAAATGCACAATAAAACACTCCTGCTAACAATATCTTCACTGGAAAATTGGATTCTCATGAGAATCATCATCGTCCTTGCAAACTACATTATAACATATAATTAGCTTATGGACAGCACCATTCTTTTTAAATTAGGCTGTCAATCCGTAACTTCTCTAAATTTAAATGAGAGGAGCCAGAGACCATGATAATTACAGCACAAAAAGATTCTTAAATAGTAATGATAACCATTTTTTAAAATGCATTCATGCTGTATCAAATCTATTCTTTTATTAAGCAATTTTCAGTTAGAATTCAGGTCTTCAGCTGCCTAATGGAAGGCTTGCTTGCAATGCATAAATGATTTAACATTTGATATGTCTGTTTTATTCTTTCTGTTGTATTATTCTTCTACTGCATTAAGTTAGAGGTTTGAATTTCTTTAAGTGTTACTTTAAACTCCTACAAAAATGGCATCCTTTCATGTGTGCAATGTCACAGTGGTATCCAATAAAGTATTAATTAAATGATGAATTGAATAATTATTTCTAGCTGATAATAATTAGTCAATAGTCTACCTGGGTGATATGAAGTTGCAGGATGTAAGTAAAAGAAGGAATCAAGTTTATATTTATTGTCATTTTTTTTTAAACTGAATGTACCAGAAGGAAACTGGTATGGTCTGATCAGGCTCCTATTTGGCAATCTTTAATTTTTCGTCAAGAAAATAATTTTCAGACAGGATTGTAGAGCAAGGCCCAGCTAATGAGTTAATATTGTAAAGGACAGATTAAGGTATAATAAGGAAATATTCCTTTATGGGGAAGGTGATCTGACGTGATAACTGTTTGCTAATAAGATCATTCAAGGTTAGAATGGTAGATCTGACAGAAACGGTTAACACTGAGCTGGGAAAATGCATGTATTGACATACTGAAAGAAGTCAAGTAGATTGAAAGGGCTTCTTTATTTAAAGTAGTTAATAGTGTGTTTTTTTCAGCTCTGCTTAAGTTAGGCTGATGTAATCTCTGATGAAATTTTAAATAAGTATAAATTGATTGAGGTTTAAAATATTATATAATTATTTGCCTGCATTTCATGTACAATCAGTGGGTAGGGGAGCAAAAGACTATTGAATTCTTGGATTAATGAAATTGCTTTGCAATCCTAATGATCCATTTGGCACATGTACTGAAAGAGCTAAGACAGAATATATTATGCAGCAAGTGTATCAGTTTCCAAAGTTCAGACCTTGAAATGGTGTCAACTGACTCTGATTGTCAGATGCATCTGCTCTCCCTTGTTTGCATTAATGAGAATAGTCAGAATGTGCATGTTTTTCTGGACATGGAATTAGTCTGGCAATTTTATTTTCATGGACTAGTGATAGTTTGTTTCCACCTATGAGTTTCATTCCTGGATTTGGGAGAAGAGTATAAGGCTCCCTTTATTGTCAGTTATAAAAAGTTTTTTGTCATTTCACAGAAAAGAAACACATGACAATTATGGTCCAGACTCCAGGGGAGTAATTCTAAGGGACAAAACTCTGGCTCTGAAAGAATTTGAAGAGGCAGGGCAGGATGTGTTGTCATTTATTTAATTATCGTTCAAGTTATTCAATGTCACCAATTCATATGCTGTGAGAAAAATAAAAAAGATGAAATTGCAATTTTTTGTTGTTTCATTTCCCTTTTTGTACTGGGGAGATGTTGACATTATGTTTTGATGTATTTAATATTTTAGTGGTTCCTGCTCCCTGTATGATCGACCTTGCCTCTTCTGCGTGCTACATATCTTGAACACTTTCTACCTTGTGTTCTTTGTCTTAATGGTCATCCTGTGCTTGAATATGCTAAGCATTTGAGCCATAAGTTCTTGTCCTTCTGCACTGTATAATTGTATTTCACACAATGTATGAGGCCACTTGGTTTCACTTTTCATAGAAAGCAAATCGAACTGTATAATGTAATCCCTCAATTCTGTAGAAACCTGAAATTCAATATGATTAAAATACCTGTAGATAGATCTGTGTCGAATCTTGCACTTCCTAACAAATCTGCTGTTTTTATCAACTCCTTCTTAGTTGATACTGGCATTTTAGAAATTTGGAGATTTCTATACCCAAATGATAAAGAGTTTTCATTCTTTTCTCATGTTTATCATAATTACTCTAGGATCGATTACTTTTTCTTGATGCAGGATTAGTTCCACTTATTACTGACTGTAAGTACGATTCAATTGCCATTTCCGATCATGCACCACTGAAATTATCAATTAAATTAGTGGACGTACCGTCTGGTGCTAGACAGTGGTGACTCAATCCTTCTTTATTGCAAGATTTAGACTTTGTTCATTTTTACTAAAGAAACAGATTTCCATTTTCTTCTCAACTAATTTTACTGAAGAAATTTCCAGTGGGATATTATGGGATACTTTTAAAGTTTATATCCGCGGTCAAATTATTTCATACTCTGCCGGACTGAAAAAACAAATTAATAATGAATTATGTATATTGGTTGATAAGATTAAAGAAATCGATAAAAAATACTCTGATGCTCCTAGTTTGGAGCTCTATAAAATTAGAACAGAACTTCAGTTACAACACAGTTTATTACTAACATCTCCAATTGAAAATCAATTACTCAAAACCAAAAGTCAGTTTTATATACATGGTGATAAATCTGGTAAATTGTTGGCCAACCAAATGAAAGCTGTTTCAACTAAACGTCAGATTATTAAAGTTCGTAACGAGATGGTAACTACACGTAGACCATGATCAAATTAACAAATCTTTTCAAGAATTTTATACTTCTTTATATCAATCAGAATCTCTGGAGGATTCTACATTAATGCGTGAATTTTTAAGGAATTTGAAGACTCTGAAATTATCACTTAATGAACGTTTATTATTAGACGCACCAATTTTGGAGGAAGAAATAAAGAAAGTAATTTCTTCAATGACTTCGGGTAAAGCACCCGGTCCTGATGGGTATACACTTGAATTCTTTAAATCCTTTTCTGACCGCCTCTCTCCCTGGTTAGGTAAAATTTTTAAAGATGCCCTATCAGTGGGTAAATTACCACAATCTTTTTATGAACCAACTATTTCTTTAATTCTTAAAAAGGATAAAGATCCCACTGAATGTGCATCTTATAGACCTATTTCTTTATTGAATGTGGATTCTAAATTTTTTTCCAAAATATTGGCTTCTAGACTGGAAAAGGTACTTCCACAAATTATTCCTGATGACCAGACAGGATTCATTAAGAATCATTATTTACATTTTAATATTAAGAGGTTAATGAATATTATATATACCCCTTCATCTGTAATTCCAGAATGTGTTATTTCGTTGGATGTCGAGAAGGTATTTGATAGAGTTGAATGGGAATATTTATTTAACAAGCTTGAGAAATTTAATTTTAGTTCAGATTTCACATCTGCGATCAAATTGATTACCACACACCTATGGCTTCGATACTTACTAATAATCAGAGATCCCCCTTCTTCAGGCATTTCGAGGTACTAGACAAGGTTGCCCTTTGAGTCCTTTATTATTTAATATTGCTTTGGGACCTTTTGGCAATTGCCATTTGGGATTCTTCTAACATATTTGCTATTACTCGTGGAAAGGGGACTCATAAAATATCTCTTCATGCAGATGACCTGTTACTTTATATCTCTAATCCAGAGAAATCTATTCCAGCAGTATTATCACTACTTGTTCAGTTTAGTGTTTTCTCTGGCTATAGATTAAATCTTGATAAGAGTGAACTTCTCCCATTAAACATGCAAGCCCCAATTTATAGGCAAGTACCATTTAGATAATGACTGATTATTTTCATACCTGGATGTTAAAATTACCAAGAAACACAAGGACTTATTTAAAATGAACTTTTTACCTTTAATTAAATACATTAAACAATTATTTACTAAATGGTCCCCATTCTCTTTATCATTGATTGACCGAATTAATGCAGTTAAGATGAATATTTTACCAAAACTATTTGCATCTATTTCAGGCGATTCCAACTTTTATTTTGAAATACTTTTTCGACACTATTGATTCCAAAATTCTTTCATATATATGGCAGAATAAAAACCCAAGGTTAGGTAAGAAATATTTACAAAGATTAAAAAAGGATGGTGGTATGGCTTTGCCTAATTTTAGATTTTACTACTGGGCAATTAATATTAGATACTTAATTTTCTGGGCACAAGATTTAGATGCAACTCATTGTCCCTGTTGGGTACACCTTGAGTGTGAATCAGTGCAAGGATTTTCATTAATTTCTAATTTAGGAGCTTCATTCCCTTTTGCACTTACTAAATTGAGTAAACAAGTGACTAATCCCAATAGTTAAACATAGAATACAGATATGGTTTCAATTTCGTAAATTCTTTGGATTGAATAAATTTAATTTATTAAGTCCTATTCAATCTAATTTTTTTCTTTCAACCATCTAGAATTGACTCAGCTTTTTCCTTATGGAAAATGAAGGGTATAACATGTTTTCGAGATTTATTCATTGATAACTGTGTTTTTATCTTTTGAACAGTTGTCTAATAAACGCAATCTGCCTAGATCACATTTTTTTTGATATTTACAGATTAGAAATTTTTTGTAAGTTACTTTACCTTCTTTTCCAACACCATATAAAATTGAAATTATGGAAAAAATTTTAGGTTTTAATCCTTATCAAAAGGGTCTGATAGCAATAATTTATGATCGGATTATGAAAATACATTCAGAGGAACTTGATAAAATTAAGAATGAATGGGAAAAAGAACTCCAGATACTTTTTACCTACAGAGACATGGAAGAAATTCTTCAATAGTTAATACATCTTCTATGTGTGCTAGACACTCTTTGATACAGTTTAAGGTGGTTCAAAGGACCCATATGTCCAAGGACAAGTTAGCCCATTTTTATCATCATATAAATCCTATATGTGACAGATGTAATTCAAAGGTGGCTTCCCTGACACATAGGTTTTGATCCTATCCCCTTTTGGAAAAATGTTGGAAAGATATTTTTAACATTATTTCATCTGTATTGAATATTGATTTACAACCTCATCCTATTACTGCAATTTTTGGTTTACCAACGATGGAATCCCGCCATTTGTCTGCTTCTGCTTGTCGTATGATCGTCTTTGTCACATTAATGGCCAAGCGATCCATTTTGTTCAAATGGAAGGATCCAATGCCTCGCACCACTTTTCAGTGGTTTTCTCAAACTATAACATGTTTAAACTTGGAAAAAATTAGGAGTGGTACGTTGATCCTTCGCTTAAATTTGAGAAAGTTTGGAGTCCTTTTATTCAATATTTCCATATGATATAAGCTGACATTTGCATATCCCTCTCAATAACCCTTGAATGCAGAGGAGCAGAGCTGACGACATAGTAATGTTTCTTTTTCTTTTTAATTGAAGAAATATCAGTCCATTTTTTTTGTTTTTGTTTTTTTGGTTTATTATCAATTTTTTTTTTGATTTGGGGGTTCTTCCTTCATATAATTAAATTCTTTTCAATCTTTCCTTTTGTATTTGTTCACTTAATAAGAGAACAGAAGGTCTAGATTACTTTTTTTTACTTCTTGTGATTATATACATTAACTGTTATGATTGTTTATCCTGATCTCTTAGCACCATATATATAGTTACTAATGTTTTATATATATTATTTTGTACTAATTTGAAATTAATAAAAAGATTGAAAAAGAAAGATTAAAATATCTGTAATTTACTGAGTAAACGTGTGACCGTGGCCATGGTCAGAAGTTGTGCTCAGATCAGTTTCTCAGTCGGTTACTTTTTGAGCTTTCAGAGTTGATGCAACCATTTTCTCCCTCAGAAGTAAAATATAGCAGACAGCTGCTGTGATATCACAGGTTTTAGTGCAAATAACTGAGAATTATATATTTTTTCCCCTTGTGACTCTAAATTGCTTCCTCAACACAACAGAAAACACTGATTGTGCTTTATTCTTTGGGTGACTGAAGAATAAATGACTTGTGATGGAACCTCAACAATGAACCAGTTGTCAAAATTAGCTACGTTGCTGTTTGAATTTAGAACAATATACTTTAATTTGGACAAGCTTTCTGTTTTTCATTGATCATGTTGTCACTTGTGGGAGAAAGCAGTTGCAATTTTCTAGTGCTATTTAACCAGGAGACCTCGAGACACGATAAAGGCAAAAGCACATAAAACTTTTGTATATTCAAGATATCAGTTAATATTTTTCATATTTTTGTGTTTATTTGGGGGATTTTACTTTTAAGAATCATTTGTTGTGGTTTGTGACTCAAGGGGCTGCACTCTAAAGGATCTGGTTTATTACCTTAGTGGCATCTTGCTGGAGCAGGCTTCATACCTGCTGCCATCAATTTTAGAAAATAGGCCCCTCAAAAAAAAAAGAATGGCTGTGCAGATGATGAAAATCTAAGATAAAGAAAGATGCTGGAAATGCTCAACAGATCAGGCAACATTTGTGAAGGGATAAAACGTTTTAAAATTTCATGTCAATGTACTGTTCTGAGGAAGGTCACTGGAGTTAAACATTAATCTCCTTAAATAACTGCTTAAGCACTTGCCTAGCAGCTGGTGAGAACCTAACTTTGATTAGGGAGACCCACAGCAGATTCATGGACCCAATTCTTGTCTTGAAGTGTAAATCTATCTCTGTTATTTTGCATTGGTTTAAGGAGAGTCTGAGTCCCGAGTTATGTGTGAATCCCTCAATGCAAGGTGCCATTCAGATGACTGGAGAGTAATTGCATTGGTGGGAGAATGAAAATATTGTGCTTCCAAGCTAAAGCAACATTTATAAATGCTCATTAAAACTTTATTGAAATCCAGAAGATGGAGCTGCTTTGAGAGTTTTCAGTGAATTATGTCATCCATCTACTGCAAGCCTGAAAGCCTCGAGTTTAATTCCCACTCTTTACTCTGAGATAAATTTGCCCAGGCCGGTGAATAAAACACTGCAATTCACCTCAGTGCCCCTCTGCAATGGAGGAGACATTAAGCCAAGATTCCTCAGTGTGATCTCTTTTGAATGGTTCCTGTGGAAACGTGTCTATGTGATGTGAACATCAACTCCAATGGTGTTATGATATATGAGACTCCCAAATGACGAATAGCTATGTAAATAAGGTACTGGAATGCAAAGTGCAGAGAAAAATGAAAAATTGGCCAAACTACAGTCTAAACAACTGCAGGGGGGAGATGGCAATCCATGTTTCTTTTTTTTAAGTGGTGCAAAGCTAAATCAGCAAGAAAGTAAAATTACAAGAAGACAGCTGGGGTCATGATTAGATAGCAACATTTTAGAGGTCAATATGCTGAAAGGTTTCTGCTGCTGAATAAAATATTTGACTTTACTATGATATCTGAGTTATAATAATCAATGTGAACACTTGTTATTCTGTAACTATTTCAGCAGTCACTCGCATGTTAAAAAGTCATTTGCCACCTGTCGGTCTTGCATATCTAAAGTTTTACTGATGTCAAGTGGATGAGTTTGTTCCCAAATGAAAAGTCAATTAGAGTTATTTTTTGAGTGCCAGCATTCTGTGAGTGCTGTCACTGTCCAGGTTTGTATATTTTATCGTCATCTTCAAATCCTCTTCAAACTTCACAGACATGGACCAAAAGGACGAGTATTATCTCTTTGCCCAGTCAATCAAAAACCTAAGTGCCATGTTGTGCAACTTTATTATTTGACGATAATGATTTGTTCATCTTCTCACACTCTCAGATTGTCTGTACCTGCACAATGTCTCGTTATGAATTTTATTCCAAGTCGCTTATGTGTATATAAATATTTTCCATCATCTTAATTCACTTGAGCTCTAAGCAATTTGTAAAAAACATTTACTTCGCACCTTACTTGCACTTGCACTTATCCCAGCAGAACAGAACCTTACTGAAAATAAAACATTAGAAAAGAAGTCAGTAAAGCCAAGCTTGCTTGGCAAGCTAAAATAAATTGAAAAAAAATAGATGAATGATTGGATGAAGAAAACCCTTTGCTCTATTTGATTGCAACCTACCATTTTAGTCCTTGTATCATTTTAAATATCAATTTAAGTCCAGGCTTCAAGTGTCATTTTGATGTTGCCACTGGTCACCCTTTGTGCACTTAAATAGTTCCTATAGTCCTGTCCTTTTTTCCCCTAAATTTATGGTCTCTAATTCTTATGCCTGATGTTTGTTTTTTATTTTATTTTGTTTTATTTGTGATGAGCAAGGCTGGTATTTATCTCCATTTGTGAATGTCCTTGAAGTTGTTGATAGACTTCTCTAAACTGCTGCGGCCACAAAAATTACCCCCACACTGCAAATCAGTGTACTGACCAGTGCCATTGAAAGAAAGGTGTTAAATTGCAAGTCATGATGACGTACAAGATGGGGAGGGAGTTGAGGTGATGGTGTTCCAGCATGCCTTTTACCCCTGTCCTAAAAGAAGCTGTGGTTGAAGGCAGCTTGTAGATTCAGCCATAATGAACAGATGGCAGAGAGAGTATCTTTTTAGCATAGTGGATGAGGTTGCCAATCAGATTGTTTTAGCCCTGGATGGTGTCAAACTTCTTGACAGTTGTTCTTGCATCCATCACCAAAGTCATAGATTCTTCCACTGACAGTCCCCATGGTACTGTCAATAGACCTTAACAACATTCAAGTATGGGCTGATAAATGACGTGGCATTTGCACAACAAAAGTGCCAGGCAATGGCAACCTCCAACAAGAGAGACTCAACCACCCTTTATATTTTAATGACATTACCAGTGTGGAGTACCCCATCAACAGTATCTGAGGAATCACCTTTGACCAGAAATTCAATTGGACCAGCCATACAAGAGCAGGGCAAACCTCCACAATCAAGAAAGATAAGGGTTACGGGCACATAGGAATATCACAGCCTGCAGGTTTCTCCTCCAAGTCATGCACCATCCCGACTTGGAAATATTTTGCTGGTTGTTCATTGTCACTTGGTCTAAATCCAGGAACTCTCTGCCCAACAGTACTGTATCAAAAAGGTGACTCACCACCACCTGCTCAAGGGCAATTATGAATGGAAGATAGTGTTGGCCTTACCAGTGGTCCAGGTCCCCAAAAATACTATTTTTTAAAAAAAGACCAGCAGCTCAGATATCTCCCAAGTCCATGAGCTCCCTTTGAGTGTCCCTGGGTCTGTACTCATCCAGACAAGTGAAGAGTATTCCTTCATAATCCTCAGTTTTTGCCTTGTGGATGGTGCTAAGGCATCAGGGAGTCAGGAACTAAGTCATTTACCTTTGTGTACCTAACCTCTCATGCACTTGAAACCACAAGATTTAAGTGACTGCTCCAGTTAAGTCTGAGCTTGATGGTGACTTCTACTGTATTAACAATTGGTAAATTTGGTAATGATAATGCTGTCGTATATCAAGGGAAAATGGTTAGACTCTCCTTCGTGGAGATAATCATTGCCTTGGACATGTGTGCTGCTAATATTGCTATCTACTTTTCCAGAATATTTTGCATTTCTTTATGAATGCAGGCACAGACTGCTTTGTCTTTGGACTTGTGTTGTTTGCAGTATTCAGTTCCATTCACAACAGACCTTAATATGAAACTTCTACAGGCAATGAAATTAGTCAAGTGGTACAGGCAGAACGTAAATTAAGCCATTGTATGCAAGTTACTTCAAAGTTCCTTGCCATTTGACAGCATCATTAATGACTTCTTCCATCGCTGCATTGATGATTCTGAATCTCGGAGTTGGTTTAATTGGACATGTCCTTTTTGTTGTAAACAGGATATACCAAAACCATTTTACATTCTCAGTGCACACCAGAGTTCCAACATTGCTGGGTGCAGCCATTCAAAGTAATCATGCTCAGTTTCAGGAACTAAATGCATAAACCCCCACCATTGTGGGAGCTCTTAAAGTTGTGTTTCTGAACTGGTCAACCTATTCATAATCATAAGAATAGGTTGATCAGTTAAGCATCCTAACCTCGAGTTGGATGTCTGGAAGCAGCATCAGAATAGTCCTCCAATCACTGCCTGCAATCAGGAAAGAAGACCTTACCTGAAATACCTGGAGATATCTGCTTTATTGGATACGGTTTTCTACAGTGGTGGACTCCCAAATGTGGCTTTAATAGGATCTGACCTTCTAACTTATGACCAAGCAAGGCTTCTTCCTCCAGTTAAGTGCTGATGTTGCTGCAGCAAAGGCATCAAGCATGTGTTTCCCACTAATTGAGCACATTGACCTCTGGGTCATCATGCCAAACACACCCAGAACTACAACATAATTGCACATCACACGCTAAGCAGTGATTGCATTCTACAATGAATTTTCAGCTTCAGATCATCATAAAGTGCATGCAGTACATGATAGAATTTCTAGCCCATTCTATTTACATAATGAGGCACTTTATTTTTATTTTCTTAAGTTCAGAACCTTGAACTGTCAATGGAAATTATAGGTGCAGTCATTATTACCAAGTACAGCAATATAAATTTGAATGTAATTAAACCATTTTTATACATCAGTGCACAGGATCTGATTTAGACCTTGTAATGACGTTCTTTGACGTTGATGGAAAGAGTTTCTGTGGTTTTAGTTCCTTAACCTGTATAGATGTTCTAATGAAGGCAAGTCATGGTGGGATATTTGTTGTAACCTGGAAAGATATTAATTTTCCCTTTTGCTCTCTGACTTTCTGCTGATCCAATTGAGAGGTGACAATGCTGGAAACTAGATTTATCTTTTCGATCCCAGACATTATATCTATGACACCCAGGTAACATCTTGCCCTCCCAAAGTGGTGAATATTCTGACTTCAGATATGGGCTCATGTTTCCTGAAATTAGATGGTTAACTATTGAATGAAATAGGGGGGAAAATGTAAACAGATGTCAGACATGAATTTAAAAAAAATCATCTTTAGACTGATATGTTCTGTACTTTTATATTTGTGCTTTCTTTCCTTTTTATTGGAGATGTTGTCTCCTTGCTCAGTATGTTCTATTGACATAGACTGACGTCTGGTACCTTGACTCAAGGTGAGAGCTGAGGTTATTCAATCATCCCAGACAATGAAGGTAATTCTACTTATTCCAATTGGTGAGCTGGTTTTGAGACATTACTTTTGATCATTTGTTTCTGTTTAAAGAAAGAAGTGCAGAAAGTATTGGCCTGAATCATGCCATCTGATAACTGATCATTAACCGTCTTGGTCTTTGTATGTGCATGATGAAAGGCAGAGTCTGACACATGTGGGAGGTCAGGTGCACAATTGATTGATTGATTGCTCCATTGCTGGGCTTGCCATTGTCAGTGCACCTAAGAGAAGGACCGGGTGTATTTCACACCTGGCCCTCAGCCTTATCCCAGGTAAGGTTAGCAAGCGAATGTCAATGCCATTCATTTGTGGGGAAAAATGGTAAGTGTTTTACTTTCCCATATTTTACTTTACTGTACCAACACAATTAAAGTCAGTGTAATTTGTTAATTACATTTCAAAAACTTCAAAAGTATTGAAAAAATATTTTGAAATTATTTAAATTGATTTATCTATAAATTTCTCAGATTATCAGACCCATTTTAAAAAAGTATAAATAGCCTCTGACAACCAGTGAGAATGCAATGCCCCAGGGCTGGTCAACATTAGGGACATGCTCTATCACCACACCTCGGATACCTGTCAGCTTGTCAAGCTCTTGCACTCAAATGAAGTAGGAACAGACGAGGAAATCCTGAAATAGGTCAGGTCAAGGTCCAGGACAATTTGGTCCATGGACCATGGCTGAGCAAAAGCAGATTGCCTTGTTTTAGTGTTGATGTATTTGTAAATTTTTTTTGAATTGGTGTCTGCATCGCCAAGAAATATTTTTTTAAATATGTAAACCATAGCCCTGATCTAGATATAGGTACCAGACTGTAATACGCATCCTCTTCCTAGTTGTGCCAGCTGGTTGGGAGGTTATGATGCAAAAGAAATGAGTAAAAAAAATATTTGCATGCAACCAAAAGAGTAAGAATGTTCCACATGGTGGGAGCATTTCATCTTTCACTTCCTTCCCCATGCACCTTGTACAATCAGTCTGGCAAATAGTTTCCCTGCCCTCAGATCTACCTCCAGGCTACCCAACAATGCAAGACCTGGGACAATACTTAGTCCTGGCAGGACATCTTTTGTTCAAATTCTCTTTGTGCAAATCCAAGCTCATTATGCCAGGTTTTCCGCATTCCTGCTCTCAGTTCCTCCATTCAGTCCTCTTTGTGCTACAGAAGACAGAGAAGCTTTCCATGGGAGCGGGCCACAGCTTGATGATATTATCTTATGTCAGGCATATGCTTTCATCCGAGAGTGATGAATTTTTGTGCTTCAAATTATTTTTACTCATTTCTGGCTCTCATCTTTTCTACATTGGCCAAGAACACTAACAATCATCAGTCAGATGATCTTTCAAGTGCTCAACATTCTGGGAATAAGGAAAACAAAATGCTGGAAATACTCAGCAGTTTAGGCACCATCTGTGGACAGGGAAACAGTCAACGTTCATCAGAACCAGGCCAAGGTTGGGGTAAAGCAAGTTTCAAAATGGATGGGTTTAGCAAACAAGAAGAAATATTTGTGATAGAGCAGAGAGCAGGAGAGATTAAATGAAAAAAAGCATGATGGTGCCAGTTGAAACAGACATTGCCTGGCTTGCTGAATGTTTCTCACATTTGTTGTTTTATTTCAGCTTTCCAGCAAGTGTAGTTTATTGCTGGAGTTATGAAGGAGTGCTGGAAATCTGGAATGAAAAGCTCCTGAGTGCTGATTCCTGAAATTGTTAAACTCATTGAGATTAGAAGACTTGTGTACCCAGTCAGAAGGTGAGGTGCTGTAACTCAAGCAAACGTTGAGCTTTGTTGGGGCAGTAGTAGAGGCTAAGGACCAAGGTTGAAGTGAGAGAGAAGGACAATGAAAGTAATGGGCAGCTAGGAGCTTGGGATCATGCTTATGGGCTGAAGAGAGATGGTCTGCAAAGTGGACTTATATCAGAGAAGTGAGTTTCTCTGTTTGAATTTAATCCCTGCAATTTGTTGTAAAATTTCAAAACTTGCTCATAAACAGTTAAATTGGCTGTCAACAAAATAAGACAGGATAGTTGAGTCATTGCCATTTTCCACTAATGTGTCCATTTGTCGAATTAGTAATACCTATAATTATAACCTAAGTACTGTAATATTTTATTTTGATCGATACTCCATTTCATACAAACAGGCAGATACCAGGACAAACTGTTAATGTTAATGTTACTGAAGGTTTTTTACCCCTTAAAAATTGGTTTACTCCACTGAATTAGTAAAATTACAATATGCCTTGGTTCTTAAAAGCACTTTGATGTTGCAAAGAAAATGTGCATTCAGCACACAAAACAGATGTATATTTGCATAATTTGCAGATTTAGTTAGAGACGTAGAAATAAATGCATCTCTTACCTTCACTTCAACTAATGTTTATGCCAACAAATGCCAAGGTCCAAAACATATAGAAGATTTATTGTTAATTGCATTACAATTTCTTATCTTGTACATCTTTTGTTTTTATTCTGAATACAGCAATGGGAAGTCTGGCAAAGTCTGTGGTGTAGAAATTGTGGAGGGACTTATTTATAATCAATAAATTAAGGATGCAAGTAGAAAACCTGAAATCTAAGAAGTCTGTGACATTCAGAAATGTGTGACTGGAATGCTGACATTTATGGTACAGGAATCTATTCAGCCTTTTGTGCCTGTATAAACCCTTTACTTGGCCAGTCTAAAATTAATCCCATGGCACCTCCATCCCCCCATTGTCCTTTGCTTTTGTTCAACTAGTTATCCAAACTTCACTGAATCCTTGATCGACAGTTCAACCACTCATCCTGGCTAGCTGTTAGTTCTTAATCAAATCTCTGCATAAGTTTCTCCTCACCTCTGTCCTTGCATTCTTATTGCCAATACTCATCACTGAAAAGTGAGTTTTTCTCTATTTATTTTTATCAAAAATGCAATCTTCAATATACTCTATGCAAAAAGATGGATTTCACTGTGTGTTTCGATATACATGTGACTAATAAAGAGATCTCATCTTAAAGCATGTGCACATTATGTCTCAATATTTTCCATTCATGTTCTTATGAACATAAGAAATAGACCAAATGCAGGCCATGTATCCCTTGACTTGCTCTGCTCTCCACTTTCTCATCCAATCTCCATGTGCCTGGTTTGCAAACTGTCTAAAAATTCATCACTCTCTGTCCTGAGTATTGTCCTCAGCAGCTCTCTCATGTGAAGAATTCCAAAGATTTGCAACCCTCTGAGTAAAGACATTTAGCTTCTTGTTATTAAGTGGCCAAAACCCTTGCTGTTGAGGTGACGCCTGCTGGTTTCAGGATCATAAGATGGAGGAAATAGTCTCTCGGCAAGTGTTCTGTCAGCACCTCTCACAACCTTGCATGGCGCAATTAGATCAACTCATTCTTTCAAACTCAAGTGAGCACAGGCCACTCCTACTCAGAATCATACAGCATGGAAACAAGGCCTTTGGCTCACTGAGTCTATGATGATCACCCATTTACACTAACCCTAAACTGATTCCATTTTATTCTCCCACATGCCCATCAATTTCCCCCAAGATTCTACCACTTACCTACACACGAGGGAAAATTTAATGCACCCAATTGTCTGACCACCCACCTTTTTCTGGGACATGGGAGATATCCAGAGCACTCAGATTAAACCCATACAGTCATAGGGAAAATGTGCAAAGTCTGCACAGTTAGCACCGGAGGTCAGGATTGAACCTGGGTTGCTGTGAGGCAGTCGCTCTACTACCTGCATCACTGTGAGACTCCAGTGAATAAAGGCTGACCCAAGAATCAGCTTGTGAACCCTCACCAAAGTCCTGTATAATTACAGCAATACATCCTTACTTTGGTAATGTCAACCTTTATAATGGAAACTACATATGTAAAGTACTGGTGTAGAAATGTTGTGACCACCATTATTAATTCTGAGAACATGATGAGTTATCAAGTTAATGCACTGTTTCCATCAAAAATGTAGGCACAAGAATTCACGATGAAAAAAATGTGAGCCTACAGTTAGGATGTTGGCCAGCATTTTGACAGTTGAAATAACAGTGAACCATCAGTGCTCACCAGGATAAAGATACAAATTGGAGAACAGATTCTGATGCCTGCCCATGCACATGTAAATGGAATTTTGAAATTGGCTGCAGGATTTTCCCTTCACATCCATAGGTTTAGCTGTACTCATCAAGGCACTTGGCATTGAAGCAAATGGAGGCATGTTTCTTTCCACTAAATAACCAGTCATCTCACCAGAACATGATATGGGTTTCCAATGAGGCATTAGTGAATTTTTAAAGATTGATTGTTTCAGTCTACCAAATGGAGACATAAGAGACTGCAGATGCTTTAATATGGAGCAAAAACCAAACTGCTGGAGGAACTCAGTGGGTCAGGCAGCAGAAGGATGGTCAATGTTTCAGGTCAAGACCCTGCATCAGGACTCACTAAATGCTACCAAACACTCTCAATGTACCTGAAAATTTACCCTTACAAGTTTGAAATCTTAATACATGGATTTTATTTGTTCCTGGAGGTTTTAAATTTTTTTTAAATTTCTTTTTCTTATTGCCACATTTCTTCCCTTTATTTCATCTGGAATGTGGGAGGAAACCGGAGCACCCGGAGGAAACTCACGCAGACATGGGGAGAACATACAAACTCCTTACAGACAGCAGCGGGAATTGAACGCGGGTCGCTGACGCTGTAATACTGTTACGCTAACCGCTACACTACCGTGCCTGCCCTACTTCCTGGTTTAGTCAACCTTTTAAAACATCTTTTGAAACATATTAAAAACCTTTTGCACATATCGAGCAGGACTTTCAGTTGCTGTCTTTACATCTCCCGACTGAATTGAACTGCAGAATTGAGTACAGCTGACCTCTGATACCATTGCAGATATTGAACAACAGTGATCAAAGATGAATTTCTCCACCAAATGTGTCCCATTGTACATTCTTCATTCTGATTGTTTGAAAATTCACACTGCCCCTTGTTTTGCTGACACATATGCCATAGGTTCTCTATAGAGGGCATTGTGCTAAAAATCCCTGAAAACATCTGTGGGCAGGTGTCAGTATAATGTATTGTGTTTCCTGCCAATTGTAAAATGTAGGCCGTGGTTTTAAAATGGGAATTAATTATACCTGTCTGCCTTGGTCTCAACGGCGCCTGGCATCTTTTCAGACTCTCTATGAACTGCACTTGGTCTTGATTCTCTTTGTGAAATGCCACAGGAGAGTGATTATGAAATATATTTTAAAATGCCTATTAAACCTCCCTTTGGCCTTCTCTGCTCCTTTGTAAGTGGGTTTCATATTTCACGTCTTTCCTCACAACAATTGTTCCCCATCTCCACTGATGAATCTTCTCTGATTGCTGTTTTGAGTCAATGTCTTGACAAACATAGGATGCCCAAGATTTGCCCATAAAGTACAATAGCTCACTAATTTCACAATTTACATATGCTTTGTAATCCAATTCTAAAATCCACAAATCTGTGAGACTTACTTCCCCTCACATTTTCCCAGAATGATATATTTGAACATCAAAGTCTCTCAATTCATCCATTGCTTTCAATGTCTTTCTACTGAGGGTGTTATGCCAGTTATTGCTGTTTTCCCTTCAAGAAACAGGATTTTACACATTCCTCAGTAAACAGCTTTTGCTAGCTGTCACTGTTTGTCAAATTTCCTCATCATACATTGTCAGGATTTTGCTTAAAAAAGAACATTGAAGTGGTAGGAAAAGGGAAAGAACAAGGAAGATAAGAAGTTTCAAATTGTTGCTGGATTGATATATTCTGACTTCTCCACACGAGGGAAATAAGGATGAGGTAAAGCATACACAAACATAAGAGCTAGAATAACATCCCTAAATCTTCTACCCCTTTCTCTCGTTCTTAATTCATTTAAATTCTGCTGCCTTTACTGAGCTTTTATTCAATCCTCTTTGGGTAGAAAATTCACACAACAAATATGTTTATTAAAAAGAATGAATAAAACTCTTGATGCCACATACATATTTAATGATTTAGTAGTGACAATGATATGGACAACTTTTGTGATCACAATATTATTGGAATAAATCTGGTGGTATGATTATTTTTGTTACTAAACAAATCTCAAATATCAAGCGACTATCTTCACAAATGTATTGAGATCCAGCACACATATAGAAATGTATAAAAAGAGGTGGTAAATTATTTACTAGGCTGATCTAGAAAACTTAAACTACTGACAAATTAAGACTTTTCTAGACTGTCTGTGCTAATGTTACATTGCTGCAAAGCAGGCAAACCATTTGACTTGGCTGTCCAATCAAGGTCATGATTTAAACACAGCCATATAGAGAGCCCCTGCTTAAAAATATATTACAAGGTCAAATAATGGAAGGATAAAATTGATCAGAAAACTCTCAAAAAGGATTTTGAGCATTTATTAATTTGGGCACAAACTGGGAAAACATAAAATAGTTTTCCTTTCTCTTTCATCTCCAGCAACTGGATGATGAAATAAATGTTTTCTTTCCTTTGGCAACTCTGAGATCCTACATGAAAGTAGTGCAGGGGTGTTGTTTGCAAAGTAAAACAATGTCTTTTCTTTGAAATACTTTATAAATATAGCCTTACCTATTTTTGTGTGCCATGTTTTACGAAGCAAAAACCATTGATATTCTAAAACCTGAGATAATGTAATTGTTTACATGAAATTTTTATGATGTTCATTTAACACCAGCAAGTAGTTCACATTTCCAATAATCAGAACTAGAAATGTGCATTGCACCAACATGTCTCTCCTCAGCCTTCTCCTCTGCCAGGGTGAGCTGAAACACAAACTAGAGGAACAGCACCACATATTCCACCTGGGTAGTCTTCAACCAGATAACATGAATATTGAATTCTTCAACTTCTGGTAAACTGCTCCCCCTCTGTCCCTTTTCCCCTGTCTCATCCTGATCCATCCAGTTCTTCCTACACTCAACCCAGCCCTCAGCACCTGCTTCTTTCCCCTCCTCCGCCAACTCCTTCTGCCCATCACCTACACGTTCCTCCCACTCCCCCGCCTTCCCCCTACCCACTGTTCCAATTTGCCCTCCCCACCTCCCTCATTTGACTCCATGCTCTACCTTCCTCTCCAATCAGATTCCATCATCTTCAGCCTTTTGTTACCTCCACCTATCACCTCCCACCTTCTGGCATTATTTCCACTCTCCTTTCCTCCATATGCTTATCATCCCCCTCACCTGGATCCACTTGCTAGCTCTTGCTCCACCCCTTTCCCTTGACTTTTGAGACTGGCTATCTCCCCTCTGTACCTTTCAGTCCAGATGAAGGGTCTCGACCCAAAACGTCAATGCTGCCTGACCCCCTGGAATCTGGAGCAACACGCAAGATACTGGAGAAGCTCAATGGATCAGATCGCATCTGTGAAACGGCTGCCCAGTCTGCGCTTGGTCATGCTATTGTAGAGGAGGCCACATCGGGAGCACTGAATGCAATAGACGAGGTTGGAGGAAATGCATGTGAACCTTTGCCTCTCCTGCAAGGACTGTTTAGGTCCCTGGATGGTGGTGAGGGAGGAGACGTAAGGACAAGTGTTACATCTTTTGCGAGAGCAGGGGAAAGTGCTAGGAGTCAGGGAGGGATGGGTGTGGAAGGATGAGCGGACCAGGAATTCACGGAGGGAATGGTCCCTGCAGAAGGCGGAAAGAGGTAGGGAGGAGAAGATATGGCTGGTGGTGGGATCTCATTGCAACTGGCAAGACATTGGTGAGACCAAGCACAGACTGGGCAACTGTTTCACAGAGCAGCTACGCTCTGTCCACAGTGGCCATCCGGAGCTCCCAGTTGCAGAGCATTTCAACTCCCCTTCCCATTCCCACAATGACCTGTCCATCCTTGGCCTTCTCTACTACCAGACTGAAGCCCAACACAAACTGGAGGAGCAACACCTTATATTCTGCCTGGGTGATCTACAACTCAATGGCATCAGGATTGAGTTTTCCAATGTTAGGTAAACCACTCACCCCCCTGGTCCTACCATTTTGTCCCCTTTACCCACACACCCCCCAGCCCCCCTTCACCCCTCTTCATCTCCCTCCCCCTCCTGGTTCCATTCACCCCCCACACACAGTCTCCACCTGCCCCCCCCATCTGGATCCAACTGCTGTTCACCTCTCCCTGCATGGTTCCCATCATCGCCTCCTTTACTTATCAGAATCTAGCACTGGTAGGGCTTTTTGTTCCTGTTTCTCTCCCTCCAGCAGCCATCTCCTATCTTCACACTCCCCTCCCCCACCTTGCTCCATCTGTTTTTTCTCCTCCTTTTTCCTCTCTCTCTCTGTGTCTGCCTATTACTCACCTGCCACTGTCTCCCGACTCCACCCCTGCTCCCCTCCCCTACCTGGCACTACCTGGCTGTCATCGTACACCCCTCCTCAGTCCACCAATCACCTCGGACTCCTTTCTTGCTTTTCTGCTTCTCCTCTTTATACTGGCCACCTTTGCCTCTCCACTCTCAGTCCTGATGTAGGCTTTCAAACCAAAACGTTGGCAATTCCTTTCCTCCCACAGATACTGCTTGACCTACTGAATTCCTCCAGCAAATTGCTCATTGCTCCAGATTCCAGCATCTGCAGTTTCTTGTGAATCCAAATTGTGTGCTGATCTGAAATGCATGTCAGCCAAATTCCTCCACAATCTCTGCTGGCCACAGTCTTTCTCTGGATTGGTAGGGCATCCCTACCAATGAAGCTGTGCTGTGGCTCTACTTTTGTTCCAACTGGCTGACAATTCTGACTGGCTGGTAATTTGAGACGGAGGTACTTTGAACAACTTCAGTAAACATTGTAAAACATGCACACAACAAGTAGCATTGATGGCACAGTGCCTGATTTGTTTATATTGTCCTGCAATAGCCCACAGACACATTAATTAGTATTGCCATTTTTAAATGTTTGATTGTTTTTCCCCCAAATGCAATCATAATCAATAATGTTTATATTTCCCTTGAAATGGTAATAAGCATTTGCCTCTCATTCAATTACAGGAGTCATTTTGAGTGTGCTATATTTTCTATTAGAACCTATCTTCAAGCCAAGAAGTGCAATACAGAGACAGAAACTATAAATTATGTAAAAGATATTCTATTTTTGTAACTGTGAACTATGGGGTTAATTGATTGATTGAAGTTGGAGAGGCAATTCACAATTTTGCCAACTGTATTTTGGAATAAAGTAATAAAACAAGTTCAGCCATGTACAGACAATCCAGGAAAGCATAATGGGTTTATGAAGCATGTTCTAAACAATTGGAAGCCTCTAATACTGTACTCAAACACTGACTGATGAGCAATGAATAAAACACATCTAATATTCCTATCAGTTTGATTCATTTGGTCATAATCTTGCCTCTAGGTCATGAAATGAAGTGCCAATTCAGGATTTTAGCAAATTTTCTACATTGACGTTGCAATGAAAGTGGGCTGTCTAATTTCTGGCCATTGGATAACATGACAGCCAAGGCATATTTCACCTATCAGTTTGTTTCTGGTACTATTCCATGGTACTATTTATAAAAAGGAATGGTAACTGAATTTAAAGAGAATGGTCAAGACTGTGGTGTCTTTAATGAAAAAAATGATTCATATTTGAAGGATGATACATGACAGTTAATTGTGTGTGAAGTGCTATGAGGCACCTGATAAGCACATATTTTTCTACCCAAATGCTCCTTTTGTTGAAACATGCAAATTTTGTAATGGTTTTTGTTTTCTTGCTCACTGTTTTTGATTGAAGAAAAACTCCAGAGTGTTAGAACTTTTACTGTTTCCTATAGTCTAGCAGATTTCAATTTGATCATTGTAACTGAGAAAGAAGATTTATTGTGCATAGTGTGATTGAGTAGATTTATGCAGGAAATCACCAGAAGAAGGGACACTTAGTATTCTCAAGCAGCAGTTTGCCACTCTGTAAAAGTGGTGAAGATCCATCCATTTAAAGTGAAATCACTTTGCAGTTAATGCTGTTGTCAACTTCTTTTGGCCTATATGCACGCTTATAAAACTGCCAAACTAATTATTATTTTGGAGGGACAGGTGGTTTGTAGCAGCACTTATGAAGGTAAAGCAGAAGAAGGGAATCATCTGATATTTTCATCGGATCAGAAAATCAAAATGTTCTCATGGATAGGGAAACGAATCGCTGATACCCAAAAAAAATCTGTTTTGTCAACACAATTTCCATGCATTTCTTTAATTCTTCTATGGTTTAGTGCAGAGTTCTGTTTCATGTGTACCAAGAAAAATCTGACATTAATTTGTAGTCATGATCACTTGTCAGTTGTTGATTTAATTTTGATTGGTGTTCTGCATTCATTTTTCCTGATCCATGACAGTGTTTAATGTCTCTTAATGTTAGTCTGAATCTTCTCTTTACAAAGGTGTCCGAGTTTCTGTTTTGCATCACTATTGGGGTTCACATTCTGAAGTAAGACAATGACACAATTTCTCAGTTGACTCAATTTTGTCTATCTCAAAGTTTAGCAGATGGAGAGAAAAAAGAATAATTTTCCTTAAGGCTGTGCTTTTAAATCCAGAATATACTCAGGACAGAAGTTCAATGAAACATGAATCTTCCAGTCGGCCGTGATTCATTTTATTGCATTTGTCATCAAGAAAATTGATGTTGTAGAAATTTTTAATAGTAAAGGCACCCACACCAGTTTTAATCTAATGACCAAAACAAAATGGACATATAGATTTCTGCAAGGACACAAGCTATCCCCAGCTGATGTTTTTGCACTTCATCTAATACTTTCAGTTTGTAATGAACTAATAGACTTGTATTGCGTTTTTTTTGTCATAGCTACACAGGAGTTGATCATCTTGGTGCAATTCGGTGACTTCTGAAAATTGAAGCCCACACAGTTTTGGGTGTCTGTTCATCTCTGCATTCTTAATTTATGTTGTCTTGTGTAGGAGCTTCTTACAGAAAGTAAAACTCCATTAATCTGACATGCGTAGGACTTTAGTAGTGCCAGACAGGCAGATTTTTTCAGCCTATTGGATGTTACATAGAACATAGAACACTACAGCACAGTACAGACCCTTCGGCCCACAATGTTGTGCTGACATTCTATCCTGCTCTAAGATCTATCTAACCCTTCCCTCCCACATAGCCCCCTATTTTTCTATCATTCATGTGTCTATCTAAGAGTCTCTTAAACGTCCCTAATGTATCTACCCCCACAACCTCTGCCGGCAGTGCGTTCCATGAACCCACCACTTTCTGTGTAAAAAACTTACCTCTGACATCCCCCTTATACCTTCCTCCAATCACCTTAAAATTATGTCCCCTCATGCTAGCTATTGTCGCCCTGGAAAAAGTCTCCGACTGTCCACTCGATCTATGCCTCTTATCATCTTGTACACCTCTATCAAATCACCTCTCATCGTCCTTCTCTCCAAAGAGAAAAGCCCTAGCTCGCTCAACCTATCCTCATAAGACATGCTCTCCAATCCAGGCAATATCCTGGTAAATCTCTTCTGCACCATCTCTAAAGCTTTCACATCCTTTCTATAATGAGGCGGCCAGAACTGAACACAATACTCCAAGTGTGGTCTGACCAGAGTTCTATAGAGCTGCAACATCACCTTGTGGCTCTTGAACTCAGTACCCCGACTGATGAAGGCCAACACTCCATACGCCTTCTTAACAACTCTATTGACCTGTGTGGCAACCTTGACGGATTTATGGACATGGACCCCAAGATCCCTCTGTTTCTCCACACTGCTAAGAGTCCTGCCATTAACCGTGTATTCTGCCTTCAAATTTGATCTCCCAAAATGTATCACTTCACACTTATCCAGTTTGAATGTTATTTCAATTAAAACTCCATCCAACACACTTTTAATCTATTTTTCCTCAGTTGTTGTAGTAGTATAATAAGTTTCCAGCCAACTCTAAGTTTAAAGGGAATGGAGGAACCAGGGACCTTGTATGTTAAAAGGGAGAGTGAGAATCAGCACCTGGTGTGCCAGAGGCCAAACCTTTAGGATGTCCAAACAATTGGATAGCGAATTATTGGAGTTCAACATTTGGAAAAAAGTTGTTCTATTCTAATTGAATTTCAAAAGTACTTGAAGTTAATTCCAAATTGAGATTTATCATTATACTTTGATAAGTCTTGACTATGATCATCCTTAAAGAGCGCAGATGCCAAAGATCGGACATGTTTCAGCAGATTTTGAAAGGTAGTTTATTTCCTAGAATGTGAATCGCAACCAAGTGCAATATTTGTCACTAAAGTAGCTATTTCCCAAACTTGAAGCAACCTTGGAAACTTTGTTTATGTTTTATTACATCTGTGCTGCTAATTACTGTGGCTTCTTTGGAACTCTGACAAGCAGATTTCAAATCTTAGAACTCCCATCTTCCAAAATACCATTTCACCCTTTGGTTTACTGATTTAAAAAATGTCTCCGGTTCTAACTAATGGAGTTCTACAGCCAGCTGCCATTCATTCTGTTTTGTGAGATTGATCCTGAGAAGACCAGTAGGACTTTGAACTGTAACAACCTTCTCCAAAAACAAATCGTTTTATTGTAAAACTAAAATACTGTAGACAGGATTTGACTTACAGGGAATGAATGGGATTTTCTGCTGGGTGTCAATGAATTAAAGACCAAAAGATCCAGAGAAAGATTGTCTCATAAGGAAGAAGTAAGGGGAGTTGGACAAGACTACATATGATATCAGAATGATGATAACCAAAGAGACTAAATCCAGCCATCACCCCTTGATATTCAGTGGCATTGCCATCACTAAATCCTCTGCTATGAATATTGTGGGGGTTGCCATTGACTAGAAACTGAAGTGGAGTAACCATATAAACAATGTGGCTATAGGGAATCCTGTAATGAATAACCCACTTCCTAACTCTCCAATGCCTGTTCACCATCTACAGGAGTGTGATGGAATACTCTCCACTTTCCTAGATGAGCACAGCTACAACAAGACTCAAGGAGCTGCTATGTCCTGTATGATCTAAGTTCTTCAATTCCTATAGAATTCTGAAATCCGTATTCATCTCTCAACCTTTCTCACAGTGAGAGCATGATTTGATTACATAATCATTATAATGCAATTTCTATATCACTTGTATCTCTGTTGTTGCATCTTTTGTAATTTTTCAACAGTCAGTGTTCTGCACAAATCAGTATTGTACATAGTATTCTGAGGGCATGTGACAATATTTATGTATGAATTCCATGTAATGAGTTGAAGACTTGGAGATGAGCTGCTGTTCGGTGCATTGAGAAAGCAAATAATTTCAGAATGTACTAATGACTGTTTTCCTTTCAAAATATTCCAGTTTCATATATGAATTCTTCAATAAGCCACATACTTATATGCCAAGTGGGACCTGTTGTGTTCAATGGTATCTAAAAGGACAGACATTTGATAGAAGGCCAACATCTTTTTTTATTTAGAAAGTTCATAATGAGATTGCTTAGCCCAGCATTGTTTTCTCAGGTGTAAGTGAGAAGAGAGTGGCATCTTAACCGTATGTGTGTTTGAGAGACATGATTAAATGGAACAGCAACCAGTGCAATATTTCCTACAGCCCAGAGAAATGTTGGTTGGTTAATTGGTCCTGATGTAAGCTGCCTCTTAAAGTAGGTTAATGGAGGGAAGTCAAGGGGCAAATTGATGGACACTTGCAGTGGAGGGTTGGTTTTGGGTGTATGGGACTAATGGCATTGCTTACCTGGGAGCTGGCATGAACTCAATGGGCCCAATTATCTTCTTCTGTGTTCTTGAATACAAGAATCATTTATCTTGATTTATAAAGCACTTACAACACAAAGAGATAATGGGACAGATCATCTGGTGAGTGAGGTACAGTAGCACAGCGGTTATGTTACTAGTCTTGAAGCCAAAATTCCAGCCCATTGTCTCAGAGACACAAGTTTTAAATCCCACATAGCACCTGGAGAATTGTAAATCTGGAACTTAAAAAAAAATGCCTGCGGCAGTAATAACAATTATAAAACTACCTGATTATTGTCAAAACCTATCTGGTTCACTCATTCCTTGGGGAAAAAAATCCTGATCTGGACTATATGTGACCCCAGACCTATCAATGTAGTTGATTCTTAACTGCCACCTAAGTGCCGAGGTGTAGTTCAGGGGCAAATAGGGATGTCACTTCCAGTGTTGTCCACATTCCATCTGTCGTCAAGACCTTGTTATTTTTGATTTGGGATATGGTCTCCCTGACTTCATGTCAGTAAGGCTAGCCTGAATAGTTTGTTCTAGGAAGGAGTTCAGGGCACTTGCATCAAGGACAAAGTTCCAGTTGAGGAGATCTTTGAAGTGTTCTACCCAGAGGATGGTGACTGTCTCTCGTGGGAGGAGATAACCAGACAGGACAAAATATTCAAGGATGTGCTCAAAACTTTATATCCTCCACTGACTCTTGGGAACCTCTGCCCCATAACCACTTGAAGTAGAGAAGAAATATTCAGGATGGTTTTGAGATCCTGAGGCCTTGTGTCAAGAGCATACAGAAGTCCTGCAAAGCAATGGAAGGAAGCACCCCTCACAAACTACCTAGTTCTCTTCCCCCACTCTTCCAGTCGCCTCTTTCCCTGTCATGGAAGAGTCTGCAGTTCCCATTAGTCACCTCAGAGCCCACAAAACCTCAGTTGAAGCAAATTGTCCTCAATCCTGTTGGACTGCCTCAGAAAAAGACTTCAAGGTGCAGCAATTGATGTAGTAGGGTTTGGGAGAGATGGGCATGGGCAGGCTGTTAGATGCAGCACAATTTGCATTTATAGGGTAGTACTGTCAGATGCTGACAGTAGTGGAGTGGGTAGGGAGAAGTGCAAATTGCAGGGTGGGAATGGAAGAGACTAGGAAGGAATTTAAACATGGAGGAAAGAATTAAGGTTGTTGAGAAAGCAGAAGTTAAGTTGGATTGATGAGGGCAAGTGCAAATGTTGAGTGTAACTTAGTTTGGGATAGTGTATAGACAGCAGAGATTTGGATAAACTGAAATCGCAAGGTGGGAGAAAGGCCTGATAGGGATGGGAATGTTGGGATTGGAGACGATGAAGGTGCAGTTGAGGCATTTAGCAGTGGATGGACTGATCTAAGAAGGAGGAGGGCATCTTTATGGAGGCTGAAGTAGATTGTCTTTGTGCTGGAAAGTCGTATGCAAATACTGCACAGGTTCAGCCTTGTCTGGTGTAAATATTTCTACTGAGAAACTTCTGAGTATCAATAATTTATAAGGAAAGGATTGGGGGTGTTAAGACAGCCTCCATGGTATAGGTTGATATACAGCTCACAGCTCAGTAGTCCAGTTGGATCACTGATGACTTTGCTGCTCATGTAGATGTCTGAGCTTGAAAGGTATTTTCATGGTTGACAAAACAGACAAATAGGTACAGCAGCTGAAATGCTGCAGGCTGGCACTGCTGAAGCCACATGTTTTTTTTTGAGAACACAATCGGGTGTGAGGAAGTCAAGTGGAAGATGAGAGAAGTTATTATCAATTCTATTAACTGTGGGGAAAAGCTGTCCTCCAAATAAAGGAAACAGCTTTAACAAAAGGCGAGAAAGAGATCAAGTTATCCATATTTAAGACAGCCGTAAACAGTCAAGATCAGAAAATATGTCCAGTATAATTTTACTCTGCTGAAAATAAAAATGGTTCGCTGGATTGACATAACATTAAGAACATGATAACATCACAACAGAAATCAAAACAGCCATCAATCCAAAATGTCTTCCTGCATTTGACATCATATTTCATTCTATTTCTCCTGATATTTTTTCTTCTTTTCCATAAAACTACTTACAAAACCAATGTAGCTATCAAATACCTAATGTATTAACATCTTGACAAGCTGCTTCTGTATCTAGTCCCAAAATCTGGTAGAAAAATCGTTATTATTAACTCGCACTAAATTGCACCATTCAACTGAAGCAGCTCTTGTTTTTCCCATTTAAAACGCCTACCTAGAAATTCATGCCATTCTGCCAAATTAGCAATCTCTCCAGAGGATTAGCAATCCTTGGCTGAGTGACTCAACAACACCCAGACCATAACCCCAGAGATTGACTACCACACCTTCAAAACTAAAAACATAACCTGACCACTGGACTCGACCCCCAACACCCAAATGTATCACCCTAACATTAATCTCTACACATCTTCAAAAACAAATTAATTAATTGAAAGTTGCACTGCAAGAAGTATGGGAATTACCTCATGTTTGCATACAAACTAATTTATTCTGTATTTGAAGTATTTTACATTTATATCAAAAGGCTGGTATTGGTCTATTGTGTCATCTCAACAGTAAATATAGTTGCCCCCAGACAATTAACCTAATTCAAGCAGGTGCCATCAAGGCTTTTATTTATTGTTTTTTTCTTCTAAAGCCATTAAGCATTTGGTCTCACAGGCACTTGAAGGTCTGGAGCAGGTCACCCGTGCTCATTATGCATGTGTGAATTGAGACAATGAATGTCAGCAACCTATCTCTGTGGAGGGTATCACAGCCCTCCTTGCTCAGCCCCCACAGGGAGATACATTCCTAAAGGGGACACCTCATGAGCTGTCAGAATAATAACTGACTTATCTTCTCCCTTGGGTGAAGTGGAATTGTATACCTGAACAGTGAAAAGGCTGAGATTAGTTGGCTCTGTGCAGATTAGGAAATTAACCTGGGACTCCTGAATCAGCACGGTACACTGCTCGGTCACATTGTCCTTCTACCTTTTAGGCCATTGATGGAGCTGCACACATCTGCAGTGCAATAATTTCTCATCAGTCCATTGGAAGAGATTACGTGACCTGTGTGTGTGAACAAATTAAATATGTAATGCCATTCCAACTTAAAACCATCCCCAATCACTTATCTGCCTGCTGGGGCTATTTTGTCTATTCCGTAATCATATTTTTTGTATTTCCAAAGCTTTGAAAAACACTGGTTTGGCCACTGCTGGGTACAGTGTACAGTTCTAGGTCAAAAACTTCAGCACAGGTGCATCAAAGATTTACTGATGTGATTTCAGAGATGATCGACTTCAGTTGCATGGATGGGTTAGCACAGGTAGAATTGTTCTCCATGAAACAGGAGTTTGCAAAGGGATCCGGTAGAGGTATTTAAAATTGTAGAAGATATAGACAGTAGGCAGAGGGAAGCTGTTCCCATTAGAAGAGTCAAGAACTCTGGTTTGTAAAATGAACGTGATTGGAAAAAGTAGCAAACTGGCATGAAGACTTCTCCCCCCATAATTATGGACTAAAATTCATTGTCAGGAGTGGTGGTGGAGGCAGATTCTCATTCCCACACTTATAAAAGGAGGCTATTTGACTTATCAAGTCGATGCAGAACAATCCCACCAATCTCATTTTCTCCACATATTTCCCTAGATTTGACTGTCTGACCATCCTGATTCTCTTACACCCACCTACACTGGAGGTAATCTACAATAGCTAGTTAACTAACTAACCAACCAACCAGCATGTTTTTTGGATGTTGGTGGGAACTGGAGAACCCAGAGGAAAACCATGCAGTCACAATAAAATGTGCAAACTCCACACTGGTGAAGTTGGAGGTCAGGATCAAACAAGGTACCTGGAGCCATGAGGCAGCTGCACTATCTGCTGCACTGCTGTATCTCTCATTCCCACTGATTCCAGCATTCAAAGGGGAGCTGGATGAATATTCAAGAGGAAAAATTTTGGAGAGGGCAGAGGAGTGGGGCTGTGTGAGTTATTCTTGTGCATGGCCAGTAAGGACTTGATGAGGTGAATGGCCTCCTTCCATTCTGCATTCATTCTTTGATCCTGTGATTTATCTAATAATTGCATATAAACAGGAATTTAAAATATTTCATTTCCATTCAGAAGTGAGGCTATATGGGCTGAGATAGAAATGGGACAAATTAATGTGCAGCCTACAGGAATACTGACCAAGTATAAATTTTCTAGGCAAAATACATCTGTGATATTAAGATTTGATGAAATAATGTAATGAGAATTTAGTGTGTCTTTGCTGTGACTGATTCTTCTCGCCTTGTTTTATTATTTGTTCTGCAGGAAAGGAGTTTATTTATTATCACTTAATATGAACAGAATGCATGATACTTGAGGATTGTGTGGTGAATGCTTTATTAGAGAGAAGTGGGGCACTTTCACTGTGGCAGAATATTGAATTCAATTGATATTTTAACCATCAGTTACTGACTTCTCCAACTATTTCATTTCCATTAAAGTCAATATGCTGTCTGAAAATTCTCTTTCATAGAAATTGAGTTGGTTAAACATGGGGTGTACAACAGGTTGAGAAATGGTGTAGCAGGGAATGAGAGGACCAGGGTAAAGGGTCAGATAGAATGGTGAGATCAGGACCTCAAAGGTCAAGTTGCAATATTAAAGATGGGGCCACATTTGGCAGCTGAGGTGGGGGTCAGGGTCAGTGGTTGGCTTTGTGATTGTTGTTAGAGTTGTAATTGGGTTGGAGGAGAGAAGTCTATGTCTTTACCTTGGCCAAAGGAGAGAAATCGTGCAGGGAAGGTCGTTATTTAAAGTGGACCCACCTGAAGCTGGCTCCCTTGAGCTTTAAGGCATGCATCAAGATGTGGATTTAATGCTGCTACATGCAATAGTGCATGGCCAGCCCCCCTGTGTAATAATGCATCTTGCCAAAAGGAAAATTTCAGTCATTCTGCTACAAGCAGTAAATCAGATCTTGGTTACCAAGAAGTCTTCCGAATAAATTTAATTGCTTTTCTCTGTGGAGTCAAATTTATGGGCTTCTGCTTGTTATTTGAATCCATCTGAAATAATTGTGTTAATGAGTTTGTTACAATCTCAGTAGAAGCAATTGTACAAATTTGTGACTAATAATGCGTAGTGATTTTAACTCCAGTGCATTTAAAGTGATAGAATTAGTTCTTACACTGTCGCTTTAGAAGCTTCTCTTTGCAAGTTGGTTGGAGTTTAGGAGCTTTTTAAAATATCACTGATATGAGATTGTTCAGTTTCTCACTGCATCTTTCACCCCTCATTGTGAAAACTAAATACATCAAACCAAAGCTACAAATACCTACCATGACTCTGATCATGGTCCATTGCCCTTATCTGGGAGGAATTTTCTCTGCAAGGGTCCTTGACACCATTAACATTTTTTTCTTGTGGCAACATTTCTGTTGTTGCTATAAAAACAGAAAATACAGGAGATTCTCAGCAGGTCAGGCACCATCTGTGAAGAGAGAAACAGAGCTAATGTTTCAGTTTGATGACCTTTCATCAGTTATGTCTTACTCATGTTGATCCTGTTTTTTGGTGACAATATTGACACATGGAATTAAATTCCACAAGGTTTCTGACAACATTAAACTTTACTTTTTAATCACTTATTTCAACTCCTGCACTACCTCTATTTTGTCTAAGTGCTTGTCAAAAAAGCAGAATTGGAAGGATTTTAGTTTTTGTGATTTAATATTTGAAAGACAAAACCCATTACTGGACCCTTAAAACCATCTCAGCAATCCTGTTCCTCATCCTCACCAATCTGTCTATGACAGATGTATCTGGCCATCACAACATACATAGAAGTAACCACTGCACATCCTATGAGCAGCAGTTACTCACTAATAATCTGTTCTCTGGTGCCCAATTTGGATTTCACCAGAATCACCGATTCATACCTCAGCACAGCCTTGGTCCAAACCTAAACTAAAGACTGTATTCCAGAGGTAAGATGAAAATGACTGCTCTGGACATAAAGTCAGCATTCGACAGAGTGTCATCAAGGAATCCTGGTAAAACTGAAGTCAGTGACCATCAAAGGAAAAGCACACCTGTGATTGTAAGCAAACTTCACACAATAGAGAATCGTCGTGGTTGTTGGAGGTTCATCACTGCAAGAGTTCCCTAGGGCAGTGTCTTGGGCCCAGCCATCTTCAGCAGCTTCATCAATGATATACCATCATCAGGTCAGAAGGATGGATGTTTGGTGATGATTGCCAAATGTTCAATTCCATTCCCTCAGCAAATGAGACAGTCTATGCCTCCATGTAGCATGCCTGGACCACAAAGACCTTCTACCATTTACAAGTCACATTTCAGAATAACATCCACTTGTCCGGATTAGTCTGAGAGTCATAGAGTCATACAGCATGGAAAATGCATACAATAAGGTCAAAATCATTCAGGAGAAAGCAGCCTACTTGATTGGTACCCCATCCTCCATCCTGTACGTTCATGCTCTTCCCTCCACTACTGATGAGCTGTGGCTGCAGTGTGCACCTTCTATAAATGCAATTATTTGCTTTGGCTACTCTGACACCACCTCCCAAACTCATGAATTTGACCAAAAAGGCAGTAGGCAGATTGGAACACCATCAGAAAGATTGCAGCCATTCAAAGTGGCAGCTCACCACTCCTCAAATTATGGATGCACAATGCTGTACAACTCTATGATTCTATGACAAAAAAAATTAGTTTTGCCAGTGATACCCAGATCACAAAAAAGTGAATAAAAGAAGAAAGGTTTTGGATTGATTGTGTATGTTTGCTAACAGTGTCTTTCACTCCAAGCTGAATTTTCAACCATATATCATTTCCAGCTCTGGACTTCAATGCCTGAAAGGACAGTAGAAGCAGATTCTGTCACTATTTGCAAAAGGAAAATGAATTGATACTTGTAGGAGAAAACTATCGGGCTAAATTGTGGATGACATGAAAGTTGGTGGTGTTGGTGGAGAGCAAGGAAAGTTGTTGAAGAATACTGCAGAATATAGATGGAATTTAATCTGGACAAGCATGAGGTATTGCATTATGGGAAATCAGATCAAGGTAGTTCATATGCAGTAAATGGTAGGGTGCTCAAGAATGTTGATGAACAGAGAAGCCTTGGGGTTCAAGTCCATCGCTCCCTGAAAACATAGGTTGTTGGGGTGGAGAAGGCGGCATATGGTCAGGGCATAGAACATAAAAGTTGGGATTGTTATGTTGTAATTTTATAAGTCACTGCTGTTTATCGATAACAGCTCGGCGTTTAACACCATCATCCCCTCGTTACTAATCAACAAGCTTCAAAACACTACCCCATTATTCTGCTTTTGCACTATTTATTTTTGTAACTTATAGTAATTTTTATGTCTTTGTGTCTTGCACAGTACTGCTGCCGCAAAACAACAAATTTCACGACTTATTGTCAACGATAATCAACCTGATTCTGATCACTGGTTGGACCACACTGGAATATTATATACTGTTCTAGTTGCCACATTATAGAAAGGACATGGTTGCGCTGGAGAGAGTGCAGCGAAGATACACCAGGATGTTGCCTGGATTGTAGGAATCTTAGTTATGGGGAAAGATTAGATAGGCTGAGCTTTTTTTCCCTGAATCAAAGGAGGCTGAGAGACGACCTCTTGGAAGTATATAAAGTTATAAGGTAGACAGAATCTTTTTCAATGATAGGGATATCAAAAACAAGTGGACATAAGTTTAAGGTGACAGGAAGGAGTTTTAAAGGGGATTTGATGGGAAATACTTTTTGTAGAGAGTGTGGTTGTTGGTGCCAGAGGAGGAAGTGGAATCAGATACAATCACTACATTTAAGGGACATTTATGTAGGCATTTAAATAGGAAAGGCATAGAAGGATACAGGCAAGTGGGATTAGTGTTGATGGGGAATAAAGATTGGCATGGATGTGATGGGCTGAAGGACCCATTTCTGTACTGTGCAACGCTAACTCTTTTGTGGAAAGAGCTAGAGAATAAGACTGGTTGGAATACTCAAGTAGAGGGCTGGCACAGACTTGGTCGGGTGTACAGCCTCCTTCAAACTGCAGTGATTCTGTATTTGAGACTGCTTGCTTCCACCTCTAACATTGCATATCACTGCCTCAGAACTGGCTCAACTGCTACTGAATTCTCTTCGATGGTTTGGTTACTTCCAAATATCATACAATGATATCTGAAACTGCCTCTGACATTACATTCTCCATAAGCTTAAATTCATCCAAAACTCTGCTACCCAGATGCTTTTTCATGACGTGTCCCATCACACCTGTTCTCACTCGGTTACCCTGGTTCCCATTCCCCTACAATTCCAAAATGCAATCTTTGTGTTTAAATCCTACCCCAATTCTCTCTGAATCCTAATGCCTTCTCCCCCCTTTGTTGACACCTTCCTGCAATACCTTTGTTAAAACTCACCCATGTGACCAAGCATTTGTTCAATCTTCCTATTATCTTCACTGATGGTACTTTCAAAAAGCAGCTTAGAGTGCAAAATGCATGCTGTTGGTCACAGGAATAATTATCTGTTTGCTCATGCATCTGACATCAAAGGAATTCTGCTTTATATTTGCTTTAATACAGTGAAGGAATCCTTTCCTTTTCATTTTACACTACAAATCAAGCTCTATGTACTTTCTTCTCTCTACTCAATTCAATGATCTCATTACCACAAGACCATTCTCCTAGAGGAGATTACATGCTCATGAAGTAGTGTAGCAGAGAGGATCCCAGGTGAAGGCTGCTTCATTAATTCAACAGTAACAGAAACCAACATTATCTGTGAGACAGATCCACTCGTTGGAGAAATGGTACACAAAGCATTGCTTCAAGTATTATAACAACCAGGCACAAATTTGTAGAACTCTGTTTATCTGAGTTTACCCTATGTTGGAAAGAGGAGGAAAAACAAACAGAATATGGGAATGGTTGAAGGGGGAAATCAAAAAAAAAACAGTGGTGGAGAGTTCAAGCTTTATAAACAGAAAATTGTGAAACGGCTGAAGTACTTCATAATTTTCTCACATAAGTTTAACTGAAAACGAACAACTCTAGTGGTGCTTCTCTCCATATGATCTCAGTCCCTTCAACTATGATTATCAACAATTAAGATTTAGATGCCTATTCAAGGGGTTCATTTAGTGCAGAATTACACATACAATGAGTAATAAGTCAGTAATTAATGAGGGGAAAGAGAAATAGGAAAATTGAAACTTGTTTTCAGCAGGAAAAATAAAGTCAACAAATTAGCTCTGTAGCAGCTCAGATTTCAGCACAGAAAGTTTACAAAAAAGTTGGCACACCAATTTGCTGAATCTAAAAGCATACACCCTGCTAATTAGCTTATGACAATCATCAACAAAATAATTATACTATATGTGGGCCTCCATTAAAGGTGATAAATAGTTAGTGATGGTCTATTTTATAATTCATGGATGAAATTAAACAATCTTGTGCTTGATAGTACTTCATTAGCAATTTTAACACTCAATTTCTTTGCTGTTGGGCTGAGTTCCAAAGTCTCTTCCCCAGCTTTCAAAGGTATCAACTGAATCTATTAGTTTTGTCAGTTTGCAGCTGGGAGATTTGAGACAAGTGAAAGCTCATGTGGTTTGTGTAAAGGGGCAGAATTAACACAAGGACCTTTCCCATTATCGAGACCACTAATTGCCAGAATACAGTTTGCTTTCCAATTTAACTGTATTTTTCAGTGTTTGACCTATGTCTACCAAGCTATTTAAACTCAGACCCAGCATATCCTCTCAAGTGGACATAAAATATCCTGTGACATGATTTAAAAGATAAGATGAAGCCAAACTCTTCCAATCAACAGCACAAAGCCAAGTACTCTGGTTCCTATTATTGCTTTTTGTGGGAGCTTTCTGTGGGGATAAATAACTGTTGTGTTTCACACATGACAACAATGACCATGCTACAAAAGTAATCTTTGGCCATAAAGTGTTTTCCGTTGACCAGAGGCCACAGTGACACTATGTAAATGCAAGTCTTTGTATCTAATGCTCGCAGTGAAATGATTCAGTGCTTTATGATTCCAGTGGAGCCAGCTTGCTCGAACTCTTAGCTCTAGGTGACAACCATTTGCTGGGGAAAGAAAGGGAATTATTAACCTAATGCCTTACAAGAAATAAAATACACAACCACAAGAACATAGGAATAAAATTCATGAACTTCTGCTTTTCATCCCACATTCCAAAAAGACATATAGGTTAGGAAGTTGTGGGCATGCTATGTTGGCGCCAGAAGCATGGCGACACTTGCGAGCTGCCCCCAGAACACTCTATGCAAAAGATGCATTTCACTGTGTGTTTTGATATACATGTGACTAATAAAGATATCTTATCGTATCTTTTTATTTATTTTTATTTCCTGTCGTAGCAAGCTACTCTTGATTCCAATGTTATTTTTTTTTCTCATTTTTATGACAGTAAAAGGAGTCCATTCATCCCTTTGAGTCTATGCCAGCTCTCAAAGCGTTCCCTGACAGCCAAGTGGGAAAGAAAATGTCAGACTTTATTTTCCTGAGATCAAAGCGAAGAAATACCTGGGGTGTGACTTATATGTGAAAAATGGTTTTCTGGAAGATTTAACTTGTGTTCTTTCACACAAAATACTCTGGTACAGGTCTTGGGCAAAACTTCCTTTTGTCAAAAATAGACTGGAAAGCTGAATTAAAATGCTCAGCAATTAAGCACTAAAGTTGCAAAGATCGATACCTACTCATCAAATTACAATTACTGTAGTGTGTACCATCTACAATGCAATTTGGAAAGTATCCAACCTCCTGTCCTGTACATGGATGGCTGTGTAGGGTGCCTGTCTGATCTGCATGAATCACAGCCCCAAAGCAAACTTGGCTCATTTGGTAAAGACTTTAGACAGAATTTTGGAAGCTGTGAGATGTGTTGCCAATGTCTGACCTCTTCTTCCTCACATATTTACTTGTAGATGAGGTAATAGTATCCTTACTAATGGATTCTGATGGGTGCACACCTCCAGCAGTTCTGGCTGATCTAGTCCCATGAGCCCAAGTGTAACTCAATAGACAAGTCATTGCTCCCATGAGTTTTACATGCCTTGAAGGAATGGTCAGAACTCTTCAGCTCCTCCATATTTAATGGGTGGTCCAAACTCTCCTGTGTGCTGTCATCTAAGATGTCAGAGATAAGGAGGACAGGAAACACTGAGAGGCTGTGGTATCCACTAAATTGTCAGGTTGGATGGATGTATCTGAGCCAGTCTCTTCCTTAGGTGACTGACCACAAAATTCTACCTGTGAACCTTTTATAAGAAGCAACACAAGCACATCTTATCCTTCTCCATGAACAGACTCTGGTCAGAAGATGATCTTGAAGGATTTCATGACAAGGAGTGAGGCTTTCTTGCTCCTTATCTCTTGGTGTTCTGCCTTGATATCAATACCCATCCATTCTATATATTTCCAATCCAATAGACCACATTGAAGGGCCTCAACAAACAGATTGGAGCCTGCTTCTTAAAGTTCTCATCAGAGGCCAAAGGGCCTGCATTGTGCTGTATTGTTCTTTGGTTCTATGGGTTCTAATTCCTCCTCAAGGTAAGAGTGCGTTCAGGAGTTTCTTGAGTGGCAATGGAGAACGGCCTGTTCCACCATTCAGCAACATCGTGACTGATCTACCTTGAACACCACTTTCTTGGTCTACCAACAGATCCCCTGATTCTTTTAATATCCAGAAATCTGTCATTCTAAGTTTTAGCATTTTTGTCAGTCTCCACAAACTTCCAGGCTTGAGAATTCCAAAGATTCATCAGCTTTGAGTGAATATACAGTATTTCTCCCTATCTGAGTCCCAACTGGGCATGTCCCTTATACTGTGACCGCTGGTTCTTTTCCACATCTACCTTATCCAACCCTGCATGAATTTTGCAAGTTTCAGTAAGGTCATCTCTCATTCTTCTAAACTCTGGAGGATAGAGACCTGGTCGAATCAATGTATCCTGTAGTGATCAGATCACTGTCTAGTGATAGGATCGGATGACATCTTTTTCACCACAATCCCCCAATTGCACCAAGATCCTAAATATTTGTTGGAAGGTATCTCTGCTCTTCTATTCAAATCTTAAATAGTACTTTCAGGAAGGATCACAGACTGCAATCAGGAAGCATGCCCCACAGTAACAATTTGAGCCCCCTCCTGCCAAAATGCAGAGAATTAGGGCCAAACATTCATCCAAATTGTAAGCTGTGAATCACGAGTTTTTTTGTAACTAGTTGTAAACCGTGAATTCTGCTTCAAAGATTGGCTCTTTTTTTCTCAAGTTGACTTACTTGTTGCAGATTGAGAGCACAATATAACTTGGATTTATGCAGATAACTGTAAAAGCATTGCATGGTGATTCATGCAATTACATGACCATTAAGGGGATAATTGTGGACATTATGCATCTAATGTGGCATCGAAAAGCAATAGGAAATGACAGGGAAAATTCTCATTTTTCTTATTGGAACCATCTTAGTAACTTTCAAAAGTGGTCCAAACAGTAGGCAATCCTGTTTAGTGGAAGTGTTAATGTAAGGAATTCCTGATGACCTTGAGTATGCTTATATGCTTCACGCAAACTCCAGAAAATAATTATTTTCAAAAAGAATGCTGCTTAAATTGTCTATTACCATTACTTTTCATTTGTAATATAAAAGCTGAATGGAGCATTCTGTGGCTCCATATAATCAGAACTACCAGTCATCTACTGCAACCAGAATCAACAACTCCTGTGAGCTTTCTGAATTCATATGCATACGTACATATGAGTGTCAATCTCTCATCAGCTATTCTTTAAAGGAAGGAGAACAAGTATCATTCATTGTCAGGATGTTGGTGTGCTGACAAGGTTGATATTTCTTCCACATCCCTCATTCCCTGAGATGTTGGTGGTTCTTGAATAATCTGACTGTGGTTTGATACCCTTGGGTGGTTTGTTAGGCAATTTCACAAGGATGCTGAGACTCAACTATCTTGTTGTTAAAGTAAGTTACACAAAGGCCAGGCTGGATCATGATTACTTTTACCAATATCAGTTTTTCCAGATTTTTTTTCTAAATGAATTCAAATTTTCAAATGAGTTATGCTGCCAGTTTCACATCAGTCCATATTGGAATTTGTTTTCCCTTGAAATGAAGGTGGTTGTGCAAAAGTTTAATAATATATCAAAAACAGCTGATTATCAATTTGTGAATTATAGTAACAAAACATATTATATGTGAAGATATTAAAACATAGCTACAGTAAATTAGTTCTTTACAGGGGTATTCAGCCTGAAAAGATGCTCACTTACAATCACTTCCCATGGAATTTCTTACTTGAATATCAGATAAAGCTGCTGGAAATGGGGCAAAGAGTAGGATATAATCTTCCTTTTATAAATGTCTTTAGTGTCTTTCTCCAGCATTTAATCCTGTCCAATTTAAGTGGTAGTTCAGCTCTTTTTGCACCCCAGTTCTGTTGAAAGGTTATGCCAAAAATGTCAACTTATTCTTTTTCCCTCCATAAGTGATTCCAGGCTATTTTTTTTGTGTGTTTCAGGAAATGACTTATCTGTAGTAATGTTCTAAGCAATTGATCAAATATCTGATAAATGTCATGTCCTTTTGAACTCTGGCAGCAATCAATATCGCTATAATGCCTACTTACAAGAGCACTGTGATCCAGCTTGGAAAAGTATTCAAGGTTTATGTTTTTGTATTGCTTCTTACTTGAGCACTTATATATTTTTATAGAATTGAACCAACGTAAAAATTAAAATAAATAAATACCAGAATTAATAAAATATAAGATTCGCTTCCAATCAAAGAATATCTTACAAAGGAAACAAAATTACTCAAAATTACAAAACAAAAATAGATCAAGGAAGATTACAGGAGAAACAATTTCTGTACTTTTAACTAAATAAGTTTGAAGTTCTATTCTGATATGGACCACTCTGCAATATAGGCAGTTTTGGAGATTATTTGAGTTCAAAAGTTGCATCTATTGGACTAACTAACCAGTAGAAAGCAGTTCCTTGTTAGACAATGTTATAAACTTCTAGGGTGATCTTCTAATTGGATTTGGAAATATATTAATAAAGGCACTGTTTAGAAAGTAGATTTCCAGTACAGTATTGAAACAAATTTAAATAGTTCTCTGGTGGTTTGAATAACTTGGAGGCCTCAGGATTGAAAATTATTCTATTTTTTTAATGGGTAACTTGGGAGAAAATTATTGAGGGAAATTAGAAATATTCTTTTCATTTTTTTGGAAGTTTATCTTTAATAATTTTAAATATATCAGTGACTCAGAAGAAAGGTTGTTTGATGGGACAGAATATTTAGAGGTGAGAGATCAGGAATGTATCTAGCCAGAACTGGCAAATGTAGGTCCATTGAACCTGGGTACTTTGTAAAGTTAACACAGACCTTTGTTTGTAATGTTTTGAGAGAGTCTGCATTCGCCCTCACACCTTCAAAGTTGTAAAAGTTTACAGAATAGGAACATGATTCTTTACCTATAGAACACTTTGGGTAAGGATTTATAATGAGACAATACAATAAAAAAAATGAAAAGAAATCAATTAGAACAAAGGAATGACAAAGTAATGGTCAAATCCATAAAGGCATTAGCAACCATGAACTGGTAAATGTCAGCTTGGAAACCCAATGCTCAGTTCTGTCAATGACTGCAAGAAAAATCTTTGTGAGGTTCACATCAATTGCAAATTCTGGAAACCCAGGCAGTTCAGATTACTAAAAGTAGAAAGTGCCATGAAGAAGAGCGTACAGTGCTTCAATGGAGACGCAGGAGAAAGGCTGAGTTCCTGACCCACTGAGTTCCTCCAGCAGATTGTTTGTTGTCCAATGCTTCAAGATGGAAAGTGTCAATGACAAGACAAAGAGGTAGAGGGCAAAATCAAGAAAACTCAACCCAGTTTGTATGTTCAACTTCCCAAAGTGCCTGCTTGTAATGCATCCTACTCCTTGGCCCTTGGGAAGCCATGATGGTAACTAAGAATCCACTAATGGCACAATCTAATTGTCTACTGACATTAATGGCTGTCAATGAATGACATTTGGAATGGAGATTAATGTCACTGTGGGTCATAATGCATGCTAGCAGAAGAGTGCTAATAATCCAGCCCCATCATTTTTCTTTCTGGTGAATTTCATGAAAATAAGAAAATTGGGCAGGGTGTACTTTGGGCCTGATGATACTGTTTGTTTTGCGCACTTGTTGATGTTTATTTCCCCACCCTATCTTGTTATTTTAACTTGCAGTGGATACTCCAATTTAGAGTTACAGATGAGAATCTTCAGCATAAACACATCCATTCTACTTTGGCAAGGATGATGGTTTGGATGACATTCTGCAGTTATGGAATTGCTGGTTTTGTACTTAAAACTCAGAATCATCCACTTTGATTATCTACTGTGAGCTTCTGTTGGAAATTGTTCACCAAAGCCATTTTTATCTCGCTCAGCTAAACAATCACCTTGATAGTCTAAAATATGTTGGTGCATGTTTGTGAGTGTCCAGTATGGTTCTGCTTTGCCGTGGAGACATGCAATTTTGTAATGGAGAAGAAGAGTATTCAACCTGCAAATGTCTGTTATAGCTCAAGAGAATAATCTATGTCTAATCCAACTGCTCCTATTTTGTATTTTGCTCTGCTTCAATTGACTTACCCAATTTTTCCTTCAACTTAAAGTCACTACAGTTTGATGTCTAAGCACGTAAAACTAGTCTCAGCGAGACAATGGAATGAAGGCTAGTCCAGTGAGCCTTGGAATGAAGGCTAGTCCAGTGAGCCTCAAAAAAATCCACCAGCCAGCACCTGTGTAATAATACAATTAATGTATTGAATGTGAAAAATACCTCAAATTTTAAAGTAACTGTCCTTAGGAATTTGGGATAGTTTTGTTACATTAAATGCACAGGGAAAATCAAAGGTTTAATCCAAGGTCTGACTTTTAAAGAGAGTCTTATTGTAAAAGGCAGACAGACTTAGATAATTTCAATGTACTAGGCTATTGAGTTTCATCTTCAAATGTCTTTTCAAAGTCCCCTCCCTGCATTCGGAGGCCTGGTCTTTAAAATCGATATTGATTTGAGGTCCTCTTCCAATATCACCCTTTCCTCCTTAATATGAAATCTCTTCTACTGAACAGCAGTGATGTGCATTGGTGGCATGGCTTGTGCAAGTGCCCAAATATAAGATTGTAACCATACTTGTCGGGATGATATCAATTTTTATCAGCAGTTTGTGTATGATAAGATGAGCAGTAGATCAAGAATCAGAATCAGAATCAGGTGTATTATCACTGATATGTGTCGTGAAATTTGTTATCAAGATTGTGGATGTTTTAGAAACATGAAACCATAGAAAATAGGAGCAGGAGTTGGCCGTTTAACTCTTTGATCCTGCTCTGCTATTTAATATGATCATGGCTCATCAACCAAATTTTCTATGCTGTTCCAGCTTTCTCCCCATTTCCCTTGGCCTCTATATTCATATCCTGAATATATATCCTGAATAGCTGAGATCCAAGCACTGAAACATGTGGTGTCCCACTCATCACTCCCTACCACTTGGAAAAAGACCTGTTTATTCCTACTCTTTGTTTCTTGTCTGACAACCAGTTTCTCTATCCATGTCAGTACATTGTATTACCCTCAATCCCAGTTACTTTACTACCCTCAAATCCAAAGGAGCTGATGCAGAGTCCAAAGATTAGCTAAAAATGACTACTAATGCATCCAATATTTTTGAGGCCACTTCCTTTAGTACTCTGGTATGCAGACTATCAGGCCCTTGTGATGTATTGGTCTTCAATCCCATCAATTTCCCTAACACCATTTCACTACTAATACTGATTTTCTTTACTTCCTCCCTCTTACTGGACACTGGGTTCCCTAACAGTTTATTTGTGTCTTCTTTGTGACCCAATGTATTGTTCAGTTGGTCTAACATTTCTTTGCTCCCTATTATAAATTTCCCTGTTTCTGACTGTGAAGCCTACATTTGTTTTCATTAATCTTTTTCTCTTTACACATCTATGAAAAGTTTTACAATACAATTTTTGTTGTTCCCTGCAAGCCTACTCTTATGTTCTAATTCCCTCCTTCTTAATTAATCCCAAGGTTCTCCTTTACTGTTCCCAGTCTTCAAGTTTGCTACTTTCTTATATAGCTTGTCCATGATTGAATAGTATCCATAATTTTCCTTATTAACCATGGCTAGCCACCCTTCCTGTTTTATTTTTGTACCAGACATGAACAAACAGTTGTTGTAATTCATCTATGTGCTACATTAAATGTTTGCCATTGTCAGTATATAAATAACATTCTCCAGTGTATCTTAGCCAACTCTCACCTCATGCTGTTGTTGTTTCCCTGAATTCAGGCCCTCGACTCAGAATCGACTAAAACATTTTCTATCTTAATGAAGAATTCTATCATATCATGTTTTCTTCTCCCCATGGTGTCTTGCATAGCAAGATTGCTAATTAATCCTTTCTCTTTATGTAATACCCAGTTATGGATGGCTGGTCTCTAGTTGGTTCCTTTATGTAATAGTCCAGAAAACCATCCCATATATACTCCATATGTATAACCCAATCTATGTATGGATTAAAGTTGCCCATTTGTACCCCAAGTGGATGTACTTCTAACTTAACATTTCATGCTATCGCCAACATTGCCACCAATATTTGGGAGTTTGTATACAATTTCCACGAGCGTTTCTGCCCTTTGGTATTTCACATCATCTGAGCTGACACCCTTCCTCACAGGTATTTTGTTGAAACACTGCAACCAAAAATTCAAGCACCTTTGCTCACTAATATTTTTTCTGGAAGAACAATATTAACAGAAGGATCTAAATAGGACTGAGGCATCTGTATCTAAGATATATTCCACAAACCTTTTGTACTTATGCATGGATTGTAAAGTTTCCAATATTTGTTAGTCTCCTCTCTAACCCCTCCTCCTTTTGTTTGTCCTTTCTGAATACTGAATACCTCTGGATGTTCAGTTCTCATCCTTGCTTCTGTTCCCACTCCTTCTTGGTTCTCTGAGCTTTTGTTTCCATTCCCTTTAAATCTCTGAGTCTCTGTTCCTGGTGTTTTAAAATTCTTGGAGCCTCTGTTCCTGCTTATTTAAACTCCTAAATTTTATTTGTCCTAGTTTCTCCTGCCTCTCACATAGCATTGCCCATATATTCTCAAAAAAGGAAAATATACAGGCAATAAAATGAAAATAAAACCAATTTACCTCTTTCTACAGAATATATATTCTTGCAATTAAATCGAAAAACTACCTTAATGTAACAAGCACTGAATAGTTGTCAGTCATAAATACCATTCCATGTGAGCTGAACAAGTAATAAATTTAGACTCAGGAGAATTCTAACTGGGCATGGGTATTTTAGTTGAAACACTGGGCAACCTAAAATTCAAGCACTGTCTCTTTCCAATAATTAGTCTGGAAGAACAATAATAATAAAAGGATCTAAATTGGACCTGAAGTGTTGTATAAAGGAATATATTCCACGAACCTTTTGCATTTATGCACTTAGGTACGGATTGAATAGTTTCCAAAATGTGTTCCTTTCTCTGCATTTCCGCATCTGTGTGCACAGGTCACTCTCACAGCTGCAAACCTTAACAAGGCTGGTGTGGCCTACTTCATTACTTAAAAGGGACCAAATTTACCCGGCATTGAGTCTGCATTGCCAATCACCTGTCAGGTTGATCATCTTTGATATTTACTTATTCTTGCTCCCCCACTTCTGCTAATGTCACTTGGGCCTCCCAATCTCGATTCTGACCCCTACCTTCCAACGCCACACTTCACTGAACTTCAGCCCAATTGCTTCTCCCCTCCCTCCTGCTACCACTCTACCCCCCAATGAATTTCTTCCCCACCCACATAATTGCAACCCCACCAAAAACCTACATAAGATTTCGACCTACCTGGCCCAACATCTCCCTTCCCTCTTTTAATTCATCCCCAAGCCACAGTGCTTTGTGACCTACCTGTTTCCCACAAAGCCTGTGGAAGAAAGGCCTTTGTGTTTAATTTGAAATGCTAAATCTCTCAAATGCCTTGGGTCTTTCACTCATTATAATATTGCTCTGAGTTGAGCTGTGAACAAGACTGGTGTGGATTCACATGTAGCACCTGTTTAACGTGCCTTTCCAGATGTGAAGATTTTTAGCCTGGATTATTTTTTAAATCCTTCCATTGTGCATCCTGCAATAATTAAATGTGAAGTGCTATATTTTGTCAATAGTTGGCCCTCAGTGTGTTACTTCATGTGTAAATAAGACTCGACAATGAAATTCACCACCACTTTCAACGCATCAGCACAGTCTTTGGCTGATAGAGGGAAAGCATATTTAAAGATTAAGACTTCAGACCTGACTCAAAACTCATGGTCCACTGGGCAGCAGTGATCCCTGCCCTCCTATGTGCTTCTGAGACCTGGACTATCTATAGCATGCATTTCAAGGCTTTGGGAAAATATTACCAAGATTTTCCAAATACATTGGAAGAATAAGTGGACCAAGGTCTGTGTCCTTTGCCAGGCCACTACTGAGGCCCTCATGACACTCAGACACATTGTAACATACTCTATTCTGAGCTCTGATATGGAAAGATTACCTAGTGGAGTGAGGAAAAGATTCAAAGAGGAAAAGTGTTCAAAGCCTCTTTGAAGAAATGCAAAACTCCATTCCCCACCCCACCCCCACCACCCACCCACCCCCATCCCCTGATTCCTCGGAATTTCTGAACCATTTACACTCAATGTGGAGAAGGAACATTTGGGATGTTATAGATAACGTCAAGGTCATGCATCAGGAGCACAAAGAGGCCATGCATTGGTGGCTGAAGGAGTGCACCCCCCCTTCACAAATACCCACCTGCTTGCCCTGTCAGCCACCCCCAGCCCCATCAGTGGAAGAACCTATGGATTGTGCATTGCCCCCCTCATGAGCCTCCTCAGAACCCATCAAAAAAGTCAAGGGACTGCTAAGAAGGAGGCTGTATGGAGTGAAATGATGTTGTATGAATATGTTATGAATATTTTCTGCCTTCAGAAGTCCTAGTGAGGGCACTAGATTTTCTCAATTTGGGTGTTTATCAAGAGACAGTATTTTTTGGATCTGCACCCAATGGTTTTCATTCGAAATTACATTTGTGCAACAGAAGGCGAATGCTGAAAAAACAACAAGATGCTGGAGAAACTCAGCAGGCCAGGCAGCATCTGCGGAGAAAAACAGTCACCGTTTCGGGTCAGGACCCTTCTTCAGGACTCAGCTGCCTGGCCTGCTGAGTTCCTCCAGCATCTTGTTGTTTTTTCGTCTAGATTCCAGCATCTGCAGTCCTTTGTTTCTCTAGAAGGCAAATGCTGTAGGTTTTAGTCTGCAGTGAAAGCACTCTGGAAACAAGAAGGGTCAGCAAGCTCTTTACAATGCAAACATTCTGCACACAGCCTGACATTTAACTGTGAATTTCCTTCTGTTGATGATTTGAGATGGTCTCGAACAAGTGTGCATAGACTTTTTTGTCTAAGACATTTATCCCAATGGTAGTGAGTAGAATCAAGCTCTGCATTCTGAAATGACAAACTCCAATTAAATCTCAGAGAGTCTTCACATAGGTTCATTTCTAATTCACTTTATTTTCTACTTCACCTTCATTCTCTACTTCACCATTATTTAAACATGGTCCTTTAAAGGTGAGCATTTTGCTGCATCAAGATATTCCCATGGTTAAGTCTCCCTCAAAACAGAATAAGTGTCACAAAAAATAAATAGTTGAGTAATGGTAGCTCTTTCATGGGTCTTAAGAGGAGCAGAGTAAGTAGCCATTCTTAGATTATTCATCAAGAGAATTTCCTGACATCTCTCTCACCTCCCTCCCAAAACACAATGCGTGCCTGTCTCTTTCACTGCTCCCACACTTTGCCATTATTATTATCCCGAGAAGTCCTTTCTCAGTGGCAGTATCTCTTGAACTAACAGTGCTTCATGAGATAAACTTCAAATTTGATTTTTGTCAGTGTTAACCTGTGACCCCTTATGTTAGCAATGCCTTGATGGAACTTTCTTTTCACTGCTTTTTATTATCTCATGCATCTCTTTCTCTCGTGCAGTCTCTTTGAGTTCTTCTTTCTCCCACTATGGATCAGCCTTGTGTTTCTTCTGTACAGTGCAGACTGTACTTGGATATTTACCTTATATCCCAGTAGCCAAAACTGTATCAAGTATTCAAGGTGCAGACTACTTCTGTCTGACATGCTTTAACTATACTGACTGAGGAATGTAACGCAGCACTCTGTAGTTTTATTGCTCATTGCTCTCTGGTAGATGGGTTCTTACTACCAGAACACTATAATGAAGGAAGGTGTAATTATTTTTGGATCAATTTTATCAGTTAATGTCTAAAAAAATCAGCTAATACTGTTTAAATTTGATGATAAATCTTAATGAGAAATAGTATGGTCAAACATTAACTGAGATTCTTTTTTGTCTGTCAGCCACAGGTCAAATTCAACTTTATTTTCTGCATTATGACTACATTACATTTACATGCTAATTCAATTTTTGAACCCTTAGAGCCTGTATGACTGTGCAAGCTGAATTCTAAATTGCCTACACAGATTTTCTTTTGCATAATTACTGGGGTTTAGTTGCGCATAAGTATTCCTGGAACATTTCAGTGTGAATTGAGGTGTAGACACCCATAATGTTAGTTGGCCAGGTGGACCCAATTAACATATAAAAAGGCCAGAGGCCACAAGCTGCTGTGAGAATCAAATAAGACTAATTTTTTTCTCTCTCTGCAAGCATTGTTTTGATGCAAGAATGATGATATTTGAATGCAGTGACTTTGTGGCTGAAGAGGAATCTTTGAAAGATTATGATCTGTTTTTTAATTTCAGTTAACATCATGCCCTAATTAGCCTTTAGAGTGAAAGTAAAAATTACAAAAAAACAATGAGAACGTGCTCATGCAGCTGGAGGTGACATTCTTTGCACACACAATGAGAAACAGATGAAATGGATTTCTTGGCATGACAATTGAGACCAAAATCCCAGTATGACTGACACTGCTATGATGGGGGATGGTGGCTTCATCTCTGGACTGGAAAGGGCAGTGTCATTCATCATTGATTTCTACTTTATCTGCACAGAAGGACAAGAAAAAAATGAAAGAGTTTCACTTGTCCAGTGTGTCGGGGCAAAGGTTGGGCATTAGGGGAGTGGTTTAAAGAAGGGATCAGTAGTTGGAAGGAATCAAGGCAAGGTTCCGTTGTCAGTTGGCTGATCTGGGGGAAGGGTGGGCAGATGAGTCAAGAAGGCTGGAGTGTGAAGTTTAAAGGACTACTGGGTGAGTACCTACCTTATAGGGAACATAAGTGAATCGAGTCATCAGTGCTGGATTAGGAGTCAGTTCATCCTGAGGCAGACCTTACACATGCTGTGAAAGCCTGCTTCTGCTGAAATGGCCCACAAGTGCCAAGGGCTGCCCATATGTGCATGTAACTTATGGATAATATCCAAGTCTTCATTATCTGTAATGTAAAGTATCGAGGATGATTGTCAATTGTCAAAAAGCAAAAAAACATGGATACTAGACACCTGAAATAAAACCGGAAAAAACTGGGGGGGGGAGAAAACAGCAGATCAGACTGCATCTTTGAAGAGAGAAACAAAGGTAATGTTTGGGGTCAAGTTCTATTTAAAAAATGTCTTTGAGGACAAGGAGTGGACACAGGGTTTTGACTTTTCTCTGGGGTCTTAGGGCAAGTGTAATGATTGCATCTCATATTGTCCATCTAAGTGGAGTTAGGTTTCCAATTAATGTGGCTTAAAGGTATCCAGCTTTCCATTATTTTAAAATTGGCATTAATCTATATTTACAACTGTAGATATTGATTATGTTCAGATTATCCTGCTAACATAACCAGCAGTTTTTCTTAGTCCTGAATGGCATATTTTGTTTTGTTATTGGATCCATTGTAAAGATCTTCACATTATCTACACCCTTGGCCGCGCCCCTGCTGTACTAATGACAGAGCAACAATCTAACACCAAGAACTAAGTAAATACTGGCATCCAATTTGCCTTGATAGCACGGTGAACCATGTTTTATCTTTTGTTCCAGGATTTACCGAGATTGCACACTTATAGTTTGAGATTTAACAGTGAACCAAACAACTGTTCGGATGATGTGGATTACACAAAAGTAAAATCCTGCCAAGAATCAGCACTTAATTATTTATAATCTATTAAAGGCCAAGGTCCAAAAGATAAAGTCAAGATAAATCATTTAATACGAATCCTCTTAAATATCATTCACTCAGATGTTTAATTTGCACAATTTGGGCTGGATTTACCTTTTTGATGTTTAAAGAGGAGCTGATGCAGGAAGGATTAGATGTCTGTGTTGCATTTTGGTATTGAATAGCAAAATATATTCTAGGTGAAAGATTGTTCTTTTATATTCACTGAGAGAAATGAGTAGCTGCTACAATAATTTGCTTTAGATAATCAAATTGCTGGCTTTCTGAGGAATAAAAAGTATTTGACCTCACCTCAGCAAAACCCCGCCCCAAAGCTGACAGAAATGATTGTTCACTATAATAGAACTTGGTGACTCATTGCTTTGGAAAGATTGAAATGACCAGTTTGAATTGAACAACATTTTAATGACTCAGAATGACTTGGCGGCAGAGGGGCAAGCCAAAGCTGGATTGATATCCTGGTGAGTAATTTGTTTCATAAACCATCATCAGCCCCAAAGTGGCCTTCTGCACAACATAGGACATTCTGGATATCAATCTCATTATATGACAGAGCCAGAACAATCTCTGTCCAGAGATAAGCTGATAAAAGTTTGACACACTCTAGCTAAGCTGGTTGTCAAAATTCTTAAATAAAAATGTTTCTGCAGGCCTTTGATATTCAATGAATGTTTCTGGATAAAATTAACAACTAATCAAGCAATTAAAATAGAATTATTAAATGAGTAAAAGAAAGCATTTAAAAGCACAAAATGAGTTAATAATGTTTAAGTAAACCCAATTAATCAACAAGGTTTAAATGACTTTATAGTTGCCTATGCCTCTCATAGCCATTGTCATTGAAACGAATGGAGTCCTAGTCCAGCTTCAGTGAGCATATTCTTCAGCATAACTCTTGGAGTTACAGGAAATTCCCCCTCTAATGCGGAACTCCATGTGAGAGTTCTAAACTTCCTGAGACTTAATCAGAGATTAGAACTCCCAGCTTTATATTTTGAAGCACTTGCAGCAAAATCCAAAATAAGAATAGAAATGCTGGAAATGTTCAGCAGTTCAGACATCTGTGGAGAGTGAAATAGAGAATGGTTCAGCTCCATGAACTTTATTCACATTGTTTCTACTTTTCTCAACAAGACGTTCGTAACTTTCACAATGTTTGCATCTAGTTGAACAATTTATAATGATCCTCAGTTCCACACAATGACTGACAAATATTAAGCCTTTGTGTGGTATATCATCTGATAGTAGGACTTTATTCTCCCTCACTATTTAAAGCAGTGATTATCTGCTTCATCATAGTACTAAGTTGCAGAAAATTGGACTTGACAAAAGTTGAATCAGCCTTGATCTTACTGAATGGTGGAACAGTCTCAAGAGGCTAAATGATCGACTCTTTCCCATTTCTCAATACTTTTTCCTTGGAATGGTATTGGTATTGGTTTATTACTGTCACTTGTACCAAGGTACAGTGAAAAACTTGTCGTGCATACCATTTTTACAGATCAATTCATTACACAGTGTATTGAGGTAGTACAGGGTAAAAACAATAACAGAATACATAGTTAGGTGTCACAGCTGCAGAGGAAGTGCAGTGCAAGTAGGCAATGAGGTACAAGTTCATAACAAGGTAGATTGTGAGGTCAAGAGTCCATCTTATCGTATAAGGGAACTGTTCAATAGTCTTATCACAGTGGGATAGAAGCCATCCTTGAGACTGTGGTATGTGCTCTCAGCCTCCTGTATCTTCTGCCTGATGGGAGAGAGGAGAAGAGAGAATGTCCTGGGTGGGTGGGGTCTTTGATTATGCAGGCTGCTTCACCAAGGCAACAAAAAGGATAAACCATGGAGGGGAGGCTGTTTTCTGTGATGTGCTGGGCTGTGTCCACAACTCTCTGCAATTTCTTATGGTCCTGGGCAGAGCAGTTCCCATACCAAGCCATGGTGCATCCAGATAGGATGCTTTCTATGGTGCATCAATAAAAGGTGAGCGTCAAAGGGGACTTGCCAAATTTCTTTAGCCTCCTGAGGAAGTAGAGGTGCTGGTGAGCTTTCTTGGCCATGGCGTCTATGTGGTTAGACCAGGACAGGGTATTGGTGATGTTCACTCCTGGAAACTTGAAGCTCTCAACCCTCTTGACCTCAGCACCATTGATGTAGACAGGTGCATGTGCACAGCCCCCTTCCTGAAGTCAATGACCAGCTCTTTTGTTTTGCTGAAATTGAGGGAAAGGTTGTTGTCATGACACCATGTTACTAAGCTCACTATCTCCTTCCTATACTCTGACTCATCATTATTTGAGATACAGCCCATTACTGTGGTATCATCTGTAAATTTGCAGATGGAGTTAGAGCAGAATCTAGCCATGCAGTCATGAGTATATAGGAAGTAGAGGGCAGAGGATGCAGCATTGTGGGGCACCGGTGTTGAGCATAATCGAGCTGGAGATGTTGCTGCCTATTCTTACTGCCTGTGGTCTGTTGGTCAGAAAGTCAAGGATCCAGTTGCAGAGGGAGGTTTTGAGTCCCAGGTCTCAAAGTTTGGTGATATGTTTGCTTGGAACCAAAGAATTGAAGGCAGAGCTGTAGTCAGTAAACAGTAGTCTAACGTAGGTGTCTTTACAGTCCAGATGCTCCAGAAATGAGTTTTGGGCCAGGGAGATGGCATCTACTATAGACCTGTTTCAACGGTGGGTGAATTGCAGTGGGTCGAGGTTTTCTGGGTGGCTAGAGTTCACAAGATCACAAGACAAGGGAGCAGAAGCAGGCCATTCGGCCCATCGAGTCTGCTCCAAGGAAAGGGTAATAGAAATGAGAAATGGGGAATGGGGGAAGAAGAAGAAAAAAAAAACTATACTAATCCCAATTACCGGCCTTATCCCCATATCCCTTGATATCCTGACTATTTAGATATCTATCTATCTCCTCCTTGAACGCCCCCACTGACCTGGCTTCCACTGCTGTACATGGCAAGGAGTTCCACAAATTCACCACCCTCTGGCTAAAGAAATTTTTCCTCATCTCTGTTTTGCAACTGTACCCTCTAATTCTAAGATTGTGCCCTCTGGTCCTGGACTCACCCACCAAGGGAAACAGCCTAGCCACATTTACTCTGTCCTTTCCTATCAATATTTTAAATGTCGCTATGAGGTCCCCTCTCATTCTTCTGTACTCCAGTGAGTACAGTCCAAGAGCCGACAAACGCTCCTCATACTTAAGCCCTTTCATTCCTGGAATCATCCTCGTAAATCTCCTCTGAACCCTCTCCAACGTCAACACATCCCTCCTAAGATGTGGGGCCCAAAACGGCGCACAATATTCCAAATGAGGCCTCACTAGTGCCCTGTAGAGCCTCATCAACACTTCCTTACTTTTATACACTATACCTCTCGAAATGAATGCCAACATAGCATTCGCATTCTTTACCACCGATCTGACCTGGTGGTTAACCTTTAAGGTATCCTGCACGAGTACCCCCAAGTCCCTTTGTACTTCCGTGCTTTGGATTTTCTCTCCTCCTAGATAATAATCTGCCCGCTTATTTCTGCTTCCAAAGTGTACAACTGCACATTTCCCTACATTGAATCTCATCTGCCATTTCCTTGCCCATTCTCCTAAACTGTCTAGGTCCCTCTGCAACCTTCCTATCTCTTCAATACTCCCTACTCCTCCCCCTATCTTGGTGTCATCTGCAAACTTAGCCACGAAACCACTTATTCCATCATCCAAATCGTTATGTACAAGGTAAAAAGGAGCAGTCCCAACACCGACCCCTGCGGCACACCACTAGTAACCGGTAACCAGCCAGAACGAGATCCTTTTATTTCCACTCTTTGCTTCCTGTCAACCATCCAATGCTCCACCCATTCTGTTATCCTACCCATAATTCCATGACCTCTCATCTTATTAATCAGTCTCTTGTGAGGCACCTTATCAAAGGCCTTTTGAAAGTCTAAATACACAACATCTACCGCCTCTCCCTTATCCACCTTGCCTGTGATTTCTTCAAAAAACTCCAATAGGTTGGTCAGGCAGGATCTTCCCTTCACAAAACCATGTTGGCTAGGACCTATCCTGCCCTGCGCCTCTAGGTATTCCGTAACCCCGTCTTTGAGGATAGATTCCAATAACTTTCCCACCACTGACGTCAGACTAATAGGTCTGTAATTTCCTTTATGCTGCCTCCCTCCTTTCTTATACAACGGAACTACATTTGCGACCCTCCAGTCCTCCGGAACCATACCTGAATCTATCGATTTCTGGAAAATAATCGCCAATGCCTCCGCTATCTCTAAAGCCACCTCCTTCAGAACCCGGGGATGCACCTCATCCGGTCCAGGAGACTTATCAGTCTTTAGTCCATTTAGTTTTCCTAGCACCTTCTCCCTAGTAATCTTAACTGAACTCAGTTCCATTTCGTGAGACTCCTGACTAACCGGCACATTGCTGATGTCCTCCATGGTGAAGACCGATGCAAAATATTCATTCAATTCCTCTGCCATCTCTCTATTGTCCATTATAATAGCTCCTGCACCGTTATCAATTGGTCCTATATCAACCCGTGTCTCTCTTTTACACCTTATGTATTTAAAAAAACTCTTAGTATCCTTTCGAATGTTATCCGCCAGCTTCCTTTCATAATTCCTCTTTTCTTTCCTAATGACCTTCTTAGTTTCTCTCTGCAGGTTTTTAAAAGCTTCCCAGTCCTCTGTTTTGCCACTAATTTTTGCTTCTTTGTACGCTGCCCCTTTTGCTTTTATTTTAGCCTTCACCTCTCTCGTTATCCACATTTGTGCCTTTTTTCCATTAAAAACCTTCTTTTTTCTTGGAATATATCTATCCTGCAATTTCCTTATTTCCTGTAGAAATTCCTTCCATTTCTCCTCTGCCGTCCCTCCAGCCAGCTTACTCTTCCAATCAATTAGGGCCAACTCCTCTCTCGTACCATTGTAATTTCCTTTGTTCCATGTCCAGCCTCTCAAAGCACTTCATGATGGTGGATGTCAGAGCCACCGGTCAGTAGTCATTAAGGCATATTAACTTGTTTTTCTTAGGTACTAGGATGAGTGGCCTTTTTAAAACAGGTGGGAACCTCAGATTGAAGCAGGGAGAGGTTAAAAATATCTGAAAATACCCTTGCCAGCTGATCAGCAGAATATCTGAGGGCACAGCCAAGGACACCATCAGGCCGGATGCTTTCCTCGTGTTCACTCTCCAGAAGACTGATCTTACATCTTCGACGGCGACCACTAGTTCAAGTGCATTGGAGGCTGTACGAATGGGTGGTGACAAACCAATCCCCTTCTGTTCAAAATGCGCATAAAATACATTAAACTGATCGGGAAGGGATGCGCTGTTGTCAGCGATGCTGCCCGAATTCATTTTGTAGCCCATTATACCATGTAAGCCCTGCCACAACTGACAGCTGGTCTAGGACTCAATTTTGGACTGGTGTTGTCTCTTGGCATCTCTAATAGCTTTACAGAGGTCGTATCTCAATTTCTTGTCAAGGTCAGAGTCGCCTGATTTGAATGCTGCAGTCCTTGACTTCAGTAGGTAGTGGATTTCCCAGTTCATCCATGCTTTCTGGTTTGGGAACACCCATATTGTTCTCTTTGGTACACAGTCCTCAACACACTTGCTGATAAAGTTTGTGATGGTGGTGACATACTCATCTAGGCTGGCAGCTGAGTCTTTGAACATGGACCAGTCCACTGACTCAAAGCAGTCACATAGAAGTTCATCTATTACCAGCACTGTACGACTTTCTGTACTGGATCCTCCCGTTTCAGTTTCTGTTTATATGCAGGGAGGAGGAGCACAGCCTAGTAGTCTGATTTACCAAAGTGAGGGCGGGGGGTGGCTCGGAAGGTACCTTTGATGATTGTATAGCAATGGTCAGGGGTGTTAGGGCCCCTGGTGGGACAGAAGATGTGCTGGTAGTATTTTGGTAACATACTCCTGAGGTTGGCCTGGTTGAAGTCACCTGCAATAATGAAGAGGGCTTCAGGGTATCTTGCTTCAAGGCTGTTGACCACAGGGTACAGTTCACTGAATGTAGGTTTCATGTCCATCTGAGGTGGGATGTAGACTACCGTCAGGATAGCTGAAGTGAACTCCTGTGACAGGTAGTATGGGCGACACTTCACCATTAGATATTCCAGGCTGGGTGAGGAGGAGCTTGCCAGGACCGTCACGTCTGTGTACCACAAGTTATTGATTAAGAAGCAGACCCCTCTGCCTCTAACTTTGCCCGAGGATGCTGTATGGTCCATTCACTGGCTTGAGAAGCCCTCAGGTTGTATGGCACAGTCAGGTGAAGCAGGTGTAAGCCACATTTCGGTGAGACGTTGCACACAGCAGTCCCTCAGTTCTCTTTGGTAGGTCAGTCTTGCCCTTAGTTCATCAACTTTATTCTCAATGATCTGGATGTTAGCTAGTAACACACTGGGGAGTGGGGGTCTTGTACCCATGCTGTTCCATCTTGCTGCCAGAATCTATTTTCTTCCTATTTGTTTTATAATGTGCTCTTTGTTGGACTGAGTTTTGTGTAGGTTGTAGCTTGAAGCTTGAAATCTTTCCTTTACAGCTTGGATGATCCGATATTGGAATAAAAACAGAAAATGCAGAAAACACTTAGCAAGTCAGGCAGCATCCATGGAGAGAGATTAACATTTCAGGTCAGCGTCCCTTCATAGAGAACTGATATTGGAACTTCTATCTGAAAGCAGAACAATATCTTACCTCCAATGGTTACATAGTTTGTCCGACTGTAGTTGCCACACACCAGTCTCCTTGTTTCAGTTTTTGAAAGGTAGTGAGCTTTTTCATCAGGCAAAAAATGCAGCATTGTGCATGATCTGCATTTCAATAGGTGTCTTCTTCTGGACTTCACTGTAACCATATAAATCTAATTTGGTGCTCATTCACATAGAACTTGCCGAATCCATCCACTCCTTGAACTTACTGCATGCAATACCTGCTCGTCTGCATTTTTTCCCTAGAAGCAGAGGGTAAACCTCACTGACCCTGTGTCCATGGGATGCGTGAATCAGGGCAGAATGTCTCTGTAATGTAAGTAGGCTTCGTGCGGCAAATCCTGAAGCCCCACCCCTTGAACATCCGGAAACCCTTTCATAGCTCTTCACCTCTAAAAGGTGCTTTATCAGTGTTTGAATGTCATTGTCATTTGCCATCCCTGACCTCGCTTTCAGACACCCCTTCTGAACCTGATGGTTCTGTCAAAACCCACTCCCCATCACATTCCAGCCCTAGTTTGGTGACCCACTTTCAATCCTGGTCAGCTCATTTTCAGCTCCAAGAAAGCACTACATCCTAGCATTGCATAATTTTGCTCCAGCAGCCCCACAGCTGAAAGACCAGCTAACTCACCTATTTCATGAAAGGGAATTTCTCGGTCTTGCTGCTTTAAACACTGATATTCACATTTCTCTTTAAAACCTTTTGGATAGAAAAGTTGCCAAAAACAAAAAAATGATCTCATTGGCCCTGCAAAGCCCTCCAAAGAGGCCAACAGATGATTTAATTATAAATACATGCATTATAACTACTGGAGGCTTGATAATATATGTGACCTTGCTAACCTCAATCACACCACAAGATTAATTAAATAAAATAAAATACTTATTTTCATTTGGGATGGAAACAACAGACGTAGTGAACTCAAGTCATCAAGATACTGAAAGTAGTAACATTTTTAAAAAGTCACAAGGTGTAGAAATAATTAGGCCATTTAATTGTGAGCAATGGGCAGGTATAGATGTTGTATTTCCCACTGAGTGGAATGGATCCCAGCAAAATAATATTAGAATGAGAATTGTTTTTGTCACAAAAGCTAACAAAAATTGGTTGTGATTGGAAATAAAGATCATAGAAATGGACAGTTAGATGTTTTATTGGGGTAGATTTTGACCACATTTTGGATAAAAAGTTGACAGTGGAGGTCTCCCTTCTGAGAGATGCTGCCTATTCTTTACGGAATAAAGAGAATGACAACCAGGAAGAATCAATGAAGGTTTGCAATCTACCCCACCTGGCTGTGAAAATGAAATCAATAATAGATTCTGTGCTGTTGCGTCCAAATAAATAGTGTCTGTGGAAAACAGTCAATCAAAATGAAAGAGCAGAGAGCAACATGGATATCCTGATATCCCCTGTAGCTCAGGAAGAAATTTCCCCTTCTCCCAAGAGACCAGATAATTTTGGCTTGGGCCGTAATCAATTGTTACATTTAGTTTGCAAAAAGGTGCCATCCTGATGAAACAAATGTCCATTCTTACATACTTTTTGTGAGAAAATTTTCAACTTCCTGTGGATAGGGTAGTTGAGAAGTCATAAATGGGTTTATGAGGAATGTATCCATGATTTTGCTACATTTGTACATAGAGCTGTCGACTGCACCAGAATTGTTAGAGGAGCTGGATAGTTTTCTCATTTATTTCCATTACTGAAAACACTTTTGATAGTGACTTGTTTCCAATGAGTTGCAAGGCAATGTTCTTCTTGACAAAAAAAAGTTTGCAAGTCAACTGGCAAAGTCAAATAGAATCAAGAAAGCCTAGAGGTCTCAAATATCTCTGACTGTCTCGGAGTGCCTGCATACAATTGTGTTCTTTCTTTTTCAATCTTTTTATTAATTTTCAAATTAGTACAAAATAATATATATAACATTAGTAATTATACATATGGTGCAAAGGGATCAGGATAGCAATCATAACAGTTAATGTATATAATCACAAGGAGTAAAAAAAAGTAATTTAGGCCTCCCGTTCTCTTATTAAGTGAACGAATACAAAAGGAAAGATTGAAAAGAAATGAAATTTAATTATATGAAAGAAGAACTCCCAAATCAAAAAAAATATTAATAATAAACCAAAAAAAACCCCAAAACTTCAAAACAAAACTGGACTGATATTTCTTCAATTAAAAAGAAAACAAACATTGTTATGTCGTCAACTCCGCTCCTTTGTATTCAAGGGTTATTGAAAGGGATCTGATAAAGGTCAGCTACAATTGTGTTCATCTTATCTTCAGATCTGATATCCAGATATTCCATAATGTGTTGTTCGGCAATTAAATTGAACTGCACCAATTTACATACCTTCACATTTCTACCCACTCAACACGTTCAATCTCAATAGCACATTTCTGATTTTGGATTCCACCATACCAAACTTGTTAATATTAAATTGGAAAAAGTGTGATGGAAACTCACTCTGCTGACTGTGAAGCCACATTCTCCATTTCTCTGACTCTGGTTTGCAGCTTTTCTCTGTCCCATTTGCCCCACCACGAGAAGCAGATCTGTCCCATTCATCTCCTTACAAGAGTTCTCAATGCCACTCTACCTGCTAATTCTCATTAAAAGCCGAGACAAATGCATCTTTTTGACCGAGCTGTCATTCCTCCTTCCCTTACAAAGGGTCCTTCTTCCCCTTTTGTCGAATGTCCTGGGATATTTTGCAAGAGGAAAGAAATAACAATATAGTGCAGCAATTTGCACAGTTCTAGTGCTCCTTATATGGAAGGAAACTGTCTAAATTGCTGCCCAAACTGGGAATTGAACATTCAAATTGGTAAATTGGTAAATTAGTTTATTATTGTCACATGTACCAAGATACAGTGAAAAACTTTGTTTTACATGCCATCTATACAAATCATTTCATTACAACAGTACATTGAGGTAGTACAAGGGAAAACAATAACAGAATGTGGAATAAAATGTTACAGAGAAAGTGCAGTATAGGCAGACAATAAGGTGCAAGGCCATAATGAGGTGGGTGATGAGGTCAAGAATCCATCTTATCTTACTAGGGGACCATTCAATAGTCTTATAACAGTGGGATAGAAGCTGTCCTTGAGCCTGCTGGTACATGCTTTCAGACTTTTGTATCTTAATGTATAGCACAGACATGGGCACTTTCGGCCCACATCGTTCATGCCTACTGTGATGCCTATCTGCATTAATCCCACTCGCCTGTACCAGATCCGTATCCCTCTATGCATTTCCTAACCAAGTATCTGTCCAAACGCCTTTTAAACATTGATATTGTGTCTGCCTCCATCACCCCCTCTGGCAATTTGTTCCAAATATTCATCACCCTCTGTGTGGAAAAACTTACCCCTCAGATCTCCTTTAAACTCATCCACTCTCACCTTAAACCTGTCCCTCTAGTTCTGGACTCCACTGCCCTGGGAAAAAAGCTGTCTATCCTGACTATGCCCCTCAAAATGTCAGAAACCTCTGTAAGGTCATCCCTCAGTCTTCTACATTCCAGGGAGGACAAACACAGTTTATCCAATCTCTCCTTATAACTACAGCCCTCCATTCCAAGCAACATCCTTAGTGATTCTCTTCTGCACTATTGCTACCACATACTTCCTGTAGTGGTAGCAATAGTGCAGAAGAGAGTCAATAGAACTACAACCAGAACTGCATACGTGTGCAGTCCCACAAGTGTTATGAGCAGCTACAACATGAGGTCCCAACTCTTACACTCAGAATCAGAATCAAGCTTATTTTTGCTGACATATGATGCAAAATTTGTTGTTTTGCAGCAGCAGTATGGTACAAAGACATAAAATCTATAAATTACAAAAATAAATAATAAGTGCAAAAAAAGGAATAATGAGGAACCGTTCAGAAATCTGATGGTGGAGGGGAAGGAGCTGTTCATGATTCATTGAGTTTGGGTCTTCAAGCTGTTGTACCTCCTCCCTGATGGTCGTAACGAGAAGAGGGCATGTCCCAGATGGTGAGAGTCCTTAATGATAGATGCCGCCTTCTTGAGTCACTGCCTCTTGACGATGTCCTCGATGGTGGAGAGGGTTGTACCCATGATGGAGCTGGCTGAGTCTATAACTCTCTGCAGCCTCTTGCGATCCTGTTCACTGGAGGCTCCACACCAGGCTGTAATGCAACCAGTCAGGATGCTCTCCACTTTACATCTATAGAAATTTGTCAGAGCCTTTGGTGACATACCAAATCTCCTCAAACTCCTTACGAAGTAGAGCTGCTGGTGTGCCTTCTTCATAGATTGCATCAATGTGTTGGGCCCAGGATAGATCCTCTGAGATGTTAACACCCAGGAACTCGAAGATGCTCACCAATTCCACCACTGACCCCTCAGTGAAGACTGGTGTGTGTTCTCCCAACTTCCCCTTTCTGAAGTCCACAATTAGTTCCTTAGTCTCGTTGATGTTAAGTGCGAGGTTGTTGTTGCAACACCACTCACTTCATCGCAATCTGAGATTCTACCAACAACAGTGGTGTCATCGGCAAATATATAGATGGGGGTTTGAGTTTGATGGTGTTAGATACATACTCAGTATCTCAGCCTGTGAAGGCAAGTGTATCAAATGCCTTTTCACTGCCCTATCCACCTGTGTCGCCACTTTCAGGAAACTGTAAACTTCCATCTCAAGACCTTTCTGCACATCAGTGTTCCTAAGTGGCATATGACCTATCAGAATTTGACCTCCCAAAAGTGCTTTATCCCATATTTGTCTGCTTATTGAATTGTTAGTCTAATTAAGATTATTCATTATCATTAAATACATGGGAGCACAAACCCTTTTTTATTCATCTTGGGCAGTGTAAGGAAAGGCTTTTGTTGCTATTCGTGCAAATTCACGACCGCACTCTTCAAAAAATTTGAACTTAAGTGGACAATTCAACAAATCATTAAATACAGGTGATCATTTTATTTGTATTGTTTTAGTTCTTGCAATAAACTGATAAATCTGAGAACTTCCCTGTAGTATCCCCTCTTTAATCACCTTCAATGGAATGATTTCGATCCGCACCATTTTCAAACTGTAGCCAGCTCTTGAGAATAAATTCCTCCATGATTAATGGGATGTCTCAGATAAAGATCTGAAGGATTGTTAGACATATGCATGATATACAGCTCACTTTACCATGAGTTTGAGCTACTTTATTCATTTGCTGCAGAAAGGCCACCTGCGACTTGAGAAGGAGAACATGAGCTGGCTTTTTACCATGAACTTCACCATGCAATGTTCCAGGTCTGAACTTATTCTAACCATTGGCAGTCAGTGTCCCCATTCCTCCATTAGTTAAATGTATGACACAATTTAAACAGGTCAGGTTCATGACCTATTGTTTGTTTTTATTATCTTACCATAACTCCAACATCGTTCTTTTTAAGAAAACTGCAAATTTCATGGCAGTTTCAAGTTATGGTGTGATTTTGTACTGGAGGTCATTAAGCCCATTTGACCGGTGCCATGTCTTTGAAAGAGGTAGCCAGTTAGTCCTAGTCCTTTACTGTTTCCATTAATCTTGCATACTTTCTCTTTAAAGTATTTATCCAATTTGCTTTGGCAGTAGTTATGATAAGTGTATTGCAGTCATAAAGATGTGCTGAATAAAATACATTTGCTCAACTTGATTCTTTTACGAATTACTTTGAATTTGTAAGTTATTGACTAATGATCCCTCAGCTGATGGAATCATTCCCCTTTTAATTCCATCAAAATAATTCATGATTTTCTGCATCTCTTAACCATTTTTGCTCAAAGGAGAACAACCCAAGATTGCCCCACCTTGGATATATCTTGCCATTTCATTACTAGGTGTAAATTCTCCAACTTTCTCCCCAGTATCAGTGTGGGGGTACCTTCATCTGTCTTGACTGCAACAATTTAAGAAACACAACTCACCATAAACATCTCGGAGCAATTAGGGATGGAAAGTAAATGCTGGCCTTACCGTGATTTTCACATCCCTAACAATGAATGAAAAAAGACTTCCATACAACTGAAGATTTTCATCCCTGGAAAGATTCTCAAAAATCCTGTCTTCATCTCCTTAAAGTGTGGTGTCCAGAACTGAACACATTACTGTAACTAAAATACTTATCAGAACATTTTTTAATCTCTGTTTTCTCCCCTTTCTGAATATACTAGTGTGTTTGTTTTGGTATAATTCTATAAGCATCATTACTTGAACTGTTCAATGGCGATTTTTCATGTATGGATCCAGACAATGTCAGTGGGTATTTATCTGTAGCTCAGGGGCAATCACCTTCTCTCTTATACCAAGATTCCTAAATTTATCCTGAACCTGTTGCAGTAGGATAAAAATTGATCAAGGCTACAAAGCAGTGTAATTCAATGTTGCTTTAAAAGTTTACTGTACTTTTAAATATTAATCTTATATTAATATATATAGTTCTTTTTAACTCTAGGTCATTTCAAAGATGACTTGCACTAGTGATCACTTGAAGGAGCTTGATTCCATACATACAAATGGCCAATCCTATTCACAATTCCTCCGCAAATTGCTAAAGTTTGTCCTAAAAGTTATTATTCTCATAATACAAAAATTACACACTTGTCAATTCTGTTGATGTAATCCCAACTTTGAGTGTACCATCACTATCTTAATCTTGCCTGTTTACCGTAAGCCTGTAAAATGGCTTTTACTCACTCCTGTGTAAGTGAATTTGTTGATTGTCTTTTGAAACTAATGCCATCCTGTTGAAAATTTCAACAAATTGTGATGCAAAGGTGTTTTCATGGGAAAAATTCTGGGGTTATCAGCATTTTGAAAGGCTGATGAATGGAATTCAGTCCGACATTGATTTGGGAATTAACACTTCCAAAGGACTGAATTGAGTATTGGTGGAACCAGGGTTGTTCCTTGTCTGTGGATTTATAACTCATGTGGACAACCAGATCACAGAGGTTTGGACAAGACAGTTAGATTTAACTGAACTTATGTATATCTATTTCCTTGGGCTGGAATAAAGTCTGCATCTCGATGTGAATAACTCATTCTGCATTTCTTACGTCTCAGTCTTCTTTTTAAAAAGTTCATTTAAAAAGTCCTGTTGGTTCATCTTGGCATGCAGGGATATAAACCTTGGTCAGACTTTAATGAGTGAAGCTGCCTGACTTCATTGATGTCAGTTAAATGCATTATTGCTGCAGATCTTGCTACAATCTGATGATGGAGTAAAAAAATAAGACCATTGATGACTGTTGCCACAAATATGCGTCAGCCAACAGGCAGATAACACAATTTGATTTTTACCCCTCCACAACTAAATACTGATCCTTGGGGACTGATGTCTTGCACTTGCACAAAGTCAGAGGCATGCACAATGTTTTCAAGATGGTGCTGATTTTTTTTTTCAACAGGCCATCTACTGTGCTAGTTGATATGACGCAGCACTGCCAGATGTTTATGTTAAGTGATGGCATAGAGATCAGGATACAATCACCTCTTAATTGAGTGCAACACCAGGCAATCAAGATCCATGACAGCCTTCTTCATACCAAGCTCTTCAATCTTCCTCAAACGGAAAAAGTTTAAAGAGGCTGGGTGTGCTCATTCTAACTTCGGGTGAAAAGGTTTAAACACAGAAATAAGCAGCTGCCTTCCTAACACAATGGTAGTTCAGATCTTTTTTAGAAAGTTGTTTATTTTGCTCTGAACCTAATATCCATTTATTAGGTGCAGACTCCAAGATAACTGCAGGAAGAGAGAAAAGCCTTATATTGGTCATGTCCATTACTTTGGGGTAATCAAAATAAGTGAATTGAACTTTATTTTCTGAAACAAAAACTGGTACCTGTGAAGATAAAATATACAGAATTTACACTTCAGTGCAAGAGGGCTTCATAGCCAATTTTTGAACTTAGTTGAATTTTCAATGGAGAACTTCCTTATCAATATCTTGCTCTCTCCTTTAGGGTAGATAAGAAGGTCAAACTCCAGAAATTAGTGTGGACCTCCTTGAAATGCAAATCATTTTCCAAAATTGATAACCACAAGCCTGACTAAAAATGCAGTTGTCAATATTTTTTCCAGAACATCCCAATGGGAAGAAGAGCTAAGACAGGAAGTGGCACTGAGAAGTATGCTTTGGTTTTTTTTGTACCTCACAGAGGGAAAGGAATGCTCTCTGTTTCCCACAACCATTGATGGGTGTGCCCTGCTTCTGGGTATCCCAGATTGTTAACACCTCCACCTCCTCCCCAATCCATGTCCTCTCATGGCACAGCTGAGGGCTGAGCGTGCTTGGTCCCCAGCAGTGTTTTCTTCTGTCACCTTACATTGGTTTTCTACGTAATGATTACCCGTCACTTCCTGATGAGTTAAGGCTAGAAACAAGAGGGAACAAGTTACTGGAAGATGAATCCTGCAGGCAGTTTTAACTGCATTGTCTTTTGTTTGTCAGATAGGCACAATTAAATGTTCTACATTTACATTGTCATTTTACCTGAGTGCTAAATTAAATCCAAGTAAATAATAAACACCTTTTGCATTGTGCTGGAAAATATGTATGTTTTTTTTTACTGTATGAATCTTTATTTGAAAAAGTACACTCCACTACGTTGGGTCTAGCAGATAAAATATCCCCAAAATGGTTTTCTTTCTCCCATAGCCTTTTCATATCCTTTCCTGCAATAAACTAAAGTTGAAACTTAAATCTTCATTTTCATGAAGTTCTCCTTTTATCAACAACATTACCTTTTATTCTAGTTTGCCCAATTCTTTGGTGGATAATGATGGTGTATAATCTGATGATGGGATATATTGAGTAGAAAGGCCTTGTACGCAGGCCTCAATTTGTGCTGAACTGAATGATACTAGTTGTTAAGATTCATGAACTAGTGGCGTAAAATCAAACAAAACCTGCAGAAGCTGGAAATCTAAAATAAAAACAGAAAATGCTGGAAATACTCAGATGGCTGGCCAGGCCACATCTGTGGGAAGAGAAACAGAGCTAACATTTCAGGTTGAAGACCCTTCATTGGAACTTTACTTCTGATCCTGTTTAGTATCCTGAGCTGTTAAAGTATATGTGGGCAAGGACAAAAGTTATGACCAGGAATATTTCAATAATTACTGTAATTTCAGTAATAATAAAAAAAAGCTTGGCAAATAACACTTTGCACATGTTGATCACAGCTAACAAAGATAACAAAAGAAAACAGTACCAGCCAAACCTAGCCTTGAAGAAGTAGCTGCTGTCAGAAGCTTTATAGATTGTTAACCTAATCATATTTAGAAAGACTTGGATGAAAACCAGAAATGCAATAACCTACAGGGTTACAGACTAAGGCTGTAAATTTGGATGAGCTTAAGTAGCTTGCTTTTTCTCAGCAAGGACATAGTGGGCTGAATGGTGTTTTATGCTGTACATGTATGATTCTATGATTACCAACAGAAATGTGTTATTAGTGTACTAATTGTGAAAAATACAGCCATAAAGACATATAAAATACTTTTCTTTATTAGATTACAACTGTTAGCATTGACAAAACAATGCAGAGTTTGAGGATGCAAGATAAAAACCCAACAGACTTTTGCAGATAAATTGATAGCTTGGTTATTTAAACTCATGTGGAAGCTTCAGTGATGAACAAATGACTGACAGATTTTTTTTTATTTTAGATTCCATTTTTGTATAATGAGAACTATTGCAGGGCAGACAGATTGTGCAGGTCACAGAAGGCCTGACACCAGAGAGCTGGTAGGCCAGACATGCTGGGCATTTTAAGCAAAGGTATGAAAGGACGAGTATTACATGCTGGGCATGTGAGCAATAAGCAGCAGGCACCATATGAAGAGTGTTGGCAATAAAACAGCAACAGCAATAAAAATTGAATTGCTTTACATTATGAATAAAATTGATGTCCTAACGTGTGCGAAAGTTTATTTCTATGGTAACAAACTCCATTAAAACACAAACGGGCTAATTCTGTCTTTGGGTGATGATGTAAATTGGGTGATATGAGTTCAGCCATGTGTTATACATCTCCCCGATTTGTGGTTCTATCATAGTGGATGAAAATACATACTGGGGAGAGATGGAAAATCAGTGGCAGTGTGGATGTGCCTATTTTATGCAATTGATCATGTTGCGTCTATCAACAAATCAGTGAAAAGTAAAACTTCCCTCATTAGGAATATTACAATCAATGTTACTTATTGTTAAACATGCTGCTAATTCACACACTTCTCATCAAATGATTTCATTTCTCATCAAAAGGATGACAGAGTTGAAAGACTGGATTCAAATTTACTAATGTAGGTTTGCCATCATCTTCCTTTGTGGGTAGCGACTTTTGCTGTTTTATAGTTCCAGCAACACTGACAGTTATCCAGTATGTTCCCCAAGTGGTCATTCTGTGTGAGGGAGGCTATCCACAACATTGACAGGATAATGAATGAAGGAGACATTTCAACTGAGACCCGCCCATGCAGTTGGGTTCTGAATCATATGCATGACAGACATAAAGGGCAAGAATGCATCATATTCTTTGGAGATGCAATGGCATTGGTGGTGGTGGTGGTGGTGGTGGTGGTGGTGGTGGTGGTTGGCGGGGGTTGAGGGATTGGTTGGGTGCAGGAGAGGTCGAGGATTGAAAAATTTGCATCAAAAATGATTGACAAGGATGTTGCCAGGACCCGAGGGACTGAGTTATAGGGAGAGGTTAGACAAGCAAGGATTTTATTCCTTGGAGCACAGGAGACTGAGAGGTGATCTTATAGAGACGTATAAAATCATGAAGGGCATAGACAGAGTAAGTGCATTCAGTCTTTTTCCTAGGGTTGGAGAGTCAAGAACTAGAGGGCATAGGTTTAAGGTGAGAGGGGAAAGATTTACTAGGAACTTGAAGGCAAATTTTTTGTACAAAAGGTAGAATGAAGAAGTGGTTGAGGCAGATACAATAACAACTTCTAAAAGACAGTTGGACAGGTACATGGATTGAAAAGGTTCAGAAGGTTATAGGCCAAATGCTGGCAAATGGGACTGGCTTGTTGGGGCATCTTGGTCGGTATGGACCAGTTGGACCAAACAGCCTGTTTCAATGCTGTATGACTCTGTGACTCTATTTAAGCTTCTGACCCATTTAAAAGTTACGGCCTTTCTGGACTTCATCTGAATGAATAAATGTCTGTGGGCCAACTAATGAGTACAAAAATTATATTTAGTGTGGTTCAAAAACCTGTGGGTGCATATTGTACAAAGGTACTTACTGAAGACCATGCTTGTTCTTCCAATGCAATTGTACCTGTTTGTACTTGACAGTTAGCAACCAAGATAAAGTCATCCAGGAAAGTGTGACCATGAAATTCAAAATTAACCAAAAAGAGAAAAGATACCTCAAGGTATTAGGTAATCCTTTTGCTTGGGGAGGGCAGGGGGGGGGACAATTAAATATCGATGCAATTCCACTATTTATTTCTAGAATAGGAATTGTGCATGTTACATAACCTGTCCCATTCAGTTAAATCATTTCAACTCTAGCAAACCTAAAGCCATTAAACCTAGTGGGAAGTTGCTACAGACTTGCAGTTGCATAATGTGAGTGCTTACAGGAGATGTCAGAAATAATGCTGGAGTGGCTTGCTGTGGAAGCAGGTCCCATGAATACAAATGAGCTGAGTTAAATCTTTTTATGTTGTCAGTGTTGTGTGCCCTTCTCCTGTAATCAAGTATCCACTGATCTGTGAAACTCAGTGCTGAGCAAACTGATGCAGCTGGGTGGTTGTTCAGAAGTTCCAACCTTAACCCTGCTGAGAATAATTGCTAGCTATGCAACTCTATAATGAAGGATATCTAAAAAGGTGAGTTACTGCAACTCTGCCTAGAAATTGTGTTTCACCATATTCTGGTGAACTAAACATGTGCTGTGTAGAGTACTAATGCCTAATTGGAGCTCACCAAAAAAAAATCATAAAATTAGCTGGAACAACTTCAGCAGATTAGTTATGGAATTCTGCTTATAGATTCATGGGCTAAAATGGAATCTTTGCTGTTCCCTTTGGGAGCATTATGCACTGATCCTTTGTGTGTTGGGCAACCCCCACAGAATGTCTAATTGTTTTTCATGACATGAGTGACCCCAAGCCACTGCAAGGTCCTGACTGATCCAATGGCCACTGCTTGCACCATACAGCTCAGAAAGGTTTTGAACAAAATGCCAGCAATCAGTGAAGGAGGTTCCATTGAATTATTTCCCATTATGCTGACCACTAAACTGAGGATGACAAATGGTCTGTGCAAGACATCAATGCCAAAGTCATCTTTTATTTTCCTTCTCTTAACCTCAAAGCCTACCTCGTTATGACCTTGCACCTTATTGTCTACCTGCAGTGCACTTTCTCCGTAGCTATTACATTTTATTCTGCATTCTGTTATTGTTTTACATTGTACTACCTTGGTGCACTGTGTAATGAATTGATCTGTATGAATGGTATGCAAGACAAGTTTTTCACTGTACCTCGGTACATGTGACAAAAATAAACCAATTCCAATTCCAGTGCCAACTCTATACATTGGAGGATGTGCAGTTAGGTTTTTTACGTAAGTGAGCAGTGAAAATCATAGGTTGGACCCAAGAGTTCCAATTTCTGCCAGCAATGCAGGAAATATGCAATCTGCCATCCATAATGTCATTACATGCACGAGTAACTCTGGGCAAATGTCAGTCACATTGAAGTGTGTGTAGAAGTGCCTTGGTCAATTTCCCACTGTCTACTATTTTACCTGGAAGAGATTCTGAGTGCATTCTACCTTGGGTAAAATTATTTTGTTCAGTATGGTGCAACAAAAAATTTCTAAAAGCCTGGTCATGTAATGCAATCAGGTACTAAATCTATTAGTATTGCACTTTCAGAAACCTACTTCAAGTCTTCCAAATAAATGATCACAGAAACACAGATGCTGCTGAGCACACTCAGTGATATGAAACCAGAGGGCAATGCTTAATTTAATTTGTACAAAAGTGTGCAAGCAATGCCTGTAAAGAGGCTGGGCTTCACCAATCAATAGCCTTAACCAAAGGATTGAAGCCTGCTTCAACATTGATTGACGAGCCCAATTTGACTTGGCGTGCTGCTTTGGGAGTTAACAATCCATCTTCCTTCAGTTAGGTCCCTTCTTTGGGTTTTCTGAGTTAGTGATGGCTCCCACACATACCTTTGGTTGTCAATGTCTTCAGGTAGCCATGATGCCTTCCTCACAATTGCATCTGACCCCAGCAAGTCTTCCCCAACTTCAATCCAGTATCCAAATCAATTCTTCTGCCACCTTCACAATCCACAATGCTGGGACATCGTGGAAAAAAGGTGTTTATTCTCTGTTCCTCAGGGAATGCCTATTCCACAGCATGTGATGCCTTGGTCCTTGGATAAAATAGAATGAGGCCTCCATCCCTCACATAAAACTAATATACCTCTGAACATTGTTCATCTCAAAGGCATTGTAATTGCAAGGTTACATGAAGACCAGTGAATTAGTACAAGGAAAAAATATTTTATTTCAGTCATGCTGTAAAATGTTCCAAGACTTCATTATAAATAATATGAAAAATAACATTAATTTGCATTGCACTAAATTCTCTGACGGATACCTCAACAGAAGGAAATGAAATTGTGTAACTGGAACGAGAAAGCACTATTATTTCATTTGCATCCCTCATCTAAGTTCCCAGCACTGGGTGATGTTATAGACATAGCACAATGTCACTGATGCAGACTGATTATATGACAGATTCTAATCTTTCATACCTGTTCCTTAATAGTAAGTTAATCCTGCACAATTACAATGAAGGACATGTATTTGCTCTCTTAATTTTATTCTGTGTATTCATTGTTTTTTTTGGTTTATCACAATTTAGCAGATTTTCTGTCCAAACCAGCACTTGCCATCATAACTGCATGAAAAATAGACTCATGGAGGTTAACTAAGCCTCCTCTTTTCACTTCATCTCTACCACAATAACAATCACAGAGGTAGTTTATCAGCTTCTATTATTATAGTTGTTGAGTCATATTTATCTGGATATGTCAAAGGCAACCTGTCTGCTGCATTTATTTCATTCAAACAACTGCCACTGAGATGTACTATCTATTCATTACACGATGAGCTTTAGACAAAAAAGTAAAAAAGGTTGTCTTGTCTCGTAAGTGTGAACAATGCTGAAGGTTTACAAGTAACATATCTTTCCAGTCTGCTGCTAGAATCTATTATTAAGGAAGCCATAGCAGGGCACTTATGAAATGAAAATAGGATTAGACAGAGTTAACATGGATTTATGAAGAGAAAATCACATTGACAAATCTGTTATTGTTTGAGGTTGTAACGAACTGAATAGATAAGGGGAACTAGTTGATGTGTATTTAAACTTTCGGTCTTCAGTAAGGTGCCACACATAAGCACAGGGATTGGGAGAAGCACACACACAATAAGATTGAAGATTAGTTAATAGATAGAAAATGGAGAGTATTAATAAATGGGCCATTTTCAAATTGAGAGAAGGGACAGTGTTGGGGTCCTTTTGATGATGATTTGAAAGGGGATTATGTGTTACGTATCCAAGACACAAGAGTCTCTGCAGATGCTGAAATCTGGAGCAATACACATAAAATGCTGGAGGAATTCAGCAGGTCAGGCAGCATCTATGGAGGGAAATAAACAGTCAATGTTTTGGGTTGAGAAATCTGTGTGGGTTTCCTCTGGGTGCTCCGGTTTCCTCTTACATTCCAAAGACGTACAGGTTAGGAAGTTGTGGGCATGCTACATTGGCGCCGGAAGCGCGGCAACACTTGCAGGCTGCCCCCAGAACACTATGTAAAAGATGCATTTCACTGTGTGTTTTCGATGTACGATGTGACTAATAAAGATATCTATCTATCAGGACTTCATCCTGATGAAGGGTCTTAACCCAAAACATCAATTGTTCATTTACCTCCATAGATGCTGCCTGACCTACTGAGTTCCTCCAGCATTTTGTGTGTATTGTTACATATCCAAGTTTGCTGATGATACAAAACTGGGTAATACTGTTGTGAAGAGCAGGAGCAGCCACAGAGGCTTCAGGGGGATATTGACAGCCTAGGTGAAAGGGCAGGGAGATGGAATATCATGTGGAAAAATGTGAGGTCATCCACTTTGATAGAAAAAAATCCCAGTAAAGCAGAGTAGTTTCTGAAAAGTGGGAGATTGAAAGGTGTCGGCATTCAGAAGTACTGGTTGTCATTTTACACAAATCACTGACAGGTACATGCAGTTAAAACAAGCAACTTGGAAGGCAAATAGTACATTAGCCTTTGCTGCAAGAGGATTTGATGCAAGTAAAATTGTGTTACTCAAATTATATAGGACCAAGGTTGGACCACCCCAAGAACATTCTGTGCAACTCTAATATTCCTAGCAAAGGAAAACTTAGCTATGAGAGAAAAAAATGAAACAAAAGTTCACCAGATTGATTCCTAAATTGAAAAGAGTATCCCGTGAGAAGAGGGTAGAGAAAACATGAAGGACTGAATCAAGGTCTCAATCCAAAAGATTGATCAGCCCTCTGCCTCCACAGATGCTGCCTAACCCCATTGGTTCCACCAGCAGTTTGTTTTATTGCTCCAGATTATAGCACTTGTACTCTCTTGTGTCTCCATAAGAGGCTGAATGGCTTAACTCCTGCTTTTAATTCTTGTGTTCTTATGTAACACGATATCTGCTACATCTCACAATCTGTAGAGTACATCTCTATCAAATAAGTGATACAAGATGGTTTGCAAAGGTTTGCCCTCACCTGAACATAATTTATACATTCTGAATGCCAGAGCATAGGAAATGACACCAATACATCCAATGCTTTGACCTAAGTTACTGGAAATGGGGAAGGTAAATTATATTTCAGGTCATCATTAGCCACAGAATCATCACTACATCTGTCAATGGCTATCCCCAGTAAATGGGCATGATCCCTTCATTGCACTGTAATGGACCTGCACTACTTGAGAAAATATTTGATGGATGGATTTTGGAAAAGAATCAGAACCAGGTTTATTATCACTGACATATGTCGCAAAATTTGTTGTTTTGCAGCAGCAGTACAGTGCAAGATATAAAGACGTAAAAATGACTATAAGTTACAAAAATAAATAAATAGTGCAAAAGAAGAATTATGAAGCAGTGTTCATGGGTTCATGGACCATTCAGAAATCTGGTGGCGGAGGGGAAGAAGCTGTTTCTGAATCATTGAGTGTGGGTCTTCAGGCTCCTGTATCTCCTCCCTGATGGTAGTAATGTGAAGTGAGCATGTCCCAGGTGTTGAGGATCCTTAATGATGGATGCCGCCTTCTTGAGGCACCACCTCTTGAAGATGCCATCAACGGCAGGGAAGGTTGTTCCCATGATGGAGCTGGTTGTGTCTACAGCCCTCTCCAGCCTCTTTCAATCCTGTACGTTGGAGCCTCCGTACCAAGTGGTGATGCAAGCAGTCAGAATGCTCTCCACCGTACATCTGTAGAAATTTGCAAAAGTCTTTAGTGACATACCAAATCTTCTCAAACTCCTAATGAAGTAAAGCCACTGGCGTACCTTCTTCATGTTTGCATCAACGTGTTGGGCCCAGGATAGATCCTCTGAGATATTGATGCCCAGGAACTTGAAGTTGCTCATCCTTTCCTCCGCTGACCCCTCAGTGAAGACTGGTGTGTGTTCTCCTGACTTCTCCTTCCTGAATTCCACAATCAATTCTTTGGTTTTGCTGATGTCGAGTACGAGGTTATTGTTGTGACACCACTCAACCAGCTGATCTGTCTCACTCCTGTACGCCTCCTCGTCACCATCTGAGATTCTACCAGTAACAGTGGTGTCATCAGCGAATTTAGTGATGGCGCTTGTGCTGTGCTTGGCCACACGGTCATGACTGGAGAGAGAGTAGAACAGTGGGATAAGCACAATCCTTGAGGTGCGCCTAATTCCCCAAATCCATGGGTCATGGCATTATTGCAAAAATCTCATGGACCGGATCCCTCTGCATCTGTTTCCTGAATTTGAATTGCCTCCACCATTTTCTCTTCAAAAAGCCTTTCCCAGTTGGTGTGGCTGGCTTCAGTTTTGGTTTGTGCAATGGATCATGTTTGCCAAGAGAAAACTGAGGAAAATTGAACAGTACATTTGTGTTCCTCATTTCGAACCTGCAACGAATGGAACAAGTTAACTGCATCGACTCAGTTAGTGATTTCCCTCCAAGGAGCTTCCACCAGTGTTATTATTGCACAAGGGACCGTATCCCTAACCTCTTAACATCAGGAGATTAATTTGAAGATTTAGCTGACTTTATGTCACTACTACTGCCTTCCTTTTACTCCTGAGCTGTTGTTGCTGGATTCTTTGCTACCAAAATAATTGCACTATCAGCTGAGCTCTCTGCGAATGTTTTTCATATGCCAATAACCCATTTAGCTTCGGAGGAAGACATATTATTGGAAAATTGGGACTGAATAATGTCTGAATTGTCGGTTCAAGTGAACTTGTACCATTGTCATATATGACTGGGAAAATCAAATCATTATGGAGTTTTAACAATGCCCTTGTGAGCTCAGAAGTACACTCCCAAGTGGGACCCAATCGCATATTAAAATCGTGAATCCATTTTTCACATCTTCAGTAGATGTTCTTAAAGCCCAGGAGAGATTCAGTTACTGTTGAAAAGATATATTTCCCTTGTTCCAGTGACATCAGGAATACTACACCCCAATCATGATGGTATTTTATCAATCTGAAAGTCAATTGAATGGTTTATATCAATGCGCATGCTCCAGTTAAGTTAATTGGACAGTAAATATATTTTGCCTTTAGCATATCATTAATCTTTATGAAACTCTGCAGGTAACAAGTAATTAATTATTCTAATTAAACCCTATTTACATGTACAGTCATGCCAGACCCACATTAGGAGCGATGATCACTCATTTCAATCTACAGCTGCATGTATAAAAATAAATGCAGCTTTGTATGTATGAAAGCGTTTGGTATTTGTGCCATTCTTACCTGTTGTGAATAAACTTCTAACTGTTCTGCACGTGCAAATTTGTTTCTTACAAATGTAGGGTTCCATTATAAGACACAAGATTCAATCAGCACTTGGCACTATTTATTTCAGTAGCTCTGAATGAAATGATGCACAGTTGTAAAGCTGGTAGAGCTGCTGCCTCATAGTTCCAGTGGCTTGGGTTCAATCTTGACCTTCGGTGCTGTCTGTGTGGAGTTTTCACATTCTCCCTCTGACCACATAGGTTTCTTCCAGGTGTTCTGGTTTCTTCCAGGTATTCTAGTTTCTTCCACACCCCAAAGACATGCAGACTGGAACATTAATTAGCTACTATAAATTGCCTCTATAAATGGTGGGGGGGGTGGGGGGTGGAATAAAATGAGATTAGTATAAACTGGGTGCTCGGTGGTTGCCACGGACTTGATAGACTGAAGGCCATGTTTCTGTGCTGTACGATTCTATAACTCTATATTTCAATGACTCATTGTCTGTTATTTTAGCACAGTCGTGATGACAAGCCAAGGCCAATAGACAAGAACGATGCTGGGGCTGAACAATGTTCAAGAGGTAAACTAGTTGTAGGAAGGAAACTGACTAAGGAAGGTTTTAAGAAAGAATGATCTTGGTTGAGGGTGCTCAGTGCAACATTTCATTTAATAGTGCAGCACCTCAGAATTATATTGTTTAAATGTGCTCTCACAATTTTTCCCCTTTGCAATCTTTCCCATTTCTCCCCACCTTCTCTTCTTGTTCCTAACAAAATCAATACTATTGTCCCACTTGAATTTTCCTGCCTTTTTTCCAATAAAAGCTCAAGATTGTGTTGCAAGGCCTGAGAAAATAAAATGTAGTCCTGTTTCCTATTTAAATTGCACATTGGATTGTGTCATTCCCTGGGTGTGACTGGGAATGATGTCATCCTATTGCACTGTTCCCAGGAGTGACCATCATTGGGCATTCCTGGAACATCTATGTTCGCAATATGCTGCTGCCTTTGAAGGGAAGAGTGCTTTGGTCATTCATCAGCTCTTAGGATGTTACTGAATTTGCAGCAACAAGGCTTTGAATGACACGCTCATCAGAATACCCCTTTAGTGCACCTATAATGGCAGCATTTCTAGGCTGCCATTGTTAGTTTTCCTCTTTCAAGTCCAACTGAGATTGAGTTTCAACAATAGAAGAAGGTAGTATTGAAATAAATTGGCCAAGAATTGACCAAATTAATGAGGAATTTTAACCCCATGTTATGTCCAATGCAAACTGAGTTCCCATAAATTTAAGTTGTGATTTAACAAGGTGCTGCCCACAAGTTGCTCAAGTTCACTGTTCAAATTAATCTCTATGACAAGTTTCTGCTAATTACATCCCTTTGCTGATGCAAAAGAGGTTCTTAAAGTATATTTTTAAAGATTTTTAGGCAAAGGGACATAAATACAATTCAAAAGCTTTAAATGTTTAAAAAAACGAGTTGCTTAAACAATCAATCCTGCAAACTGATTAATGTGGTTTTGCGTGATGTTTTAAAATTCATCTTTCCTTGTTTAAAACTGGGTTGTGTGGCTGATGGACTGGAGCATTCCTTTCTTAGCTGTTCTAATAAACCTCCACCCGCTTCCCTTGCTGATCATATCTACGAATATCACTTCAAGCAAGGCAAGATAAAATGACATGGTAGTTTAGCAGTTAGCATAACGCTTTACAGCGCCAGCGACCCGGGTTCAATTCTGGCTGCTGTCCGTAAGGAGTTTGTACGTTCTCTCCGTGTCTGCATGGATTTCCTCCGGGTGGTCTGGTTTCCTCCCACATTCCAAAGACGTACAGGTTAGGAAGTTGTGGGCATGCTATGTTGGCGCCAGAATCGTGGCGCCTCTTGCGGGCTGCTCCCAGAACACACTGCGCAAAAGGTGCATTTCACTGTGTGTCTCCATGTGCATGTGACTAATAAAGATATCTTATTTTTAAAATGCTATTTCATTGAACTTTTCATGAAGGATTGCACATTTGCTATTATTGCAGAATTGAGAAGATTAACACAATTTTGATGTAATTTGGACCCAGATTGCCAGATATTTTCTCAGCAAATTCTCAACCTCTTAGAATTTCAAAAAATGAAATAACATCAAATATGGAAAGTTTTCTCATTTATTGGAGAAAGGTGGGTATGGTCAAAATAGTATTGTGAGCAAGATAAGGAAGTGAGAGAATATGGGAACACTTGCAAACCGTGTTATCTCATTATACCATTCTGAAGGAGTGCCGAACTGTCCACTTGACAAGATATTACAGCAAGGCCCTTACAACAACATCATTAAAAATTATCTGGTCATTATGTCAATGTGATTTTTGGAACCTTATTTTACACAGGTCGGCTTCTCTGTTTCCTTATTATGACAGTGCTGATGTTTAATTGGCTGCTTAACACTTATCTATCTAGTCGTGAAAGAGTTATGTAAATTCCATTTTTTTGTTCATTTATGTTGTCTGAGTTAAAAACTGCTTAACAAACTGTTGCTTCTGGAAGTAGTTTTGGTTTTCAGCTGACAGGTTATTAGCTCAGTCCTCTATTTTTCTTATGTTTCTTCTGTGTTCTTTATCTACTGACATTTTTGGACTATTTCTACAACTCGATCTAATCTATTTATCTATCCAATCTCTTTGTTTATCCACAAGCAGTTCCACCTCCCACCACCACCCCTCCCCCCTTCCCACATATGTTCCCTGCACTGTCTAAATGTCAGCTGTGTCCAATGATTAGAAGATTTTCAAATACAACTTGAACCATTGGAATAGCAGAGCCTGACCTTTCAGAATTTCAACAAATCAGTGCTGCTTTGGAAATGTTGTTATAAAAATTTCAAAGAATTGGTCCAAGGTATTAAGTGAACTTCTCGAGTAATCATTGCTCATTAAACTGGAGTTTCCTAAAATTTTCAAGATTACTGAGAGAATGTTAAAATAGTTGCAAACTATAATGTGTTCCAATATCAAAGATACAATTCCCTTTCTTTTATATAAAAATGTAATTTAGAAGTGACATCAGGTGGAACGTTTCCACCTACAGAGCAATAAAGCTGTGGAATAAGTTAAGAAAGGTTGTTGAAGATGCCACTAGGCACTTCAATACATTTCTGCGGCTGATGAAAAGATTGTAATGAGATTGATCTATGAGAATGGACAGGCTTGTTCAGTGTAATGGCCTTTTCTTGTAAGAAATTCTTGTGTTCTTCAGATAATGGTATTTCCAACCCGTTTGCTGATTATGTAAATTGAGGATTTGTTTTGTTTCACTCTGTTGGTTCTTTCAAATTCAACTGTAAGATAATCCTGGGCTAGGAAATTTTGCTTGCTGAATTTAAAAATCATTAAACCTAAGATCTTTTTGTTCACTCATGGGATGTGGACCACGCTGGCAAGACTGCCATTCATTGTCTATCACTGATATTGCAATTAAGAGTCAAAAACCTTGATGAATCTGGAGTCAAACAGAGGCAAGACTAGGTGGCAGATTTCTTTCCCTAAAGGGTCTTTATGAACCAGATGGCTTTTTAATGACATTTTGGCAGTTTCATAACTGCCAATACTGTCACTGGCTTTCTTTAAATCCCAGATTTATTTAATTACTTCGTTAAGTTCCCCACCTGCCATTGTGGAACATGAACATCAGTTCAGGCTTCTGGATGTTCATCTTGTGATTTAACGACAATACCAGCATACCTGAGTGATGTATGTGGCATTAGCTTTTAATTAGGTACAAGAAACTGTTTATTGTCCCAGAGAAAATTGTGGATCAACATTCAGATGTTGTCCACTTGCTGAACTAGGCTGTGTTGAATCCATCAGATACTTTATTTGTCTTCATATTGACTTTATGTGACAGGGCTCCCCTAAAATTATTTCCAAATCTCTCAATGTTTCTAATTACCTGATGGCCTCACCCTCGTGTCTTTACTGGTTTCAGATACCCACAGTTCACCCATTATATCATCAGAGTAATCTTCCAGTCATTATCAGTTGGTTACACTCTCTGAATCAGAAAATGAGGATTCAAATCCTCAACTCTGTAGCTCAACCGACCCCACCATTTGAAGTATTGAGAAACTCATGAAGAATTAGAGGAGCTATTTTTTTAGATAGGATGTTATACTGACAGTTCACAATCCTTGTTTCGTGAGGAGTCCCACTCACATAAACACAGACACTCCATACTTTTTGAGAGGTCCCCACTGTTGTCATTCTGACGGTGCTGCAACAATGAACTCCTCATGGAATCCAGCAGTGGAATGCCAACTTCCCGCAGTTTCCCAGCACTCAATAATAGAAAACCTGCACCTACTGAGATTGATACAGATTGAGAAACTCCATTCATTTCAATAGAGAGCAAAGCCACTGTAAGTAAAATGTTAATTTCAGGTCACTTGTATTATTTGAATTAATTGAGCTAACTTATATGTTAACAACACACTGAAAGTATAAAACTAAGTTAGATGTTACATCTTATTATTTTGTTGTTTACAAATTTTCAACAATTCATAATCATTTTGATATCATTAATTTCTAATAGTTTATGACCACATTTGATAGGTTGTGAATGTCATTCAAAGTCTTTCATTACCTTTGAGTAAGCCTGGAGGCATGGCTTACCCAACCATCAAAGAATCCTGTGACCCAGTTTCAGCAGCAAGGCTCCATGCTATGTAGAATCTTGCTTGTCAATGCTGGCTTCTGGGACCAAGTAGCCACTCCATGTTACATGCATCCGGCCAATCTTACGCAGTACGGACTTAAACTGAGACATTATTTACTCTCTCAAACAGATGCGAATATGCCATGATCCTAGATAAAAAAAGACTGGGAGAGTTATAACTAATATTTATCATTCAGTCACCAGATTATCTGTTCATTACCACATTGTTGTTTGTGGGAGCTTGTTGTGTACAAACCAATGGTGTTAATCCTACACTGCTAAATTTCAGAAGGACTTAATCAGTTCTAAAATAATTATTGCCATTATTTTAAGAATCACTTTCCCTTTCAATCTCACTTATCTTCCTTCTGAATACCTCCTCGAAAAAACAAGTAACTCTCTTTTGACCATCCTTTTAGTTGCCACCTTCAAAGGCAAAACGCTACAAATGCCAGAAAGCTGGAGTCAACAAAAGATGAAAATACTGGAAATACTCAGCAGGTTAGACAACATCTGATGCCAGAGGAACAGAGTTAATGTTTCAGGTCAATCTGTGGAAAGATCATCTACCTGAAAAATGACCTCATTTGCTTTCTCCACAAATGTGGTCAGCCTGTTGAGTGTTTACTATGCGAAAAATTGAACCATGTAGTGTCTTCTGTTGTGCAAATTACATAATTTTAAACTGAAAGCTGCTCTGTGTTATTCTCATGATAATGCTTACAATTTATCACCTTCAGACATGTTCATGACATTACTACTTATGCAATCCTCATTTCCCCATCATACCAACTTAAATTGTAGATCAAAGGTGCAAACTATGACCAACAAGGATTAGTCTCAGTACAACCAGGAGTACATTGTAAAAGAATGTTGGAGGAACTCAGCATGTCAGGCAGCATCCATGGAGGGAAATAAGCAGTCGACATTTTGGGCCGAGACCCCTCATCAGGACATTTCCCTCCATGGATGCTGCCTGACCTGCTGAGTTCCTCCAGCACATTTTGTGTATTGCTCCAGATTCCAACATCTGCAGAATATTTTGTGTCTCAGAAGTACATTGTGCTACTTTGCTGCTTTAATTGTTATTTAAAGGGCACTCAGCTAACTTCAAGCATTGACTAGTTAACTTCAGAACTCACTGCAAACTGCACAAGCACTTTCCATGGTGCACAGAGTGTGCTTGAATGAGCAGGGAATCCACAAGGATTTAGCTGCTGAGATGCTCATTCAGTCAATGACTCAGTAGAAACATCACTGGCAGCAATCCACTACTGGAGACATCAAGAGTCAGGAATGGCATTTCCTTTCCATTCAGGGTGGATCAAAGTCCTAGGATTAGGAAGCAAAAATATGCCCATCAGAGATGAGCTTGCACCACAGAGTCTTCAGAGACACCACATCCTGCCTGGTCCTCAATGATGGAAATTTTATTCACAGGCTTATATTTTCTGATAACACTTAATAATCCATCACCTGCTATGTTGCAGCTCATCTGACATTTCTTGTCAGGATATGAAATCTAATAGTTCAGTTGAGTGGAGCTTCTCACACTTGGTGGAGAAAAGTGTAATCTCCTCCTGCCAGGTTCTTCCAATGGCAGCCCTGGCTGATGTTCTACCCCGTCTGGCACATAGCACAGATCTCCTGCCCTCTAACTCCTCCACCAGGATTTTAATGTTGTGCTGCATGAACCAGGAGCTCCATCAGCCCTGCAGCTTTCTGCTCCTCCAAGGCAGCCACAGTGAGTATCTTACTGATGTCTGGCTATCATTGGAATGGGTCTTTAAAGATGATAGCCATCTGTAATTGCCATGCAACTAATTGTTGGATCTATCAGGAGAATTTCTGTGGCATAAGTCATGATGCAACTTGCTCATGTCATGCTTATGTCTAAGCAGAAGTCTCAAATCTATTGCTGTATTGGAAAATTACACTGGCACATTGTTTTATTTGTATCGACTCTAAAGTTTGTGCTACAACTTACAGCATTTATGGACTAAGAACAAGGGCAATGGGTGAACAGTGAGAACCCAGTTGTGATGAAGAGAAATAGTAACTATTTTTCTCTCCTTGCAGACGCCGCATGATCCGCTGAATATTTCCAGCATTTTTTTTTGTTTCTACAACGAATGAAATGCAAGGATAGAGAAAGAATTGGGATGAATTAAGGTGAATTAGAATCAGATTGGATTACAGAAAAAGAAAATAAAGAGGGAAAGAAGATTGAATTGAAAGAGGGAGAGAAGATTAGAAACAACAAGTAACATTTTAGAACATCCAAGTGTAATTAGTGGGAGGAAATGCGTGGTTTTACTTGTTTATTTCATGGCCTTTTGAGTTCAGGTGACATTGAGTAAACATAAATCCAGTCATTAAAACTGTCAACACATTTTTAAATACCTTAGTGAGTTTACTTCATCAGAATCAGAATCAGGTTTATTATTGCTGACATATGTCGTGAAATTTGTTGTTTTGCAGCAGCAGTACAGTGCAAAGACATAAAATTACTATAAAGTACAAAATAAATAATGCAAAAAAAAGGAATAACAAGGTAGTGTTCATGGGTTCATGGACTGTTCAGACATCTGATGGCGGAGGGGAAGAAGCTGTTCCTAAATCACTAAGTGTGGGTCTTCAGGCTCCTGTACCTCTTCCCCAGTGGTAGTAACTAGAAGAGGGCATGTCCCGATGGTGAGGGTCCTTGCTGATGGATACCGTCTTCTTGAGGCACTGCCTCTTGAAGATGTCCTTGATGGCGGGGAGAGTTGTGCCCGTGATGGAGCTGGCTGAGTCTACAACCCTCTCCAGCCTCTTGCAATCCTGTACATTGGAGCCTCCATACAAGGCGGTGATGCAACCAGTCAGAATGCTCTCCACTGTACATCAATAGAAATTTGGAAGTCTTTGGTGACATACCAAATCTCCTCAAACTCCTAATGAAGTAGAGCCACTGGTGTGCCTTCTTTATGATTGCATCAATGTGTTGGGCCCAGGATAGATCCTCTGAGATGTTGACACCCAGGAACTTGAAGCTGCTCACTCTTTACACCATTGACCCTTCAATGAGGACTGGTGTGTGTTCTTCCGACTTCCCCTTCCTGAAGTTCACAATCAATTCCTTAGTCTTGCTGAGGTTGTTGTAACACCACTCAACCAGCCAATCTATCTCACCCCTGTATGCCTAATTGTCCAGCACTTGCTTGGGTGAATCACAACTCACAAATTATCTCTTCCTCATCATAAGAATCCATATTTTTCACACAAGTAACACCTTGCACTATTAACTCACCACACTCTCCTCAGCAGAGTCAGGATCATTAAGTCCCCTCCTCAACTGAAATGTCCTCTCCTCAGCTGAAACATCAGGCCAAGACAGTTACATGCTTAAACATCAACATGAAGGCAAAATGATTTCATTTAACCCTTTAAATGAAATGTTGCCCACTTCAATTTTCGTAACTTGTAATCTCCCTTCCTATTTAGGGATTGCCTTGTTGTCTGTCACAGAAGAAGAGAGGCAAAAATCTTTGATCTTACTGATAGGTCTGCTCCCATCAGTGATTGGTTAATCATCAGTGGGGCCTTGGAGGAATGCAAAATTGTCTGATTCAAAGGTTTGGCTTCTTCTTGTCACCAGTTTTAGGTTGGAATGCATAAGGAGGATGCACCTCCTGGAATACTGATGTTCAATCATAAGAGCTAAGGACTAGTGTTTTAAATGAGAAAAAGTATCCTTGTAAAGGTAAATATACAATAGCTCAATGTAAGTTTAACCACTCATCCAGACTTGGTGAGATAATAAGTAATGTAAACATTGATCTGAAACCCAATTCAATTTTAGTTTAAAATTCAGCCTCTTGCTTCACGGAAATTTCTAATGACATTGTTAAATGTGAGTGATCTGACAGTGGACATTTCCACTTCTGCAGTCTTATTGACCAGCCAATATCAGTTTTAAAAAATAGTTCAAAATTGGTATAAAATTAAATCTGAGTTTCCTGGAACCTGCCAGCATTTCCTCCATAGTTGTCAGAACATTCAGGACTCCTAGATAAGTGTACATGACTGTGTTAGTCCCAAACTTCCTGACAGATAATCATCGATAATTTCTTGACCATATTTTGACATGGGACTCTTCATGGAGGCTAGTGGCAGAGTGTCAACTTCCTGCAATTTCCCGACAGCTACATTGGGCAATTTACACAATCCAGCAATGTCAGGTCTAACCTTCAATGTGTCAATCAATGCAAAAATCATTGGTGCATTTTTTAAGCTAAATCTAGACATTGCATAGAATTTTATGGAAACTGCTGGCCTTCATCTTATAAAAGAGTATGCCATATTTACTCTCTTGTGTAAGTTTGTGTGCTTTGGTATATGATCAAGGTTAAAGCTGGAGATGTAACATTTCTTTATTTTAAATACTCAGAATCAAGCATCCTGAGGCCAGTTAAATGGCTGAAATAAACTGGACACCTCCTTTGTCTTGGCAGTGTATCAGTCCCAATATCAGAACAGCACCCTGTCACATCTGCCTGGTATTTTTTTGTAGCTATAGGGTGACCAGTTTGATCCTGTGCTTCAGTGACCTCTCAGAACTGGATGGGGCTGCTAATACTAAGTTCACACATATCCATGCATACTTTTGTAAGGTTTAGTATTACCATTAAACTTTTAGTGCTTATATGAGTAATTAAATACACACACATTACTGTTCCATAAACTAGAATCCACCATATGAATGGTTTATTTTCTTGCAATTTGCTGCACATTCTCACAACAGTACAGTGTTCTTAAAAGGAAAATACTAGTTCTTACAATACATAGTGTTCTTAAAGTGGATATAATAACATACCGTTAGAAAAAATATAAATAACAACTCTACAATTAATATAGTTTAGTCAGAATACAAGTATTTCATATAGTCTGATATCTGATGAATTGACGGATAATACTTAAAGTTAGTTGTGCTTAAATTTGAAGAAGTACATTTACAACATACATATTTCCCCATCATGAAAAAGATTGCCCTCTCAGTCCATTCCCAATTTCATTTCAGTTGTTACCTGGAAGAGGGCAGGTGAAGTCTGCCAAGGTAACCAGTTTGGTTGATGACACTTTCAACAGCAGGTTGTGGAGTGACATTGACAAAAGCCAAGAGCAGATAATCAGTCAGAGAATGGTGGTGTCAGAGAAGACCAAAACCAAAAAAATTGAACTTAAGAAACAGAATAATAAGGAATGAGAGAGCACGAAAGAGGAAAATATTTGTATAATTAACCAATAATTTATAATTAACATCTATTCAGCTTGCACAGCTAAAGCCAATGACTTATTATTGCTCAGAAACAAATGTTCTCACTACTTCTTGGATCCTTATATACAACTGCAATACAAAGTATCAAGTTGCAGTAATGCAGAAATTTACACAATTTATACATAGAACAGTAGAGCACAGGAACAAGCCTTTTGGCCCACAATGACTCCACTGAACACCATGTTAAATTAAACTAAATATCATCTGCCTGTACATGATCCACCTCCCCCCATTCCCTTATTCATGTGTCTATCTAACAGCCTCTTAAATGCAAGGATCATATCTACAAATATAATACTGTGCCCTCTTTGTGAGAAATTGTTTGACAAATATTGCTTTTTTCTCCTGCGATGAATCTTAAGATCATTTTAAATGTAGCTTCACTTTAGAAATTTCTAAGATAAATCAAATATAGGTTTGTCTATCTGTTTTATCATAACAGTTGACTTCCTCAACAGTTGCAAGGAATCAGTTAAGCACAGAGTCAACCATCAGCATTCCCCTGCGTGAATTGTAGCCACGTGTTGAATTATTAATATGGCAGAAAGATACTAATGCACACCAAGACCCTTATCGTTCCCGCATGTAACCTAGCTTTTAAAATAGACTCAACAGCTTGTGTGCCAGAATTCAGTCTCCTCTTGTTTGGACAGTGGCCAGAACTATTTTTATTATGCTTTAGTTCAACCATCTTTCACTCTTCCTACCAAGTCAAGTTCAATGCTCCCAAAGGACTTGTAGCTTCACATCCAACAACTATTGTGGAAGGAATGGCCAAATGCTACATCATTCTGTAATTGTATATCTCTCAAGCAGTTTAGACAATCAATACAATGCACTCTTGTGTAGTTATGACTTATATATAGTTATGAATTTGTTAGTATATTCAAACTCATGCCTTAGCCTCTTATTCTTTATTTTTTTCTATATGTCTCCTCATATTTCTGAAAATGCTGCATGCTGCTTGAGATATGATTGTACAGGTTCTAGTATGGCCACACCCCAAGCATATTTTGTTTTTGAGAATTTTGCATTTAATAGACGTATATATTTTTCTGTGCTTTCATCAACCTAGTTACTTACTTTAAGTCTGGAGCCCACATAAATAAAATAATTAAACAAGATATTTCCAAAATCCACCTCCCAAATTTATACTTTCAACCTACCCAGAGAGAAAAAAAGTTTGATTTCCCATTTTACTGAAGTGGAGAAGTTGAACTTTAACTTCACTCTTCAGTTGACATTTGAAAGCTTGATGTGGCTGAGAAAAATAATGAACTTGTTAAGAATAAATAAATCTGTTTCATTTATGTGCCAAATCTCCATGACACTACACAGTCCATATATGGCGATGACATTTTAACCACAAAATAGTTGAAAGAGTAAACAGTTATCAGATTTTCTGATCATCTGATATTATCAGATGCTGTCTGATATCCTAATACACAATAAATTAAGATGATTTTAATTTACGTACCAAAACATACCAATTAATCATATTACAATCTCCATTAGTGCGATTGGTACAATCTTACATGTGATTGTTCTTTATAAATGTGCAGGAATGGTTCTTTGACAAGTAAGTGGCAACTATCTAGTGATATTTATTAGTATAGGCTGTAAAATAAACACTTGACTGTTTAAAGAGCTGGTTTGTTGCATCTATCTTAATACTAGAAGACAACTATTGTGTGATTTTATTCTAATTTTCTTTATTCTTGTAATATTAAAATAAATAAGAAAACCCAAACCTTGAACAATCTGCAGTCACTCTTCCTGGCCAGAAAATGGGTCATCCATCAACATGTAGAGTTTGCCACAATTCCACAGTTTCTTTACAGAGATAAACACTGGCATTGATTTTGGATTTGGAAGAGAAAAATCAGCCCTAGTTGCTGCATCTCACCATTATCCAGGTGGAAAATGCTGTAGGGTGGATGACAAGTGCAGACAGAATCTTATAAGAATCTTTCTGTTTCCCTCTCTGCATTTTCCTTCTTATATGAAGACAGTAATATGATGAGGCACAGTTTCATGGCCAGCATTAGTATTTTCCATAGCAGACATTGTACAAAATGTTCATTCCTTATCTTTCAATAAGACCTGCTCACTTATTATGATATAAACGATTACCCCATTAGGTCTAACAGAACAATCTAATCAACCCCATTTCCCCCTCTTATTTCCCTGAAACATTCTCTCTCATCTGTCCATCAACTCCCCTTTTGATAGCTACAGTGAGGTATCATTTATCGTAGCCAATTAACCTGCCAACACATCTTTTAGATGTGGAAGGAAACTGGAGCACCATTACAAGGCAAATGTGGAAACTCTACACAGGATTAAAATGGGTAAGAATTAAATCCAGGTCACTGGAGCTGTAAAACAGCAGCACTAACTGAAGAGCTACCATATTGTCCAATTCTGACAGAGAAGCTCCACAGTAAATCCAATCTCTACAAAAGCAAATTACTGCAGGTGGTGGAGATCTGAAATAAAGGAAGAAAATCCTCAAAGTACTTAGTGGATCAGGCAGCATCTATGCACAGCAAAAACTAATTTATTCCTCATCTGATAATTACATTTGCAATTGTGCTTTCTCCCTTCTGAGAACTTCTTATCTCTATGATTTAGCCTGGCACCACTTGCTGTTTTCAACCACCAAACTTCGGGCAGCAAAGAGTCCTATTGAAAGCAAGTTTTTTTATTAAGTGTTCTTCAACACAGTCTTCCTGATCAACTCAAGTGACCTTGAAGTAAGATATTTAAGTCAATTGAGGCTGGGTCCTTTTCCATTCAGAACACTTGTCACAGGACAGCAGAAGTGTGGAGTACAAAATGCTTATCAAAACAGAAAGAGCATAGGGAGTAACAGCAAACTTAACAAGAAACATCAGTATAACATCCTATGTTATATAATGAGGGCTCTAGCAACTATTTTTACCATGCTTGCCTGGATATTTTGGCCTGAATCAGCTTATTAAGTCGATAAAACCTGCGTATAAAATGATGTCCTCGAGGTCTCATTAGCTTGACATCAAATTGAGAGTGAACCTTCTTATTATCTTTGTGCTTTCTCATAATACTCAAGAGATTTGGTTCCTAGTGGTGGATACTCTCCCTTGCTTGATGGAAGGTGATGTGCTTAATCACTCAGAACTCAGGCTGCAGCCACGAAGAAAATGTGGTGTTATGATTTTTAATGATAATGAGGAAAAGACAAAGCTGAGCTGAGCATTTCAGCTGATCCTCAGGCAAGTTAGAAACAGCAATATTTCTGCTTCCCAGTGAACATTGTGCATTTTTTTTAATATTGCCTGATCACTAAACCAAAGGTCAGAAAATTTAATTTTCATCAGTGAATTTCAGTTGAATAATTAACTTGAAAATCATATTATTTGCCATCAATTGCTATTAATATTGTTGTTGCCAATGGACAATTAACAATGATGTTATGTAAAACTACTTGCCCTGAAAATTTGCATCCTGTTTATCCTGGAGTAAATGCGAGGTCACACACGATGTTGACCTTGGATTCTAACCCTGCTAATGTACGCAGGGTTAGGGATGATTTGGAATGGTGACTATATAACTACCCTTTATGGGCTGAAGGAAGTGAGTAATCCTGGTGAATGGTTTCACACTGCAGAGCCCCAATAAATGTTACTGTAAGCGTTCCAACTGATCCTTTTATAAGGAATGTTGAACATTTGCCAAAAGTTTTATAAATCTTAGAGTTCGCCACTCACTCCATTTAACATCCCATGCAATTCACAAATTTCAAGTCCACAGCTGTGGAGACTTACCTAGATGTACCACTGATGACCAACGGTTCCTTGGGTGAAGGATGGCATTGTGAGAAATGGCAAGTCTGCCTTGTGGTTGATGAAAGTCTGCCTGGAAACTGCTGGTGGAGTCCAGAACCCAGTATATCTGAGACCCACCTTGAAATATGACTTTCTGCACACTTATGCAAAGAGGTCATGTACTGACTCTCCAAAGCTTTCTCACCATTTCCAATGCACAAGTCAGAAGTGTAATAGACTACAGGAGCATTGCTGGAGGTGCACCCATTATGCATTAGAGCATAAAATGCATGAAACACCTTGAACAAAAATTGCAGACATATAATATCCCTAATTTTCGGTTGGTTGTCATTGAACATAGATTGCGTAGCACACAAGATTATTGTGAAATGTTATTGAACATAGATTGTGTGCCACACAAAATTATTGCGCATTTCAACTCAATTACTTGACAGCGCACTTTGCAGCATGAGCCACTGTAACAGGGACTTAACAGAATCTTTTTTTTCCTTCTATTTTATTTCTTTTATTCCTTCTTTTATTTTTATTTCCTTCTTTTATTGTATTATTGTAGTTTATTGATGGTATTAGTCCCTTCCTGATTTAGATCACCTAACTAGATCAGAAGTGAAATGAAATCTCAGACTTTTCCATCTGTAAATCTCAGCATTCCCTTGGCAACTGTATTGCCTATGGACTATCAGGACTTTTATTAGGATCTTAACAGTAGTTTGCACAGGATGTTTACCTAAATTTTAGAGACTCATGAGATAATGCCATATCAGTTAAATTTGGTTATAATTCTCCAGGGTATTTGATCAGTCAATTCAAATTATTAATCTAAACATTGGTCTGCAAAATAACATCACATATTCCTTTACTGAATTTAGATGTATTCAGAAGGTAGAACTTAATATGATCCATTATTATGACATAATATATTGATGTCAAATCTCTGCTTCTTTTTCAAGACTTTTGTAATGGTCATTAATGTTATAAGTCAGTTTCCGAGATTAAGTACAATTTTTTTTTGTTACATCTTTGAGAAAAGTTTCACAAGAACATAAGAAACAGGAGAAGGATATAAAAAATCCATACTTTTGAAATTTCTGCACAATAATTTGCTGAGATTGGAATGATAGACTTGATGTCAGGCTACGAAGTTCTAAAACATATGAGAAACAAGCAATAAGAGTTTGCTAATGAGTTTGTTATTAATATATTTTAACAGGAAGATGTAAACTTGTCTGATCAAAGTTAACTCATGAAGTTGATGAAAATCTGTCTAAAAATAGTAAATTTCTGATGAAAATTCATGCACAATGAATCAAGGTAAATTAAGTTCAAAATCTAGGGTGCCACAGTTTTGTGTAAGGTGAGATATTTGTCTTCCTTGATTGATCCATGTGTTATAGTTGTCAGTAAGCTATAATTCACGTTCTAAATGTATTTTGATCTTATATTTTATGAAATTCTCTGTTTTGCTGAGTTCAGTATGAGGTCCCAGGATCCATCCCTAAAACATGTTGGTGTGCATTTTTTTCTGCACTCTGATCATTAAATGATGTACATGTGACTTCCAGAAACACCAAAGATTGTCTAGACCTTTGTTCTTCCTTGATAACAACATGCTTGGTCCCAGTATATTTTGTTTAATTTCCCCTGATAGGGATTGTAATATATTTTCATAAAAGAATCCTTTGTGTGTTACTGCATTCACTGCATTCATTGACTCGTGTGAAATCAAGAGGTTAATAACTGTATAGAAATTACACACAAGCCTATCATGCAAATATATTAACAAGAGTGTTACCTGTGAAGATTAAACTCCTTTAAGTGGTTGACATCCAGATTTGCATTGAGGCAGATTAGATTTGGTTTCTATTTCTTGATCTGATTATTTTAACTTCAGTGGCAGGAAAATTATTGCAATCAATTCTGAAGTACATTCTAAACTTTTATGTAGATCGGCATAGATTAATCAAGGACAGTCAGCATGGAATTGTTAAGAGAAGGTCATGTCTGACTAACAAGTGAACTCTTTGAGGAATATTAATGAGGGAGGTGTGTTTGATGTAGTGTATATGGCTTTCAACAAAGTTTTTGACAAGGTCCCACATGGTAAGCTGGTCAAAAAAGTAAAAATTCGTGGGATCCAAGAGTGGCAAAACAGATCCAAAATTGTCTCATTGGCAGGAAACAGAAGACAGTGTTTCATGGGTATTTTGCAATTGGAAGGCTGTTACCAGTGGAGTTCCACAAAAACATCACTTGGTCACTTTCCTTTCATTTCATTTACATGTTAGGGGCCATGGTAAAGAAGTTTGCAAATGGTAAAAATAATGAGTTGTGTACTTGACACGGAGGAGGAAAACTTTCAACTTAAAGTTGAGGTAGTCTGGTCATTTGGATAGAAGAGTGGCAAATAGAATTTAATTCAGAGAGATGAGAAGTAATGCTTTCGAGGAGATCCAACAAGGCATGTGAATATATAATAAATATGAAAATATTGAGAAGTATTGAGGAACAGAAGAACCTTGGTGTGCACGTCCACACACGTTGACAGGTAGCAGGATAGTTAGGTAAGGCTCTTGAAAATGCATACATGATGCTTTTCTTTATTAGATGAGGCATAAACTACAAGGGTAAGGAGCCAATTCTAGAATTGTGTGGAACACAAGTAATACTTCATGCATTTCTGATCTCTGCACAAGTGGTGGAATTGCACTGGAGAAGGTGCAGAGGAGATTTACAAGGATGTTGCCAGGACTAGAAAACTTCAGCAATAAGATTAAATTGGATAGGTTAAAGCCATTTTCTTCAGAAAAGAGGTTTAGGGGAGAATTAATCGAGGTACATAAACATTTGAAGAGTGCAAATGGAATAATTAAGACAGACCTATTTGAGGAGTTAAAATTGGGATGTATAGATTTCAAGTATTGGTAGAGGATTTAGAGGGAAGATGAGGAAAAATATTTTTACCCAGAGGGTGGCAGAGGTCTGGAACTCATTGTCTGTAAGGAAGGTAGAGACAGAAGCCCTCATTTAATTAAAAAAGAGTTAGGATGCATCTTTGAAGAGCAGTGCCCTGCAGGACTAAAGTGTAAATAATAATGGGCAGGAAGAACCAGTTGGCCCACCAAATCTTCCCCACACTCATGATGCTTAAAGCATTGTGACTACACACATCCTACCCCATCCATAAATCCCGTCCTTCCCAATACCACACATTTTACCATTACATATTGTTCTGAGAGAGGGAAAAAAACAAACAGAAAAGGAAGCAGTGTCTAAAATAGAAAACACAATCTTTCAGAATATTTGATCCTGGAGGTCAGATTGACCATGTGTATGCTAATCATTGCCAGTATCTCTATGCGGTGTAATTCTTCTTACAGTTAACATTTCTGGCACAGCCGCCTTGTGCTGAAGAAATAATAGAATAATGATTTGATTTGCAAGAAGCAACCACAGGCACTCTTTATTTCTGTGGATCACCAGTTAGGAGAAAGGAAGAGCCTTAAGGCTTGAGCATAACATTAGAATCCAACTCACTGTATATTGTACAGTATTGCTGAGTTAATGGGTGGAAGCTGGCATTTGCTGGGTGAGCCACAATTAATTGAGGCTGAAATTGTAAGCATACTGAACCTATATCTCTTTGTGCATTGGCCAAGACCATAGTAAATCATTCACTAATAGCAGTCAGAATATCAAGCAGCTTTTTGTCCCATCTTCATTTGCATGGCAGCTCTACTCCAATGAAATGTCCAAAGGCATTTCATGAGTATGTAACCAGATAAAGATCAAAGAAGGGAACACTAGGACAGATGACAAACAGCATAGCCATTAAGAAAGTTTTTATTGGTACTTGTCTATTATTGTCACATCAAAGTCAAAGTCAAGTTTATTGTCAAATGCACAAGCACATCTATGCACAGGTGCAATGAAAAACTTACTTGCAGTAGCATCATGGGCACATAGCATCATATAAGCAGAATTCACAAGAAAAACATAAATTAAACATAAATTATACACAATTTTTCCAAGAAAACACAATTACAACAAAAAAAAAGTCCATTTTAGTGCAGAGTGGCCATAGTGTTGCTAAACTGTAGAGGTAATGGTTTTGCCGGTTGGTTCAAGAACATGTACCGAGATACAGCAAAAAAACTTTTGTTTGCATGCCATCCAGACAGATTATTCCATACATAAGTACATCGAGGTAGTAAAAAGGAAAATATAATGCAGAATATATTGTTACAGTTACAGAGAAAGTGCAATGCAGGTAGACAAATAAAGTGCAAAGGTCATGACAAGGTAGGTTGAGAGATAGGAGTTGTGAAGTGAAATTTAGAGAAGGCCTTTAGCAGTGTAAAGGAACACAGTGGAAAAAGGTGGTTGGAGTCAACCAGCCCCGAATAAAAGCAGTGCTTTTAGATCCTGAGCAACAAACAATCAGCTGGAGGAACTCAGCAGATTAAGCAGCATCTGTGGGTGAGAAAGCAATTGTTGATGTTTCAGGTGGAAACCCTGCATCAGGAATTTTAGATCCTGCTCTATAGTTTAAGTACAAGAGATTCCAGTTAGTTGGTTTTCACCACTGCACTGTCAATAATGTTTCTTTGCGGTTAAGTAGTCTGTTCATTTCATTGTAAAGATGTTGTGCTTTTTTTGCTATATTGTTATTAAGTTTGTCTTTGCCAGTGATAACAGAGGTGTAATTAGAACTGCAGGTTTCATGATTTCAGGGACAAAGCAGGTTTGTCCCTGATTTGTAAACACAAGCACGATTAAGAAACATTGATCTTCAGTATAAGAATCAAAAGAAGTTAAAAGCAAAATACCTGATGAATATGATTAACTGTCTGGGGATTTCAGAATGGAGTATTGATATGTATGAGGCACAACAGCTTAGTAAACAATTGCTACATAAATGGTGCTTGTGTGTGAAATAGAGGAAATGTAAAAAAAAAGTTTTAAAATTCAAGATTAGCTGTTGCAAAAGTAGCTGCTATCTCACTTCAATGACCTTTTCACTCCCTAACCTTTAATGCAAAGCTTATATCTTGGAAAAACTGTCTACAAGTCGATTAAAGCTACTCCATAATGACCACCCAGGAGACTGGTCAGAAGGAGCTGTTATAGACAGATGATCCCTGGAGTCAGGATTTTTCAAATCTACAATAACACCACCAAGGTTGATGGGCACTATCTCTGAAAAACAGTTGGCTTCCAAGCGAGTTTCCTTTCCTTCCTGCACTTTGTAAGACTGCATTATTAAAGTGAAAGCTTATTTAACCCTTTCACAGAACAACTGTATCCTCAGTTTAAATACATTTTATTCTTCGTATAATCACAATCTGCGGACTGTACCACAATCAGAAATGGCTTTAGAATATATATTAATTTTGTAAAATTGTTTGTATTTTTGATACAAGCGTTTATTAATGCTTTCGAGAAAAAAATATTGTGAAAACACATCACTGCTGAAATGAAGTAGTGAATGAATAATGCTCACCCACCCACTTATTTCTTTATACTGGCTATCTTTCCTCCGCACTCAGTCCTGATGCAGGGTCTCAACCCAAAACACCAACCATTCCCTTGCTCCCATGTTGCTTGACTCATGGGAGTTCTTCGAGCAATTTTTTTGCTTTGGGAGGGATTGTTGTTTCAGTGGACAGTGAAGTTCAGATAATGGGGGCAGGAGTTGGGGGTGTGCTAATTATTTTACCGGCAGACCTTCCAGGCTAGTGCTGTGCTTTTAAGCCCAGGTTCTTCTGGGATGCTCTGCAACAGGTTCTCTCAGAACAATGTAGTCTAAGATACATAACAATGCTCCAGAAGGAGTGATATCTTTCTTGTGTCCCAGAGGTATAATATCACCACTCATATCCTTGATGTGGAAATCTGTTTGGAGTTATGAGGGAGACTGGTGACAGGGAGTGCCTCGTCAAATTTCCCAATTGGTATGATTTGACCCAGAAATAACCATTGATATGATTTACAACAGGTTGTCAATTTTCAGTCACATAAGGCTGAAGAAGTTCATGCTATGCTCTTCATTTTCAAGGCACATGTTTCGTGTCTTCTTTACAAAAAAGTCTGTCTTCCTAAAGATAGGTTTAGGTGAGGGTATAAGTTAGCCGCTTCTACTATCATAATAATTCTTTGTTCACATGAGATTGGTGATGGTGAGTGCTTCAGGTTATTCAGTCTTGGAAGAAATCACAATTAACATCAAGACTGTACTCACTGGACACATGTAGGTTCAAGAACGGTCAATAACTGAAGCCATGGCTGATTGTTCTCTTCCATAATGTAGCAGTCCAATATTTAAATTCCCTCCAGCACCTGCTCAGATAAATTACTTCATCAGAGACAAGAGCAGGAGATCAAATGCAGTCCATTCCATTTATTAGGATGATTTAACTAAAGAAATTCAAATAAACCAGCATTAGTAATTGAGAATAATATCCTTGTATCAGTGTGTTTTTTCCCTGATATTTAACCTTCACGTTGATTCATTACAGATAATGCTCAAACCAGATGCCACATCTTCTGTTAATTTAGACCATATTATTGTTTTCTTTTGTTAGATGTGGACCTGAAATTTTCTCTGGGCACGGTCCCATGGAAGTTGTCACTGAAAAGGTGCTCAATGTGTACCTATTCTGCTGATGTCAAAACATGCCCAGTTATCTTCCTGTTCTTATTAGAATATTGAAAGAGAGCACAAATGTGCCTGCTCAAGCTAGCAAATCAAAGACAAGGGCGTGAATAAAAGCACCAAATCCACCGCTGTGTACATCACCTCTGTGTCTTAACGTTGTGTTTCAACTTTGTTCATCATAAGTAACGTACCTCATGCTCAGCATGCTTCAGAACCTGCAATCAGGAAGCTTTTCAGATCCTACCATGTTTCTCACTTTTGCGATATTATACAGAGGGAACCAAAGTTCCCAGTGATGAAAGTTTAAGAGTCAGACCAAAAAAAAGCAATTAAGCAAACAGAATAATAGTTGCCATTGTTGCTGCATCTGAAAATTCTGTCCCAATATTAGACCACCCCAGAATAAGTGAAATTTGAGAACATCTAAGAACTTAAGAGAACCCCTCCAGCCTGCTCTGCAATTTAATAAGATCATGGCTTATCAAACCATTTAAACTCCTTAATCTGTTTTATGTCTAGTTTAGCTACAGTCTGCGTTGAATCACCAACCCAGCATTGTAAAGGAGTCAAATGAAAACTATTAAGACGCCATCAGACCACCAGTTTTCCCATATGATCTACTAAATGGAATACTTATACAAACTGTACATGTACTGTGCTGGAGGGCACTCGCTACAGGGAAATGAATAAAGTTAAGTGGATCAAATCCCAAAAGCACACTACCACAGGGATGCTTGTGACGGGTATTCTCATATCTATGAAGCATTCATCACGTGTAGACTTCAAGAGTCTGTTTTGTCTTTAATGTTGTTTCACTTGGAGGCCGTCAAAGATTAAATCAAACAAATACATGTGACTCAAACTGCCTTGATTTGAAATATTGAATGTTAAACTTTAAATAAACATTGTAGTGTAGCCTGTGTTGCTCCAAAGTCAATGAGTGAATATTTCTTTGTCACTTTTATTCGATACCTTCAACTCTGAATGTGCGTGGAGGATATGTATTATTACTTAAAATATCTACACTCATGAATTTGAGGTATTATCTAAAATATCTACATTTCTAAATTCTTTGTGACTCCTGGTATCATCATCTTATTCATTTTAAATGTTAATAGTAATATGTTTTGAGACTTGGAATTCATGATTTTCAAAGTATTTTCTTAGATTGGCACTGCAAAGTTTTAACTCCAATCTTCCCCCTGTCTGGCCACTGACATCTCTAATTTTATCTCCTTTTGGGTCTGTTGATCTTTGTCCCCATTCAATAAGCTGCACCTGAGAATCTTAACCACATTTTTAAAAATCCACTCCAATACTGGGAATACTGCACTATATTCCAAACAAAAGAAGCTCCAAGATTCTTCTGTCCATGAGTCATAGCTTCAACCATGATCATGATTTTGAGTATTTTGGCCCAATTTAATCTTGACCCTATTTTAGATAGAGATCGACTGTAATCCTTAAATATCACTAAACTTGCCCCAAAAATATAACTCAATGATGTAGCTGGATTTAAATCTGAGTTCTGTGAAGGTAGGCAATTTCCACTATTACAGGTTTCCTGTTGGATATAGAATGATAAATGTAGAACGGCTTGAGATGCTTTGTCATTCGCTTGCATTTAGATCTGGTTTAACATTACTCTGCCAATAATTTCAAGGTATGGCTTTCTGCTCCATTTGTGAAATTATCTTGATTAGACAGCCTTAAACTTCACTTTCCACAAAGTGTAGATTCAATTGAATGCAATCTAGTGATGGCCTCTACCCATTCCCAATTAACCTACTGTGGTCAACCTAATAGTAAGACATTATCAATAGTAAAGGTGATGTTTAAGAAATGATTCCACTTGTTTTAACTATTGCCTGTCAAATCAATTGCAAATATTCGTTGATAAGGCTGAAGACCTTAATACAGTATTTTCCTTAATACAGTATTTTAAATGTTACATGAAGATTTACTTGATATAACACATACTTCAGAACTATCATCCAGACTTGTTATCTTGTTACAGCTATAGACTTTCCATATATCCTGTCTTGAGATTAGCTGTTTCAACCTTGATGGAAAATAAATTAATTTGATTCTCATTCCTACTAATTTCAGCTATGACGTTAATGATCCATGCAATGGATCTTGCGCAATGGCCATTTAATAATATGTGATTCAGAACAGGGGAAGGAGCCCCTGAAAAAATTATCACAGCTGAATGTGCACCACATGCATTACATCGGGAGTTCCACCTTCAACTCTGCTTTTGAAATTTGGTTCGATAGAAGAGTACAGTGTTGTTGTACCACCACAATAAAATCATGCATTTGAATACCCGCTCCACCTCTGCATTCTCTTTTGAGACTTCAATTTTATGAGAACATACTTCCTGCAAACTCCCCAGCGCTTTTTCACAAAGTGCTCGCATTGCAAAAAGAACACTGCATTGTAAAATGTGCTATCCAGGCGGCTAGTTAGATAAGCCTGCTAAGCAAAGATCAAAACTTGCAACCTTATCTACAGTCCCAGGACATTAGCAGAGTAGATACAGGCAGTCCCCAGGTTATGACAGAGTTCCCTTCCTGAGAACTGCTCATAATCTGAATTGTCTGTAAGTTGGAAATGAACAAAAGCAGTGTATGGGGGAGGATCACAGAAACAGCTGTGATGGGAGAACAAGCAAGCGCAGTAAGAGTGGCCACCAGCCAGCCTCAACTGGCCGACTGAGCGAGCGAGGAAGTCTGCTCAGCCCTGCCAGCTCTGCTTGGCTCAACCCAGCCCCTGATTGTTGCAGCATGGGGGGAAGAGGTGAGGAGAGAAAACAGGCAGAAATGGAGGGAAGGGGGTTAGAGGGATGGAGAGAAGGGAGACAGAGAGAAGGGTGAAGGAAGGGGACAGAAGGGTGAATGAAGAGGGAGAAGTGGGTGAAGGAAGTGTGAGGTTGAAAGAAGGGGGAGATGGTATTTGATGGGTAGGACTGTGAGAAAGGGAGAGAGAGATTCCAGTGTTCTCTCATTTTCCATCAAAATTCAAACCTGCTCCCTTCCTTTGACTGTTCTGCCTCTCCTTGTCTCTTCCACTTCCCTTTGTCTCATCACCCATTATTCTTTCTTCTCCTATCTCTAACCTGTCTACACCCTCCTACCCCATTTGTCTCTATACCAGTTCCCTTGATCTTTCTTTCCCCCTTCCTGACATTTGGGAGCAGTCTATATGACAGCAATAGAGTGGTTGGTCCAATACCTGATGTTACAAAACAGTCAAAATATGGCTCTAGTTGATGTTATGAACCACAGTTTGGATAGATTTACAGTTGCACACCCCAGTGTATGTGTCACACCCATATATTAACCCTTCAACTGATTCATAGATGATGTATATTTTGCACACTTAACTGAGTATGAATTTTTACCTGAGTGTTGGCAGCCTACCCAATCAAACTTAATGTTGTTTTCTTTTCACACAGTTACACATTTTTCCTGGATCATTGCATTGTGAATACAGCCAGAATGGCTACTCATCCCATTGACATTGAGAACAATTGTTTCCTCCTGCCTGAATTGAAACAAGGTTTGCGTGGCTAGCAGCAATACTAGTTGTTATTACCCAGAAAAAGGCAGACATGTTTTACAGAAGAAAATGCCTAAATCCTAGTAATATTGATAAACTAGGAAATCTGATCCCGTATGACCTCTATATACAGTCTGTTTTGCAAATTACAACCAACATGGTATTTTACGATTTATTTTTCTAACCAATGTACCTCCCAACAACCCCACTATTTCTGACTGATAATTTCAAAAGGTTCAGAATGAAATCAGCCCCAAATAAAGTAAACTACTGATAATATATTGTCAGAAGCTTCAGAAGTTTTTTTTAAAAAATTGTAATCTGTATATGAGTGACGAACAAATAGTTCAATATGATAACTAACAACATAATTATACTCTGTGTTCCATGGCCTAAATCAATGCACTGCTTGATATGCACCATGCATTTTAAAAAATGCTTTGAAAATGCAGTCAATATTGAACATCAAGAAAGCTAAAATAAATCAAAAGCTCGGAGAAAATTATTACTTTTAATCACTGAAACATGAGATGTGTAATTATACTTGGCCTTGTAATGGCCTTCATTTCTTGCAATAACAAAATCATAGTTAGAAATAGATGGTCAAGGCAGACATTTTGAGGTTGATTCGAGTTTGTATGCTTTGTGTTATATTCCCAAAAAATTTATTACTTTTGGATATAGCAACACTGCCATGTTTGTCAATGTAAAGTGCTTTCATATATAATGATGGAAGTATCAGTATGACTAGAGTCGAGCTGGAGCTCTGTCAATACATTGCTTTGGAGCCAATTATCGTTCATAATGAGAGAATATAACCTAAGCATTACCAAGTCCTCAGACAACTGTATTATTAAAATTGTTAACCTTCTTTGGGGTAATTGGACTAGCATCTGTTGAATTTACTTTACAATGAAGAGTGTGATTTCACTCTAATATGTTAAATGTGAGGAAAAGGTAGGCAATCATGTCCAAACTCCTGAAACATTAAATTTAGAGGAGTCTAGAGACTGGATTTCTGCCTTTTCCACAGTGACTTCTTTATTGGTAAACTTAACATAAGGTCAAGCCAGCTGTACAGCACACAGCTGCCAGGTATATGTTAGACTCAGCAGGTATTTCTCTGTATAACTGTTTCCATTTTCTCTGCATTTGCATCAAATAATATTGAAATTAATAGATGAACTGAATTTGAGCTGACTAATGTTATTGAGTGAGTTAAGTTGAATAAAATGCACAAAAATCTCAGGAAAGTTATCTAATTCTCCTAAGATGTGTCAAAAGGGAACTAATCCCTCTCAACCTTATATCTAGCAAACTCACCAATGTCTATGGCATCCTCCCAACAGATTCTATTACTCTGCTTCCTTCTGGAACCTTTACTCACATATCATAATCCTTCTACAGATGATATGATGGCTTTCAAGAAAAAATAGCTCCTGACAGCTTGCTCTTTAGTGAAGTCTGCCTGCCTAGCTAAAGCAACCTCCAGCAGCAAAACCCAGTTATCAAGGTGGTAATGAAACCTTTATCACCAAATTGCACCTTTGTCTCTTTCTGTCCTCCTCTCATGCGTTCTCTTCCATTAAGATTCTCATCATGATTTACCTCTCTCATCTTTCTTTGAAAAATGTTATCTATCTCCCCTCCAAACTTCAACTTGAGTTTCTTTCTAAGACACTATCCCTTTTCTTTTGCTTTGGAATTAGCAAATCCTCACTTTCAGTCACTTCATTCCACATCCTGACTGATTTAGCCACACCCAGCTTCACCTTCCTGATCTGCCACAAACTCACCCTGCTGGATGAGTCTGAATGTGAAGTGAGAAGATGTATAAGATTGTATACATCAGCTTAATGAATGAACAGCTTGCTGACTCTCACTAACAAGGCCATGCATGAATAAAGTCACTTAGACATATTACTAGAAGATACCTGGCAGCAATCTCTCTGGAAAAGTTTATTTTGTGTGGGGAAACATTGACTTGAAAAGAAATATCAAATAACTCTGACAAATTTAATACCGACATAGAAAATAAGAGCTGGAAGAGGCCTTTCAGCCCTTAGAGCATGCTCCAACATTGAATATAATTCTGGTTGATCCTTTATCTCAAAACCATATTCCTGCACTCGCCTCATTACCCTTGATGCTTTTTGCATCAAGAAACATATCCATCTCTTTATTAAAATATTCATTGATTTCGTCTCTACAACCCTGTCTGGTCATGAATTCACTGTCGGAATGAAGATATTTCTCCTCACCTCACTTCTAACTCCCTTGTCCTGTAACTTGAGACAACAACCATTTGTTCCAGACACTCTAGTCAGTAGAAGCATCTTTCCCACATCCAGTTTGTCAAACCTTGTCAAAAGTTTGTAAGATTCAACTCATTTTTTGAAATTTTAGTGAATGCAAACTTAGTTGACTTAATCTCTTCTCATAAGGCAGTCTCATTATCTCAGGGAATCAATCTAGTCAACCTTATTTCAATTGTGGTTTCAACAAGGCCTTGTAATATAACAGCAGGAAATCTTTGTCTGTTTATTCAAATCCTCTTGCTTTGAACACCAACATACCATGTGCTGTTGTAAATGCTTGCTTCACCTGCATGCTGACTTTCAGAGATTGATGTTCAATGACATCTAGGTCTATTTTTGACATCAACACATTCCAATCTAACATCTGATTAATACACCATCTTTTTCTTTACCCTACTAAAGTGGATAACTTCACACTTATCCATAATATACTGTATGCACCATGTTTTTGTTCACATGTTCCTGTCTCAATTGCATTGGAGCCTTTGTATCCTTCTCATAATTCATAATCTCATTGGGCTAATTTCATTGTCAACTTTGAATTATTGCATTTGGTTCCCTCATTTAAATCACTGATGTATGTTCAGAATAGCTGAGACCCAAATGCTAAACACTGAGTACCCCCACAGGTTATTGTCTGCTACTCCAAAAAGACTCATTTATTCCAACTCTCTGCTTCCTGCCAGTCAACCAACATTTAATAAATGCCAATACATTGCCCCAAATTCTAATTTTTCACTCTCTCCTTTAATATGGGACCAATTTTTTTCTGAAAATGCACCTACACCACATCTACTGTTCTTCTTTATCTATTTTATCTGTTTCATCCTCAAAAAATATCAATAGGTTTGTCAAACATGTTTTCCCTTTCAAAAATCCATATTGGCCTTGTCTAATTTTGTTAATCTTTTCTAAGCTTTCTGTTACCTCACTGTCCAGCATTTTCCTCAATATTGGCTAACCTGCCTGTATTTTCCTTTTTGGCTCTCCTTTTTTAAAATATTGGGTTTACACTGTAGAAATCTGGAAAGTGATAACCAATGCATATCTCCTATGATACTCTGGGATGTAGATTGGTATTGGTATTAGTTTATTATTGTCACTTGTACCAAGGTACAGTGAAAAACGTCTCTTGCATACCGATTGTACAGGTCAATTCATTACACAGTGCAGTTACATTGAGTTAGTACAGAGTGCTTTGAGGTAGTGCAGAGTGCAGTGAGGTAGTACAGGTAAAATAATAGTATAGAGTGAAGTGTCACAGCTACAGAGGAAATGTAGTGCAGGTAGACAATAAGGTGCAAGGTCATAACAAGGTATATTGTGAGGTCAAGAGTCCATTTCATCGTATAAGGTATAGTCTTATCACAGTGGGATAGAAACTGTCCTTGAGCCTGGTGGAATGTGCCTTCAGGCTCCTGTATCTTCTGCTTGATGGGAGAGGGGAGAAGAGAGAATGATCTGGGTGGGTGGGGTCTTTGATTATGCTGGCTGCTTCACCAAGGCAGCGAGAGGCAAAGACAAGAGTCCATGGAGGGAAGGCTGGTTTCAGTGACATGCTGGGTTGTGTCCACAACTCTCTGCAATTTCTTGCGGTCCTGGGCAGAGCAATTGCCATACTGAGCTGTGATGCATCCAGATAGGATGCTTTCTATGGTTCATTGATAAAAGTTGGTAAGTGTCACAGGTGACATACCAAATTTCTTTAGCCTCCTGAGGAAGTAGAGGCATTGGTGAGCTTTCTTGGCCATGGCATCCATGTGATTGGATCAGGACAGGCTATTGGTGATAGGACAGTTTATTGGTGATATCAGGGTGTGGGATTTATTGGATTTCTCACCATTAATTTCTCCATTATTTCCATAATTCCTTTTAAATCCTCACCTTCATTAGATTCTTTTAATTTCCTAATAATCTGGAAGGTTACTTGTGTCCTCTTTAGTGAAGATAGAACAAAAGTATTTGTTCAAATCTGCAGCCATTTCTATTGCCCTTATTTCTGATTGTAGGGGACTAACATTTAACTTTTCTGATCATTTTCTTTTTGAAGATTTGTAAAAGCTCCTACAGTCTACTTCTATGTTCCATGCATGTTTACTCTCATATTTTTTTTTATATTTTTAATCAATTACTTTGTCATCCTTTACTGAAATTTAAACTTCTTGCAATCATTTGGCCTTCTACTTCATTTGACAATTGTATACGACTCCTCTTTGGGTTTGCTGGCCATGGTTAGGTTGTCCTTCCTTTGGAATTATACACCAACAATGTATGTTTATTGCACTTCTTAAGTGTTATCCATTGCCTATTCACTGTCATGCTTTACAAAGAAGCTCCCCAATCTATTATGGCCAACTCACTCTTCATAGTTTTCTTTATTTAGATATTGCTCCCTGGCTTTTGATTGAAACAGTTCATTTTCAGTCTTAATGAAGAATTTTATCATGATATGAGCACTCTCCTGTCCAACAAGACTATCAACTAAACATCACTGCTTAGGCAATAGCCAGTCTTGGAAAACTTGCTCCTTAGTTAGATGCTTAATATGCTGGTCCAAAAATTCACTACTTTTGTTGGGTCAGTCTATAAGTTGAATAAAGTCACCCTTGTTTAGTGTAGCATCTTTCTGCATTCATCTTTAATTTCTTGCTTGATTTCATGTGATGCCAACTGTGAATGTTTGCAGAACCATGACCAACTCCCATCCCAATGTCTTCCACCCCTTGGTACTTCTTAGCTCACTGAGACTGATTCTATATCAGTATTTTCTGGACTAATATCCTTTCTTACTATTGCCATCCCATTTTACTTCTCTGTTCTGGGGGCACAACACTAGGACTAATTCTCTAAGTTTTGCCTCCTTTGATAATGGCCTGCCTTTGGCTGCAAAAGATAAGTAAGGATTCTTTCATGATCATTGTGTTCCAGCAAAAGTTGGAATACAGAGAGTTGGAATATAACAGGTTGGCAGATGGTTCCTTCTTGGGCATCACATTGTCTGTCCTGGGCCCTCAACTGTTCATGATTTACATTCATCTACATTTAATGGGCCAAATTGAGCTGACTGATAGCTGCTTCCAATGGGATTTGCTATCTGTCAGCCACTATTGGCTCACTTTCTTTCAGACTTACAAGCATGTTCAGGTAAGTCTCGGTCAACCTTGGATGCAGGCACTTCACCTTTTGGTTTGGCTCCTGGGATCATCAGTGATCCCAGCAGTGGAGAACTGATATGAGGAAGAAATGGGCAACATGCATTTTGCATGTGGAACAGGCTGGCATTTAAATAGTGACCCAATTTTTTCTTCATTTTAATGTTTTTAATTTTTTTTCATTCCTATAGCTTTTAATACCTATAAATTTTTAAATACTGTGCCTGCATTTGACCTATTTTTAAACTGATAACCAAAGGTTTAAAAATAGCTCAAATGATAATCAAAGACAAATAAAAGTGTTTCATAACCCTTTGGCAGGAGCGAGCTGTCAAAGTGTGTCTTGCCATCCCTGGGCAAGGCCTCAGCAGTAGCTGCCTGAAATCAACTTACCTCTCAGAGCTCATTCTGCCTCAGGTTGCATGCCTGGTGAGGAGCAGCAGATCGCTTAGCCCCTCTGCACCCATAAGCAGGTGGACAGGCACAGCAGGTACTGAGTTAAGGCAGCCATCAGGATCCAGCACATTTCAGCTCAAGGACTTAGATGAAAAGACAGTGTCACATCTCCAGATTTACTGATACAGAAACAGAAAATGCTAGAAGAACTCAGCCAGTCAAGCAGCTCTTCCCAAGGTGGGAAGAGACGCCAGATAATGTTTTAGGTCAGAGATCCTTCCTCAGAACTGGGAAAAGAGTGGAAGGTTTACAGTTTTCTAAACAGAGCTGGGGGGAGGAATGAGATGTAAGACAAAAGGCTACATGGAAATTGGTTAAGACAGAGCAGGCGATAAGGGGCATGAGATGAGAGATAAGAGATAAGACATCTTTATTAGTCACATGTACATCAAAACACACAGTAAAATGCAGCTTTTGCGTAGAATGTTCTGGGAGCAGCCTGCAAGTGTCGCTACACTTCCAGTACCAACATAGCATGTCCACAACTTCCTAACCCGTACGTCTTTGGAATGTAGGAGTAAACCAGAGCACCCGGAGGAAACCCACACAGTCATGGGGAGAATGTATAAACTCCTTACAGACAGTGGCGGGAATTGAACCTAGGTTGCTGGCAGTGTAATAACGTTACGCTAACCGCTACACTACAGTGTGACATTAGGAGGGCATTTTATAGAAGCAGGGTGTGAAAGGAACTTAGGCATGATAATAGAAAACCGTAAAAGAGCAGTTTACCTGAAGTTAGAAAATTCGGTGTTCATTCCAGAAGGTTGCAAAGTGGCAAGGCAGAAGATAAGATAATGTTCCTTCAGCTCGACTTCCCTATGGCATTGGAGGGGACCACAGACAAGCAAGTCAGAATAGGAGTTACCATGAGAATTAAAGTAGCATGCAGCTGGAAGCTCGGCATCACCCCTGTGTACTGAGCACAAGTTCTCTGCAAAGTGATCATCCAGTCTGTGTTTGGTTTCTCTATTGTAGAGGAGGCTGCATGGTGAACACTGAATACAATACACCAGATTGGAAGAAGTGCAAATGAATCACCTGGAATGATTGAGTCTTTAGATGGTAGGGAAGAGGTCTAAAGAAAGCAATGCTTGCTTTGGAGTTAGTATAATGTGGATTCACTGGATTGATTCTTTGATTGAAGAGTTGTTTTATGAAGAGAGATTAACAATATTTGATCCTCTACACTTGAATATGGAAAAATGAGAGGCAATCTTATAGAGACGTGCAAAATTCTAAGAAAAGTCGACAGGGTAGACGCTGAGAGATTGCTTCCTCTAGCTGGAGGGTCCTGAACTAAACTGCAAAGTCCCAGAAAATCAACGGTAACTGTAAATCTGCCTCTGTCTTTGTGCTTCTGAAATGTATTCTTCCTTCCAAAACCATGGCTTCACCTCTACCAAAATGGACAGAGACTTTGACCGCATCTCATCTATTTCCTGAACTTCTATTCTCACCCTTTCTCCTCCAGGACAAAGCAAGAACAGAGTTCCCCTGGTCTCACCTTTCACCCCATCAGCCTCCACATTCAACAACTCATCTTCCACAGCTTCTGCCAGCTCCAATAAGATTCCACCACAGACAGATATTGCCCTCCCTTCCTCTTTCAGCATTTCAAAGGGACCACTTTCTTCTGGACTCCCTGGTCTGCTCTTCTGTCCACACCCTCTTTCCTGTGCAACTGCAGAATGTACAATAGCTGTCCTTTCGCCTCCTTCCTTCCAACCATCTATGGATCCAAATAGTCTTTACAGATAAGGCAGTGATTCACTTGTAATTCTTCTAATCTAGTGTACTGTATTTCTTTCATGATGTGCCTCCTCTACATTGGAAAAACCAAACACAGATTGAGTGAGAGCTTTGTAGAGCAGCTGTGCTTAGTCCCTGGGAATGATCCTGACCTTCCAGTTCACCATCCTGGTCCTAATCTGACTTCTCTACATGCAGCTTTCTGCACTGTTGCAAGGTCCAACATAAGCTCAAGAAACAATATCTCATTTTTTTGTCTGGATGTGTTGCAGCCTGCAAGACTCGAGACTGAATTCTCCAACTTCAGATAACTTGCTCTTTCTTTCATTTTGTATCAGGACTGACCATCTGTGCTTGCATTCTCTCCCCAGTTTTTATTTCTATCATTTGTATCAGCACATCCCAGTACGCCACACTAGACAACAGATCACCCAGACATCACAACATCAGAAATGCATTGCATAGACAAAGGAGCTCAACTGTCCACTTAATGGCTACATAATTTCATCCTATTACAGGCATTCTCTTTGTTCCATCCTTTGCTGATCCCTGCCTTCTTTGCTACTTAGACTAACTTGCCTTCTCTCATTCTCAGTTCTGATGAAGAGTCTCTGACTGAAACATTCATTCTCTTTCCACAATGTTGCCTGACCTGCTGAGTTTTTCCAGCATTTTCTGCTTTTATGGCAGAGTCACAGAAGTTGTCTTTTGATTAGGATTGAGTTGAGGAGAAATTTTTATTGATATAAAAAGGTCATAAATCTATGGAACTCTCTTCCACAGAAATCTGCTGTGCTGAAACATGGGGCATTTTCAAGGCTTTCCTGTTAGCTGACTGTCACCAACAGGAAGTCCAGAAGACTGGCAGAGGCATATGGGAGCTGAAACTGAAACTGATGACTCTGGAAAACATAAAGGAACTTATGGCAGATTGCACAGCTGGAAAACAATGAAACTCCTCTTAGATGCCCTGATGGACTGGCGGGAAGAAATCAAAGCAAACATTAGAAAGTGAGAGAGAGCCAGAAGGAAGTGCAGCAACTCCTGGGAAACATGCAGTATCTGCTCCCGCTCTTGTCAGTCAGGGTTGACGGAGGAACTCCAAGAAATAAAGAACCAGAAAGCCTCGCTCTTTGCTGTCGAGTCCTCAGAGATCATCTTATGAGTTATAGTCTGAGACATGCTTGCTAATCTTTTACAAAAAGTTAGCAGAGGGAGCTCTGTGAACGCCTGCCTTAAGGAAGGGGGTGGCTCAGCGAAATCTTACAGCATATAATTTTGAGGACCTGTAGATCTTTCTATGCTGGACTATTTAATATGAAGGCTACAGACAGCACAGTCTGTCGTATTTTCCCGTATAAGAGGTTTAGGTGTCATTAAGCAAGAGAGTCTTAACCACCTGTTAACTCTGGACTACCTGATAAGATTTGTCCACTCCTTTGAGTCAATGGCTTACCATCTGATTTATATTTGGCTCTGTGGGAATGGATTGGCCTAGAGCTCCTGAAAGTGTGTAGTATTATGCTTCTTGCTGGCAGTATGTCACAATCCATGAGAAGGGGCACCACCACCCTCATCTCTAAGTAGAAGAGGGAGAGAGAAGAGATCAGAAATTGATGAACCTTCTTCCTGCTGCCTGGGGATATGATCACTTTACATTCAAGAAGGGATTGAGTGGCCACATGCTTCGTCAGCTTAGATCAGGAGATGGCTTTTAGAATATCATTGATATACATGGTTGAGATACTCTAAAAGTGGAATTGGGGAGGGAAACTGCAATTGGATATGACTGCTTTACCTCGAGATTGGTAGCATAGTCGGAATCAATGGAAAGGTTCCTGATCAAATCCAGAGGAAGACAAGGTTGTCCTCTGTCCTCTGTCCTCTGTTTAGTTTGATTCCTCATGCCAAGCTTGCAACTTTGCTATTTCAATGGCCTTGGATAGAAATAACCTCCAGGTTCTGCACCACTACTATGAAGGGAATATCTTTGGCCTACTGTCATGGGTTACTGTATCAGTAACTGTGCAATAGTTCTCAAAGCTGATCTATGAAAATTGAATAGCTGCTTTACTCTCTCTTACAGCAGCGTTCATTGCCTGTGCATCCACAACATGATCCTCTGCCTCAAGAATATTGCAAGCACAAAACAACTATTCCATCATCTCTATGTATGTGATGAAGGACTCGCATGCTCATTATACATGCCTAGACTGCCTACACAACTTTGAGAGATCTTTTGTCCCATTTTCTACCTATCAATGACATTGCTGCAATCAAGGTTCTCTGCACAAGATTCACTTCTCCTGGGTGTTTAACTCTACTGTTGTCAGTGTTTCACTTTGCACTACAGAGTACCACAGTCTGACTTTTCTTTCCACTTGCCACTGCTTGTCCAGACTTGTTGCCTCACTTTTTGCCTTGGAAAACCTTGATATTTGGGCTACTTTATCTCTGTGACTGCAGAAGCTTGTGATCCCCTGGTGAGTGTCATTGATCAGGCATGCCCCGTTCTCCTTAGAAGAGTTTCTGCAAATTCCGGTTTTTTTCAAGATATGATTAATGTTGGTTGTTGTGACTATCTTCATCATCAATTGTTGTGTACTTGGATCTATTCTATGAGGCAGATTTGCAGTGCGGGTAACCATTTTTCAGAGACACCTAGAGCTTCAGAACGTGGCTGCACACTTTATTGTCGTCTAATAGCAACTGACATTTGTGCTTATGTCACATTCATGGTGATCACACCCACATGACTTACTGACATATCATGTTGACACACTTCCAATGCCCTTTCAGTGAAGACAGGCTTAGCAAGCAATTGGTAAGGCAAGGTCAGATGCAAAACAATAAGTAACTTCATGTCACAACTTACAAAAAACCTGCCTTAATTCACGTCAAAAGTTATAAATATCGACTTTTGAGATCATATTTGTTTGTTTCAATTCTGCATGACCTTTCCTTGTGCAATATTGAACATGTTATACTTCAGGCAATGAAGAAGTTACAATTTTTGATAACATTGTAAAAGGAGGTGATATCTGATCTCCTCAACTTATAACAATTTAAGTTTCTATCTCAATTAGAAATCAATTTGCAACCCAAACAAAAATTTCGGAGACATATTTAACTAACACCCAACCCAATATTGTCCTGCTTTATGTTATCAATGAAAATTAAAATTATCACTGATAAAATTATCACTTTAATCCTATGTCTGTATTTGATTTCTTAACCTGATGAAAGTTTCCCTTCCTCTTTAAACCACATGACTGCATCCAATATACCTTACTGCCTTGCAGCTTTCTGTTTCAGAACCTTTGTTGAGTGCTGATGGTCTTATGCCTCATCTTTTATCTCCATGGCCAGAAAGGATGTTTTTTTGAATGCCAGGACAAGCTAATGAATTGCTTATTATTTACATTCCATGGAGAAATATTATCAAAGAAATCTCATTAGCATCTTAACAACCATGGTTTTGAGACGCAACATTCAAAAGTGACTTTTTATACCAAAATCCTTGAAAGAATATGACAGAGCCACAGAACAAAGAATTGCTACTGCAGTGCTATCGCCTTATCTTCCTCCAATGATGTTCCCTGGAGAGAGCAGAGAATTAGTGAATTTACTCTTTTATTTAGCAGCCAGCATTTTGCATGTGTGGAGATAACAGACTCAATTGTACTGCCTCTCTCACAGCGAAATAGCCTGACAACATGCATTTCCTTAGTGCACACATGAACCATGACAAATTGGGTAATGTACTAGAAGACTACTGATAGGCAGTCTTCAGTCCTTCATATACCTAAAACCAGTTAATTTTCTATTGTAGGCAATGGAAAAGGAATAGTGTTGGGTGGGGACCAATGCAGGCTCCTGATTTGCTACCAGTTATTATGCATCAATTTTCCCCTCAATGTGCTCAGCAGCAGAGCAGAAAGAATTGGAAATGGAAGAATACTTGCATTTTTAAATAATTTCTCAGCAGGGAGAGAGGCTCTTTCCATTTTTCTACTTTCCATGCAATCTTAGTAAATGACATACAGCAGCAGGGTAAAACCCATTGTTCATTAACAAAACCACGAGTGGCCACATCTACAGATGTGTTCACAGAGTGAGTCTCCTTCGTTTATTTTTCTGTTGGATCTCCTGCAATAACAACCCAGGTAGGTCACTGCTCACACAAAAAAATCAGATTCTGCTGCTCAGTGTGTAATGTCCTATGTCATAAATCTGTGTTAGGGCAAATAGCTAAAGGTGACACCGAACATCTGATCTCAACAGATTGTGCAGCTGATATCTGTCAGCATGTCAGAGAGAAACATTATTAAGGAAAAGACATATTTTCTGCAGCTAATAAGATTTTTATGACACATTTGCTAAATGCAGCCAGATGTAAATGTTACCTTCCTCACACTGTGGTGGAGTTAAAAAAGAATTACATTTCGAAAATGAAATCATTCATCCAGTACTATTCCATTGATACTTGCTTGTCCAGTAACCATGAAACAGCAATCAGCAAAGCAAATAGAATAGTCCATTATGAAGCTAAATTAGTGAAAGATAAATTGGTGGCTGTTATGTTGAGAATGTACAGCACTCTTCAAGTGCTGATGAGTCAGAGAGCTATGGGGAAACTGCCAGAGCCTAGACTTGAGGGGCAGAATCATTAACAGTCATGAGTTTTGGTCTGTTGCACATCATTCATCATTCTAGGCTGGTGTTAGGCATAGTCCTGTAGTCCTGGAGTTATAGTGGGTGTATTGTATACCAGAGGGGAGCAGATATAATCATGATCAAAACTATTCATTTTCTTTGATAGGAAGGCATACGAGTAGGATTGCAAATCTCTTGAGCAATTGTTTTCTGTGTGTATGTGGCTACAAATAAATTCAGGATGTATAAAAATAAGTTAGGAATTGGAGAATGTTTTTAAGGTTTTCTTGATTAAAAAATGTTTTGAACAATATGAATAATGAAAGTAAAATAATTATTAATTTAATCTGTGAGGATGAAGAAGATATTTAACTATCGAAGAAATGGCAAAACAAAAGCAAGATGCTGCAGGTGCTGAAAATTTGAAATGAAAACAGGAAATGCTCAACAGTGTCTTTCGTGAGAGAAAGAGTAAACATTTTAAGTCAATGGCTCATCATAAGAACTGATGACATTGATTTAAGAAGGGATAAATATTCAAGGAAATAAAACCGGAACATGTTGGTGACAGACCCAATGGTTTAGAATTCCCTCAAATTGTTAAGTGCCGAAATTATGCCCATTCTACCAATGACAATATATGCCATTACTTCTTGTGTTATATCCTAAAAGTAAGGCAGTGTAGAACAGCTTCAACCACAGGGATCAAGGAAATTAGGTATTTACTTTCCTGCTCTCTATATAAGTTATGAAAATTAATGTTTACAGCCAATAAGCTTTCATTTTGTGGCATGGAAATGCCAATGCATAAACCTTTTCCCTTTTTTAATCTAACATCTCCTGATAAAGACTACGACCAAGTTTATAGGAGATGGTTATCTATTCACCTTCCGCTGTGTAGGCAATCGAAATATAGATTTGTGTGGTGCAGTGCAAGTATAATCTCCAACAAAAGGCAACAAGACCTCCTCTGTAATCTTATCTGATGACGAACCTGTGCTGGATATAAAGTTATGATACTCAAATTACAGCCATTTGTTGATAAAACTATTCCATGTACCAATAAGATGGAGCCAGATCTTCAGGTGGTCCGGTGAGATATATAGACTTTATGTTGTCAAGTCTAAATCCCCATTCTTTGCTGAGCTGGTTGATCTTAACCAGTACACCAGTTTGTATGCTGCTTTCACCTCTTAATTAATGGATAGAGATGGCTTTGTATTCAATAGGTAATAGTTCCATCAGGATGGGATGAAGAAAAGGGGTTTGGAGGTGCAACACAGCACTAACTATTGATGTTAATGAACAAATAACAAAAAATAAAACCTTGGTTTCGCTGCCTTTCTCCACCTCGTTTATCGGAGCAACAGATACAATGAGTTGGATCGCCTGACTTATGGAAAATAATATTCTCCAAGAATGAAGGTGGAGTTTATGGGAGACCTGAAAGTATTGTCCTATGTCACTATTGTTAAGTTACTTTATTCTTTGTTTTTTTTTGAAGGAGCTGAATTCTGGGGAACAGTTTCATAATCACCACTGTCATCTGGAATCTCACTGAAAATTCCAAGCAGTTGTCAGATTTGGCAGCGAGATTGATTAACTGTTTGATCCAGGTATGCCTTTAACCTTGTGAGGAAATTGATACAAAATTATGAGATGTTAAAGATTTAGAAATAAAGGTGAAGGAACATCTGGGGGAGTGTGGTGATGGAATTTGTTTCATTTGCATCCTTAATATTCGCCATTATTGAGTTCTGTTTAATTATTTTAATTAGGGGTTTCATTATAATCGCACAAAATTAACATATCCCTTTCTTGTCCTACCATATGCAGTCATCTCCACAAGCAAAGAGCTGTCCTTGGACACTTACTCATATGTATAATCTACAGGATCAGCTTAACCCCACAAGTGCATCTGTTGCATGACACCCCTTATTTGGCAGGAATCTTTTCTTGACAGTTATCAATAAGACCACATCATTTGTTTTTTGCCCCTGCAATGAAGCTAGATTCATTTCATGAAAATAATTCTCACTCTCCCCAACCCACCAATGGTCTTGAAGCATGCTACAAGTTTATTAGCATCTTGTTTGAACATCCATTATCAATGCTGTTTATTTAAACTTCAACAAGGTAACCTCCTTAATCTCACTTAATTTGCTGTCTTAGAAACCATGATTTGTAAATTTGTAGTTCATTTCTATAATGTTTGATTGCCTGCACCGTCCAGCAAATTAACCTCACAACCTGAATTTTATGGTGGGCTCCAGATCTAGCTTGCTCCACCATTCTTCTCACTTTAGATTCCATTGATTTGCTAACTCTGCTCCACTCCCAACAATGCAGTGAACTAAAATCCTTTCACAGACTCCTTCCACCATATTCAGCATGCTCTAGCCTTTGACCTATTGCACAGCAGCCCTTGATCATACCAGCACTGGTATCTCCATTCAGCTCCACTCTCTATAACTCCCCTGCCAAACCCTTTAATTCTTCCATATTTAAAAAAAAACAGAGCCCCTCAGATGTATTTTCTCTGTCAGACCTTTCAGCCATCTAATCTCTTTCTTGATAGTTACTCATCCTTTACTTTTGTATCTTATATTATTTTATTACCTCTGATAACTGACGGTAATGTCATATGGAAGATGTTATTATAATTGCAAGTTTTTCATCAATTGCATCTCTCATACTGGATTTATCATAAAGTCACTTAAGCTTTACAATAAGTTATAAGAAATAAGTTGTGTTCAACACGTCAAAATGCTTTGAGAAATATAAAGGGACGTGTGGCATTGCACAAGTTTTGCACTGTGTGTAACTTTATTTATGTATTATTTTGATAAGGTTAAAGTGTGATACTAACCATTCCTGAGTTTGTGGCAGAGGACCAATAAAGTGAGAATAACATATACATAAGCTAGACAGGCTGAAAAGTGTCTTGTTTTATTCTTCTTTGTGGGAAATTTGCTGAATTTAGCAGGGCTGATGTTAAAGTTTACATCAGTAACCCTGGTCAAAGGAAGTCAGGCAAGGTTCCTGTCCTCTCCATTAGTTGCTGATTATTGCTGTGTGTGTGAGGGGGCATAGCAGTGGAAAGAACTCAAATATTCTGCACCCAATGATGGAAAAGCCTGTCAACAGTTATAGTGTCTCACTTTAAAGATCAACTGTTTAAGTGAGATATTAGAAAGGAATTGTCATTTGTGAAACCAGCAAGAGGCCAGGATCAAGCAGGCAGAGTGGAAGGAACAGAATAGTGAATAGACTTGAAGAGTTTTGTAGTAAATATGATCTCAGCCAAGGCTGTTGGAAAACAGGAAAAATATCTTAGATGAAGAACAATTGCTGGTGGCTAGGCAAAATAATATCAATTAAATGCTTAATGTATTGCTGACTTCCTGTATGTAGCATCGTGCCAAAGGTATGGTAGGATAAGTTATTGGACCAGATGTCAGGGACCTGGACAATTGATTCAAAGACATGAGTTTAAATCCCACCAGGGCAGCTGGAAAATTTAAATTCAAGCAATTAAATAAATCTGGAATTAAAAGCTAGTTTTAGTAATGGTAACCATGAAGCCACCAGATTGTCGTAAAAATCCATCTGGTTCATTAATGTCCTTTGGGGAAGAAAATCTGCAATCCGATATGTGACTTCAGACCCATCAAAGTGGTTGACTCTTAATTCCCTCCTTGGAGATGGACAATGAATACTGACATTGACCTCCCATGAATAAATACATTTAAAAAAAATAAGGAAGGATATAAAAATTCATCAAAACAGTTGATGTTTTTCTACATGACATATATCCCTTATCCTGAACATATCGTATCTCTCCTGTTTCTATGGGAACCCAAGTTAATGAGACTGAAGACTCAGTGAAAGGCAGAGAGTTCTGCATCTTTTCCATGCAATCTATGAAGCCTTGTCCTTCGTCTTGGAACAAGTTAAACATGATACCTTATAAAACCGTGAAAGGAGGGAATATCAGTTTGTCAAAGTAACAGGTCATGAAGAAAGCAACAACTTATCCGTTATGTGGAATGATCTTCTGCACTGTTTCTTTCCTTTATTGCCAATGGCTCCTGGTCTGTCACTTTGGATGTTGCTCTAATTGACAATTCACAAAGCATTTTGCACATGTCAACCTGATTGGCAGCTTATGCCACAGAGCGTAGGCCTTACCTGACAGCTAGTGTTACATTTCATAAAACTTGTCTTCATTCACTGCATTCTCTTTTCCACCCACCCAACCAAGCTGACCCAACCACTCACAGCAATGAGGACAAAAATGTCAAAAAGGATCAGTTGTTCCTCCTCAGTGGTTGATGGTTTTTGACATACTTGCAGGACAAACAGAAAATTGAGATGACATTGTTACACCTCTTGGGCTGTGATAGAAATCTGTGTACAGGCCATGGATCTCTGACATTTATTTGTCCAAAATTCTAACCTGCCTCAGTTAGGTACTTGCCAGAGCAAATGCAAACAGTGTAAGGGAGATGTGGATTTCCTACATAAGTAGTCATTTTGATTTAAATTGTAACAACTGTTGAAGAGTCAGAGGAGGAGCTTTCAACAGTTTTCATCTTGTTAGTTTGTGAATGTGTCAGAAACAATTTAGGATTTATATCAAGGTTGAAGTTATGTATATGCCAATTTCAGCTTCCTCAGCTAAATTAGCAGAACTTCTTTCACTTTGTTTTGTGAGTTTTTCTATTTTTCATTTCCCTTTCTTTTTTTTTCCCTGAAACTCAGTGTTTTGCTGATATTTAATGTTGCATGACACCTCTATTACAAGACTTCAAGTTTGAGTCATATGAATGAGTATTGGTAGGCTACTTGACCATAGAAGCCATCACATAAGAGCTTAGTATTAGTAAGAATATGGTTGGCAATTACAAGCCCAGCTGTGTCCCTTTATTAATTCCATTCAGCTAACTCAGCACAGATCAATAACTATATACCTTATCACTCATGAAGTTACTTATGGCTGTACTTCTTGCTCGCAGCTGAATATTTCTCTTTGGAAAGTGTAGTATTTTTATTTCATTGCAACATGTCTTTATCATGTTCAATGTTCTCTCTTGTGTTTTCAATGCTTGAAAGACAATTGTCAAAGTTTTTAGCCAAGAAAAATGATTTGGCTGAACTTTCTGCTGCAGAATAGGCTGCTTTGAGAGAACATCAAAGCCAGATCTTACAAAATATTCCAGTGACAGCATGTTCTATAATCCTTTTTACAATGTGGCTCATTATTTGCCCAAGGTTAACAGACAGAGCTAGAAAATACTGCTGCAGCTGAGAGAATGAAGAAAATGTCGCTGTTTTATAAACTACTTAATTATTGTTTGCTGAGGCAGAGTGAGTAAATGTAACCAGAATATGAAAGCTCGATTTGCATTAAAATAAATCTAACTGTTTTATTACAAGTATACCCTTTGGAGATGAGATAAAATGCCTGAGAATAAGGTTAGTAGTAATTCAAATATCAGGTTAACACCTCTATAATTAAAAACTGCAATCCATTTAAGAACATATAATATTTTTTTAGTCTTTTGTGTAAATACTAATTTAGCATTGCACTTTACACAAATGCATTGTTATATAATTCACAGTACATGAAATGCAGAGCAAGACACCATATGTGTTACTTTAATATGATATTGATGGCCACAACAGAAAATAGCCCAGCCAAGTAGCTAGTGATCGAATGATGAAATAACTTCCCTTACTAAACTATGGTAGTGACTGTGGATCTAAATTGGCATTGTCATTTTTGTCAGGTGGCATTTTGCCTGAAGTTATGATGAAATTAAAAATTAATATTCAAGGTACTTTAAAAGAAACCTCAACTTTAATCAGAAATCTTCCTGTCATCAAACCTTAGCACTTGTATAATTTTTAGTTGCAACTTTTTTATGTCAACACTCATGATATCCATTTGTTAATTTGTACAAGGGCAAATGACTTCATTCAAAATGTTACTTAATTTCCTTTTGAAGTAACTGAAATACCAATAGTACTGAGTAAAATGTAGACAATAAATCAACTGAATATTTCATCTATCAGAAGACACATAAAGCTTGCTAGATATATAAGAGAAACAAGAGTCAAGAGAGAATGACAAACTAAAAGAACAAAGTACTCGTCAAAAACTAAAACTAGAGAAGCTAATGTGCTTGAAAGCTGAAAGATCTCAATGACCTGATGATCTGCATCCCAGAGTTTTGAAAGAAGTGGCCTTTGAAATTGTGGTTAATATCTTCCAAAGTTCCACACATTCTCCATTTGTTCCTGTGGATTGGAGTTAGCAAATGTAACTATTTAAGAAAGAATGGATAGATAAAGAGAACAATCAACCAGTTAACCTAATCAGTGGTGGGAAGAAAATGCAAAAATTTACAACTAAGGACAAAAAAATAATAAGACTGAGCAGAGTCAACATGTATTTTTGAAAGGAAAATCATATTTGGCAAATCTGCTGATTTCTTTGAGGATGTGATTCATACAGTAGGTAAGGAGGGAACCAGTGGATGTGGTGTGTTTGAATCTTCAGAAGGTTTTCGTTAAGGTCTCACACTGAAAGTTGGTCAATGAGACTGGACTGCGTGGAATTGGGACAGTATACTGATATGAAGGCAGAGGATGGGAAAGATGTTCTCAAGTTGGCAGACTATGACTGATGGTTACTGTTTGAGCTCCAGCTATTCACAATCTGTCTCAACAATTTGGCTAAGGGGACCAAACGTCATATTTCCAAGTTTGCTGATGGTACTGAATAAAGTGAGATTGTGAGTGCAGAGGAAGACATATAGAAGTGTTAAGGGGATATGAACAAGCTCAGTGAATGGCTGAAAACATAGTAAATGGAATATAATGTGGAAAAATATGAAGTCATCCATTTTTGTATACATAACAAAAAAAAACAGTGTCTGTTAAATAGTGAGATTTGGGTAATGTTTATGTTCAAAGGGACTTGAGCATACATGTACACAAGTCACCAAAGGCCAATTTGCAAGTGCAGCAAGTAATTAGGAAGGCAAATGGTACATTTGCCTTTATTGCTTACTCCTGTATTTAAATCATCCTGTACTCTTGCTGTTATTGTACAGAACCTTGGTGAAACAGAAGTATTCTGCATAGTTTTTGTTCTTTACCTAACAAATAATATGCTTGGCATTGAGGGAATCCAGCAAAGATTTACTACACTGGACTTGGGATTAGCAGATTTGTCATATAATGAGATATTGACTAATCTGAGACCATATTCGCTTAAATTTAGAAAAAAAGAGAGGAGATCTCATCAAAACTTTAAAATTCTTACAGGACTTGACAGGCTACATGCAGGGAAGATGTTTTCCTTGGCTGAGGAACCTTATAGGAGTGCGCACAGTTTCAGAATAAGGGATAGGTCATCTAGGACTAGATGAGGAGAAAGGGCGATGGAGGTTCAGTCATCTAGTTCACACAAAACATAGACAAATGAATTTCCAGACATTAAAGGAATTATGGGATATGGGGATTCCTGGAAAATGTCACTGAGGCAGATGACCAACCATAGTTTTGATGAATGGTGGAACAGGATTCAAGATCCTATTCCTGCTCCCATTTCTTATGTTCTTCTTAGATCCTTTCATGCATTTTTAAAAGAAAGTACTTGAAATCATGAAAACCACCACAGCAACCAATGGATTAATTTGTGTCAGTAATTTCACTATTTCAACAAGTTTAAGCCAGCCATATTGTACGAGAATGCATGAACACAATGGATATTGCCAATACATGGGTTAGTACTGTCCCAGGGAGTAATAAGGAACAGAGGGATTTTGATGTATAAGTCCAAAGGTGGTGCTGCAGGGAGATAATGTGGTTAAAGAGGCATATGGGAAACTGGCCTTCATTGGTCAGAGCATTAAATACAGGAGCAGAAAGGTTATGCTCCAGCTTTATAGAGCATTGGTCAGACCTCAGCTGGAGGACTGAAAATGCTGGAGAGGGTGCAGAGGAGGTTCACCAGGATGATGCCTGGGATGGAGCGTTTCAATTACGAAGAAGGACTGGAGTGAGTAGGTCTGTTTTCCCTGGAGTGCAGGAGGTTAAGGGAGAACATGATTGAGGTATATAAAAAGTTATGTGGGGAATAGATTGGTTTGAATGCAGGAAACTTATTTTTCCCATATCAGAGGTAGATAAAACAAGACAGATTTAGGATAAGGGATAAGAGAATTGGAGGGGATCTGAGGGAAAGTTTTTCACCTAAAGACTGCAAGAACCTGGAATTCGCTGGCTGAGAGAGTGGTGGAATCAGAGTTGCTGAAAGCATTTAAGGAGTATCCAGACAAGCCGGTGAATCATCCAGGCATACAAGGCTATAGGCCAAGTGTTGGAAGATAGGATTAACACTGATGGATGCCCATTGGTCAGAGTGGACATAGTGGGCCAAATGGCCTCTTTCTCTGCTGTATGATTCTCTGACTGATTTACTGTACAGTCTTTATTGCAAAGGAAATAGTGAACCATTACTTTGTCCTGCTATGTGAAGGTATTTCACTTTGGTGCTTGATGAGGTGTTCCAAGATTTTTCCAGGGTGAGCATCCACAATGTTTCCAAGTCAAGATAATCTATGACTGAGGGGGATCTTGCATGTTGTGATAATTCTCACATGCCAGCTAGTCTTGTCTTTCTCGGTGCATAAGGTGAAGGATTTGGCAGGTGTTGTCAAAGAAACTTCAGTGAATTGCTATAATTTATCTTGTAAATGGTACACATGGAGAGTTAGTCATGGAGACCGTGAATGTTTGAAGAGGTGGATGGGTTGCCATTTAAGAAGTTTTTTTGTCCTGGATGTTGTCAAGCTTCTCAAATGTTGGGGCTACTTGTGTGCAAGAAAGTGGAGACTTTTCCATCAATAACTTTACTTAAGCCCACCAATTAAGAAAGGGTTCTTTTAAATAGAAAATGGGGAACTATGGACTAGTTAGTCTGCAATCAGTAATAAGTAAAATGCTAGAGTCCATTATTCAGGGAGTGAGATTAAGGGACTGTAGCAAAGATTCACCATATTGTTTCCAGAGATCGGGGCTTGTAGTCAGAGGAAAGATTAAGACCAACTTGGGCACAGATTTCTGCATGTTTGTGAAAAGAACTATGCAGGATGGCTGTGCCATGTTATACCCAACTACAGGGTGTCCCAACCTGTTCTTTTTATTGCTTTTTTGCGCTCAGCAGGCAGTTATTACATTGCTGTAGATCTAGAGTCATATAAAGGCCAATCCTGGAAAGGATAGCAAATTTTCTTCACTAAAGAGAGTAGGGATAACATTGGGAGTTACAGGCCAGTGAGTCTTACTTCAGTGGTGAGAAACTTACTGGAGAAGATTCTTAGAGACAGCATTTAAGGGCATTTGGAGAAGCATAGGCTGATTAGGGACAGTCAGCATGGCTTTGTGAGGGGCAGGTCATGCTTCATGAGCCTGATTGAATTCTTTGATGATGTGACAAAGCACATAGATGAAGATAGAGCAGTGGATGTGGTGTACATGGATTTTAGTAATGTGTTTGGTAAGGTTCCTCATGGAAGGCTCATTCAGAAAGTCAGGAGGCATAGGATCCAGGGTAACTCGGCTGTGTGGATTCAGAATTGGCTCACCCATAGAAGACAGAGGGTGGTTGTAGATGGAGCGTATTCTGCCTGGAGATCGGTGACCAGTGGTATTCTGCAGGGATCCTTTCTCTTTGTGATTTTTATAAATGACTTGGATGAGGATGTGGAGGGCTGGGTTAGTAAGTTTGCTGATGACACGAAGGTTGGTGGTGTTGTAGATAGTGTAGAACATTACCGTAGGTTGCAACAGGACATTGATAGGATGCAAAGCTGGGCTGAGAAGTGGCAGATGGAGTTCAACCCAGAAAAGTGTGAAGTGATGCACTTTGGAAGATTGAATTTAAAGGCAGAATACAAGGTTAATGGCAGGACTCTTAGCAGTGTGGAGGAACAGTGGGATCTAGGGGTCCAAGTCCATTGGTGCCTCAAGCTTTCCGCACAGGTTGATAGGGTTGTTAAGAAGGCGTATGGTGTGTTGACCTTCATTAGTCTTTGGAGAGAAGGAGGATGAGAAGGAGGATAGAGGTGTATAAGATGATAAGAGGCACAGACTGAGTGGACAGTCAGAGGCTTTTCCCAGGCAAAAATGGCTCAAACGAAGGGACATAATTTTAAGGTGATTGGAGGATAATATAGGGGCAATGTCAGAGGAAAGTTTTTTTACACAGAGAGTGGTGGGTGGGTGGAACACACTGCCAGCAGAGGAGGTGGAGGCAGATACATTAGGGACATTTAAGAGACTCTTAGATGGGCTCATGAATGATAGAAAAATGGAGGGCTATGTGGGAGGGAAGGGTTAGATAGATTTTAGAACAGGATAAAATGTCGGCACAACATCATGGGCCAAAGGGCCTGTACTGTGCTATGGTCTATGTAAAGGGCATTAGTTAGGTTCAAGTTTAGGTGAAGTTCAGGTTCAAGTTCGTTGTCATGGGCAAACATACACAGGGTATAAATGCCACAAAAATTAGCTCTTGGCAGCAACAGCACAGTACATTACAAACATGAGAAACATAAATTACATTAACCTAAATTATATGTAAATTACATGACACAGTAAACAAAAAATAACATGGCATTAGCACAAGTTAAGGGAAATATCGTCCGAGGTAGAATTAGGGTTTTTCAAGTAGGTTGAAGAGTCTCAGGTGGAAACAGTGAGTGGCTTCAAGTTCCTGGGTGTCAACATCTCAGAGGATCTATCCTGGGCCTAGCACATAGACGCAACCCTGAAGAAGGCGCGTCACTCCTCACTATCAAGGATATCTACAAGGGACGATGTCTCAGGAAGGCAACATCCACCACTAAGGACCCCCACCATCCAGGCCATGCCCTCTTCTCATTGCTGCCATCTGGCAGGAGGTACAGGAGCCTGAAGACCCACACCTCAAGGTTCAACTACAGCTTCTTCCCTCACTACCAGAACCTTCAACGAGGACTGGTGCTAATTTGCCTGACTTCCCCTTCCTAAAGTCCACAATCAGTTCCTTGGTTTTGCTGACATTGAGTGCAAGGTTGTGTTTATGACACCACTCAACCAGCTGACCTATCTCAATCCTCATCACCATCCATGATTCTGCCAACCACGGTGGTGTCATTGGCAAATTTGTAGATGGCGGAGCTATTCTTAGCCACATAGTCATAGGTATAGAGAGAGTAGAGCAGGGGGCTAAGCACAAAGTCCTGAGGTGCATTTGCATTGATGGTCAGTGAGGAGGAGATGTGCTTTCCGAACCACACTGATTGTGGTCTCCCAGTGAGGAGGTCAAGGATCTAATTGCAGAGGGAGGTACGGAGTCCCAGGTCTTGGAGCTTGGATCAACTAGTTGAATTCAGTCATGATCATTACTGACACAAGCATTTTATCCAGATTTATTTCCAAAATACTCCTATTCAGAGATAATGGGTAGAAAATCCCCACTTCCCACAGAATCAGGTTACGTGAAATAAAAACAGAGAGTTGCAGGTCAGGCAGTACCTGTGGAAGGAGAACCAAAAACAACAGTCCAGATGATGACTTTTCATCTGAGTATTTTTTTTTGATTTTGTCCTTGGTTTTATTTCAGATTTCCAGCATCTACAATTTTTTTTGTTTTTTAGTTCTAGTTGTCTATTGTTTTTTTTTATTGTGGCCATAGCAAACAAAGAAAATTGACAGGTTATTACAATTTCTCTGCTACTATTTCACAAACAAATGCAGCCCTGCGGTCCATGTTTTATTTTTCTATTTTATATAAAAATACGATCAGATCCTGAGGTATTTGTCCAGCCTTTTCCAGCAGATTATAAATAAGGTCATTTAATCCAGCCCAACCAGAACTGACTTGGCCCAGAGCTAGAGAGATGAGGTGATAGGTCTTTCCATTTCAGAAAAATACATGTGTGTTTTGAAAGCACTAGTATTCCAAGAAAAGCCAGTTCAATGTAAGATTGATTTTGCTCCTGTATACCACTTTGAAAGAATGCGTAAATCCCGTGCCCAGCACCCAGTGCTCATTGGAAGGGAATTGGGGATTCTGCAAAATATTGGACAAATGTATATATTGTTTATTGTGTTTTCATTGCTAGAGTCAGATGTTTCATTTCTCTATCTTTTTATAAAAGCTTATGACATATTTACATATTCATTTTTCAAAGAGCACTCATTGAGATAAAAGTGCACCTTAGAAGGGAGGTTTGTTGCTTATTGGGATGCTTTTGGTGACCTGGAGTTCAGAAAAGGTTAACTTGCATTCAAGTAATAAACATACATATATACATCTCCATCTACTAGCAGCTAAAATTGGCATATGCATCGATTGCTTCATTGAAAACTCATTACAAGCAACTGTTATTTCTATAGATGACCTGTGACCAATCTTTTCAATTTCCTGTCAATAAGATTTAATATATGAGGCATTGTTCACCATTTATTATCACACATTTCATCTTCATAAGGTTCTGCTAATACACTAAATAATTTTATCAGATTGAAAAAAGTTCAGTTTATGGCAATAATTTTCTTTTGAGTGTGATTTTATTGTCAGCTATTTTGAGAATATTTTTAAATTAGCTGCAATGTCACATTTTAACATTAATATTGCTTGCGCACTTCCTGATGAAGTATTACAAAAAAAAGGAACAAATATTTCAAAAAGAAAAATCATTGAAAACGGTGTTGATCATGGTACAATATATAAAATGTAAGCAAGACATTGCTTGTTATATCTTGGTAAGCTATCTGTGAATTCAATGTTTTAAATCTGTGATTGTAAAACATGATTTAATGTGGTTAATAGTGCTAAAGAAGCAATATTCTATTAAAAAATTATATTAATGTCCAATTTCAATGTTGTTAGTTTACATCACAGTTGGAGATGTGCCCAAATTAATTGTGGTGGTGGTTTGAAAAGATTGGGTGAGAAATATGGTCAAAGGGAATTAATTTTGGACCTACATGCAAACTATTTTTCAGGATGGTTTGATTTCTGGCCAACATTGATTTTGATTCATTGACAAGACTCCGGATAAATGTTATATGTTGTTGCTTTTCCACATCTATGTCCTTGTTAGCTTGTCTTCACATTTTTGTATTAGCTTTCATGAAGATGCTGAGTCATTGCAGTCAAGTTGTTCTTTATTTCTGCTTCCAGATGATAGCCAAAAATAAGCTTATACTGCTAATATCCACTGATATCAATTTTCCTGCAGCATTTAGGTCAATGGGTTAACACTATTGCTACCTTGGGCTAGACTGGCCAACTCAGGATCTCATTATACAGAACACATTTACTAATTAAACCATCAGAAGGTCCTGATTCAAAAAGAGCAAGTTAATAAAAGTAGACATGCAAAGAAAACTGCACTCCCAATAATCAAGCATTAAAAACATGAGTTTGCAAATGTAATGCACTGCGACTTTCAGACCAAAAAGATTTTAAGCTTCAATCCTATATTAAGCTGAATAAACTGACTTAGTAAGAAAGACGATGAGTCAGAAAAGAACAGGGCAGAATCAGATTTGCGAAGGAAAAAAATGGGAGCTTGTTCAAAGAGTCAACGTGATATTAATCCCAAGGAGTGAACAGAGTTTGAGCTAATTAGAAAATGACAGCGTTAGAAGGAAAAATAACTAACATGTTTTGAAACTAGATCATTGGAAGAGAAGAAGCAACACAAAAATAATATCAGAAACGTATCAGAGAATAACATTTTCTGTTTGCAGCACAAGCTTTACATTGATGTGGAATGCATTTCAGAAGCAGAGTACAATGCACTTACGTTACTGTGCAACATGTTTAATATTCCTGACTAAAGGTGAATTTCTAACCATGAATTTGTTCTTCTTCTATAGTTATTTTTCTAACGAAATGCTTAATTTTTCAGATTGCAAACTTTACTTTGTAATTATTGGCCCAATCAAATGCATTTGTTCACAACACAACATACCAAATGGTGTCAAGCCTCTTGAGAGTTGTTGGTACTGCAGTCATCTAGGCCAATCGAGAGTATTCTATCACACTCCTAAATTGTGCCTTGTAGGTGGTGAATGGGTTTTGTGGTGTCAGATGAAGAGTCACTCTGTACAGGACACCCAGCCCCGATCTGCTTTTGTAGCCACTGTATTTATTAGTCCAGTTGAGTTTTATAGATAATGCTAACCTTGAAGATGCTAATGGTAGGGGACTTTGCAATTATAATTTCATAAAATATCAAGGGCAAGTGGTGACTCTCTCTTGTCGTAGGTGGTCATTACTTGGCACTTCTGTAGGGCGGATGTTACTTACTCTTAATCAGCCAACATCTGTAAGATGTCTAGGATGCGCTATATGCAGGTATAGATCAGTTCATTTGTTGAGAGGTTGGGAACAGAGTTGATTATTATGCAATTATCAGTGAACATCCAAACTTTTGACCTTTTCATGGAAGGAAGGTCATTAACAAAAATGATTGGTCCCAGGGACACTGCTCCGAGGAACTGCTGCAATGATATCCTGGAGCTGGGATGATTGACTTCCAACAACCACAATTACCTTCCTTTGTTTGAGGTTTGATTCGAACCATAGTAGTGTCTTCCCCTTGAAACCCATTGACTCAATGATGCCTGACTCGGTCAAATACTGGCATGTTGTCAAGGGCAGTTACTCTCATCACAGCTCTGCAATTCAGCTCCTTGGTCCATGTTTGTACCAAAACTGTGATGAGGTCTGATGTCATGTGGTCCTGGCAAAACTCAAACTGGGCATTGGTGAGCAGGTTATTGGTGTGTAAATACCCTTTCGTCATACTGTTGACAGCACCTTCCAACCTTGCTGAAGATTAAGAGAAGGTGATTAGCCAGATTGGACCTGCCCTGCTTTTGTGAATAGGGCTTACCTAGGTAATTTTTTACATTGTTGGGGTAGATATCAGTATTGTAACTGTACTGGAACAACTAAGTTAAAAGTGCAAATGGTTCTGGAGAGTGGCCACTTTAATGTTGGCACCCTCAGCTCTGGACGGAGGTTTGTCTGTCAGGTGATTTTCGTGTGATCCAACTGAATGGACTAACAAAAATGCAGTACTCACCATAAGCATTTAAAGTATTTTAAAATATTTTAAAAATTATAGCTACCTGGACCTGATGACTACAGCAGCTCTCACATGGCAACCCCATTTTTTATTTAGGTGCAGATAAATACATATTAATATTGCTTATGAGTGCTTCTGTAACAGGCATTACAAAGTTCCCCTTGATCGCTTCAAAAAGTACGCATTTCCAGATGTTAAATTCTAGATGTTACAAAAACATGATTTCATAATTATGGAGGTTTACGGAGGTGTCACTGAGAATTCTCATAATATGAACTATTTCAAAATTGATTTTTTTATCCATGTTTTTCTGGTTCAATATTCAAGCACGAGGTTGTGTTATTAAAATTTTGAATTTGGTAGTGAATTTTTTTTCATTTATAAAATGATTAGAATGGTTTAATATCTTTATCTGTTGAAGAAATTTTAAATCTTTCACAACCATTCTGTTCAGTTTTTTACACAAATTTGCAAATATGCAAATGTGTGATTCCATTTGAATATGGGTGTCTGTAAGAATTTCCCTTTCACTGATTACCAAGATATGGGTATTGCCAGCATTCATTACCCACTCCTAATTGCTTTTGAGAAGCTGGGGAATTGCTGCAGTCTGTGTACTCAAGAAATTTACACCATGCTGTCAGAAGGGAGTACTGGAATTTGACCTGGAGCCAATGAAGAATAGTTGATATATTTCTGAAACAGAAACCTGAAGAGGAAATTGCCTTGAAGTATTAGGAGGTGAGTCACTCGTCATGGGATACACAGCCTCTGACCTCCTCTTGGTATTTACATGGTTGGTCCAGTTTAGTCAACGTTTGTCTCCCATGACATAGGTGGTGGGGCACTCAATGATGGGCGTGCCTTTGAATGTCAAGGGTGGATGACTGGACTCTCTCTTGTTGGAGATGATTATTACCTAGCATTTTGTGGTGCAATTTTGCTTTATCAGTTCATGCCTGAATATTGTTTAGGTTTTCCTGGATGCATGCATGGACTGCTTCATTTGAGGAGGAGCTGCAAATGGAATTTGACATTGTGCAGTCATCATTTCAGATCTTTTGATGGAAGGAAGGAAATTGATGAAGGAACTGAAAGTGGTTGGGCTTGTGATACTGCAATGAAGAACTCCTGTAGTGCTGTTCTGGAGTTGTGAAGGACAACCACAGCTATCTTTCTTTGTGCAAGATATGGCATCAGTCATGGGATTGTACTCCCTTTAATGTCCAATTAACTTCAGTTTTACCAGTGTAACTTGATGGCATATTCAGTCAAAAAAAACATCATGATGTCAAGAACAGTCACTCTCCCCTCAGCTCTGGGATTTAGCCCTTCAATCTATGTTTGTACCAAGGTTGTGATAAAGTCGAGTGGACTTGCTGAAAGCCAAACTTGGCACTGGAGCAGGTTATTGGTAAATCAATGATGTTGGTGACACCTTTGATCACAGTTGCGAGACAGTAGGGTTTTACATGATCATCTGGGATGGTGCCAAAATCCTGTACTCTAGTTGAAAGGTGGTCCCACTTATTCTTACTACGATTTGTGTGGCAACTTTTGATATAACTGAGTGATTTTGTAGGTTAGTCCATTGCAGTTGTCTGTAGTCACATTGAGACCAAACCTGTAAGGATTGTGGATTTCCTTCCATAATGAAAATTAGGGAACCAGATGGGTTTTTACAACAACCTGGCCATTTCATGGTACCATCACTGATACTAGATTTTTAATTAATTAGTGTAATTTAAATTCACCGCCAGCTGTGGTGGGATTTGAATTCATCCTTGATTATTAGTCCAGGTTTCTGCATTGTTTGTCCAATAGCTATGTTTCCCTGATGTCGTGTTCCAGAATGTTTAAAGTTTTTTTTGCCCAGAAAGGATTTAGTAGTGAATTACAGTTTACTGTTCTGTTTTGGGGCATAGAATATTTGCATGGATTCAATTCACCATGTGTCAAAGTTACTGAGTTCAGTCGTTGAGGTTTTAATGAGTTGGCTGATATTATTATAAAACAAAATCTGAAACAAAAAGTGAAGGTGCTGACAGCAGTTTAATCCATACCTTTTGAGCAAACATTAGTTTCTGTTTGAGGATTAACGCCCTAAACTGGAAAATCACACACTTGAATGACATTCGAAGAGGAATGTATGAAGAAGAGGGTTAACGTACATAATCACACACAACAAAATACTCCTGGTTAACAGCTGAGTATTTGTTTTCATCTGTTACTCTGTCGGCTTACTTGCCACCCATAAAATGATGAAGCTGAACACTTTGTACTCATCTTTGTCTTAGTGAAGTTTTCCTCAGTCCCAATGACTATAAGATTGGAGGAGGCACTTCAGAAAACATAGGGTTCTTATTCTTATGATATGCAGTTGTACCATTATTCAGGTTGATATCAAGCAGCAGGGTAAATTCCTGATTATAGGTGCTTAATCTGCCAGGACCTGAAATTTCAACAGTATTATTGTACACCTAATATAGATGGAAAGGAAATACAAATTCATGGCCTGTGTAAGACATGGTGGAAACAAATGTTTTGCTTGGAGCTGGGTAACATTGATGATTGTAGAGTTCACATGCAAATTGCTGACTATTCAGATATATTTGGCTAGATTTATGTGATGATGTAAAATACAATAGTGATATGAAATTGGGCAACGAAACTTTAATTGACACAGTAAATATGTTATTCTACATTTTGTAACAATAACGTACAAGAGATATTACCGTGCATTATCAGGCACAGTTCTTTGAGTTCAATGCCTTACGTTGATCTCGTAACAACTGAATGTGCAAATGATGATCTTGCAACAACAGAATGTACTAATTATAAAGGGATGGAAATTGTATAGTTGATGAAAATGTGCACTGGAAGCTGCACAGTGAATCTGTGCCGGTTTCATCACGATCCCAGAATCAGCAGTTGCAAGACAGAGATAAGGGAGTACACACATGGATAACTGGGCATTGTGGATTCAGGCACCCATGAGAAATATCAGTGCAATTTTAGCTCAGGTAAGAAAAACTCTTAATCTGAGTTTGAGCAGGTTGTCATCCTCTCTTGTAGACAAAGCCCAGTCAATTTTTTGCAGCACATGTGCACACTCCAATTTTGAAGCAATGATTTCAAGCATGCATTCTGTATCAATTGCTGTTGTCGCAGTGTTCCCAGTGTGTGTTGGGTGGGGAAGTAGGGGGGAGGGGAGAGTGGAGGGAAGGGACAACCTGCTTTCTGTTGTGGGCTACAAGCTTACAGAAATGCCATTCATGTCTCAGGAATGGTTTTGCTCTTCAGATCAATCCTGCAATGCATATAAAAAAAAGCTATTGAATTTCTAGTCTGATCTGTACTAAATATACATATCAATCATATGGTATCTTGATTTGGGCTTCTGACAGTTTGAAATATTAGCATGATTTTTTTTTAACCTGAATAAGTAAAATATAATTTGGAGACAGTAGGAAAGTAAAAAATCCATTGTTTGCCATTAGCAGATTAAATATTTATCAAACCATTATTCTGAAGATAACAATTTTTCAAAGTAATGTCTTCAACTGATCTTAAGGAAAGTAATGTTTAATTGGGTGTGTGGCATAGGAAATGCAAAAGCCAGGATTACTCAGGGGTATCCTGCAGTTTCCTTGTGGGTGGGGCTAAAATTCAATTAATACTCACAGATGTGAGCAATTTATTAAGCGTGACAGCATTGCATTTGGTTTCCTGTAGTTGCAAATCAGGAACTAAATGAGATTTACGGCCATTATAGTTGATTATTCATCGTGAGCAGTGGGAGAGAGAGCAGTAGTACATCAATTGTTTAGAATCTGGCTGCGTTAATAGGTGGAGAGTAATTTATTTTAACCTTCTGATCATGCATTTTGGTTTGCTTTACTTCAAAATGAAGAAGCAGGAGGAACCACAAAGATTAAGAGGACAATTCTAACTTTCCATATCCTGTGAATCTATTGCTGCTATTGGTGCAAAGCTGGAACTTGGCCCATGATGGTTTGTCTTGTTGGGAATATTTATCATGCAGGGAGCTTATATCTATCTATTACAATTATTTTTGTGCTCATCAGTATAAGGAATGTTAGTGTTGGAAAATTAAACTTCTTTATTTCAACACCAAGCATTCCTGGGTCAGCTGCAATAGATTCAAGTGAATAAAGCTCTCCCTAATAGTGTGCTATCAGCCCTGACAATCTTTCTCCCACCACAAGTTTTATTATAACATCTATCTTTTAAAATATTGGGCATCCTCGTTCAATGGGAAGGCCCTCCTGAAATTGGATTAAGTGAAGGTAGTTTTTTATCTAATGTCACCATGCCTGACCTGACAGCACGTGAGAATGTCTTGTGTTTCTTGACACTCCATTACTTCTAAGTTTAAAATTCACACAAAGTTGAGTTAACAGTAAACAGCAAATCTGTATGCAGAACAGTGGCAGAGTTAGGGCAACTAAGTTGTACAGCTGCTTCCTCACAGGTCCAGCGACCCAGGTTCATTCCTGAGCTTTGGTGCCACTTTATGGAGCTTGTATGTTCTCCCTGTCTGCTCTTCCTCCAGGTGCTCCCATTTCTCCCTATCTCCAAGACATGTCTGTTAATAGGGTAATTGTCCCTCACATGTAGGTGACTGGTAGGATTTGAGAGGAGTTGATGGGAATATGGGGAGAATAAAGTGGGATTAATAAAGGATAAAACGAGTTTAGTGTAAGATTAGTGTAATTTGCCTCTTTATGGTTGGCATGAACTCAGTAGGCTGAAGGGTCTGTTTCCATGCTGTATGACTCTATTGCACTATGAAAATTGTTATCAAGGAGGACAGGGAAGTAGAGAGGTTTATGATAGGAATTCCAGAGTATTCGGTCTTGGCAGTTGACATTACAGCTGAGAATGCTGGAGCAATTAAATTCAGGAATGATCAAGAGGCCAGAACTGGAGGAATATAATTGATAACGTTGCAGGACAGAGGGAAGATACTGAGCTGGAGACAGGCAAGGCCACGGAAGGATGTGAAAACACTGAAATGCTGAGATGGATAATGGCTTTGTTCAATAATGTTATTCATCTGACTCAGAAGTCTAGCCTCTCCTCCTACCCACAGTTTCCAGCACGATGTGGTAGATCTTTGAACAATAAGGTGCAATAAGTGATAGGGAAGCAGTGGCTCATTTTAATTTCCATTGGAAAGAAGTATTGAACAAGAAGTAAAAATAGGTAGTGAACCCATTTCACACTGTTAAGGTCACAATCCACTCCAGCGTGTAGAGCACAGGATGTGGGATGAACAAGTAGAATACTGAATAGAATGAATTACAATGAGGTGCCCATGGACAAATTCCAACTCAGATGACCTAAACAGGGAGAAAGGTCGGCGTGGTTGAATCACAACCTTCCAGAGGCTTGGTGAAAGAGTTAAACTCTTTGCGATTAACATCTGCATTTAAAACTCTAGGGAATAATTTATGTGAATACAAGGCTTGTTCACGAATAAAGGAAATTAAATTGATTAGTATCCATTTTACATTTCAGAATTCTTCAATTAGTTCATTCAAATGCAGATTCAAAACTGGATAATAATCAATCTCATTGATGACAATAAACAAAACAAAGGCTCAAACTGTGAGAATTTTGTGCTGCTTTGTCCTTTTCTGCGGCAATCAGCTTTCTGTTCCACCTCAAGCAGGCAATTTTTATTTCACAAATGCATGGTGTTCATTTCTTCACAAATATGTCACAAAATGATACAAGTCTGTGGTTTAGGATTAAAGAAGATGGTCAATTGATCAATTGTGTGATTGAACAGAGGTGTTAAATATCCTTTCTTTCTGCATAATGCTGTCTTCACTACCATTCCTCAAACAGGATATGAGAATTACAGGGGAAATGAACAGATGTGTCATTAAGTCTGACCCCAAAAGACAGAAGATCCATACCATAGAATTTTTCCTGTTCACACATTAAACTCAAATCAATAATTTTGGTAGAGTATCTGGATTGTTTGAAGGCAATTTGTTTTGAAACACCTGATCATGGTTTCTGGCAGATTCTAGAATGTATCCCTTCAGTAATAAATAAATTGTAAACTGGAAACTATGATGTGTTTTTTTTCCAGAAACTTACCTGTGTGTGAGATTGTCTCTTCAACATGATAGAGAATCAATAGAACTATAAACCACTTAATCTAGAGACTGAAAGCATTTGTATTACCTGCTGATTTGCACAGTAGCCTATTGTGGTTTCTCTGTTATCTGTGCAGATTGTACTTCTGCTAAAAATCTGCCTCTGTATTTAATGGTTTCAATAAAATACAATCAACAGAGATGAAATAATGCAGTAAATATTGGTGGCTATACAGTATGTGCAATCACCCTCCTGGAAACAAAGTATTTTGACATTAAAATCAGCAAACCATATGTAAGTAACGGAGAAGTCCGTAGATTTTTTTTCCCTCTTTGTTGTGCCTAGGGCATCCTTAGTTTCGTAGAGTACAGAATAGAAAATGAGAACTGAAATCTAATGGTTAAATTTGCTATAATCACAACAGAAGCTTGGGATTGTTAAAGCTTCCAAAGAGTCATTGGAGATAATTAAATGCAGCTGAGTCTTAATTGGGGTGATGATCTGGCCACAGTCTCCCATTTCACTCTGTGGAAAGTCGAACACTGATGACTCAAACAGAAAGAGTTCTGTTAAAAAAAAAGCAGGGGTGGTTGTATCACAACCTTCTGCAGACCAAGTGAATTGCAGGGACCTTGGCAGCCCAAGAATACAGTAATGCAACCATTTACAGAATTCTCCTTCTTGCCCACACTAACCCTGCTCAGTAAGTAGCAGCAGGAAGGATTATAGTATCAGACCTCCTAACTACACTTCTGCTTTGATCCCCTCCACCACCAACCACTGTCTCCTCCCCAACCCAACAACTTCCTCTCACCTTTGCACAAAAAATATCCCTGCACTGGAAATATATTTGAGACAGGAATATTTCCCATTGTCCTCATCTCTCATGCTTACCTCCACCTCATTCCAACCCCAAGCTGTTTTAGGTACTTAATCACAGAAAAAAATACTTACATTCATCATAATATCATGATGCCAAAATGTCTTAAGGTACCTTCCCCAAGGACACATTTTTAATGAAATCCATCCAAATGAATCACATTTTTTTCTAAACAAAAGGGAAAAGACTTGCATTTGCAGAGCAACATTTGCATCCTTTTGAGATATTCCAACTCTCTTCATGGCTAATAAAGTAATTTTGACAAGTAGCCACTGTAATGTCGGAAAAGCGAAAACCAATTTACACACGGCAAGTACCAACAACAATATGATAGTGATAGTTCAAGTAGTATTAGCTGTGAAATAACCATTGGCAATGGCAGCAGATTATTCCTCAGCTGTTTCCCTATTCAACATAAAAAAAACCTCAAAGAATGTTTCTGCATCCACCTTTGAGACCCAAATTCACAGTTCTTCTGAAAGACAGTATCTCTACTTGATTGTCAGCCTGTATTCTGAGGCTTAAAGACCTGGAATAAGACTTGGAGTGCAAATTTTTAGTCATTTAAACCAAAATAAATGACCCCCATTCCAAATAAGTAAGAGCTCCAGAGTTGTTTGTACAAATGAGAAATGGATTTCAACAATTGAAATGGAGATACAAGGGAATGCAGATCCTGGAATCTACAGCAACAAACAGCCTGCTGGAAGAACTCAGCAGGTCGAGCAGCATTTGTCGGGGGAGTAGAATTGTCAACGTTTCGGGTTAACAATTCCTTTCCCACCCACAGATGCTGCTTGACGCATTGAATTCCTCCATCAGATTGTTTGTTGCTAAACAGTTGAAGTGCCTTGGCTATTTGCAAAATAGTAAAACAAGTTCAAAAGTAACACCTGCTTGAGAGGAATATGATTCATTAACCTACATGTATCATGTCTACAGTGCAACAGTAATGGTTTTCTCGGTTATGTCCCCAGAGAAGATGCACAGGCCATTTGCTGTTCTTACTGATGCACTTTGTAACATTTCAGGTTTAAAACTACTCCAGCCAAATAAATGGAATACTAATGTCTCTCTTTTTCACTCTCTCTCATTCTCTCTGCCTAGTCTTATTTTAACAGTACAACATGAGCAATGAATTTTGCTCACGGTACACATTTTATGCAATAAGGTTAATTTGATAATATGTGTAACTCTGATAACAAAGTCTTATCTGTTTGAAGCTTTCAGAATTATGATTGTATGCCATTGTGATAAGATAATTATGTAAATGTGGTTAAATTTAAACACATAAATTGGGTTAATTATAAATTACTTGCATTCAAGTCCTATATTTATCAAAATTGGAAACTATTAATTAACTGTTAATTAGGCTCCAAACAAAGAGCCTGATTATTGTTGTGCAGTGTGGTATTTTTAGGACTAGGAAAAGCCCATTGGGCCTAATAAGTTGCTATGTTCTTTTACAGATCTTTGTGTAAGGGAGAGCCACTCAGTCTCACTGATAAATAACATGAAAACAATTTTTTTGTGGATTTAATGAGTTTTAACACATCTATTTAATAAGTTAATAAACTTCAGTGAATTAATTCTGACATCCTAAACTCACAGAGTATGTTCACAGGTCAAATAAACATAAAATCCTGGAGATACTCAGCAGATCAGGCAGCATCTGTGAAGAAAAGTAATGATTCAGGATCATGACCTTTTACTTAAACTAGAGAAAGCAAGTTTTAAGTTCCAGCGAAATGAGGAAAAGGAGGAGAGAATAAGAATTAAGGTCTGTAAGTGGAAGGGCATAGAGATGAGTTGACAAAAAGTGGGGTGGAACTAAGTGAGAAAGATAGAAGGACTGGAAAAGTAAGGGAAGGATTCCCTTAATAGATATATATAATTACCAGCATGAAAAAAACTATGAATGTTGAATATTTCTTAAATTTTCTTTTTCTTTTATTGGCTCTTTCCCTCTACTTTACCAGACCTTCCCTTTTGTTCTGTCCTTCTCTCACTCATTCCTCTACCCCTAGTGCATTTATTACACCTAATTTTTCCCAGTACTGATGAAAGGTTACTAACCAGAAACACTATCTTTTGTACTCTTTCTATAGTTGCTGCCTGACCTTCTGAATATTTTTATATTTTTCTGTTTCGGTTTCTACAGTATCTAATACTCCCCTTAAATAACATTGAACCACCTTTGCTGTAATTGCTAATTGGCTAATTATTGTCACATGTACTGAGATATAGTGAAAAACTTTGTTTTGTGTGGCATCCATACAGATCATTCCAAACATAAGTACATCGAGATAGTACAAAGGGAAAAGCAATAACAGAATGCTGAATATAGTGTTACATTAAAGAGAAAGTGCATTGCAGGTAGACAAATAAGGTTCAAGGGCCATGATGAGGGAGATTGAGAGATACAGAATATAGGCCACACATGCACTGGCTGGCTGCCACTGCATATGCCCAGCTGTGATGGTACATTAGATATGCAGAGATGTAAAAAAAAAATGAACTGTGCAACTTGTAGAAAGCCCCTCATTTATTATTACAGTTGATTTTCCATGGAAATTGAATGGTGTACTTCACTTGGGTACTCAATTTGTTTTTGTAAATTAATAATAAAAAGTAAAGTTTGTTCGAAGAAGTCGTAGGATTTGAAAACATTGTGGTGAACTAGGATAAGTCACAAGACAAACCATGTTCTTATTAAATGTTGAGGCAGCCTTGAAGATTTACTCCTATTTTGTTTTTATGTTCCTGGAATTGTGAAGTCCAATTTGTTCTCCTGTGTGTTAACCGTTTTTAGAGTCATGTTTATTCTTTATCAGTGCATTTACAAAATATATTACTAGTTGGATGAAAATTAGAGATAAAGAAAAAGAATATAGAAAAATAGGGGGCTATGTGGGAGGGAAGGGTTAGATAGATCATAGAGCAGGATAAAATGCTGGCACAACATTGTGGGCTGAAGGGCCTGTACTGTGCTGTAGTGTTCTATGTTCTATAAAATACAATGTGGACATCCATTTGTATAGTATTTATTTTGTTGGAGAACAATGGAGCTAAAGGGGATTGTTTGGGTTTACTTCATATCCTGTAGCAATACCCAACCCCCCTCTCACCACAGAGGAGACTTGCTCTTCAATGTCTTCTATAGGTCGAAGAAGTTTTGCTCTAGGAGCATCAAGTCATGTTACTTGCCTTAGTTCCCTCCACTTTTAGATGTTGCTTTCCTGAATACTATCTCAAATTAGCAGGAAGATCCATTAGGGCAATTGGGCTTTGGTATGACCCTCACTTGTATGTTCATCATGTACTTTGAATATTTTCAGACATATTATTCATGAAGGATAGAACATAGAACAATACAGCACAGTACAGGCCCTTCGGCCCATGATGTTGTGCCGACATTTCATCCTGCTCTAAGATCTATCTAACCCTTCCCTCCCACATGGCCCTCCATTTATCTAGTGCAGTCAAACCTAATCTTGCAAGTGCTGGCAAACAAGAGTCACTGGATAGCAATCACCTGTGGAAACCATGGCAACTTTTGTCTTACCCCAGCACTCAATAACCATTATATTTATGTTGCTCTGGCTGTCAGCAGCTAATTCAGCATGGATTTGGATTTGAACTTGGAACCTGGTATCATACTGTACTATAGCTTTATTTGTGAAGGTCATATCAGTACCTTTTTGTCACAATTTCATTTCATAATTATATACATGATATTATTCAAAACATTCAACATGGTTGAATTTATGCTCAATTATTAGGACAGAGTTCGTAATTTATTGCAGCTGAATATTGTGATCAAAGAACAAAGAGTTACAATCCATTGCTGTAAATTGCCTCAGTTCTTAACCCACATGCAGAAGACTAATGTGCACTGAAAATCTTTTTGCTGCACTCAATAAATAATTAGTTACATTCTCTGACACAGAGTGTCTCTCAAAGCTCCTTGTTGTGATCAGCTACAATAACATTATTACTTATGTTAGATGTTAGGTCCCTCTATGTTCCTAGTTCAAGCTGATGATAGAAATCTTAGTTGGCAATTTTAACTTTTCATAGTATATTCTACTTTACCTGATTGTAATGTGATCATAGCATCAGCACTGCCATGTAAATAGTAAAGCACTTTTGAGGCAAGAGTTGAAGACAAGTATATTTGTAATTCCAGGGGCCTGTTCTTATGGTCACACTGGGCATCAATGTCAAGGATATGATTTTCATATCTCCATTCTGCACAAACCACTACCACAGACTTTAAAGCTCCACAGTTAGGAATGGAATTTCTGGTGTGCAACCTTTAAACAAATCTTTCTTCATTGTGACATCTATGCCAAGGGGGCTGGAACATAAAGGAGGTGACGCTTCTGTTGTGGGGAGCTCTGGCTGGATCTTATCTTGAGTTTCATGTTCAGTTCAGGGCATCACTCCTGAGGACTGATATAACAGTTGTAGTCCAAGTGTAATAGAGTCATAGAGAGATGCAGCATGGAAACAGGCCCAATAGCCCAATGACTCCTCAATGACCCATCAGTTACCCACTTATGCTAATCCAACATTAATCCCAAATTTATTCTCCACACATTCTCATCAGGCATAGCCTTCTTAGAACAGTGCCAGTTAAATTATGAGAATAGCTTGTGAAGAGGTATGGAAACATGATTAAAATATAGGGCTGGTAATAAAAGACCAAAGCCATTGACCAAGAAACAAATATTTGAATCTAAATGCACTAGTTGAAGAATCTTAATACAAAAAGTAAAATCAATCTAGTATGTTGCATGACAATATGTAACTGCTGTTTTGTTATAAAAACCCACCTGCCTCATTAATGTCCTTTAAGGAAGGAAATCTGCCATCATTATGTAGTCTGGTCTGACTCCATACCCACTAAAGCAGATGACTTTGAAATAGCCTAGCTGACAACTTGCTTCATGAAGTAAAAGGAATCGATAATAAATGCAACATTTAAAAAAATACTCGAGATGTATTCCCTTGAGTACAGAATGTTGACATACTATGATTGGAGTATTTGATGGGGTAATTACAGGACCCTATTTGCTCTGGCAGTGGAATCCAAAGCATAGCAACACCATCTCAAAATTAGAACTAGCCTGTTCAGAATCCCACTTTCACCTGCAGAATAGTAAAAATCTCCTCTCCAAAAGTTGTGAAAGCTGGATCAATTGAAATTTTGAAGATTAAGATGAACACATTTTTATTAGGTAAGAGTGGGGTAAGATCAAATGGAACCAAAATCTAACTAAACAGCCAAACAGATATTGAGGGCCCTCTGCTGCTTCTAGAATGGAGACCAGATACTTGAGGCATGTAAACCTTATGGATTTTGATTTGGTGCCCTTCAATGTTTCCAACCCATCTATGAAAACCTCCTCATGTCTCCCTAGCAATTCCTACAATTTTCCAACCTAACCTATCTTAATAGAATGAATGTTCCTCCTCTAAATCCAGGGGGATTTCTTTCAGCCAATCTCTTCTTCACCATCCTCACCATCCGGGACATGCCCTCTTCTCATTACTACCATAAGGGAGGAGGTACAGGAGCCTGAAGACCCACACTCAATGATTCAGGAACAGCTTCTTCCCCTCTGCCATCAGATTTCTGAATAATTTCTGAATGTCAGTGATAATAAATCTGACTCTGATTCTTAACAGATTTAGTCTGGAGCTTGCAACAATTATTAGTGGTCAGGTTTTAATCTGTCTTAAACTGTCAACTGTTACATCAGCAATTCATATATTCACTCGCATAGATTTTCAGGTTTAACTGTGCCTTTCTGGGTTCAGATATATTATTTTCTCAATGCTTATTCTATCTGGTTCATCAGTGTAGAGCTGCGCACAATGTCAAGCCCAAATGTCACAACTCTTTTATTCACTTTCACAATGGGAATCATTGATTCTACTTTTGTTAAGACAGCCCTTTTCCAATTATCATTGTGAATATTTTTCTGTATTACAGTATTCATTTTCTTCCTTTACATGGCAAGAATCATGGAACTTTGGAAATGTTGAGCACCTGCCTTTAATTTATTTCTTTCATTTTATCCTCCCAACTTTACATTATGCGTATTCTATGCTCCAGTAATGTAGCCTTTGAAACCACACACGTGACACTTTTCTAACCTGAACCAGACTCAGATGGCATAAGTTTCCCTCCACAGTGTTAACAGCCTTTGTTTACCTTTTCAAACTGATGTTAGGTTTGCTGAGAACTGTGTTTTGGCACTTGGAACAACCATTCTCACTTGCATGGCCCTTACATGCTGATTCCAGCGCTTGGCAATTTCCAGTGCATTTTCATAGGTCATATTCACCTCTGATAACAACTGCCTCTGAATCTGGACATCATTGATTCTGCACACGAACCTGTCCCTTAGCGTCTCTGAGAGTCTGTTGTCATAATTAAAATGTGATAACTTCCTCAGTTCGCAGCCACTGTTTTGTTAGGTTTTCTTAACATTGAATCAAAACTACACCTTACCACGATTTCACTCATCTTTTCACCAAAGCAATTCTTCAATAAATTCACCAGTTCCTTATCTTCTTTCATTATAGCCAGCGGTTTTCAACCGACATTACACCACACTAATCAAGACAGATCTCTGTTAAGTTTCATCATCAATGTGATTTACAGAAAAGAGAGACTCAAAAGTATTCCACAATATTCTTCCACTGAGGTTGAGAGTCAAGTGCTGAAAATGAGCTTGAGATCAATTTCCTTCACTTTTTTCTTAAAAATGGCAGTTGTTAGTCTTTCCTCTCCTCTTTATTGAAAAAATAAATTTTCTTCTATTCTACCTGATTCTGGGAACAATTTTCCTCATCTTACTATATAAAAAAATGTGGAGGCTGAGTTTTATCATTCCAGAAGTTTATTTACTTTCTTCAAGCTTGCTGAGAGCACAACCTTTACAGAGATCAACCAAAGTGGCACCTGCCAAAGATCAAACCAGCGATTTTTGATAAGGTCCCAAAAGCAACATCACCCCTGCTGGCTTGGAGGAGAAGAACTTTCAGCTATAGATATTCAATTATATATATTATACATTAATTACATACATTACTATAATATTTCTCTCAATTTAGTCAGGTAACTGTGCATAAATATAAACAGAAGACTGCATGACCATCTGTACATCAGGAAGTATCCACGAAGAGGGAGACAGTGTTAATGTTTCTGGTTGATAATGATCATTGATCTGAAATGTTCATTCTGGTTCCCTTTACACAGATGCTCTCGGACCTGTTCGTGTTTCTCTCATTTTCTGATTATATTTTAGATTTCCGGTACTTGCTGTATTTTGGCAAAGCTGGTATAACTTTGGGAGCAATGGGATAGCAGTGGACTAGGGGAGCATGAAAATGCATAATGATAAATGAGAATGCTGACCAATCATTCAGAGAACCCTAAGGTTACCTCTGCTACAGGTCTGTTGTCATGATGGAACCATAGATTTAAGGCAAGTTCTGAAATTGAAGTAAACAGAAAAATAAATGATTGATGCTTCCAAAGGTATTGCTTTTTCACATTTTAATGTAGTTGATTTTTTCTTTTTGAATTGTTATATTTACATTGGGGAGAGGCATGAATTACAAGCACCTTCATCTGGAGTGATGTAGATTGAATGTCCTTCATTGATCTTTTTATTGGATTTTTAAGACATGAATAATGACCATTCACAATATTGCTTGTGATCTTATTCCATGAAGAAAAGTTTGGGATTTAACATCCCAGTGAAATGGAAATGCTTGCGTCAGTGTATCATCTGTTCATCAGTCAACCTTTTAGCTACAGATAAAGTAAGTTAGTAATAGTTGCCTTATTGTATGGGTCATATATTGTAGTGATTGAATAAAGTATGAACAGATATTAGCTAACCAAAGGAAAGAAGGCTTGCACAGGGTGGAAGGCCTTCCAAATAGACAAGGATTACAAGTAAACCTTTCACTCTGTTCTAAGTATATTTAATATACCAGCTCATTTCTTTACTGATCTTTGTTGCTTTTGGGTTCCTACTGATTGATATTAATGGTTGCGGTATTCCCAATCCAGAAATTCATTACACATTCTTAGTTTCCATTTCAATATAGTGCCGAGAGAATGCAGCACTATCAAAAGTGTTGTTTTTCATGAGATATTAAACCAAAATCTGCCTGTTCAGGTGGACATCACAGATCTCCTGACATTCTTGGAAGAAGAGATATGGAGTTCTCATTGCTAAAATAGATCAACCATTCATCCATTGGATGTTTCCATTTGTGGGATTTTGCCTTGGACTCATTGTCTGAAAGTTGCTTATATAGAAAGTGTGATTAAACTAGAAAAGTTATTCAAAACTTTGGAGTGTCTTCAACCTGCAAAATAAAAGTGTGAGTTAAATGAAGAAATTATAAAGTCTACCTAAGTGAACAAGTAAACCTATCAATATGATTGTGCTCTCTGTAGTTGAAATGTGCCTAACAATATTTTTCATTAGAAGACTCCACCACTTTCAGGAATATCAGGGTCAAGATTGTGGACTTTCCCACAACCGGCAGTGTCAGCTGAAGAGAGGTGATAGGCTGCAGTTTTCATTATGCATCTGTGCTTACAAAGCCCAGACTTTCTTTTCAACAACTGACAGCAAGACAAGCATGGAAGAACTTGTTACTTGTAATCCCTGCTCTCATTTAGCTTGCTGTCCATTCAGAGAAAGACTAAATCTTGAAGGAGGATCATTGGAAGCAGTTTGCATAATTTCTGCATGAAATTCCTAATTAAGATAAAACAAGAACTCAAAGCGCTAACAACTGTCATTCAAGTTCAGCAATTACGTGTCATACCAACAATAAACTGAAACTTTTTGAAATTGTAGAATCCTTTCAAATATACATATTTAATGATAATCTTGAAAGTATTTGAACAACTTCATTTATTTATTTCTGCAAGAGAATTCAATCACAACAGTAGGAATTTTAGAAGGAATTGCTTCTTTGCATAGTGTTGCAGCAGTTACTGCAGCTGCCCCACAGCGACAGGGACTTGGATTTAATCCTAACTTTAGGTGCTGTTGGTATAGAGTTTGCACATTCTCCCCATGTTGTCCAGTTTCTTCCCACATCCCAAAGCCATGCTGATAGGTTAATCGATCACTATAAATTGCCCCTTAGTTGAGTAAGCAACAAAAGGATTAAATGAGAGTTGATGGGCTGTGAAAGAGAATAAGTGACAGGCTAACAGGGGAGGAAGGGAATGGGACTGTTGGCTTTGCTTTGCTAAGAGCCAGCAGGAACTCACTGGGCTAAACGGCCTCCTTCTATTGCCATAGTAGGTAAGTAAATCCTGAATGTAAACCACTTACTGAAGTCAGAGATGGAAGTCAGCCATTACCATGTACCAGTAAGAAAGAAGCCAAATCATTCAGGACAAATGTGTAAAATAGGCTAGGTGGAATGACCACACCAGTAAGAAATTTAAATTACGTTCAACTCCAAGTATGTAGAAACCTTGGTAATATTTATTGAAGAGGGAAAGGGTAATATTCGCAGGGTGCTTCCAGCTTTATATTTATTGGTCTTCATGCAAAAATTCATACCCAAAAATAGACACAATGACCTACTTCCTTTTCATGGTAAGTTTTGCAAAGTTTTTGAAGGCATCGTAACTAATGTTTTGACTATAACATTGGCCTAAAAATTGTTGTATGCCTTAAATGGTCATTACACTACACAGTATTTTGGTTGTGGAAACATCAGTAGCATCTGATGTCTGAATTCTTGGGGTCCTTCAAATTGGCGTGACACTTTTTCCTTTGTAAGGTTCACAGAATGCAAGGAAAAATGCTCTGTTAAGGACCTAGGCCAATTTGAGGAGAGATGCTCAAAGTGAGACCCTAGGTTGTGGATGGAGGGAGGGGGCTGGTGTTAGTCATCAATGAATCTGCAATTTTTTGGGGTAAGTGCAATTGGAGTGGTGATCAGGGTTGGGGGGAGGTGTTCCAGAGATTGAAAAGATTGACAATTGTGGAATTGAGTGCAGGAGCCACAGCTGGCCCTTGGGAAGCTGGTGGGTTTTTGCCATCAGCAGTTGAATGGTTGGGGATTTGAGTAATTGAAATGTCAAATCAACAATTGTCAGAAAGTTGTGACAATTGGAGCAATGGGGGCTTGGAGACCTGAGGATTGAGGCCACATTCTTTTGGTGACTTGAGCAATCAGCACTCAGGGAGTTAGGGCTCAGGAGTGGGTCAGGGTGTGAGATTGGTGTGGGGGTAGGGTGGCAGGAGGGGGTGCTAGTATTGTTTGTTACTGTGGTGCTGGGACTGCCCGAAGACTTAAGGTTGAGTATGAACTTTAGGGGGGGTCCCAGTTTGGCAGAACATTAGTAAAACCTAATTGTCCTGGGAATGGTGAATGATCGGAACAATATCGAGTAATTTTTCAGCCAATGCTCCAAAAGGACTGTTGCGTGAAGAATGACTTACCTGTGGTGTTTCTGACATGGTAACTGCATCGGATGACTCACGTGGGAAGCATCCATTCAGATTTCCGGTGCAATACAAAACAACTGTTAATAAGCTTTATCATGCTTCGCTCCAGGAAAAGCACTTTTACAACTGCATGATGCTGAAATGAACACTGCTGCACACTCACACTTTTAAGTCTGCATGGTTTTTCTCCAATGGTAAAGAACTACAAAATGTTAATTTATTAAAGCTCTTATCATAAAGGAAGAAGTCACTTTATCTTTTAGTTCAGGTAATGAAAATTGATTTTATATTATGTCTGTGATTCTGCTGTCTGCTTGAAACTATAAATGCCATTGATGCTTTGGTTTTCATTAAATCATGCATGGCAGAATAAAGGTAATTGTTTTAACCACACCCAGTTAAAATATGGGCAGAGTTTCAAGAAACTTGGAGAGGCATAGCTGTCAACACATTATGAAAAACACTGGGTGATCTAGTTGTTTTAATATAGGTTACGTGAAGTGTCTTCATCATCGAGTTGGTAGACAGAGGAATTTCATATGAGCACAGTTTGTGGCTTGCTATTTACAGACATATTTTCACCCATCTAAGAAAGTAGGTGTTGTTTTTTCACTGCTTAATATTTTAGGATGTAATGTCTTGTTGCACTGTTTTAACATAACTCTTAAAAATACAAATAAATTTCATTCTTTCCTTTCATGTAACTGTATTTTATGTTTTTCAAGAACCTATTAATCACTTGTGGGCTCAACTTTCAAATCAGGGGTGGTCACCCCAGCAACAATGAGAAATACAGTCTCTAACTGAACTCTTTTAGTTGTATGAATTGTTATGTTTGATTACAAGACATATTCAGAGCCTCACTAACCTCTTAATATGCTGAAATATATTGATAATCATGCATGACTAGCTTATGAATGCTCCTAGTTATTTTCATCACCATTTGCTGCAAGTGTAGGTTAATATTTGGTGAAATGGAAGACATTTGAGGGTGCAGTGGCATTATTTGATTGCTTGAATGAGATAAATGCTTTGTAATTGTTCTCATGTATCAATTATTTTCTCTACATATTGAGCTCCTGGTTTGATCGACAGCTGTACAGCTGGAAACGAGCTTTATCATGGTTCACTCCAGAAGAAGTGATGTAGTATTACTTCAAATGTAATGGGAAAAACTCATGTTCAGTCTCCAGGACTATGATTAGCCAGATACATGAAGATATCCTTGATGGCTTGAGGGGTTTGGGAGTGAGTGGTGGAGTGGGGAAGAGGGAGGGAAGAGGGAGGGGCACAGAACAAATTATACCCATGATACAGTTGAAAAATGTTTGACAGCCACTCTTCCTGGCTTGGTCAGCTGTCAAACTTCTCAAAAACTTGAAATGTTCTGACAAACATTCAAAAACTATCAAAATCCATTTAATATTTAAAAATATATGAAATAAATTAAATAACACTCTTAAGAGCTCTAAACATATACTTAAAACATTTAAACTTTAAGAAAACTCACACTATTTAACAGAAAAATCTATTTTAATTATTGCTTACCATTGACCCTTGTAGCTGTTCCATTGAATTGAATGGACTAGCTGAATCTGTGCCAGGTCTATCTAAATGTAGGTTGTTTATGTGGATACTCCATTGTAAGTGGTGGGGAATTGCTGCAACTTCATGCTCCCTCACTGGACACCATGACGAAATAAGTCTGTGAAGAGTTGTTGGAACTATGGGGCTCCCACTTCTGTGCAGAATTCTCGAGGCTGTTTACAGCTATGTGTGGAAACCATTGACATCATCCTGCAAAATCTGGGTTGTTGTATTTCACTTCACCAATTCTACAACGTCACTGCAGATTTAATTTCCTGCTTTGCTCTTCTCAACAGTGGTAGTTTGAATACAGTTCATCTCAATGGGTAACACCTTTCAGGATACCGGACCCTAGTCACTTATCTATGATCCATAACTTGAGACCAAGACTAAACATAGGGGTGATGCTGCAGCTTTATGATATTTATATGGTTTTTTTCAATTTCCACCCATCATAAATAGCTACTTGAGCCCTGCAGGGTAACTGGTGCACTGAGAGGAAGGAACTGTGAAAGGCTCCTAATAACAATGTTAGGAACCAATAGTCATTGTCTGAAACTACGTGGTCAACGATTCAAGAATGAGATGAGTAGAAATTTCTCCACTCAAAGGGTCACAAAGAGGACTGTGAAAGTTTAGTCACTGAGTAAATTCAAGAAAGAAATCAATTAAGCTTTGGATATTAATGTAATCAAGGGATATGGGAGCAGTATAAGAAAGTGCGAATGAAAAATAGATCAGTCATAATTTTATTAAATGGCAGAGAAGATGTGAGGGCTGAATGGCTTGCTCCTGCTTTTATTTCTTATGTTCTTGTAATTGTTTGGAAGCTAAAAAATTGAAGACAGGAAAAAATTGTGTATGTTTACTCATTTATTATAACAATAAGTATATTATGTCAAAGCCAATGCCAGCACATAATGAACCACCTAATTCCAGTTAAATTGAAGAATCCCATGTGACTATCATAAAGTTTCAGCCATTTACATTTTAGTTATTCTTCCTGAAATTTACACAGAGGTAAAGAGCTCTAACAATTAAAACATTTTTATTTCCCTGGGAAAATCTGTCTGCAATGAGCATACTGCTGTTTCACAGTGGAAATCAATTTTTAGAACATTTATTTTCTGCACTTGCAATGCTGACCTTTGCCTCGTTACCCCTGGTTTCTGTTTCTATGATTGTCAGGCACCTAGGATGGAAAGAGCAAAAGTTAGAGATAAGTGCAGAAATACCTTCATGAATGGACTCCACTATAAATAAATTTATAGCAAATGACACAGAGGGAATCCTTTGAATCTTATTAACACTGACAAGTATTTAAGGAAAAAATATTGCATCAACTGTTGAAATTGATAAGTATGTAAATAGCCATTATTTTAAGTTAAAAAGGAAGAAAAAACAGCTGCTGGATTTTTTACAACAGCTGGTTCCATTTATTTGCCACCTTTTGACATAGCAAACCTCCCAAGGTGTTTCACAGCAGAGTGTTCTAACGATAATAGAAACACAGTCACATAAGAAGATATTAGAACAGATAACCAATAAGGAGCTTCTTAAAGAAATAAAGAGAGGCAGAACAACTGGGATTCCAGAATTAAGGGCCATGGCATCTCTCGGCATAGCTGCCAAAGCAGAACAACTAAAATCAAGGGTTATCAGGATGCCAGAATAAGAAGGGCTCTATTATCTTTGAAGGCTTTTGTACCAAGAATGTTGCAGAGCACTTGACAATTGTATTGTCTCTCTCTACTATCTAAACATGAGGTAATGATTTAGATATCCAGCCAGTGCTTGGTTCTGAAGATCACTGCCTGTCATCGTAAGAATAATTTTTGTCAGTTCCCAACTGTGTCACTAGGTGGAGTGCCAAGAGAGAAAGAAAATAATTGCAGGAGCACTTGGTAGAAATTCTATTAGTCCAGCCAGAGATGCTCAGGGTAGCCACAGGGATGGTGGTGAAACTTCTTTTGTTTGTTAAACATACAACTGAAAATTAGTTTTCAATCTAAATTAAAAACCTAAATGGGATTGGGTACAATTTACACTACCACAGTTCTAACAGATTCAGCAGTCTTATTTGGAGACTATACAAATCTAAACAAGAATTATATCCTCTTTTCCTCCATTGTACTCTTGAAGATGTTCAGGGTATTTGTGTGTCAACAGTCCTTGTTACCAGCAGCTTGTTTAACCTCTGAGGATTTCAGAGGAGGTTTTAATGTTGTTCTCACTTGTCACCCACATTCACCAGGTTCTCAGAATGAGTAAAACACTAACAATTAGGTGCATTTACTCTTCTGTTACCAAAGGGATATGGGACAATTATAGAATCCTCACCTACTGCAAGGAAGATACTACGAAGTATCTTAACAGATAATGATGAAGCATTTAAGAACTGATTGGAGAGTTTATATGAATTTGTGTGGGGAATCTAGCAGAGCGTTTTTTTGATGTGATCACTACAGTGGCAAAGAGAGAAGGTTTCTATGGATGTTGACCATATGGGCTTTCAGACGGTTGTTAACAAGAGATTATCAGCAAAATGTAAGTTCATAGACTGAAGGTAAGTTTGTGAAAAATGTCGATAATTTATTATGAAGTGGAGACATAATGTGTTATTCCTATGGAACATTTTCTGGGGTCTCAGCTTTTCACAAAAGGAGGCCAAAAGGTACTCCCTTCTAGCTGTTTGTCCAAGGAGACTGTAGCATCGTCCTGTTCCTGGGTCAACTCCTTCCTGTCTAATGCACCTGCATGTAGCTGCACAGAAGTCAGAGACAAGCTGGAGACCAAATGCTGGTACAATGGATCTCCCAGTGTGGTTCCAGCGGTGACTCACAATTGTCCTGATCTAGAGGTCCAGGTAGATTTTGCTTGCAACAGTTTAGCTTTCTATCAGTCATGACTGGCATGGGACCTTAAATCCATAACAAGTAGGAATAGGAGCAGGTTAAAGGCTAGCAATTAGATGCATCAACTCTTCTGTTACCCACTCAAGTCCAAAGGGACACAGAACAATTGTCGATTCCTCACCTGCTGCAAGGAAGATAGTACAAAGTAACTTGATAGGTAATGACTGAGCAATTAAGAACTGATCGGAGAGTCTGTATGAATTTGTGTGGGGAATCAAGTGGAGAATTTTTTGATGTGATCACTAGAGTGGCAAAAAGAGAGAGCTTCAACGGATGCTCACTATATGGGCTTTCAGATTATCAGCAAAATGAAAGTTCATAGACTGAAGGTAAGGTCAGTTAACCCCACAGGCCTGTCTCATTCAATAGATCCATGGCTGATCTGATGTTCCTCAAATCCACTTTTCTGCCCTTTCTCCATAACCCATGATTCCCTGTCTATTTCAACCTTTAACATACCTGAGATACTGATCCCACAGATCTCTGTGGCAAGAAGTATCAAAGACTCAGAACCCTCTGAGAGAAGACATTCTTCCTCATCTCAGTCTTAAATGGGTACCCTCTTATCCTCAGACCATGCCATTCATGAGAGGAAGCACCTTCTCAGCATTTACTCCTTAAGAATCTTGCATGTTTCAATAAGATTGCCTCTCATTCTTATACATTCCAATGATTAGTGGTCCACCCTGTTTAATCTTTCCTCATCGGTTTCACACTCAGAATCATCCTAGTGAAAGTTCTCAGAACTGCCTCCAGTCAAATGATATTTTCCCTAAAATAGATGGACCAAAATTGTTCACAGTACTCCAGATGTGGTCTCACTAGTGCTTTGTTTAGATATGGTAAGACTTCCCTGTTTTTATATTCCAACCCCCTTGAAATAAGTATCAATATTCCATTAGCCTTCCCTAATAACTGCTGCACTTGTGTACTAGATTTCTGTTCCGTGATTCAGTTCAATTGAATAGGGTCACTGAACTTGATTTAAAATGATAAAATCAGGTAGGTTGTTCATTTTTTTACTAATTTCCAGCAATTTGTCCTATTTTATGCAAATCATTTTTATTAGTTTTTAAATAATTTATTTTTTAAATTAATTCATCTGATTTTTAATCAACTAAATATTGCTAAAAAAGACATTTGACAGCAGTTAACTGTCAAAGACCATGAGGGCATTCTGGGAACAGGGAGTCAGGATCCATCTCCTGAGGCCCAGTTGCCACTCACAGCCTGCTCTGCCTTCAGAATCCAGAATCAGAATCAGGTTTATTATCACTATCGTGAAATTTGTTGACTTGCGGCAGCAGTATAGTTCAAAGACATAAAATTACTGTAACTTATAAAGTAAATAAATAAATAAGCTGTGCGATTAATCAACCTTGCCAAGTTGATCAATCGCACAAAGCCACTTCCTGGAACCAAAGCCCCAGAAAGTATGCAAAGTGACTGTGTGTGATGGGCCAAACTGAGCACAACCTTGCTCGATGTGTTAATGAACCGAGGATTAGAGAGTTCTATGTCCAGATATGCAGAAGAGGGAAAGTAAAGTTAAACACACACATTACAGTGTGTAAATGGAAGGGGAAAGTAACAAGATAGACAGTGTGAATGGATAAAAGAAGGAAGAGATTTGCACTTTTGATCTGGAGGATAAAATTAATTTTTTTCATGATGACAGAGGGCAATTAAATTCTGCAATCAATGTGTACAAATCATTAAAAACTAGAGCATAAATTTAAAAAGTAATTAAAGTATACAGGAATGAAGGTCAATTATTGCAATTACATATTTACTGCCTTGGAACACCATTGTGAAGAATGATGTTTCATCTATATCCCATCTGGGAAACTTTGGGCATCACATCTCAGAAGAGAGATAAGCTTCTTGGAAGTGATACAAAGATCTAACAGAATGATCCAGGCCTGAAAGGATAAGGTTGTATAATTTTGCTTGTATGTCTTGAAGTTGATAGCATTGAAGGTCCATTCAGGGGAATTATTTCCTCTGGTTGAGAATCCACAAAAAAGGTAAAAATCTTCAAGTTATAGCTCAGCCTTTTTAGAGAAGCATCTTTATCATACAAAAAGTAGCGGAAATCTGGAACCTCTAATTCTAACAGGCTGTGGACGCAATTAATCAAAATATTTAAAGGCCATGATGTTTTTACATCTGCAAAGCAAAGATATTGCGGGGTATGGAACAAAAGTGGTTAAACAGTGCTGAGGCACAGATTAACCATAATCCAATGAATTTTCCAGATGCTGTTTCCCAGTTTCATGTTTCAGATCACTTAAATCAGCATTGAACTCATTAATTGAATCAGGATCTTATAGTACAGAAAGAGGCTAGTCTGCCCATCACCCTGAGCTGTTTTATTGAAGCAACTGCCTTATTTGTCATATTATTCTGTGATTCCCCATAACCTTGTAAATGTTTTCATTTTGAAAGTTATTTTTAAATCTTCTGTTACCAGGCAGTAAATATGTAATTGCAATAATTCACTGGGTTTAGCATCATCTGAAAACTTTAAGATTATGCCCTGCAGGCTCAAGGCCAAGTCATTAATATCTGTTAATAAAAGTCATGGTCCTAATAGCAACCCCTGGTGAACACCAGACGTTTTAGTCTGCATGGTTCTGCACTGAAGTGCTGCGGCATTAACTATGCCACTGGTAAAGCAATATTATTAAGCCTGAAAGAACAATCCTGGAACAGTTATCAACATTCATAAATATTTTGATTTGTGAAGGAGCCTCAGACAAATGGCCATGGTTTGTAATTATGCTTCTACAGCAAGTGAGTTGATTTGAAGTAACTCTGATGTGGCCGACTGTTTTACTCAGTGATTATATCCCACTTTTAGAATGGCTGTAGTTCACTTCCAATTTGCAATTTCCAATTTGCATCATTTAACATTCATTAACTTAGTTCATCCAGGTTATTTTGTCTTATGCATTACAATCCTGACAGAAAGAGATTTTAGCCATTTTCTAAGAAATATCTAATTGATCCTTTGACTTTTTTTATCAGCTGAATATGTATTTTAGTGGAAATGACATGCATGAGAGCAAAGATCTTGTCATTCATTATTGCTTAAGTGGCTCAATAATTGGAAACTAAGGGAAATATAACAACTTCTTCCTTGATGAATTAATGTATAATTAGTATATTGAAAAATAGATATTGTTTTAAAATAAAATACAGATACCTGGGGTCATTTTTTGATGTAAAGGTGGAATAGATGGGTGAAGGCCACTTGTCTTATAATCTGCTTAATGTTTTGTCAGTCTATTGTGCTCTTCATAAGAATATTAACTTATGACTTCTTACTTTTCCACACTGCCAAGCTTATAATTTTGACAACTGCATTAACAGAGATGAGCATGGCAGTGACTTAAAACTTATTTCTCATCACAAGGATCAGTGCCTTAGAAAATACCATTCCTTCTTTCAGGACTTAGGTGCCATAGAGTTTAAAGCATCATGTCAGCTATTAACTGAGATTAATTGACTTCTTTAAATTACCCATGCTTCCATAATGGCAGTGTAAAACCAAGTAGAGTTACACATTGTTGTGATATTGATTAATTTCTATATTCACCATTTTTTTCTCATTAAAAATCAAAAGAAGTATATATCTCAAGGTTTTCTTCTCGTTATAATGAGATGTTGCTGAAACTTTGAAGCATGCATAATTATTCTACACACATTGAATGGGGCATCCAGCAAAGCTCCTGATGCTGTTAAATCATTGATACGTATCAAAGTCTGATGGTAGATTATTTTATGAGGCCAGTCTTACTTCCGCCAGCATCATCTACTTTAAACAATAGACATATCGGCATTATCTGCTTTGAACAATAGGCATGTTAAACAATGTGCCCTCTGACCTTGTCAAAATCAACTCACTGTTATTCCAATCTGTTGCTAATCTTTTAATCTGTTTCTAAATGTAGTCTTACAAAATGATAAACACCATCTTCAACAGAGAAATGATTCAACATGAACAGCAGATCATTTTCAGAAATTGTCAGAGCATCATAATCAGTTTGCATATTGGGTCAGCTGGTAATCACAATGCCATAATGAACTTTGCAGAAAAGAAGGATCCTGCAATTGTTGCCTTGTCACTGCTGAGTATAGGTCCTAGCTGGAGCTTAAGTTTGGCCTCACCGTCAAATACTACTGAAGGAAGAATCATCCAGGATTTTGCTTTTCATGAATCCTCCCGGAATGCGTATTCCATAAAGCATTCGGTAAGGCTAGATTTGGCTTGTTAAATTTTGTTCTTAATATGTGTGATATGTTTATGAGGTTGTTTTTACTGCCCAGCCCAGTTACTCTGCAGATGTAGTGTTGAGCAGCCTACTCTACTCGACCATACTCATCCTTGGTTAATATAGTATGAAATGAACTAAGTTGGCCAGAATTTGGAAGGAGGTTTGCCTGCAAGTTGGATTTCATCCTGTTTTCATGCACTAAACCAATGCAGCATATGGCATAAGGTCTAATTAGACCTGTGCAGGTATTAATGAAATTAGAGCAAAAATATGTCAAAGAGAGTTTGTATCCAAACCATGCATTAAATCAGGAACTGTCCGTTTTCTGACAGGGACTGCAAGAAGACCCCTTAATTGACATATCTTTGCCATGCTGATAACTGGGAAAGGCTTCAGACCTTAAAGGAGCTCACCTTATTGCAGCCAGATTAGCTGCATAAAAAGCTGATGTGGAGTTGAGGGAAGATGTGAGGAAGGGAGAGGAGGGAATCTCCTGTGTGGGTAGCCACCTTCTCACTCAATGTTATATTCTCACCTAGCCCTGTGTGATCAAAACAGGCTGCATCAAAAATGGTAGAGATTGCCTTGATGTGAATTGTACTAAAAGGTTATTATCAATAAAGGAACGAGAAATGATGAGGTTTCCATTATCTTTGCAGTGATGCTTTATGCAGGACATTAATGTCAGAATAGAGACCCTTCAACTGATATTTCACTGTTGATATTGGGACAGTGTACTCCATTTTTTGCAAGTGTTCTACAAAGGTAGTAGGTTACACTCTAAAGCTTCAAATGATGCCAGCAAGGGAGGAAAATGTGCTGTGCTTGACTTGCAATGTCATTAGGTACACAACTGATGTTGAGAAAAAAAAGCCACTCTGTGGTGTATTGCACATGGAAGTGCCCAGGGCTATTTCTCAATGGGTGAAATTTCATCTGGAAATGAATGTTAGTGTGATTCAACCCAGGGGAAATCACTTCTATGCATGATTTAAACATAATAAACAGGCACTAATAGATCCAATTTTTAAGCTGCCATATCTATTTAGCGCTTCTGTTTAAAGATCCATGCAAACACTATAGCTTTGTTACATGCACCTAACTGTTGGCATATATCACTGTTGAGTACAGGCGGCTGTTTCTTGACTGAGATGAGAGCTTTCCAAGAGTATACAAGAGAACTTTTTTGGGTTCGACATGGCTAGATTACTTACAAATTGTCTTGATCCGATGCTGGCTCTTTGCCAAAATTTATCTCATAATCCTTTTTATAAGAATTGTTTTTCAACTGAGCTGCATGTTAGGCCAATTCAGAGAGCTTTAAGAGTCAACCACATCAGTGAAGCCATGTACAGATGAGACAGTGTTGGATTGGCATGTTCCTTTCTCTGAGGAATAACAATCAAAGAGCTTAGTTTATATTGCCAGCCCAGCAGCTTTGTTGGTATTTTTCCTGATGACAAGCCCATTCCTTCCCGGCTTGAATGAAATCAATCTCATGGCTTGCCATGTTGTGATCTGAGCCCATTGACTGCCTGGTTGGTAACCCAGCACCCTAACCATTGCACAAGTGAACAGGACTATGACGTCTTCCATTGTGAATCAGTTAATTGACATTCTTCATCTTGGTTCAGATAGGAAAAATAGGCACCTAGTAATTTGATTGGTTTTATAATTCATTTCCAGTATCACCTTATTATATAAAAAGGTACAAAAATTAATTCAGATACATTTCATGTAGATTTCTCATTGGCTTTAATTTAGAAAGAAGCTGAAGATGCTTCTGTACAGTTTTTCCTGGATTGACCAAGGCCTACCATGCAGTCTTCATCAGTGGGAGACAAATAAAGTTCTTCAGCACTACTTCATGTATAATGGGTACTAGTAGCAAAATTAACTTACCAAGTAATTCTATTGAGGTGCAGCTAATTTCAAAAATCAGGCACGCAATAACAAAAGCAGAATGGAATTGTGTTTATTTCCTTTCTCTTCTACTTGGGCTCTTTCACATTGTGTTATTGTTGCTGATGAGAAGGATCTGGTCTGTGTTAATGTTGCTACTAACCTATTCAACATCAGCTATGTACTTGAGGCCAAGTCTTGTTAATGACTTAATTTTCCAGCTGCCCAAGTCGGTGATCAGTGTCTCTCAGAGTAGCCATTACCAGGTCAGGAACCCGCTAGACATGAAAATATGTCATCGGGCCATGTTGTGCTTGTGCCATGAACTCAACAGCCATTCTGTTCTAACAGGTACACCTACCTTTCGGAGACACACAGCTCCAATTGATACAAGGTGTTGCTGTCATGGGCACCCTTCAAGGCAGAGCATGTCGTGGGAGGGACTTAGATGGCAGATCCTGAGACTCCAACCTGCCCTGATTGCCTTTTGACAATCCTAGTGATTAGGGACATTTTAAACTAGTTGAAATAGTGTTTCTTTTAAATAAAGATTTTTAAAAATATATTAATCAACATATTCTCCTAATGTAAATGTAAAGCATTGATTTTAATTAACATTAAAACAAATACTTTTCTTCACTTACCTTTTCCATCCAGGTCAATGACCAGACTCAAATTAATCGGCCGTGCCACACATGTCTGGCACAAAGCCAGCGGACAGATACAAGGGTGTCTGACACCAGGACTCAGTGTTGGTCCACCAGTGGAGCAGGAGGTCATAAGCACCTGCATCTGAACCCAACATGTTCCATCGTTCCATGCTGTGATGTGCAGTCATGGAAGTCAGAAATGCATTGACCCAGCAGGAGCACCACACTAGTTCAAAAAGAAGCACTCTGTTGTGGGTCACCCCAGCCCACTAAGAGGCACGGGCTTATAAGGCAGTAGAGTTTGCAGCAGGTATGCATACTGTGAGACTTGACAATGACATTTACAATGCACAGAGAACATGCAGAGAGTGAAACTTCAATGCCTTGAGACATTTTGATTCGTATCTGTTTGACAATTTGCTCCTAGTTCGTCTCTCAGTGAAAAAAAAACACAGGTATAGGTTACACTTTCTCAGTTCATTTTCTGCAAAATAAGACAAAGTTGAGCATCATGCATTAATGACATCAACATAGTATGCAAATTATATTGGAGAAAGGATCATTAAAATAAGCACAAAAGAGATTTTATTGCAATTTGTGCATAGAATGAAAGTGCTATGTCCTTCAATTATCTTAGGAAATTTTAGGAGCTTGTTTCACCAAAAGTGTACTGAGGAATAGACCATAGTTATTTCCATTTTTTAATTAATCCTCAACATCTGAAAATTATTTAAAATACGTAGGAGAAGATAAGTGGAGACACAAGACATACTGCAGATGCTGGAAATCTGGAGCGAACGCACATAAAATGTTGGAAGAATTCAGTTAGGTCAGGGCAAGCAATCTATGGACAGGACTGGACAGCTGACATTTTGAGCCCGAGACCCTTCATCAGGATTGAGAAGGAAGAGGGCAGAAACCAGGATTAAAGGGTGGGAGGAGGGGGAGGAGCACAAACTGGAGGGCGGTAGGTGAATCCAGGTGAGGAGAAAGGTAGGTAGGTGGGGGAAAGGGGGAAGTGGGAATGATGGTGAGAAGCTGGGAGGTGATAGGTGGAAAGGGGCAAAAGGCTTGAACAAGATGGAATCTGATAGGAGAGGACAATAGACCATGAATAAAGGAGAAGAAGATGGGGAACCAGAGGGACGAAGGTGTGGGTGAGGGCAGGGAGGGACAAAGAGAAAGGGCAAAGGGGCCAGAGTGTAAAAGGTAACTGGAAATGTAAGGGTTAATGGTGTTGCAGCTATTTCTTCAACCATGGCGTGATATTGCTTCAACCAAGGTGTGACTATAGTTATGACTGCAAGATGTGCAGGTGCTGGTGAGAAACAAAGAAGTGCTTAAGACATCTCTTGTTTTGCTAAAGTTTGCTGTAAAACAACTGCCCCTAGTATGTGCAACTTCCCACGTAAGCTTCTTTAGATTAAGTATAAAAGGAGGGACACTAACATGTAAATCTCTGAGTGGGGATCAGTACAGAGCTCGGGTTACACTGTTTACTCTTTCTCTGTATCCCTCACTCCCGCTAGCATTAAAATAATAAAGCATTAATTGTACGCGCCTTGGTTCTGCTGTTGTCTGCTTTATTACAGCGTGGGTCGACCTTTAACAAGAGGGATAAGGGAAAACCAAAATGGGGGGGGGGGCGGTGGGAAATAAATGGGGGAAAGTGTCCATTTACCTCCATAGGTGCTGCCTGACCTGCTGAGTTCCTCCAGCATTTACCAAAAGTTAGAGAAATTGATGTCGATGCCATCAGATTGGAGACAAACTAAGATGGAAGAGAAGGCATCGTTCCTCTATTCTGCGTTTTTAGCATCAACTTGGCAGTAGAGGAGGCTATGGACAGATATGTCAGTGTAGGAATGGGAAGTGGAATTAAAATGACTGACCACCAGAGATCCTGGTTGTTCCAGCAGGCGGAGAGAAGGTGCTCAACGAAACGATCCCCCAATCTGCGCCAGATCTCACCGATGTAGAGGAGGCCCGCATCGGGAGCACCGGATGCCATAAATGGACACCCTAGGATTCACATGTGAGGTGCTGCCTCACCTGGAATGACTGTTTAGGGCCCTGAATGGTGGTGAGGGAGGAGGTGCAGGGGCAGGTGTAAACATTTGGTTGCAGGCATAAGTGCCTGGAGGGGGAATCAGTGGGGAGGGAATGAGCAGGACAAGGGAGTCACGGAGAGATCAATCCCTGTGGAAGGCGAAGAGGGGAGGAGTAGGGGAAGATGTGCCTGGTGGTGGGATCCTGTTGGAGAGGCAGAAGTTGCAGAGAATGATATGTTGGATAGAATGCAGACATGGGCTGGGAAGGTGACGGATGGAATTCAACCCAGATAAGTGTGAAGTGATACACTTTGGGGGATTGAATTTGAAAGCAAATACATGGTTAATGGCAGGACTCTTAGCAGTGTGGAGAAACAGAGGGATCTTGGTGGTCCACGTCCATAGATCCCCCCAAGGTTGCCGTGCAGGTTGATAGGGTTGTTAAGAAGGTATTTGGTTGTTGGCCTTCATTAGTCCGGGTATTGCATTCAAGAGCTGCAAGGTAATGTTGCAGCTCTATAGAACTCTGGTTAGACCCACACTTGGAGTATTGTGTTCAGTTCTGTGGCCTCATTATAGGAAGGATGTGGAAGCTTTAGAGAGGGTGCAGAGGAGATTTACCAGGATGCTGCCTGGATTGGAGAGCATGTCTTATGAGGATAGGTTGAGTAAACTAGGGCTTTTCTCTTTGGAGAGAAGGAGGATGAGAGGTGACTTGATAGAGGTGTACAAGATGATAAGAGGCATAGATCGAGTGGAGAGTCTGAGACTCTTTCCCAGGGCAACAATGGCAAACACGAGGGGGCATAATTTTAAGGTGATTGGAGGATGATATAAGGGGGATGTCAGGGGTAAGTTTTTTACACAGAGAGTGGTGGGTGCATGGAACGCACTGCCAGCAGAGGTTGTGGGGGCAGATACATTAGGGACATTTAAGAGACTCTTCGATAGACACATGAATGATAGAGAAATGGGGGGCTATGTGGGAGGGAAGGGTTAGTTAGATCTTAGAGCAGGATAAAATGTCAGCACAACATAGTAGGTTGAAGGGCCTGTACTGTGCTGTAATGTTCTATGTTCTATGATGTGGAGGCTCGTGGGGTGGCAGGTGAGGACAAGGGGAACTCTATTCCTGTTATGTTGGTGGGGGGATGGAGTAAGGACAGACGTGCGAGAAATGGAGGACACAAGGGTGAGGGCTGCATTGATAGCAGTGGAAGGGAAACCCCATTTTATGAAGAGAAAAAGGACATCTCAGATGTTCTGGAATGGAAAGCTTCATCAAAAGGACAGATGCAGTGGAGCTGGAGTAACTGAGCCATGGGAATAGCATCCTTACAAGTGACAGGGTGGGAAGAGGTGTAGTCAAGGTAACTGTGGGAGTCAGTGGGTTTGTAAAAGATTTTGGTGGATAATCTGTCTCCAGAGATGAAGACAGAGAGATCAAGAAAGGGGAAGAGAGGTATCAGAGACAAGAATTTAAAATATTGTAAAAGTGTAGTGAAGATCAACTATGATTGAGGCTAACACAGATCCATGATTTAACATTATTATTAATTAATGCTTATCTTTCTTTTGTTTTTATCAAACTAATATGCAGTAATTCCTTTGTTGTATATATGAAATAAAACCAGATAATATAGCTATTGTTTTTTAAGCAATTTGAGTGGGAGAAGTAACTTCGACAAATACACATTCAAATATTCAAGTTCAGCCAGTTTGACTGACACTGAAAATTACCTCAGAGTTTCCATGGCATGCATAGAACATAGAACATTACAGCACAATAGAGGCCCTTCGGCCACAATGTTGCTGCTCTAAAATCTATCTAACCCTTCCGTCCCACATAGCCCTCCATTTTTCTATCATTCATGTGCCTATCTAAGAGTCTCTTAAATGTCCCTAATGTATCTGTTTCCACAACTCTGCCGGCAGTGTGTTCCATGCACCCACCACTCTCCGTGTAAAAAAACTTACCCCTGACATCCCTAAACTACCTTCCTCCAATCACGTTAAAATTATGCCCCTCGTTGTTAGCCATTTTCACCCTGGGAAAAAGTCTCTGACTGGCCACTCGATCTATGCCTCTTATCATCTTGTACACCTCTATCAAGTCACCTCTCATCCTCCTTCTCTCCAAGGAGAAAAGCCCCAGCTCACTCAACCTATCCTCATAAGACATGATCTCCAACCCAGGCAGCATCCTGGTAAATCTCCTCTGCACTCTCTCTAAAGCTTCCACATCCTTCCTATAATGAGGCGACCAGAACTGAACACAATAATCCAAGTGTGGCCTAAACAGAGTTCTATAGAGCAGCAACATTACCTCTCAGCTCTTCAATGAAATACCCTGACTAATGAAGGCCAAGACACCATACACCTTCTTAACAACCCTATCAGCCTGCACAGCAACCTTGCAGGATCTACGGACATGGATCCCAAGATCCCTCTGTTCCTCTACACTGCTAAGAGTCCTGCATTAATTTAGTATTTTGCCTTCAAATTTGATCTTCCAAAGTGTATCACTTCACACCTTTTCTGGGTTGAACACCAGCTGCCACTTCTCAGCCAGCTCTGCATCCTATCAATGTCCTGTTGTAACCTAGAGTAACCCTCTACACTATCCACAACACCACCAACCTTCGTGTCATCAGCAAACTTACTAACCCACCCATCCACATCCACATCCAAGTCATTTATAAAATTACAAAGAGCAGGGGTCCTAGAATAGATCCCTGCATAACACCACTGGTCACCGACCTCCAGCAGAATACGCCCATCTACCACTACCCTCTGTCTTCTATGGGCGAGCAGAAATTAGCTTTAAAGTCCTGGTGTGAATATTACTAATGCTGCACTTTTATAAATAGCAAATATGCTCTACAACTTTGAGTGATGTTGGAAATAACATTTGAAAAACAAAAGATAGGCATAGATTCTTGATTAATGCCAACATTAAGCTGCATATTTTCTGAATTTCTTGGGCACAATATTGATGGTGTCTGACATCTTATGGCATATGCTGATGGTTTATCCATTTTAGTTGAACCCCTCAGCTCAAAATATGATAATATTTTGAAACTGTGAGTTAATAGTTCCATGACAAGGAACATAGGACACTGGAACCTTTGAACAATAGTATATCTTTTTAATCACTGAGAAATTATGGAAGATGGAGGAGGACAATGACAAAGTGCAAGGCCACCCTTGTTGTGAACCACAGTATTGCCCTCATCCACTCCAACTATCTGAAGTGTTTTCTGACAACTCTAATGGTTGTCTCCATGGTACCCTTCATAGCTCCATTCATTTCTTTGTAAATGGGCTTGCAGAGGCTATACTACAGTCAGGAGCCAGGCATTCAAAGAGCAATCAGCTGGTCCAATGTGATGGCAATGGTATGAATTGTCTTAGACATGAAAAAGTCATAAAGCTTTGCAGGAGGGTATGACATCGGTGATTTTAGCTTCTGCATGTGGTTGGACACAGGTATCACAGCAAGATCTGTGGTGAAGCAGAAGGCTAGAGTCTGCAGTGCTTTATTTGAGTAGTCTGAACTATGGAAAAAAACCACTATCTAGAAAAATCCATCGGTGTGGGCTTGTCTGCTGTTCTCAAAGCAAAGTAGATGAATTCTGCTCACCTTGAGTTGAGAGCCTGTGTGAAGCTGTAGATTGCAAACTGTGAATCTGGTATACATAAGATAAGATAAGATAAGATAAGATAAGATAAGATATCTTTATTAGTCACATGTACATCGAAACACACAGTGAAATGCATCTTTGCGTAGGGTATCCTGGGGGCAGCCTGCAAGTATCACCACACTTTTGGTGCCAGCATAGCATGCCCACGACTTCCTAACCTGTATGTCTTTGGAATGTGGGAGAAAGCGGCAGCACCCGGAGGAAACCCACGCAGACATGGGGAGAACATACAAACTCCTTACAGACACTGGCCGGATTTGAACCATTACTGGCACTGCTGCCTTGATTGACTGGTAAACTAAGAACTTCAAGGACACTATGACATTCACTGTCATTGTGGAGCAGTCTAGGCATGGCTTTGTGGAGGGACTTCTGCTTGTTACAAGAGAACAATATATTGACTATTTTTGTTTTTATTTCAGATTTCCAACATCTGCATTTTTTTTTATTTTCCAAACCAGTGTAATAAATAGTGGGAAAACAGAGTATAAGGCTGTAATCTCCATTCATGATTGAAATTCATGACCAAAGTGGGACACAGAATGCCAAAAGATAACCAAGTTAGTGATCCATATGCCATCTTCTTGCCACTTTCTTAAACTGTGTAATCCCTGTCCAGCAGACACTCGCATCACTCTCACAATTCACGTTCCCATTGTAAATTTCATCATCAACAACTTGGGCACACTACAATCTGTTCTTCCTTTTAAGGTTTAATGTACCTGAGATCCAATACTGATCCATGTAGCACCCTACAAGTGAGACTTGCAAACTTAAGTTTGATCCATTTATTTCTACTCCATTCCTTAATCATCCATCCATGCTGATATACTACCCCACTGCTGATATACTACGCACATATACTGGCTGATATATGGCAGCAATCTTTCATATGGAACTTTATCAAATACCTTTAGAAAATCTTGATATTCAACATCCATTTTCCCATTATCAACCCTACAAGTTACAATCTCTAAAATCTCGATCAGGTATGTCATTTTTTTAGAACAAGTTTGACTCTGTAATCATACTTTAATTTTCTAAGTGGCCTATTACCAAGTCTTTAATAATTCTTCCAGCATTTTCTTGACACTTAATGCAGACCAGCTATCCGAGGCCCTCCTTCGTGAAAATAGCTATTGGGACATCTCACAATCTAAGGAAATTTGGAAGCTCTACAGTATACCAATAAATTGACTATTTCTGTAGCCATCTCTTTGTGAACCTTTTTCAGAGCTCCATCTGCATTGTTAGAAAGGAATCCAAGACAACTGTTAGTGGAAGCAGATATGACAATGGCATTCAAGAGGCTTTTAGACAGGCACATGAATATGCAGGGAATGGAGGGATATGGATCATGTGCAAGGCAGAAGGGATTAGTTTAATTTGGCATCATGCTCTGGCAACAGACATTGTGGGCTGAAGGGCCTGTTCCTGTTGGGTGGAACTTTCTGTTGGTAGTCTAATGGATAAATCCACCCAGCTTTGTTGACAACCTCCCCAGGCAAACAGTGGAACAGTGTAAATTGACCACAAGTTCTGGAGAATCTCAACTAGCCTCATTTTTTTTTCTTTCCCTGAACTTGCTGCCTGACTTACACAAGTAATGTTAGCAATATATGATGAACTTGACAATAACCACTTAGATGCTTTTAACCTCCCAAAAGATATGAGTACTGAAACTGCATATTACATTTTAATATTCAAAACCAAACTCATAAAATTGTAGGTGGTGATTCTTTCAGTGTTAATGCATTTCCTGTTTATTTTATTAATAGAAACTTCATGGTTTGTAAAAAGCTGTTAGGAGCAATGCACAGGTTAATCTACAGTTTTCTTAAAATGAGAGGATGATGTTACTGCTGTGTGAGAATGTAGAGTCTTGTTGTTTGTCTCCCCCTCTGGTAGTATGGTACATTCCAGTGATGTTAATATTGTGTGATTCTGTGCCTGCTTACAGTAGGAGCAGTTGGGGATTGGTAGTTAATCTCCTGTCATTTAGGTAGCAAGAGTGTGAGGAGTCTATAGTGTTTAGCTGATTGCCTGGCATCCACAAAGGGATTAGCTAATGCTCATCAGAAACCTGACAAACAAGCATAGCTTGGTATAATTCAGCTTGTTCTTACATCAGGAATCTGCAGGAGTTGTTGAAAGAAGATGAAAGTGGATTTATTTCATCTTCGGTAGAGTGTATTTTGGAGAGATGGGATGGACGGTACCTCTCAGCATGGCAAGACTTCAGTATGGTAATGTGACTGTAGGCTTGTGAATAAGATTGAAACATGCATATATGTGTGGTGAATGTTTATATTCATTGTATTGTCTGCTTTTTTGAAAGGAAAGAGACTGCTTGATGTGTAACGGTATCAAGCTCTACACCTAAAGTATAAACATTCAGAGGCTGCATGCACACCACAGTACAGAATTTATTGCCAGCCTGACAATTTAGTCTTAATCGAATCTTGATATGAAATGAAATAGCATTTTTGTTTTTGCATATCTCCTAATCCAAGGGTACAGCAGAACTGATTGTGGACTGCACAGTAGCTTCCCCTAAGCTGTGAGTATGCAGTTTTGTATCGATAAGAATGAATGTGTTGATACCATCTGCCCGTTATTTCAATGACTGACTTCTCAGGTGCTCTGGCACTTGTCTTGAGCAGAATGGGCACTTTGCAGGGATCATTCAACTTCTGCTCAGTAATTGCCGCAACAATCCTTTTTTTGTGGTTTTGCAATGAGACTAAAAATATGTGTTTTGTAAGACAGCTATGTAGAGATCAGGCTCCCTACTGCTGGATTTACGATCTTTATCGCTTACACACATCAAAAGAAACAAATGCTTAGTATCAAATAATACTGATGTTCAAAGCTGACTAATTGTGTTGATACATGGTGATTTGTTTTCAGGTGGCTATCTAGTTGCAGTGAAGTTCATTAAATAAGAGTCAATGGATTGCCACCTACTGCCTATCAATAGTTATTTTTTTCTTGCAGTTTGTGATAAGGGGAAGCTCACCTGCGCTGGTCTTCTGATGAAATTAAAAAAGCATATTTTTCTCAGTGGTTGTCTGGTGAAAGATGGATTTCTGAGAAAGAACTTGGATTAGAGCACTGTTAATTAGGGAAATGGATTTCACTCGCATTAGTTAAAAGCATATTAGTGCCAGTTTTCTTACGGTGTTAGTACATTCTGAAAGAAGATAGTAGAGAATTGAGGAGATATATGTTATACATATACGATAATGTTATTTAAAGATTGATGCCTTACTTTATTGTCTCCTTATATTAGTCAGTTGGGTTTCTAATAAAGGCCCAGTAGGTAATCTTATTCTGGTTTTCTCTTTTAAATATGTTACATAATCTGCAGCACAAAGGTTTTACTTGGATACAATGGTTTTGCATAACATTTCATTGAAGAGCTGCGATGCAGCTTAAAACTGATATCACCATAAAGACATCGTTGAAGGCTAAATCAAGAGCCAAAGGCCATCTTGCACCAATCCCTCTGATCCATGTGCAGGTCTGAAATTGTAAAAAAAATCTGGTAATCTTTCTGTTTTTTGATGTGTAAAAAAAAAGTTTCAAAAATGATTTCATCCTCGGGTTGGTGAAGCTGGGCTCCAAGCCACAGAGTCAGGAATTTTATTATCAGACCGGATAATCCTTGAAACTTGCAAGTCTTACTCAAGTGATTTTTTTCTTTCTCAGCCGCTCCACTAGAGGGAGTTCCTTCCGCAAGTAAATCTGTCTGTTGCTGGTGGTAGAGCAGAGGAAAGGAAAATAAAACATTGATATTATGGCCTCATGCTTTCATTGTGAGGAAAGGCATCAAAATTGGTACCCTGAATTTCTGATCAAAGTGAATAATACAAATTAAAAACATTTTCAGTCAATTTGTCTTAAGTGAAATGAGTGGAGTGTTTTGAGTGACTGAGGACATTGAGAGAAAAAGTCAATAATATCACCATATCAGCCAGTTAGTTAGTGGTAAGTTGACGTAGAGTAAATGAAAAGCAAGCAATTTCACTACATCAACCTAAATTTGACTGAATGTGAAGCATTCACCACGTCCTCTGGCAGAGCTGGTAGCTGAGATGTTGGTCAGGTTTATGCAGTAGTAGCTTTCTGTCATTCCATAAAGCCACGGGAAACTGCTATAGAGGATGCAAGGATTGGATCTTTCTGAATAGTGAATAATCGTCAGCTTCATACCTCTAGTCCTCTGGATACTGATGATAGACCACCCATTTGGGTGACAGAATGGCACAGCTGATAGAGCTGCTGCCTCATAGCATTAGCAACTCCAGTTAAGTCCTGATCTCTGGTGCCATCTGTGTGGAATCTGCACATTTTCCCTGTGACTATGTCGATTCCGTCCATGTGCCCCAGTTTTCTCCCACATCACAAACATGGGGTCAATTGAAATTGCCCCTAGTGTGTTGGTAAATGATAGAATCTGAGGGAAGTTGATGGGAATGTTAGAATTTTTTTTTAAAAAGGGATTAGTTTAGGATTAGTATAAATGGGTGCCTTATGATTGGCATGGACTAGGTTGGCCAAAGGTCCTGTCCCATTCTGTATGATTCTATGACCCAATTGGCACACTTCCCCTGTCACAGAACACCACTTTCTTATTTATTCACCAGGTGTGGACATTATCAGCAATGCCAGTATTTATTGTCCATCCCCTTTAGCTTCTGAATTTAAGAGGCTACTGTGAGTGAACTGCATTGTTGTGTCTGGAAGCACATATAAGCCAGACCAAATAATGATGACAGATTTCCTTCCTTAAAGAATATTAGTGAACTGGATGAGTGTTTGAAATAATTCAGTACTTTCATAGTCACCATTTCTAGTCTCAGCTTTTATTATTTTTAAGCTCCAGATTTATGCAAGCATTTGAATTTAAATTAACCAGGATCTATAGTTTGGTTCGAACTCATGCCTCTGGATCAATGGTTCTTTCTTTTGAATATTAATCCAGTAACCTAACTATAATGCTACTGTACTCACTGCTCGCAATAAATATGCTTGAAGGCAGAAGAAAATGACTTGACCTATTTTGTGTCAATTTATTGATCCATATTCTTTTATAAAACTCAAAAATAATGTTTTTTTTTTTGTCAGTGCAACACCTGTCTGTAGAGGAGTGTTTTTTTTTTAGCACCTAGACAGGATTAGTGTGTTCATCATTCTCGATCATTGCCACCAAAAGCTTGGCAATTTTTCTTGATGCTGGACTGGACATGAAGTTCACTTTTTCTCCCCAGCATCCTAACCTCACCCTAATCGCTGAATCATTCTGATTATAGACAAATTAGCACAACAGATTAGCATAATGAATGATTTCAGATTCATATGCCTTTTCTGTGATGATAGCCAGCTGAGGAAGCTGAGAAATAAGATGCTTTCGGTAGAGAAGAAAGCACTGTGGGAATTCAGTTCATGGCTGATGAACTGTAATCTCATCATCTTTCAGATCCACAACATTGTCAGAATCTAATACTGCATTCTTAATGATGAATTTATGGGCTTGGAATATGAATAATTCCCAGTACTACTGCCACTGCACATATGATATTGAAAGGAAGATTTTCCATTTGAACCCTGCACATCAAAGACACAGCCAGTAAAATATACATATCCATGCATAGGACAGGGTTGTTTCTCAAGGTACGATCTTTTTATTAGTCTACCTATAGTAGAACTTCCCTTTTTCCAAGGATGGATTGATTATAAATTTAGATTTTTAGTTATAAATCAAAATAAATAATTTGAAACTCCGTGATTTAACAAGTAGTGACTTGGTCAATATTTGATTGGACTTTCTAATTGCATATACATTTACAACCTTAGATTTCATTGAACATAGAACAGTTCAGCACAGGGGCAAGCCCTTTGGCCCACCATGTCTGCGCCAACCATGATGCCAATCCAACTAATCCCATCTGCCTACACATGGTCGGTATCCCTCTTCTCTCTGCTTGTTGATGTGTCTGTCTAAATGCATCTGAAACGTTGCTATCATATTTGATTCCATCACCTCCCCTGGCAGTGCATTCCAGGAACTTGGCAGTCTCTGTGTGAAAAAACAAATGCCTCGCAAATCTCCTTTAAACTTCTCCTTCTCACCTTAAATCTATACCCTCTAGTATTTGACATTTCCACCCTGGGGAAAAATAATTCAAAATAACAGTTGTTGCAAATGCCTGTCTTCTGAAACACAGCAAACCATTTAGGAACTTGGCATTAAGAATAATCCCAAATCGGTAAAGTAGCCAACAGAGTAATATTTATTTATTCTATCAGAGCTGTCTTTCACCCTTTATTGTAGTACGAAAGGACATGTTGGGCAGCAGGCTTGGAGTTATTAGGAGACTTATCCTCCAGGATGTCAAGCCAAGCACCTTGCTGAAGTAACAGCCTCAGGCTATACTTCTCAATGACTCACAAATTGTTCCACATGGTGCCCCCTTGGTATTTGCTATGGAGCTGAAAGAAAATCAAACACACTATCCTGTCAGTTTTCCATAAACAAGCTGAATAATTTCTGAACTTTAATTAGTATTTTAGAAGCTCATGCCATGACACTTCAAAAACCATTGTCACTGATTATCTTACCTTCACACACCAAACCAATCAATTGGATCTACTATAATTTTACTGATTTTATGAAAACAAACTCTGAGAGCTACTTCATTTGAGACCACACAGAATGTATCCTATCACAATTAAAACCTAATTTGTCATGCGGAAAGTTTTGCAGCACATTATTAAAAGTGCTTCAAATGTTATTATGACCCATTTCATTGGGAACATGACATCAGAAGGGGTGTCATGATCACAACGTTATGATCATTAAAGTATTTGAAATGGTTCAGAATATGGATGCCCTTTATACTTGAGAAAAGGGATATCTGTTTACATTATCTGATTAATAATCTTTTAATGTACAGCCTTGGAACTGATTAATAGTCAGTCAATCAAATCATTGTTTCAGGACTGCTGAAGAGTCATTTAAATTTTAATGACTATGTGCTCAGCTCACAACCTGAAATTTGTACAGTATAAATCTAATGGATGTTTACTTCTCTAGATTGGTGTGATTTAGCCCTCTGAGTATTTGTTGGTGTGCAGCTTGCTACTGTAGTAATATTGTTTTTGACAAGTAATACATCAATGTATAAGATTTTTTTCTGTTAATACAGAAAAGAGAAAAATGAATTATCAAAGTACAATGAAGAACACAGTTCCATAACCCTATTTGACTGTTCAATATTGCACCTGATTCTTATGCAGTGCAGCCTTTCTAAAGCTTAATACCCTGAGAATTCCTTTTCATTTATGTTCATTGTGTTTCATCAAGATCTTTGCACTGAAAGAAAGTATTAATTTATCAAATGAAATACAAAGTTTTCAAAAAGTACCTGGAAACAAAAGCCCTTTGGTGGATTGTGCTTATTGAATGAGGGACAGCAATTCCAGACATTCAACTGGCTTTCTCCCACTCATCCTCAGTTTCAGACTTCTTGGCATCTCAAGCCATGAGGACAGATGAAATGTTGAGCACACTGTGTATGCTGACCTTAATCATGGACGAGCTCCCCCTATTGAATGACTGGGACATGTAAATTTATCACAAACAACGCTTGCAGACTCTGAATCCACCGAGTTTCAAAAAAACAACATTGTATTCTTCTAATGTTCAGCTTTTTCATGGGGTCTTCTGATGCATGAGGCTGAGAATTTATGAAGACCATAAGACATGGGAGCAGAATTAGGCCATTCGGCCCATCAAGTCTGCTCCACCATTCAATCATGGCTGATTTATTTTTCCCTCTCAACCCCATTCTCCGGCCTTCTCCCTGTAACCTTCGATGCCCTTACTAAACAAGAACCTATCAACCTCTGCTTCCAATATACCCAATGACTTGGCTTCCACAGCTGTCTGTGGCAATGAATTCCACAGATTCACCATCCTCTGGTGAATTCCTCCTCCTCATCTCTGTTCTAAAGGAATATCCTTCTGTTCTGATGCTGTGCCCTCTGGTCCTAGACTCTTCCACTACTGGAAACATCCTCTCCACGTCCACTCTATCCAGGTCTTTCAGTATTCTGTAGGTTTCAATGAAATCCCCCCTCAGCCTTCTAAACTCCAGTGAGTACAGGCCCAGAGCCATCAAAAGCTTCTCATACATTAACCCTTTCATTCCCAGGTTCATTTTTGTAAACCTCCTCTGGAGCCTCTCCAGGGCCAGCACATCTTCCTCAAATATGGTGCCCAAAACTGCTCACAATACTCCAAATGTGGTCTGACCAATGCCTTATAAAGTCTCAGCATTGCATCCTTGCTGTTTATATTCTAATCCTCTCGAAATGAATGGGAACATTGCATTTGCCTTCCTTACTACCAACTCAACCTGCAAGTTAACCTTTAGGGAATCCTGCACTAGGACTCCCAAGTCCCTTTGCGCCTCCAATTTCTGAATTCACTCCCCATTTAGAAAATAGTCTTTGCCTTTATTCCTTTTACCAAAGTGCAGGACCATACACTTCCCTACGCTGTATTCCATCTGCCACTTCTTTGCCTATTCTCCCAACCTGTCCAAGTCCTTCTGCAGACTCCCTGCTTCCTCAACACTATCTGCCCCTCCACCTATCTTTGTATCGTCCATAAACTTGGCCACAAAGCAATCAATTTCGTCATCCAAATCATTAACATATAACGTGAAAAGTAGCAGACCCAACACCGACCCCTAGGAACACCATTAGTCACCTGCAGCCAACCAGAAAAGGCCCCCTTTATTCCCACTCCTTGCCTTCTGCCAGTCAGCTCTCTTTTATCCATGCTGGTACCATTCCTATAATACCATGGGCTCCTATCTTGTTCAGCAGCCTCATGCGCAGCACCTTTACAAAGCCCTTCTGAAAATCCAAGTAAACAACATCCACTGACTCTCCTTTATCTATTCTGCCCGTTACTCCCTCAGAGAATTCCAACAGATTTGTCAGGCAAGATTTCCCCTTAAGGAAATCATGCTGACTGTGGCCTATTTTATCATGTGCTTTCAAGTACCCCCGAAACCTCATCCTTAATAATGGACTCTCACATCTTACCAACCACTGAAGTCAGGCTAACTGGCCTATAATTTCCTGTCTTTTGCCTCCCTCCCCTTCTTAGTGGAGTGACAATGGCGATTTTCCAGTCCTCTGGAACCATTTCTGAATCCAGTGATTCTTGAAAGCTCACTACTAATGCCTCCACAACCTCTTCAGCGACCTCCTTCAGAACCCTGGGGTGTAGTCCATCCAGTCCAGGTGACTTATCTACCTTCAGACCTTTCAGCTTCCCAAGCACCTTCTCCTTAGTAATAGCGACTACACTCACTTCTGCCCCCTGACTCTCTCAAATTTCTGGCACGTTGTTGGTGCCTTCCACAGTGAAGACCAACGCAAAATACTTAATCAGTTCGTCTGCCATTTCTTTGTTCCCCATTACTACCTCTCCAGTGTCATTTTCCAGCAGTCTGATGTCTACTTTTGCCTCTCTTTTACTCTTTATATATCTGAAAAAACTATTGGTATTCTCTATTCTTCTTTTATATTATTGGCTAGGTCACGTTCAATGTTTCATCTTTTCTCCCCATATTGCTTTTTTAGTTGCCTTCTGTTGGTTTTTAAAAGCTTCCCAATCCCCTAGCTTCTCACTAATTTTTGCAATATTGTACTGTATGCCCTCACTTTTGCTTTTATGCTGTTTTTGACTTCCCTTGTCAGCCATGGTTTCCTCATCCTCCCTTTAGAATGCTGCTTCTTCTTTGGGATGAATTGATCCTGCATCTTCCGAATTATTTCCAGAAACTCCTCTCATTGCTGCTCTGCAGTCACCCCTGCTATGGTCCCCTTCCTATCAACTTTGGCCAGCTCCTCTTTCATGCCTCTCTAGTTACCTTTCCTCAACTGTAATACCAAAACATCCAATTTTAGCTTCTCCCTCTCAAACTGCAGAGTGAATTCTATCATATTATGATCACTGCCTCCTCAGGGTTCCTTTACCTTAAGCTCCCTAATCAATTCTAGTTCATTGCACAACACCAAATCCAGAATTGCCTTCTCCCGAGTGGGCTTAACCACAAGTTGTTCTAAAAAGCCATCTCATAGGCATTCTACAAATTCCTTCTCTTGGGATCCAGTACTAACTGATTTTCCCAATCTACCTGCATATTTAAATCTCCCATGACCACTGTAACATTGCCCTATGTTACAACCTGTGTCACTTCTTGCTCAGGATTTGATTTTATTTTTTACCAACAGAGCCACCCCACCCCCTCTGCCCACCTGTGTGTCTTTTCGATAGAATGTGTATCCTTGGATATTTAGCTCCCAGCTGTGATCTTCTTTCAACCACGACTCTGTGATGCTCAGAACATCATACCTGCCAATTTCTAACTACACTATAAGCTCACCTACCTTATTTTTTTACTGCGTGCGTTAAAATATAACGCCTTCAGTCCTGTATTCACCACCCTTCTTCTCAAATTTGTCTCCCTGTTGCCTGAAGTTAAATTCTTATCCTTTTCTAAACTTCCTGTTTTATTCTTTATCCACAACCCTAGTTATGCGATTCGCCAGGACCCTGGTCCAAGCATGGTTCAGGTCGAGCCTATCCCATCGGAAGAGTTCCCTTCTTCCTCAGTACTGGTGCCAATGTCCCATGAATTCAAATCCACTTCTCCCCACACCAATCTTTGAGCCACACATTTAACTCTCTGATCTTATTGACCCTGTGTCAATTTCATGTGGCTCAGGTAGCAATCCAGAAAGGACAATACATCCAAAAAGTGGACAAAGAGGACAAAAATTATCTTTTTGGTTCTGCTTTTTAATTTAGTCCCTAGCTACTCAAATTCCCTCAACAGAACGTCTTTCCCTGTTCTACCTATGTCATTGGTACCCATATGGACCACGACAACTGGATCTTTTCCCCTCCCATTCCAAATTCCTCTGCAGGTCAGATGAGATGTCTTGAACCTGGTCATCAGGCAGGCAACACAGCCTTAGGGACTCTAGATCCTTGTGGCAGAGAATTGTGTCTATTCCCCGACTATACTATCCCCAATTACAACTACATTTCTCTTCCCTCCCCCCTCTTGAATGGCTCCCAGAACCGCGGTGCCACAGTTTGGTTGCTCGTCCTTCCTACAGACCCCACTCTCATCCGCGCAGGGAGCAAGAATCTCAGACCCTGTTGGGCAAGCTCAAGGGCTAAGGATCCTCTGGCACTACCTCTTGGATCCCCTCAAAGGTCAACCTCGAAGGCTTCCTGACTCATAAAGACACATCCTGCTGTCATCTTTCTTATGAAAGAAAGATACAGCCAATTCCTTTCTACTTTCTGACTATGCTTCCAAGCTGGGATTTGCTTACCATACAACTCATAATATAATTCTATTATTGGTGACGTGTAGAGGACACTAAATATTACTGGTAAGGTAAATCTGAATTATTTCTCAGAAAGCCAGGAAGGTGAAATTGGAGAGTATAAATGGAAATTAATAAAATGTTAATATGATAGATATATGGAATGCATCTATGAAGTAAAACATTGAGACCATTCCAAGTTCCAAGTGCAATTAGATCCATGATGTGGGAGTTAATGAACTATGGTGTTTAGCTTTAGTGGGATAAATCTTGTTCTCTCTGCTTCCTGATTTTTTTTGTTTTGAATACTGTTTGAAACCTACAGTAGTGCCCAATAAAACCTAATCGCAAATTTATTTTCAATAAGTTGTTTAGTTTTAAATTAGTGGAGGGCTGGATTCATCAGCAAAGCCAAGCTCATCCACTTAACTCCCAATATCAGCTTTATTTCTCTATCCTGCTATGTTAGTGCAATTGACATCTTCTGATCGGCGGGCCTTACACAGCCAATCAGTAAGTAAAGTTGAACAAAATAATGCATGTGCTGGAATTCCAAATGTACAAAAAGTGCTGATAAAAAATTATGATCTGAAGCATTAATTATATTCTCTACAGATACTGCCTAACTTAATGAGTATTCTCAACATTTTCTGTTTAAATCCTAAACAAAACTTCATTTGATCCATTGAGACCAAAAAGACCTGGTACGTGCATCTCCCTGACAGTCAGTTTTCATATTTAGAATAGGTTAAAAGATAAAGGGTAATAGGTTTGGAAGGGATCTGGGAAACAAATTTTTCACCCAGAGGGTGGTTGGGATCTGGAATGCACTTCCTGAGTGGATTGTGGAGGAAGGCACTCTCACAACATTTATAAAGTATTAGACGAACACTTGAATGGCCAAGACATAGAAGGCTACACATTGTAGGATGAGTATAGATGTGGACACAGTGGGATGAAGGGCCTGTTTTTGTGCTGTATGACTTTATGACTCCATGATTTGTGGTATGCTTTGGGAGTATTAGATTCCTTTCAATTTTCACTAGTGTTGTCTGTGACTCTACTTCCATAATCATCATTGTCCGATATTTTTTTCCTTAGTAGTATTATCATAATAATTTAATGTGTTTGGGATAAAAGCATGATGAAGTGGAATTTGCAAAAGAACAAAGATGTAGAATGTTGATCTGCAATGGAGGCAATTTTGCAAGACCACTCCCTGAATTCTTCTTACTAAAATAAATCAGTCAACTAAATGATTTGTGTGCCATTTCTTGTCTTTCTCATAAGTCTTACAAGATCGAAGTTTGCAGCTGGCTATTCAGGTCTGTTGCAATGTCAATGAGATCCAAGGCAGTTAGCAATCTGACGGAAACCTATTATCTCTCTCTCGAATACCTTTACAGTTCTGTACACTGCAGAAAGCTGACCTAGGAATCAAATAATGGCTCCAACCTGTGCTGTCTGGTCTGTATCAGTGGCTAGAAATAGGAACAAATTATCAATCAGCAAGAGAGGGTTCCTTGATAGATCAAATCCACAAAAAAAGTGAACTGGATAATCTGATGAATATGGGTTGTGGATTCCAAAGAGTTAAGCCACTTCTGGCATTACATTTATTTCTTTCTCCATTTTCTCCTTGGAATTTGGTTGCCATTAGGCATGAGGCCATAATATAAAATTGCTCTTAATTTGACACCAATTGGCACTTTATAAGCAATTAGTCAGTACAACATAGACTGGCCAGAATGGCAGTTAGAAAATATCATGCTGATTCACTTGTGGCTACTCAACTGGTCTGGTGCCGAATTGGTATTACTCCACACCTTACTATTCTGTTCCTGACCTAGCATCTGTGGCATTGATATTGGGTGTCTGAAATAGAAAAAGATAGAATTTCTGCTTGGTTTGCACAAACTTTTGCCAGCACAGTTCACCTAACAACAGCACAAAAAAAGTTTGCATAAAATTTCAGTGCAAATTCAGTCCAGCACACCATTAAGGCTTTGAGATCTTGTTGGCTTTAAGCTGTCCCTGCTCATACACCCTGCCACAGTCCCAGAGTAAGCTAATCGCCATCTGACATTTCCTTCAACTGCATGCCTTGAAGACCACCAAAAGTGAGATTTTATGCACCTGGACACAGAACCATGTAAAAGATTTTGAATATGATTTATTTTAATTTGGTGAGTAATTGACTTCTGTATCTCAACATAATGCGCATATGCTTCTTTTCTTAATTCATGTTTTTGCAATTTAAAATCAGGTTACTCTCAGCTAGTCGAGTGACACTGATTACAAATACTTAAGTTTTGTGATAATCCCATTTTCGGCTATATTTTCAAAACTGTACCACACTTGTCACTTTTAATCAAACATTACAATATTACAGGATATTTGTTAAAGCAGATTTTTTCAAGAACAGTTTGCAACTTTACTTGATTATGCTGCTTCACCACAGATAGAGTTGGCAATGTGTGAAATGGAAGAGAAATAGAACACTTCTCTGATCAGCTGCAATTTCTGATGTAATTCAGGCTTTAGTCAGTGATTGTGCCCAAGATGGCGACTCCTTCAGCAACATGTCCCTCACCTTAATGACCATAATATCCAGTTTAAAGCTTGATATTTTCCAGATTGGTTATCACTATGTCTGATGGAATAAGATGGACACATGTTTAATTAATGCCAAACTATGAGCAGTTTTATTCTGTTGACTGTGGATGGCCACCAGAGCCAAGTTGAAACTGCCCAAACTCATTTTCACACAGTTCGCTTGACAACCGTTAGGGAGAGGAAATATTGATCCCATCTGTTTGAACTGAATTCAAACAGATGTCCCAATGGTAAGATGACAGTGTTTAACAGGGAACATAACACAGAGTCGACATTACACACATTTGACAAGTTTAATGAGGATAGGTCAGAAATTTTTTAATCTATTTATATATGTCCAAGAAAGACTTTTACTTCTCCCATCCAGAAATATCTTACCAGATCACAGAAAAAATGTGCTGAAGTAAAAGGCTCATTGCCATCTGCTGATGGCTCATTGCCATTATCTTACTGATTCCAGCAAAACAGTTCACCAGCTAAGAAAAAAATAGGTTGCTGCCACTGAGCTTAGTTCATTCAGGCAACATCAAAATTGCCTTTCTACCCAATTCCTTCAATCTTTCTGTAATATTAGCTGTCTTCTTCCAACAATATTCTTTTGTTGTTACATAAATTACTTCCAGTTTATTAGTTAAGGAAGCCAGGATTTTAGCCAACAAACTTTAACGTTGTGTCAGTACTCCACTTTTATACTGTCATAGAGGCATACAGAATGGCTCTATGTCCCACTGACAAGTGCTGAGCAACAAGCACCTATTTACATTACTCCTGCGCTAATCCTGTTTTATTCTCCCCACATTTCCATCAACTTCCCACAGATTCTAGTACTCGTCTGGACACCAAGGGCAATTTACAGTGACTGACTAACCTACCAACGCACATTTATTTGGGATTTTAGAGGAGGCTGGAGCACTGAGAGGAAACCCATATGGGTGAACATCAAACTCCACCTGAGGCTGGGTTGCTGGAGCTATGAACCAGATATTAGAACAAGAGATTAGGTAACTAAAATCTATCGGTATCCCAATGACATTGCATCTCCTGGATTTGTGTGTATGGTTTGACAGTGCAGTGGTTAGGTTACTGGATTAATATTCAGACATGAGACTGAAACACACCACAACAACTGTGGAATTTAAATTCAGTTAATTAAACAATTCTGTTATCATAAAGGAGATCAGAAAACTGACACTAGACCTCTATTCTAGATTGCATAATTAACTGAATTTAATTCTCTCAGGAAGAAAATTTATCACCTTTCTAATGAAGGGTCTTTGACCTGAAAGGATAACTCGGTTTCTCTTTCTACAGATTCTGCCTGACCGGCCGAGTGTTTCTGGCATATTCTGTTTTTAATTTCAATTTTCCAGCTATTACATTTTTTCGAACTTCAAGTTAGTCAGTCTTAACCAGTCCTGGTCAATGTGTAGTCCAGACCTAACAATGTGGTTGACATTTAACTACCTCGAAAACGGCCTTGCAAGCAGGCCATCTGGGCAATTGGCAGGTAGGGTGGGGGGACATAATAAATTATGGTGCGGCCAGCAATATTACATCCCATGAATAAACAAATAAATAAATGAGTCTATGAGTCTACCCTTAATAAACTAGTCACCCTGATCACCTGTTCAAGGGGCCTAGGTAATATGGCAATCATGAGAATGCCATGGTAAATCTTTGCACAGATATTTTCACTGGAGATCTGTTGTGTCCCTCATATGCAGGGTACATTTAAAGTCTTCACATATAATTTTATTTATCTAGCTGTACATTTAAATGCTACAGTGATAGAATACGTGACTAGAAATTCATTCATGGTTGGGAGCAATGAATACACCAATAGTAATTGCAGAACATTGTAATCTGGCTCAGAAGTTGACTTGAAAGGAAGAACTTTGGAGGTGGAGCACTATGTACTAATCCTCTGATACAGCATGCTTAATGCTATCGATAAGGGATGAATTTCTAGTCAACGATTCTTTAACAAATTTAATCCATACTCATAAATTTTTAAGCACAAGGCAGAATAATAAAAGAAAACAACACAAAATGAGATGGTATAGCAGATACAGTATGTTACCTCAAGGGCCATGTGGTTTAATGTCAGCACTTTCCAAGACATTTTTATTTGACTGTTCCTGAAACTTCGCCTGTCATAAAATTCCTGCAGCAGAAATAGCTGCCTTCTAAGCCGTTTCTCCATGCATTATTGACTTTAGTTTATCTGTATAGTTATATTCTGCTATTGTAGACTGAGATTTGCTCAGGTCAAAGGAACAACACGATTATTTAAGTTGGCAGAAAATCCCTCCAGTTTCTAGAACTCAAAGGCGATTTCTAGGCAGTCTAAGCAGTGAATGGCACTAACATTTTTCACTCACATGGAGCTTTTAATGTCTAAAATTCACTCAGAAACAGAAACAATACTAGGAGGAAAGTTAGGAAAGAAGGCTGTAAATGTGACATTTGTGTTGATTTGAAATGTTTTGAAAGAAGTGGAGAACTAACAAGTTTTAAGGGTTTTAGGGGGGAATTCCAGTGTGTTGGACTGAAATTGCTGAAAGCATTACCATTGCTACTGCTGCATAGAGATATAAAGGATTAGGTAAAATAGGATTTACAAAGGCCAAAGTTGGAGAACAAGAAATCTTTCAACAAAGAAGGATGTTATCATTGAACTACTCCTAATCTTAATCAACAATATCAACATGATCTTACTGTCTGATGTTGGTGGTTCCAAATAGACCAACCAATATTAATGTCATTTTAAACATCAGTAAATCCAGGACTTCCATGAAAGTATTGTCAAAAGCACATTCAAAACCCACAGACAGATATGCAATAGTTTGCTCCACTAGTAGAGTCCTGTCAAAACAAGGTGCAGTATCCAAGACTCCATTGAGTCCAATGGGGATTGTAGCACTTTGGATAAGGAGGAAAAGGGGAAGGTCAGTTATTTGTTACATTTTCTTGCTTTAGTTTAATGTTTTTACCTTACTTTAAGAAATGAAAGTTAACTTGAACATCTAAAATCTCATTTGTTAATTACGTACTACAATTTTAATTGACAGTGCATATCAAAAACATTTAAGAACTGTTAAAAATCACTCCGGGTTTTTACCACCAGCAAAGCCAAAGTTTTGAGACCTTTCCTTCTGCTAAAGCTCTCAGTGAGTGGCTTCCTCACAGCACCAATGAAGGTCCAGCCAGACCATATCACTGAAGTCTGGGATAAGTTGGATGTATCCAAAGCAGCTAAGTTAAGGCATGGAGGAACATGAGCAGCAATTCCAAATGAAAAGAGCTGGGACAATAACTTAACTGAAAATATACAATTCAGAATGAGATTCGACTCTGACTAATTTGAGCCTCAATCTCAAAATTTTAGAGGTTAACTTTAAAAACATCCCTCATCAATTTCTCCCTTCATTATCTGTTATAAATCTTACAGTATTTAGTTATGTACATTCCAGCAGCAACAGACTAATGTTAGTATTCTCTTTGAGGGATACTGTCTATCGTTGATTTATTTAAATGCAAATGTTCTTTTCTTTCTCCTATTTTTGTGTGGAGTATTTTGAAATCATGATGTGGTATGGAGTGGAACAAATGTTAACATATTTATTCAATGAAGTTTTAACACAGCAATAGTGGAAATAACAGAACTTGTGCATCAGCATTGTGTGACACTATAATGCCAGTGTGTGTTTGAAAAAAATAGTGCATTGTCAAAGCTGCCATCCCTTGGTGGAGATGTCAAACCTAAGTCCCATCTCTTTGTTTCAACAAATATTAGAAATTCCTGTGGTGGTATTCAAAGAAGAGAAAGAAGTTCTCTCGGTATCCTAAGCAACATTCTGTGCTCAGCCAATACCACTAGGAACAGATTAACGTGACTTTTCTCAGAGTTTATGAGAGCTGTCTAGAGGAGGCTTAATGCTGCATCCACCAATGTAAAAAAATTGTAACATTAATTCACTGTCCAAAATTTGTTACCATGTTTTTGCAAATCATAAATACTTTGTATAAGTTATTAAATCAAACCTCTTATTTCAAATAAACTAGCTTGATACAACAGCTGGAGTCACAAAGGATTTATTGTACAGGCTTCTATTTAAAATAGTAGTTGGATCCAACTCACATCACCAGAATCTGCTGATTTGAAGACAGATCACGCTGGATTATATTGCAGAGCTGACTAAGATAAGATCAGAGCTTAAAGAAAGACGGCAATATCCTGGAGGGTAAGTTTCATGGAGAAATTAATCTGCACACCAGTCTGACTTCTGTCTTTAGGTATGGTTAAAATTATCTATATTGCAAATAACATCGTCAGTGCAAGTTCATACTTATAATGTAACTTACAAATGGGAGTATTCCTGAACTGCGGGAGAAATATGAAATGCCTTTTGACCTTCAAGCTATTATTTCACGCTCAGTAACTCTAGTTTATCATTATCTTCCTCCTCCTACCTTGGAACCAAGTTGTGTGTATGTGTCTGTGTTGCTTGAGTCACAGATGCAAAGCACTCCCACTACTTATCAAACACTGTATTGTGAAAGAGAAGAAACTTAAAATTAGAAGTGTTTTCCCAACCTGGAAGTCATCATTATAAAAGAAGCTTATGTAAGTATCTATGTAAATATAGGAGCCTAGAAATTCATTTCAAGTCTGTGGCACAAACATGAGATACTGAATGGTACTCCTCTTCTGAAATTCAGTTTATTAGGGCGAACTACTGTGCAGTGGGAAGTACTTCCACTACTGCTCTGGGCCCCACTGGAAGGAATTGTTTATGTCTTTTACCTTAAGTAGCAGGCTATGTGTGATGTTTGAAGAACCCTGAGTATGTGAGATGCAGACAGGTAATTTTCTTTTCAAGGTATAGTCATTAATCTCCTCTTTAACATACAGGAGGCATAATACCAATTTGAGGTGTCAGCCCAGAAGTGGGACTAACTATATGACAATATCTATGCAGACAGTATCCTGGTAGGATTTGTGTGATTTGTTCTGTTTTATGCCTGCAGATTGGTTTCTGGATGTATCAATTTCAGTCTCCTTATGCTTGATTAAAGTTCAAAGTCTTACAATCACAACTTATAATAGCAAGGAGGCCATTTTGCCCATTGTATCAATATTGACTCTAAGTAAGAACAATCCAATAACAGTCCCCTTCATCCACTACTCACTGTCCAGCAAATTCCTTCATTTCAAATGTTTTCAACTCTCTTTTGAGTGCTATATTGAATCTGCCTCCACAACTAGCCCTGACTACATTCTACACCCCAATGACTTTCTGCATAAAAGGTTTATGCTAAGACCATAAGACATAGAAGCAGAATTAAGCCATTTGGCCCATCGAATTTGCTCTGCCATTCAATCATGGTTAATTTATTTTTCCTTCTTAACCCCATTCTCTTGCCTTCTCCCCATAACTTTTGATTCCTTTCCTAATCAAGAACCTATCGACCTCTGCTTTAAATATACCCAATGACTTTCCTCCACAGTCGTCTGTCGCAATGAAGTCCACAGATTCACCACCCTCTGTTCTAAAGGGACGTCCTTTCATTCTGAGGCTGTGCCCTCCGGTTTTAGACTCTCCCACAACTGGAAATATCCTCTCCACGTCCACTCTTTCCAGGATTGGAAATATTCCGTAGGTTTCAATGAGATCCCCCCTCATCCTTCTAAACTCCAGCAAGTACAGGACCAGAGCCTTCAAACAATCCTCATACATTAACCCTTTCATTCTCAGGTTCATTCTTGTAAACCTCCCCTGGACCCTCTCCAACGCCAGCACATCCTTCCTTGGAGAGGGGCCCAAAGCTGCTCACAATACTCCAAATGTGGTCTGACCAGCGTCTTATAAAGCCTCAGCAGTACATCCTTGCTTTTATATTCCAGTCCTCTCGAAATGAATGCTAACATTGCATCGTTATGTTAGTTTTGGTTCTTTTTCCAAACATTTTTATTCTATGTCTTCTGGTTCCAGACCATGGGAACAGCCACTCTCTATTTATTACCTTTCATGAATTTTAAATACCTCCATCAGATCCCATCACAACCTTCCCAGTTTCAAGGAGAACCATTCCAGCTCCTACAGTCTGCAAACATAAATAAAGGCCCCCTCCCTGGAATTGTTTTAGTAAATCTCTTCTGTACCTTCTTTAAAATCTTATATATTTCTGAAATTATGGCAAACAGACCTGAATACAATAATTGAATATAACAATCAAGATTTCTTTGTTCTTCCACTCTATATCTCTATTTATAAAGCCCCTTATTCAATATAGTATTTTGCCACTTTCTCAACCTGCCCTCCCATTCTTAATGAACCATGCATACCTACCTCCAAATCTCTGTATCCCTTTTAGAATTGTGCCCTCTAGTTTATATTGTTCTTTTTCTTTTTCCTCCTATTTTCTTCCTACCAAAATGTAGAACTTCATTTTTTCAGCATCAAAATTTATCTGCTATCCATCCAGTCTGTCAAAATTCCTGTGAAAAGCAGACATCTCTGATATTGAAATAAAAACAAAAAGTATTGGAGATATTTTACAGACCAATGTATGGTCATCAACCTAAAAAATTTGTTTCTCTCTCCATAGATGCCTCCTGATTTACTGAGTGTTTTCAGCATTTTCTGTTTTTAATAGCACCTTGAAGTGTATTACTATCCTCTTCACAGTTATGTCTCTAAATTTTATGTCTTCTGGAAATTTGGAAGACATGCATACTTCATGTCCAGGTTCTTAATATATTTTAAGAAAAGCAGCAGTCTTAATACTGACCCTCTGGAAACCTCACCCTACACATATTCTACTCTGAAAAACAATCTTTCATTACTAGAGAAAATACTGGAAATGCTCAGCAGGTCAGGTAGCATCTCAGAACAAAGAAACGGAATCAACAATTCATCAGTCAAATGATGATCAGATAGACTATCTTTCATCAGCCAAATCATCTTTCATCTTTCATCGTTTGGTCTCACCAATGTAGGTCACACTTGGAGCACCGAACGCTCTGTTCCAAGTCTATTCCAGCCCCATTCCTCAACTCTTTATCCGCTATATCAAGGACTGCATTGGTGCCACCTCTTGCACCTGTGCAGAACTTGACCATTTCATAAATTTCGCTACAAATTTTCACCCTGCTCTCACTTGGACTAACTCTGACACCTTTCTCTCCTTCCTCGATCCTTCTGTCTCCACCTCAGGAGATTCCTAATCCACCGACATCTTCTACAAACCCACTGGTGCCTAGAGCTACCTCGATTACAGCTCCTCCCATCCTGTATCTTGCAGAATGCTATCCCTTTTTCTCAATTTCTCCACCTCCCCTGCATCCACTCTCATGATGAGGCTTTCTACCCCAGGACATCGGAGATGCTAACTATGGCATCCCCCCTGTCTGTGGTCGAGAGAGCTCACACCCTCATCTCTGCCATTTGCCGCACCTAGGCTCTCACCCCCACCCCTCCCAGACCCCACAGGGATGGGGTCCCCCTTGTCAACACATTTCATCCAATCAGCCTACGTTCCCAACACATCATTCTCCGCCACTTCCGCAATCTCCAACGGGACCCCACCACCAAACATATCTTCCCCTCTCTACCATTTTCAACCTTTCACAGGGACCGTTCTCTCCACAGCTCCTTAGTTCACTCCTCCCTCCCCATCCATCCCGCTCCCACCCTGGGGACTTTTCACTGCCCCGGCCATAGGTGCAACACCTGCCCCTACACCATCTCGATCACCTCCATCCAGGGACCCAAACAGTCCTTTCAGGTGAGACAAAGATTTACCTGCACCTCCCTTAATATCATCTACTGCATTTGGTATATCAAGTGTGGCCTCCTCTACATTGGCGAGACCAGATGCGGACTAGGTAACCATTTCACAGAACACGTGCACTCCATCCGGAAACATAATCTGTATCTCCCATTGCTGGTCACTTCAACTCCCCTTCCCACTCCATTAGAGATATGGCAGTCCACTGCCAAGAGAATTCCAAGCACAAACTGGAAGAACAGCACCTCATTTTCTGTCTTGAAACCTTGCAGCCTAATGGCATGGACGTTGAATTCTCCCACTTTAAGTAATCCCCACCCCTGTCCCCACAAACACTCCCCCACCATGTCTCGTCCCTTCTTCCCTTTGCTAGCCTCTTTTATCTACCTTTTTTTTCCTTTCTCTCCTTACCTTTGCCCATCCCCTGGTAGATCTGCTCTCCCCTCCTTCCCCGCACCTGCCTATCACTCTTACCTGCATCTTGCCATCATCACCTTGTGTCCACCCTGTCTCCCCTCTATTGGCCATCTATCACTGCTCTGCATTTCCCTCCTATATATTGGGCTTCCCCTTTTCCTGAGTAAGGGTCCTGACCCGAAACATTGACCGCCTGCTTTTTCTCCACGGATGCTGCCTGGCCTGCTGAGTTCCTCCAGCATCATAGTGTTTTTCATCAGACTGCCTGACCTGCTATGTATTTCCAGACTTTTCTGTTTTTGTTTCAGATTGCTTCTCTTTCTCTACTGGTCTACTTTAGGCAATTTTTATATCCATGCTGCTTTTATTCTATAGTCTTTCATTCGTGATGATGCTTATTTTGTGACAACTTATCAAATACCTTTTGGAATTCATTCATTCTCTCTCTCTCTCTCTCTCTCTCTCTCTCTCTCTCTCTCTCTCTCTCTCTCTCTCTCTCTCTCTCTCTCTCTCTCTCTCTCTCTCTCTCTCTCTCTCTCTCTCTCTCTCTCTCTCTCTCTCTCTCTCTCTCTCTCTCCTCTCTCTCTCTCTCTCTCTCTCTCTCTCTCTCTCTCTATATATATATATATATATATATATATATATATATATATATATATATATATATATATAATATCACATCAACCACAGATTCATCATTTATATCATCAAAAAACTCCATCTGATTAGTTAGATTTAATTTGTCTTTCATATTCCACACTGACTTTACTAATCAATCCATAATTTTCCAAATGATTCTGTCCTTGATTATTGTTTCTAGAAATTTTCCCTGAGGTTAGTCTAATTGGTCTGTAGTTACTGGATTTATTTCTACACTCTTTTTGGAAAAAGGATGTAACTTACTACAATTTTCAAATCCTCAGGCACCAGCCCTGAACGTGCAGGTGTTTGGAAGATCTGGGCCTCTGCAATTTCCTCCCCTTATTTCCCTACTTAGTGAATAAATCCTTCAGGAACTAATGAGAAAAGTTAAGTTCATGTTACCGATGTAGAATCTTCCCTTTCTCTCTTTGAGACGTGAACAGAATGGCCTTTCAGGATTTTCTGTTTTCATTTCTGGTTGCCAACATTCACAATGTATTCTCTTTTATCTAATCATATAACATAACATCTGCTATAAACCAGTAGATTGACCCTGTTGTAAAATAACAGTTTCAAAAGAAATTGGTTTGCTCGGCTATTGCAAAGGAGCCGATTTTACCTCAGAGTGGGATTTGGATAAGCAGAAAAATGTTAAACTCACCTCTGACTTTAACTGAAAGCCTCTGGAACATTTAGTTCCCTGGCCTCATACAAATGCTTTGCTTTTCACCACTAACAGGCAAGATGCTGTTGTAAAAAATGCAGATAGGAAAATAGCAGCCAGCAGTTACGTGGCATAGGTTTGTAAAGGGTCTCAGAGAAGGCAAGGAGGGCTGGTGGGGAGCCCCAGCCAAGGGACCCCACACTTTTCTCCTTGTGAGGTCTGGGAGAGTGAGATTGTTTTACAAGGGATACATTAAATAACAAATCATTTTCCTGGAAAGGTTAAACTATCTTTCCATCAATCTACTTCAGCCTGACAGGAAAGATGTGATGGCCTGATTGCTCAGCCTCCAGTCAAACTCTCAAGTCAAACCCTCTCTTTACGCTGTAGGGCAGCAATGCTAATTTGTTCATGGGTTTCCTCCCTGACCTCATTCCCAGCAAAACCTAGCAAAATAGAATTGTCAACGATGCCTGCCATCCTGGCCATTCCCTTTTCTCGCTTCTACCTTCTGGGAGAAGCTGCAAGAGCTTGAAAGCCCGGACAACCAGACTTAAGAACAGCTTCTTCCCCACTGCCATCTGAACCAATCACCTCTTTCACATCTCCTTCGCAGTGGCACTGCCACATTCTCGGACTCTTAATTCTACCACTCTCAGTTATTCCGTTATGTCACTTAAGCATTTCTTCTTGCACTACTTCAGAATGCACAACAATCTTTGTATCATTTTGCACCTGTTGCTGTATTTATTTTTGTATTTTTTATTACTATGTATACCATTTACTCTGTGAGCTTCACGCAAGTAAGGAATTTCATTGCACCCTGGTGTATATGACAATAAATTAATCTGAATCTAAATCTGAATCATTGTAATTAAAATCAGAAATCAATGGGAATGACAAAAGACCTGAAGGTGATCAACGACCCATTTTCCAACCTAGAAAATGCATGTTCTCAATACCATTTAAGTTCTTTTTCAAAATGATGGTAGCTTTGTGGGTTTCCATGATTTCACATCAAGTTTTGAAATGAATCTTTTTAAATGTGTTGGCTGTGTACACAAAGGTTTTTGCTGCATAACTCCACTTGAATTGATGATCCATAGATAATTGTAGCACTTCTTGCAGAACACACTGCCAAAACCTTGTCATCTATGAATAAGGTAAAAAGATTTATGTCTGATTTTTAGAAATGGATGTAATAGACCTGTTGGTCAGTATTTTTTGACACCACATTGACTTTGCAATATTGACACCATTTTAATTGGGAAAGATATTGTTTTTTACCCCAGTTCAAACTTCAGAGAACAACTACAGCTAATATTATGATATCAAGAAATCTTTACAACACAGTTAATTAATTAGTTTCGACGAAATATTCGATCCTTACTGAATTTCATGACTTTCCATCATAGCTGCTGCTTCTGACATCTGTGAGAACTTTGAGACATTCACTTACTTTGTCAGATTTTTGATGTTAATGAGAAACACAATTATTTATATTTGCTTGATGAGCTAATTTTAATAAACCTCTTTTGTAATTGTGGGCTGAGTTTAACTGTCTTTGGGGTAAACCTCTGCCTGTCTGCAATGGCCTGGGGTTTGGGTGTGGGACTTTGTCGTTCAGCCCGTTGTGCCTGTTCCATTTTTCTTCTCGATTTATCACGAACCAGCAACAAAAGAAACACACTGAGCATGATTCAGTGTTAAAAACTATTTTATTAATCACTACTTATGATAATATGTAAAATAAAAGTAAAAATGTTAGTATGTTAGAAATTCAAAAATGTTAAACCTTGAACATTAACCCCCAAAACTAAACTCTTCGTGTGTGTGTGGCACAGTCCCAAACTCCAAGTTCAGGAATGGTTCTTAAAGTTCAGTTCTGCAAGCCATAAGGTGAAACATGAGCAAGGGCTTCTTCAACAACCACCGTTGTCTGAAGATAAGACGTAGATGTAGAGAAACATAGAGAGAGTAATTACGAAGTCCAAATGTTCCACGATGGAACCCAAACGACACTTCAGTGTTTACTCGGTAGTGACTTCCTCACCCCGAAAAGCATCCGAATCGTGGTAGTCCACACACAAATACCTGTTTCCTTCTACAGGTCAGCAACAAAGTGAACTCCACCGGATTACTTCCAATTTCCATACATGGATTTCTGTGGCAGACACAGTTATTGTTTTTCATCCATCGATAGAGAAACTAGCAGGCTAGTGTCTCTCTCCCTTTTCTCTCTCTCTCTCCCTTCTTCTGACCTCTTCAACAACGTCATTATGTCCTTTATCTTCTATTGACGTAAGCACGCCACACACACACACACACACACACACACACACACACACACACACACACACACACGCTCTATCTTAAAGGGACTTTCACCGAGTCCGTAACAGATTATAATCGATCGAAACACGAATAAGTATGGATGAATGGAATTCATCATCTTTGATATCTTTACCTTGCAATATTGAGCTTGAAAATTTTAGTTGATTCTGTATCCACACACTCATCTAGAACAAATTCTGATTTCCACTCACGTGCTTCCTCATGTTCTCCTAATTCCTCTGACTTTAAGGTCTTGCACTGGATTCACTAACCAGAGCAAATAATTTCTCTGACTACTCAACTAACTTGTTTTATTATTATAAACACCTCCACTAAATCACTCTCCTGCCTTTCAAACTTATTTGTCAAGCTGATGAAATCTGCCCCATAATTTAACCCTTTCAGAACTGGTGAATGCCTTTGTTTCTTTCCTGAGATCTGGTTTCAAAATTTCAGATTATTCTGCACATAAGATGGTGAATTGTTTTATAGAATGTATGTATTTACCTGTAAAGGTGATTATTTACACGGAGCATGAAAAAGGAAACATCTAGAGAGTGCTGGAATGCAAGAATAAATTTTACACTCAGCATACTTCAGTATAAAATAGTCCAGATCCAATTCACCAATGAGTCCACTAGCCAAATCAGCAAGAATATCAGTGGTTGACTTTTGTGCACTGTGTCTGCCCTCACATTGGGTGGAACTAGCCTAACATATTGAAAATCCAGGGGCAAAATTAAATGAATTGATGTGGCACTAGTTTTGTCATCAGTAATCAGGTTCTTGGCCCTCAGTGACAGCTTCTTTGACCTTAAGACTTAAAGATTAGCTGGGAATTTAAGCATTTGAAATGTTCAAACTTCCACCTTGGGTTCTCCACCTAACCCCACAAAGCCTCTTGTGAGTGTAGTGGACTGGGTTCTGCACAAATTTCATTGCACATTTTCACTTGTCCCCCTACATCTGGCTCCTTTTGTTGTCATACCAATGTAAGGACTTAAACACAAAGGCCTAGAAATTGCATCACCCAGTGCCTACTTTACAGATGTAAAACCGAAGGTCCAAATCGTGGACAATCCACATGAGATAATCCGGTACCAGAATGTCAATGTCCTCCAAATTGGTTAGGTCTTTGTCTTTGATGTTGAAAGCATTGCTTGAGCCTAGTGTTAATCTATTCATATGTGCATTTTGTGGGTAACATAATTTTGTGCCTACTTTGATTTGATAGCAAATGATTACAAATACTGTTGTCCATTTGTGGATGCTTAGCGGTTAAGTCCTGAGAATGATCACAAAACATATCTGGAGTCAACAGGTATAACAATACATCACATTGATCTATATGGACACTGTTGTCCACCCCCTGCCTCTTCCCTGGAGACTCTGGGGTCCTCGGCCACCGTCTTGACTAATAGAAGTGACTACATATTCACAACCAATGAACTGATTCCTATATGTGACAGGCATCCAATGAATACTGGAAGTAAGCAAGTGAGTTCAGCAAAGCATGGTCCACTGATTGGCCTCATTCACTGCCTGCCATTTGTGCTGTATTGGGTTTACTGTATTGTGCAGTCTTAAATATAAGGCCAAGTTATTTGACAAGATCACTGAATATATATTTTCTGTTTTTCGAACTACCTTGGCAGTTTAAAACAAATGGCCTTTGCAAAAAAAATATGTTTATCCATTCCCTCTCTTCCCAAACAAATTAAATAAATGTACATTCAATCTTAACATCCTTGCAATCAATATTAAGTCATGATTTTGTAAACATAATAAGAAGATGTTGGAATCTTCATAGTTCACCAGATACCTCAACTTAATACCATAACGGAGACTTAAAAATGTATGTATGAGTTTGACACTAATTTAAAATGAGAGACAGCAAAACAAAAGAAGAATAAACATATAGAAGGAAATTCCACCAATTTTATATCAGTTGAGTCCTACAGTCATTATTCTGTGGATTTACTTTAAACTGCTAATGCCAGTGATAGCCCTGAGATTCTTGGTGACACTGTTTGTAAATATCAGGGCCCTACTGCTGCCGGCATTCTGGAAAACCATCTGAAACACTGGATTGATTCCAAGCTCCCAGTTGGCAGAAGAGTCAATGCAACAAGCTGAACAGCTACTGTCAGCGTCATGAAGAGTTGCCAGCTGCCATCTTTCTTTGACTGCTGCTGATCTGAATACCAAAGCTGTCCTGCACAAGTCAGCAACATGATTATTTAACCAGTCAGGACATGAATTCCATCATCCCAATAAGACTGTATTGTACTTCTTACTTGCATATTGCTAGCTACCACTTCCTTTGTTAATTTTAGTCAAGAATTTGTTGCAAATAAGACAAAATGTGATAGAAGTTGAAGAAGGCAGTGAGCTATTACTCAAGCCTACTGCTAACCCACAAGATTGATATGAACTTACCTTTAGCAAGTTTATTGCTGTCAGCCTATGCTCCCAGACCAATTTGGTCCTCTGCAGTGAGATCCTGTGTGGTGGCGGAATTTGTGCAATGTAATGCTTTCACACGTTGGTGGAAGGGGGTTAGCAGAACAAGTCCTGTTCACAGAACAGTTGAGAAAAACATTGACAACCAGCCAAAACATTCAGAAATGTTTAAAACCAGTTAACAAATCTTTTGTAAACAGAACAGAATTTAAAAGCACTTAAGCAACTTTGAAAAATTATAAACATTTCAAAAAAGATGTATTAAAATAAAATAAATTACAAATACTTGCATCCTTAAGTGAATGGGCACTATTTCTGCATTGTCCAAATGGACACAAGTTCAATGGCAGACTTCCAAGTGAAACTGCTGAGAAATTACCTCATGTTTGTGATCCACTGCCAGACTTCAGTGGAGGCCAATGTCAGAGTGAACTATAAGGTATGATTTCTACATTCATGCAGGAATTCAAACTTGGTAGCAATTGTGATTAGTATCCCCGCCTGTCACGCGAGAGACGGGGGTTAAATTCTCCGACGGGGAGATGCTTAGTTCTGTTTCCAAATTTAACAGGAAGTACAAGAGAAATTTTACGGGCAGGCACGGTAGTGTAGCAGTCAACATGACGCTATTACAGTGCCAGCGACCCGTGTTCAATTCCCGCCGCTGTCTGTAAGGAGTTTGTACGTTCTCCCTCTGACTCCATGGGTTTCCTCCGGGTGCTCCGGTTTCCTCCCACATTCCAAAGACGTACAGGTTAGGATGTTGTGAGCAGGCTATGTTGGCACCAGAAGCGTGCCAACACTTGCGGGCTGCCCCCAGAACATTCAAAGCAAAGATGCATTTCACTGTGTGTTTCGATGTACATGTGATTAATGAAGATCTTATCTTATTTCCCCAAGAATGAAAATTATTAATATATCATGGAATGTTAAAATCACTTCTATCAAGTCCTGGAATAGCACATGGTTTTACATTAAATATTGGACTTCTAGGAAAGGATTGTTGGAACAAGTGTCTGTAATGGCAGTGTGTGCTATCTCAAGAAGTTTATTTCTACTTGCAGTGCTGAGAGTACAGAACAGATTTTGTCACAAGCAAGAAATCTGAATGCTGTGTTTCAACTTATTATTGAGACCAGTATCATACTGAATTGCACTGTAAAATCCTATCTAATAAAACAATATAGTAGCATTGAAGGCAGTTTTAAAGGAGATTCGCCTCACTAATTACTGGGTGAGACAGTGTCCTAGCAAGATAGGCTAGATAGTTTGGGTCTGTATTCTTTAAAGTGTAGAAGAATGAGGGGTGACCTTATTGAGATTATACACAGTTTTGAGGGGGAAAATAGGGTAGATCTTAAAATGTTTTCAGTAGTAGGAGAGTCTCGAATGAGGCGACATTGTCACGAGATAAGGGGAAGTCATTTAAAACAGAAGTGCATGGAAACTTCTTTTCACAGAGGGTGTTGAATCTCCTGAATTGTTTACTCAAGAAGAATGTGAAGGCTAGATCTGTAAAAGTATTTAAGGTGACGGCAGATAAATTTTTATTGAGAGCCATGGGGATCTGGCATAGGAGAGAAGTTGTGGCCAGCTTGGAATCAGCTATGATTATATTGAAAGGTGGGACAGGCTAGAGGAGCCAAGAGGCCTATTCCTGCTCCTATTTGCTTATGTGTTGTGTGCTTTCAGGAGCTTTCAAAAGCTCCAGTGAGATTAGGTGCATGCTACTCAATCTTTCCTCATAGGACAACTATCTCCTTCCTGGAATCAATCTGGAAAATCTTCCTCCATTACAGGGAACAAAATTGCATGTGGTACTCAAACCGTCATCTCAGCAAATTCCCTTACAGCTACAGGAAACCTTCTGCACACTTATGCTCTAATCCTTCATATTAAAAACCAACATACCATTTGTCTTCCTAATGACCTTCTGGGCCACCACATTAGTTTGATGTATTTTGCACCAGCACTCTGTAAGCCATGACTTACCAGTTTCTCACCATTAAAAAAAATCTGTTTTGCTATTCTATCTCCCTGAATGAATAACTTTGAACGTAGCCACAATACATTCTACTTCTTGCTCAGCCCATTCACCCTGATTTAACTGTAGCCATTTGCTACTCATCACATCTCATAATTCACTTTCATACCTTGTCAACAAACTTGCATACATTACTCTCTGTTATTTTCATCCAGCTCACTAATGTAGTTTGCAAACAGCTGAGAGCCAAGGACAGAAAGTGAACTATTTATTCCCACTCTGCTTTTTGCCCTTAGTCCCACTGTGTGGATACATTCCCTGCAACTCTGTAAGCATTGTTTTTGGTAACAAACCTTACGTGTGGCATCATGTAAAATGTCTTTTGAAAATCCAGATATACTGCATCCATTGGTGTATCCTTATCTGCCATGCAGGTCACATCCTCCAAACATTCTTCAGATTTGTCAAATATAATTTCCTTTACGCTAGATATGTTGACTCCCCATTAATCACTAATCCCAGTAACCAGAACGCTTTCTGGGATGGTGGGTCTATCATTTGCGGAAAGGTTAAGTATGAAAGGCCATTACACTGCAGGGGTTAATAGAATTAGAGGTGATTCTTCCCCACATCAGCTTTCCCTGGCTGAGGAATTTAGAATGAGAGGTCACAATCTCAAAAGAAGAGGTAGGTCATTTCTGACTAAAATGAGGAGACATTTCTTGAGGGCAATGAATCTTTGGAATTCTCCACCTGGAGAGCTGCGGATCTTCAGGCATTAATTGCATTCAAACAAGACTGACAGGCTTCTGGATATTAGAGGAATCAAGGAATATGGGAGAGGACAGCAAAATGATGTTGAGGTAGACATTATTTGCTTAGGGGATTGTCACCATTTCCTTAATAAGAGTTTGCAGTATTTCCATGACTGATAGTGTCTGTCTAGCTCATCTGCAGTTCCCTGTTTTCTATCCCCCTCCTATCTTGCATAGAATTACTGTGTTTGTAACCTTCCAATTCCCTGGACCTGGGACTGTTCCAGAATCCAGGGAATTTTGGAAACTCACTGCTAATGCACCAACCACAGGCAGCTTGTTAACATTATTTCACATTATTGACTACACTTGCTGCACAATACATCACTCTAGTGAATGTAACATCCAGACACTTTTTCACTCACAAGGAAGACTGATATAACTCACTGCCACTCCTGAGCAATCCCCAAAATCTTTCTGTATTTACAGAAATTGCCAATTTTCAGGGACATATTACTGCTTTGGGACTATGATAAAGTGCATCAGTGAATGCTTTTGCAGTTGAAATTAATATGTGACATCAATTGGATTTAGGAAAATACAATGAGTTTCTTTGAATTTGCCTTGGCTGTATCTAGTTCTGCCGTACCTATTTTGTCAGAAAAAAAAAGCAGTAATGGTTACCTTAGAAGAGCTGTTTTCAATGCTGTATCTGTGCACTCACTGAAACTCAGGGATGGACTTCAGAGTTACTGACACAAAGAACTTGATGCTTCTTACAGTCAACCTTACATTGGTTCCTATTACTTCAATAATAATTCATAATGATAAAGAAGAATTATGGTTGTGTTTGATTCCAAAATGTCAGATGGATAAAAATAAACTGTAAAAGATAAGACGTGGCAGAGACAGACAATCTTTTAATGGAGTTTCATTTTACAGAACAATAATAACAGCAGATGTGAGAAAGCAAGTTGTGGAAAGACTATACAATTTTTAATGTGACTTTTTGTGAAAGTCCAATAATAATTATTCTTTTATGTTAAGCTTTTTCTTAACTACTTATTTAGTGCCTTGGTGTTTTTGAATTTTCCTGAAATACATATTAATGGTGGTTCCTTTGTGGATTTTTTTGAGGTTTTGTTGGCATAGATTACAAGCATATAAATCCAGTGTTGTAGTGTACAGATGCCCATTATTTTCAACTGGATTACAGGAATGTGTGATGAAGGTTTGTGAGTATCTTATACTGGATTAATATGTGAGGAACTTATTGTATCTAATCAGAAAAGTGATTAATTTGAGCCTTACGCAAGGATGAACTTCAAAATAAACACAGGTCTGTCACTGATGATATTGGAAAGATTGGGCTGGACTCTGGTCTTGGCCAGCTGTCCATGACCATTGCAGGCCCAGACTTGTACTTTATTATGACACAGATGGGAGCCATTCAGTCCATCAAGTTCATGCCAGCTCTCAAAGCAAATCCATCATTCTCATTCCCTGCAGTAATTCCCTGTAACCTATTCTCTCTCATATCCTCATCAACTCGCCCTGATACTCCTACCATTCACTTGCACGAGTGATAATTTACAGTGGCCAATTAACCTTCTAACCTGCATATCTTTGGGATGTGTGAGGAAACCGAAGCACTGGAGACGTCTACACTGTGAAAGGAAAAAGGTGCAAACCTCCTCTGGGTTAGAAGCGGATGACTGATATCGATGGCCATCTGCATCCTAGATTAGGACAGTGGAGATTGGTCCACTGTATTGAAGAGGTACGACAGCCACCTGAATGCCCCAGACATCCTTTGATACAAGGCAATGCTGAGTTCTACTGGAGCAATACATCATGAGGTGCAAGTAGAGTAAGTTTTATTCCATTAGTTTTGAATCGGTGTAATCTGAATATTAAATTAAACATTTTGGTAGGAAACTGGTGAAGTAGCATTATTTATTTTTAAGAAGGCAACAAAGTGGGAAGTGTTGATGTTCAATGGGACTTGAATCTTCCTGTACTTGAATTACAGAAATTTAACATGCAGGGCAAGCAAGTAATTCACCTAAAAAATGTTACTTTAGCTCTTATTAAAAAAGGACTGGCTTAGGTGAAATCATACCAGGAGTCAGTTTTCATGGCGGCAGTTTTGGCCTCCTTACATAAGGCAGGATATGCTTAGCTCAGAGGGAGTACTGCAAAGGAGCAACATAAACACAACAAGACACTCTTGTGTCTCCAAAGGTTTACTGGAATTGGAGCAAGGGGTGAAGAAGATGAAGGAACAGTATGGAGGTGAGAATGAATGTTTAACATTCTCTCATCTACATGAGATGATGAACATCTCATGTAGGCAATACCATGTATTGCATTTCTATCAATGAATAGAGCCAATTTTGAATAAGATTCTGCCAATGTGCCACCAGTGAAAATAAGATCAGCTAATGATTAGGGTATTCTGTGGTCTTACTTGCAGTGCTAGCGTCTACCATGGAACTGCTGAAACCACTGATCATCATGGTGGTGTGAGACTGAATAGATACATCGTATATTTCCTTGGGTTTTAAAGAAATCTTGTTATGGAAGTTTATGGAAATCATAGGGGGATAGAAAGAGCCATTTTTTGACAGATGGGGAAAAATGTATGAATTCAGAAGGATGTGGAAATCCAGTTGTTGCATATATTCGAGGCAGAAATGAATAGATTTTGCATATCAACTAATTCAAGAGATAAGGCAATATCGCAGAAAGGTGGAGTACAGTTTGGAAATCAGCCCTGGTCTTCTTGAACTGTGGAAAAGCAAAATTGCTGATTCCTGCTCCAAGTCCTGAAGAAGGGTCCTGACGTGAAAACATTGACGCCTGCTTAGTTCCTCTAGCATCATAATGTTTTTCATCTAGATTCCAGCATCTGCAGTCCTTTGTTTCTCCTGCTCCCACTCTTTTGTTCTTTTAAATGGACGTTTCAGATGTGAAGTTTATTCCCTGATTGAGCAAAACAAATGAAACAAAAAGAAATCAGCTGGTTCAGAATGGGATATCAGATGGCCCATTCTATAATTAATTAGAAGCACAACCTAATTAGTGATAGGATCAATTTTGTTCCTGCCATTTTCACAACATGGCTTGTGGGGAATATTTTTAAGAGAACTAAGTTCTTCCCTAATGGTCTGGCTGTTTTTTCCAGTGAGCCTGTTCCAAGTTACAGAATAAAATCAACCTAGAGTCTTGATGCTAGTGGGTATCCTGCAACCCCAACAGCAGCAGTTCTTCTGGGCATGACAAATGGAAATAGGATCAAGCTAATCAGAGACATCCAATTCTTTGTGATTGCAGAGATACTAACATAGCGACAAGATCACACAACTGGTTGCATAGTTTAAAGTGTCAAGTCCTATCTCAAAAACACAAAATGCCAATTAATGATTGTACCTTTCAGGAGAAGGTGGTGTGACTATAGAGAAAATACTTCCAGCAGAATATACTGAACAGCTGCAAAGCTGGCAAGATGGGGAGTGTGAAAGAGGGGCTGCTTGTTTTAGTGATGCATTCCAAATGGAATAATTAACTTGGAGGCCCTGGCATATTTTTCTTGCTTATACCTCAAAATAAGTTGGAGGAGGCAGGACAGTAAGCCACAAATAATTGACAAGAGTGAGAGCAAAGCATTGAATTACTTTACTTTCATTTCTAAGGAATGCGTTTGAATCCAGAATAGATTGCTAAGATTTGTCCAATTTCTGATGGATGGTATAGATCCAAGGTGGAATCAAATTGGGCAATGTCATTCCATTTCCAGTGAGTTGAATCTACACTGAATTGGCAATAATTCAATATTAATAGGTTGGGTTTACTCAAGTCAGTAGAAGAAATGGAAAAGTTTACCAGCAATAGTTTAGAGTACTCTTCTGAGCTTCAGATTAAAGTAGACTTTTGGTCAACTAAGTGGAAGTTCAAATCACTGATGTATTACACCTGACTGACTGATGATATTACTATTGTGGGAAGATAAACTGCTGTGTTAAATCTGGCTTGAAATTGGCTGATAGGGCAGAGCCTTTTACAGCTCTGACTGAGCAATTATCTGTATTTATGTATCTAAATTGTACTAACCATTCTGGTAATTGGGAGCAATGAGAAAGCCAGCAAGTTGTGATGAAGTAAGTAAAGTGCATATTTGAAAATTGCTTGGCTGCCATTTGGTTGTTTATTGAAATAAATGGTCCAGACTGTTAAGAATAATATATTTTCTTTGTATCTACTTCTTCCCATTCCTTCACCCTAAAAGATAAACTTGTGAAGTGGCTGGCCTACCTTCAAATACCAGCACTGAATCTCAGTATTTATAATCTATGTAAGAAATTCCTGCATATGTTATTTCTTCATTGATGGAAAAGGAACGTTGCTTGGAAATCCAGCATTTACTGCTCAACCCCAATAGCTGGTAAAGAAGATAATGTTGGTAATCTACTTTTTTGAACTGTTACTTTTCATGTAAAAATGCAAACAAACTTCATTGGTTATAAAACTTTTCTGGATGTTTTAAGGTAAAAAAAGACACAACACATTCTTTTGTGTATTGAAGTGTGTTGATGAAATTGAAGTCGGAAGCTGTTCCCCTGTAAATATAAAAGCACATAACAAAGACCGAGTGAAAAATTGTTTTCCTAGTCGAAGTCTCCTTGTTAATCCTCCCTTATAAAGTACCTAAACAGTTAGGTATAATAAGTGCAACCAACCAAAACCAATGAACTTTGTGAATTTGAATATCCCCACTCCTCTCCTTGGACTAACCCTCAAAATTTCCAGTGCAGGTTATAATGTTAATAACATTGAAGTTGGAATAAATTTAATTAAAATTCACTTGTTAAAATACATTACCCTTTGTATTTTCATATAATTACAAATACAAAATTATTCTTTCCATAAGCTAAACAATGGAGCAGATCTTTCTTTGCTCCAAGATCACTGACTGCCTGCCTTGGTTCAAGCTGCTTCTTTCAGCATGGTCCTGGCTACGGTCTTATGTTGGGAGGCTGGGTCCCAGAATATCAGCATGGCTGAATGCAGCCTAGCAAGTGGCTGACTACACTTGCAGAAGGGTTTTGAGAAGTGGTGAAATCCTGCACCCTCCCTCCATCAACCACCACCCCACTTCCCTGCCAGATTCCACACAGGCTCACTGGCTATAAAAACTGGAACTGACATTGAATATTTCACTGATATTGAAAAATACATCTGAAGTATTAAAAATCAAAATATCACCCAATGTCTTAAATGATCAAAACTTTTTTTCTGAAAAATTAAAACACTAAAATCCACACATATGAATATTTATATGCATTTAATCCAACTGAGTTAAATCAAACGCAAAGACTTACTCTGTTGGGCAAAGTACACAAGGGGGTATGTGAGAAAAATCTTGTTTAACACAGAGAGTACTTAGGATCTGGAATTCAATATGTACAAAGCCTTGGGGGTCAAGGACCTTTGTCTTGCAGAGGTTGAATGCAAGGCTCATTATCTGATACACTTCAATGAACAAATCAACACTGGCTTCAAGCTCGGCCTACAAGCACGTAGAAATGCAAGAGTTGACTGCATGCTGCAGATCATTGACAGAGGCTTGGTAGAGCTTGGTTATGAATTGTAGTTACCATAGGTTCTCATTAGCTTTGAAGATTACCTCTGCTTGTGCGAAATGTTTGTTGAATTTGAGGTACTGCATTGTAGTGAGAAAGATTGGGAAGAACAATGGGGCAGTAACACAGCCTTATCTTTTTCCTGTAAGAACTGTGATTGGCTCTGTTTCAGGGACATTGGTTAGGATCATAGTTTGCACATTGTCATGAAGCAAATGCAAGGCGGACCTGAATTTCTAAGTGTAGCCGAATTTAAGCAGAGTGCCTCACCGTCTCTCTCCCAGTTGATGTCTGTAGTGAGATTCAATATCGGCGACATACACTGGTTGGTGCTGCTCACTGAGTTACTCTTCTCATGTGGTGAAGATCATGTCCACTTGGTCTCCAAATGGACGGAAACCACACAGTGATTCAGGGAGCAGCTATTCAGCTACTGGCAGGAGGTGCTTGAGAAGGACCCTTGCAATGTCATTCCATGTGGCAGATAACAGGGAGACTCCTCTGTAATTACCTGAGTTCAACCTCACTCATTTCTTGAAAATGATCACTATCACGGTACTGTACCTTTGATGTCCCCTGATATATTTCCCTCTTCCCAGATTGTGGATTTGTGATCTTCTCTGCCAAGATTTTTGACTTCAGCAGGGATACTGCCTACTCACAAGGCCTTGTTTTTAAGTAGGGATGTGAACTTTTTGATTTCTTGTTGATCAGAGATGACAGCAAGGCTGACCCAAGTAGGTTGCAGCAGCATGAAGTCAAGGGTGCTCGTGTCAGGAACAGAGTCAAGGTTGAGGAGTTCTTCAAATTGTTTCTTCTAGTGGGTATTAACTGCTTCTCAACATGGTGTGGCCTCAGGTGTTTGGCATATAGATGGCCTCAAAAGTAAGAAAGAACCTGTGCATGTCATGGTTGTCAGATGGGCATCTTGAGATCAATTCACCCACCATGTGTTACTTAGGTCACTGGATATTCCTGAATCTCTCCCTTTAGGTTTTTTGAGAGCTGTTTTGTCTCCTTTGAGCAATACAGTCCCAGTCCAGGAATGCCTTAAGTTTGTGGTTAATTACCTCTTCAACCTCCCGGAGGCAGCTGCTGAAATGTGTCCCAGGGATGCTGCCAGAGCCAAGGTTTGGGCAGATGTGCAGCTGGAATCGGATCAGGAATGTGGGCAGGTGTACAGCTCAAGAGTGAACATTTGCTATATCTTGGGAACCATCTCTCAGCAAAGGCAGACGTCAGTGGTGAAATTTACCATGGCCTTCAAGACCTGAAACCTGACATAAAACTCACAGTCTAACAAGGCATCAAACTCACAGTCTCCTGCCCCCTGTCTAAGCTTCCAAGACCTGGACTACATACAGCAAGCATTTTAAGGCACTAGAAAAGTACCCCCAATGTTATCTCTGCAAAATCTTCCAAATTCACTGATGAAGCAAGCAAAGTGATGCTGACATCCTCGCTCAGACCAATGTCCCCAGAATTGAGGCCCTGGTTATAATTTTTCATGTCGTTCACATTCTCAACAGATTCCTATTCCAAGCACACTATTCCAAACTTTCTCATGAGAAGAGTTTACCAGGCAAACAGAGGAAAAGATTCAAGATTGAGTTCAAAGTGTCTTTCAAGAAATGCAACAACCTCACTGACTCCTGGGAATCTCTAGCCCATGACCACTCCAAGATGAAAAGGAGCATTAGGGATGGAATGAGAACCTCAGAGTCATGAATCTGAAGCTCACAGCCAAAGCATCAAAAGGAAGACCCACCTCACAAACTACCCAACCATTGGCCCCATACTTGGAAGTGTCTGTAGTTTCCATATTGGCTTCATTAGCTAACCCACAGGTATGCAGTGGAAGTACCATCCTCGATCCCAAGGAATTGTTGAGGAAGGAAAAGAAACATCAAAGCTCTCAGGGATCCCACAAAGACGTCTTTTTTTTTCAAACAATGCATCGCAGACAACTTGTGAACTTCCAGTCTGCAGGAGCTGCTGAGTGTCCAGAGTGTATGGGCTGTCCTGATGTCTAGCATAATTGACAATTGTGTAAAGGGTCTTGACCTCTCTATCAAGAAGGATCAGGCTTGGTTTGATGAGAATGATTAATTTTGCCATAGAGTCATAGACTCTATGACTATTGTACTGTAACTATTGCTCATTGGGTTTCATGATGTGAAATCTGTCACCTAAATGCCAATATCTTTCAGACCTATTATATAAGTAGATCAAGTTTTCTTCTTTTGTGTAAAGGAACCCCATTCTATTCCCAAATTGTCTTCTAATCAACATAAGCCCACTAAATCTAGTTTATTTTGTTCAAAAGCACTGATACAAAGCCTGATCTTCCAAGCCTGTGCTGCCCTGGCTTTTGGGAAATTCCATCGTCTATGTAGAAATTACTGCGTTAAAATACTATAATATCATTTTAGTTACTAATTGCTGTCTGTTGAATTGGGACAGTTTAACTATATTCTTTTAGGATGTGTGAATATCTCCCACAGAAATCAAATCATGAGTATATCAGTTCATTTGTGCACTGGAGACATGAAGAAATATCTCACCTTCCCTGAAAGACGTTCAGCTGGACATGGCCTTTATTAATTATTTTGCTTTTAAATGTTTCACTTGTACATTTTACCAAATGATTAGAATTCATGATAGTCAGTACAAACGCTCCTTTCAAGCTGTTGATCTTCAAACATTTAACGTGAGGCTGAGCTGAACGTTATCACATCATTAATTAATACGCTTGTATTCTGTTATTTAATGAAATTTGCTGCCTGCTGTTTGTTTGAGTGGAGATGCTGTGAGCTGGTGGTGACATTGGTTGTTTTATAATCAAAAACCAACTGTCGAGAAAAAGGGAAATAGGTTTACACCTCCCTCTGGACTGTAGCTATCCTCATTAATATTAGTGGAACAAATTATCACTTCACAGCCCAGGAAACATCTACAGAGCAGAATATGATTGATGTAACGAGCCAAGGAAAAAGATGAAATGTATGTCCTAGAAGATGGGAAGTCATGGTGTTATTTTCAAAGACAATTTCATTTGACAAATGAGGAAATGAAGAAACTCATTTAAGTTCATTAGACATACACAGTTATATGATTGTTTTGAACAATGTCATGCATTTCTTAAGATCAGCTATTTAAAAATCACATTGGGTAGCATGGTGGTTTCATTCCCAGTTTGTATCAAGCTAAGTAAACTTGGCAGAATCAGAATTCAGGGTCTTAGATTTAACTGCAACACCTTGATGTCAAAGAGGGGAAAATGCGCCCAAGGTAGTATTTCACTCTGTTGTTGACTTTTGGTGATTGTGTCGTAGATTTGTCCAGCTGTATGCTCAAGCAAGTTCTGACTCCCATTGACTGAGCTCAAATGTGACTAATGGACCATGTGAGTGAGCTGCAAAAAAACTGTCATTACTCATCTAATTATAGCCCAGCCAACATTACTCCTTTCAGATGAAATCTGTGAGCTACGGAAATGGTCAATGGTGGTGTGGAGAGTGGAGGAGGAAGCCCCATTCTATAAGCACCTGCTTGAACTAATCTTTGAACTAATCATTTCTGTTTGCAACCGCAATTTTGCACCACACAGTTGGAGGTAAGCTCATTAGAAAATCTGTGGAAAAGAAAATGCAGAAACCTTGAAGAAACGTGTACTAGATGGATGTTGTAAGGTGTGTCAACAATCGTTTCTCTGTGGGTCTGTTGCTGCAGACATCAATAATAACTGAGGTGTTACGTTTTTCTGTTATCCAATATATGCCACTTGAGGTAAAAGCTAAAGGCTAGAGTGAACCTACAGATGTCATCCCAAATAGGTCCTGTGGTAGGATCAGAGAGATGAGGTTAGACTCAAGGTCTATGGTGGCTAGTTTAGTGAGGTAGGGATGCTGAGATGGTAATGATGGAGACTGTGTTCTCCAAGGGTAAAAATCAGAGGGCTGCTGGGCTGATGAAAGGTTAGGGGCCGAGGAGTAAAAATCAATGGTTGAAGGAGGGTTGAGCATGGGTACATGGGACAATAAACAGAGTTTGGGTGGAGCTAGGGAATCAGGGTAAGGAGATTGGTGGTTGGAATGGGTTTTGAATCGTGGCAAGGGAGGTTGTCAAATAAGTATGGAAATGAAGTCACAGTCTGGTGTTGTGAGGACATTGTTGTCCCAGGACAGTCCAACATTTTTTCACTTATGAGATAACCTGATCTATTTCTCCCATAATGCTCAGCAGGATGTGTTGAATTGAAAGTGATAAAATATGATGCATGATGTCCTACATGGAAATTGTGCAAATTGGTAAATTGGTTTAATATTGTCACATGTACTGAGGTACAGTGAAAAAAACTTGTCTTGCATACCGTTTATGCAGACCAATTCATTACAACAGTACAAGGTAAAACAATAACAGAATGCAGAATAAAGTGTTACTGTTAAAGAGAAAGTGCAGTGCAGGGAGATAATAAGGTGCAAGGTCATAACGAGGTAGATTGTGAGGTCAATACTCCATCTTATCGTACTGGGGAACTGTTCAGTAGTCTTATAACAGTGGGATAGAAGTTGTCCTTGAGCCTGGTGGTACATGGTTTCAGGCTTTGTATCTTCTGCCTGATGGGAGGGGGGAGAAGAGAGAATGTCCAGGGTGGGTGGGGTCTTTGATTAAGCTGGCTGATTTACTGAGGCAGCGAGAAGTATAAACAGAGTCCATGGAGGCAAGGCTGGTTTCCGTGATGTGTTGAGCTGTGTCCACAACTCTCTACAGTTTCTTGCGGTCAAGGACAGAGTTGTTGCCATACCAAGCCATGATGCATCCGCATAGGATGCTTTTTATGATATATGAATAAAAATTGGTGAGGGTCAAAGGGGACATGCCAAATTCCTTTAGCCTTTTGAGGAAGTGCATAGAACATAGAACACTACAGCACAATACAGGCCCTTTAGCCCACAATGTTGTGCCAACATTTTATCCTGCTCTAAGATTGATCTAACCCTTCCCTCCCACATAGCCCCCTATTTTTCTATCATTCATGTGCCTAAGAGTCTCTTAAATGTCCCTAACATATCTGCCCCCACAACCTCTGCCAGCAGGGTGATCCACACACCCACTACTCTCTGTGTAAAAAAAACTTACACCTGACATCCCCCTTATACCTTCCTCCAATCACCTTAAAATTATGGTCCCTTGTGTTAGCCATTGTCGCATTGGGAAAAAGTCTCTGACTGTCCAAGTAGATGCAGTAGTGAGCGTCCTTGGCCATGACATCTACATGGTTGGACCGAATGCCTGAATATATGTGGGATGGAAATGCCTGACTTGTGCCATGAAGTCACAAGAGATTCTGCCGATGCTAGAATCTGGAGTAACACATACAAAATGCTGGAGGAACTCAATAAGTCCGGCAGCATCTATGGAGGGAAATAAACAGTCAACGGTTCAGGTTGGTCCTATTGAAGGGTCTCAACCCGAAACGTCGACTGTTTATTTCCCTCCATAGATGCTGCCTGACTCGCTGAGAGCTCCTCCAGCATTTTGTGTGTGTAGTGCCATGAGGCACCCGGTCATATTTCTGGAGTTTGTCTGAAATAGTCACCACAACATTTTGCACAATGATTAACACATTTTCAATTACGTACTGCTAAAGTAAACAATGCCACACAACTTAATATCTAGGTCAGTGTTGGACAACAGTGACACCATAATGGATTTTTCATCAAGGGAAGTGATGTTGAGGTTGTAGATTATCTCCGCCTTGTATATAAACAACATGGCAAGGATGTATTTAAGGTTCAACTTAATTCACAACTTCATGCAAGTTAAAACATTCATAAACATAAAGGAAGAGTTGTCATTTCATTATATTGTAAATGATGTCCATTTCCATATCAAAGCATAATGGTGAAATGTCCTTAATAATATGAACTATATTTGTATGTAATATAGGAAGTTATCACTTCTGCACCTATTTATTGAATTATTGTATTTATACAGTTATACCTAAATGGTAAGTGATAGAAAAAATATCAAATACAAACAGAAAGGATAACCTTGCAGAATGTTACTGCTTATTAATATTTGATAACATTGATTGGGTAGCCTGTGCAGTATTTTGACTTTAAATTGAGAATTTGAATTACCTTTTGGAAATGGGTAGGCTCTTGCTCAACAACAATATTCTAAGCCTGGAGCCTACTATGTTGGTTTTGAGTAAGCGAGCACTTGGAGACATCGGCCTGGAAACTGGACCCATTTGCTCTTGTTTGCTCGATATAAAATAATTATAAAATTGATCTGTGCATGTTTTATTAGGATTATGTCCAATTTTGGTGGAAGTCCCGTGCATCAGGAATCTGGACTGAGCTCTTTGAATGCAATTCTCCTGAGCATTAATCTCATATTCCTGGCATCATTCACACAGGTGATAATGTTATCAACACATCTTTCTCCTTCCAACAGAAATTGGATCAAGTTATGCAACTTATGTTCTGAGTTCTTACCACCCAAGTAAAACATGTAGCTAACTACACAGAAAGTTGACAAGCAGATATTATTGTGTTGTTGTCACTGTTTAAATGTATGCACTGAGTTAGGACTTCTGACGTAAAAGTTATTACCGGATCTCATTGTGGTGAATACTCATAATGGTGTCCCAGTCCCCTGTTCTGTCCCTCATCTCCATGGCAACCTTTTTCTGCAGCAACAATAGTTGCCATGGAGATGTTTCATTAAGTTTCTGACCTTCTTCCCATTGGTTTTAGTGGCAATGATGCAACAGTGCTGCTGGGAATTGTGCAGGTTGCATTTTAGCGCATCAAAATGTGGGGAAATCATCCTAATTATTTGTTCAAGGTAATTGTCACCAATTAAATACATTTAGCAGGTACTACAACTGGGTGTTAGGACGAAACTCATTGCACAGCACATCAAAATTGGGCGAAGTTGATTTTCCAGATAATCATGAGCTGAAGGGAGATACAACATTCCTTCCATCATTATTTCATCATTATTAACTGGGTTTTCAGGAGTTACAGAATTATGTCGCTGATTATATCATGTTTCGAAAAATAACATTATAAGGTCTGTCATGTTCCCTGTGGAAGCAGGAGTCCAGCAAAGGGCAGACCCAACTAGCATTTTAATGATTCAACATTTGGAATTTTGGTGTAAAATGACAGCATTTAACTGCCCACCTGTTACAGGAGAGGTTAATCACAGCCACATTCTAGATGGAACCGGTATTCTTGGATCTGAAAAAGAAAATTTTGTGGAAGGACTCCTGCTTATGATCAGGAGAGAAAACAATAAAAAAAGGATCTTGATAATGAATTAGAGAAAGTATGGGAATGGCAAAATCTTCAAAGGCAACATACTTCAGATGGTGAAAGTCTGAAATAAAATGCAGAATACTGGAATGACTCAGCCAACCAAACAGCATCTGTAGAAAGGAAATCAAAAGATTTGTTTCAGGTCAACGACCTGTCATCAGAAACTTGGTAGATTCTTGTTAAGAAATGAGACTGAAAGTCGAAAGGGTCTACTGAATCAAAAAGAGAAAATTCTGGAAAAAAAATCTCAGCATGTCAGGTAGCTTCTGCAGCAAGAGAAGCAGTTGCAAACCTGAAACGTTGACTATTTCTCTTTCCACAGATGCTGCTTGACCTGCTGAGTTTTTTTTTAGCATTTTCTGGTTTTGTTTCAGATTTCCAGCATCTGCAGTTTTTCTTTTTGATTTTTCAGGGTCAACTGAATAATGTGCAGCAGAGATGTATACAAGGATAACTGCTGAATTTAGCAGACAGAATTTACACCACAAACACATGAGTTTTCAAAGTGCTGAGGAATCCAAAGGCCACCATATGAGTGGCAGACAAGGACATGGTGTTATGCATTACTTCAAGGTTAGGACCTCTAGCAGGTCAGAATTCACTCAGAATAGCTCAAAATGTGCTTGTGTCTTTGTCATGAGACTATATTCGGAGCTTTGTGACGTGGAGGCTGTAACGTTATGGATGAACCAAAGCTGATATCAACAAAATAAATGTGAATGTAAAGGAAGGAAACATAGTGTATTCTGAATTTCTTTGATTAGCATCAGTAAAAAGATGTGCCAAAATTCATGACAATTGTTATTCCAATCTTGTCTGGCAGTATTTACAGCAAAGCTTCTTGTCTTATTTGCATAAGTCATAAACATAAAATGAAACAAGCAAAAATGAATATGTTACCAAGGAGTGAGGAAACCAAACAACTTGCACCACAGGTCTTCTGTAAATAGCACTTTGTATTAACATTTACAGGCATCAAACCCTCCTCTATGCACATCAAGCACAGCATGTTCAAGAGAAATCAGTAGTGGAAGCTTTTCACTTTTAATTTAACAGTTTCCAAAGCCATGATAGCTATAAAAAATAGAGTTCAGGTATCAAATAATTATTTTGAAAATTGCTATTAAATTTCACAAATAGTGACTTTGTTCCCTGTTGTACCTAAATTTTTAGTCTTAAATTTAAGCTGGTAGGAATCTAGCATAAATACATGAAATCTGGGGAAAAAAAAACCCACAGGGTTGACAAAGGAGAAGGGGAGCAAGGCATCGTTAATCAGCTTCAGGGTGAATCAGTGAAGGATTCAGAGAATCAATATAAAGGAACAAGTAAACACAGTTCTAGGGTAACGATTGGTATATGTTGCTTGAGGCTAAAGTTTCTTGAAACTGAAAATCAGCATTGTGCCACAGTTATGCAGTTGTGTTTTTGCATGTTTCCAGGAAATTCCAAGCCATTATTGACTTCAACAAAGAATTCTAAGATAAGGTGTGAAGTGATGCATTTTAGGAGGTCAAATAATGCTGGAACATACACAGTAAATGGTGGTGGAATACTGAGGAACAGAGGGATTTTAGTGTGCATCCAAATGTCCCTTAAGGTAGCAGCACAAGTAAATAGGGTGGTAAAGAAGGCACACAGTATGCCAGCCTTCATTAGTTGAGGTGTAGAGTATATGTAAGACCAGGAATTTATGGCACATCTTTAGAAAACAGTGGAGAGGCCTCATCTTGGATATTCTGTGCAATTTTGGTACCACGGTATGAGATAAGATTTCTTTATTAGACACATGTACATCGAAACACACAGTGAAATACATCTTTTGCACAGAGTGTTCTGGGGGCATCCCGCAAGTGTCGCCACACTTCCAGAGCCAACATAGCATGCCCACAACTTCCTAACCTGTAAGTCTTTGGAATGTGGGAGGAAACTGGAGCACCCAGAGGAAACCAACACAGACACGGGGAGAACATACAAACTCCTTACAGACACTGGCTGAAATTGAACTCAGGTCGCCGGTGCTGTAATAGCGTTACGCTAACCATTACGCTACCATGCCTGCCCCACAAGGAAGTGATTGCTCTGGAGAAGGTGCAGAGGAGATTCACCAAGATGTTGCCTGAGATGGAGCATCTCAGTTGTGAGGAGAGGCTAGATAGGCTGGGTTTGTTTTCCTTGGAGCAGAGAAAGCTGAGGGGGACCTGATAGAGGGACAGAAAATTATGATGGACACAGTGAGTAGAAATAGTAAACTTTTCCCCATTGGTATCCATAAATGGAAGGATGGATTTATGGTAAGGACTAAGAAGTTTAGGAAGTTTTTTTTCACCCAGTGGGGGTTGGAATTAGGAATGCACTGCCTGAGAAGGTGGTGGAGGCAGGGACTCTCACAACATTTAGAAAGTATCTACTCGTCACTTGAATCGCCAAGGCACGGAAGGCTACAGACCAAATGCTGGTAAATCAGATCAATACAAATGAGTACCAGTGGTCAGGATGGGCCAAAGGGTCTTTTTTTGTACTGCCTGACTGTATAAATTCACGTATCAGAGAAAGCAAAGATATAACTAAAAACCTGGATAAGATCTGGAAAATGACAAATAATATTCAATATAGGACAGTGCAAGTACTGCATCTTGGAAGAAGTTTAAGCCACAAAATGAATGTCCGACTATGGACAGTGCAGAACTAAACTACAGTGAAATCAAAAGGGGAATTGGTCAGTTTAGCACTTAACATGTCAAGTCATATTTGACATAGCAATGAATCACTATAAATCATTTGCTTTCAAGTCAAAAACATTGTGCTAAAACTGTTAAATACCTAGGTCAGACCACGTCAAGTGCTACGGTCATGTTTTGTCATCAACATATGAAAGGAACATTTAAGCCACTGGTGATGGAGAGAATAACTTCTACTGCCAGAGGAAAGACGGTGGGAGTGAATGCTCATTGGTTTTGAAAATAACAGAACCGATAGGTAGCTTTACAAAATAATTTCATTACTAAACAGTATTGATCATGAAATACTTAAAGATAAGTTAGGATTTGGATCACATATTACCATGTCTTTGGGTGCCATATGGAAATGGGAAGTGTGAGGGAGTAGAAATGAGAAGAAATTTCTTCAAGGCCAGTTGAAGTACTCCTATAAGTTGAGACAGAAATTATTACACATCTTTTAAACAAAAGGACAATAAGTAAAGAAGAATATGTATGGGATTGTTCTGGTGGTGATTAGAAAGAGTGGAACAATGATATTGGTTCTGGCTTACTTTCACAAAGAATTGAGATAAACATGATGGGCTTAATGGTCACCTTTTGTTCTGTAAAATGATTATAGTTCCGTGAAGTTTCATATTTAAATTGGCTTTCAATTGAAATTGGTGTATCAAAATATGGCCGAAAGTGTAAAGTGACCACATGATAAATCCTTGGGCACTCGTGACCACTTGCCAAGGTCCCTTCACTATTGTTGGAGATGGTCACAGCCGTTTTTGAGCATGTGATTTACCAGCTTCAGCAGTGAGTCAGAGAAATGGAGAGAAATTTGTATTCCATCACTGGGCACACGTGGGTCTATTGCACTACTAATTCCAGAGAGCTGACAGTGGAGTACAATCAACTGCACTTGAATAATATTGAAGGGCCTTATTGATAATTTGCCATCTCCTGTCGATCAGGTGTCCTAAATCCTGCCTAGGTTTTACAGCACCCACATTGCTGCCAGCATCAAGTTCAGAAAAAGCTTTTTGAACTTCTTAATTCAGCAGTAATGTTGTACTTCAAAACGCTGTGAATTGCAAGTGATGTTAAAAAATCAGACAAGAAAAACAACAAATATGCAAGATACCAATTGCTGTGGATGGCATTTCAGCCATTCTGAAAGGGAAGTATAAGTTATCTCTACCCTCACTGATGAACATGGGGAATGTGGGTGAAAAAAAGTGGGCAGAGAGTAAGATTAGTGTAGGTGGGTCTGTGATGGTTAGCATGGACTTGGTAGGCCAAAGGGCTTGTTTCAGTGCTGAATGGCTCTATGATTCTATGCCTCTATCATTCTTTGTTAGAATAGGACAAGTCAAGGTTTTTATCCCCACTTCAATTTTAAGATGATTAGTAAGGAACTAATGCTGCTAGATTATTACTGACTTGAGGATGTAAATTATTGGAACTTAAATTATTTAGTGCTGTTTGTCTTTACTCATTTCTCGTCCATAACGATAATGACCATAGAACCATAGAACCATACAGCACAAAACAGGCCCTTCAGCCCACCATGTTGTGCTGTCCATCAAACCACCCTCACACTATCTAACCCTTTCCTCCTGCATATCCCTCTATCTCACATTCCTCCATGTACCTATCCAACAAACTCTTGAACCTGTCCAATGTATCTGCCTCCACCACTACCCCAGGCAGTGCATTCCATGCACCAACCACTCTCTGGGTGAAAAACCTCCCCCTGACATCTCCCCTGAACCTCCCACCCATAACCTTAAAGCCATGCCCTCTCGTCTTAAGCATTGGTGCCCTGGGAAGGAGGCGCTGGCTGTCAACTCTATCTATTCCTCTCAATATTTTATATACCTCTATCATGTCTCATCCTCCTCCTTTCCACTGAATAAAGCCCTAGCACCTTAAGCCTCTCCTCATATTCCATACACTCTAATCCAGGCAGCATCCTGGTAAACCTCCTCTGCACCCTCTCCAATGCCTCCACATCCTTCCTATAATGTGGCAACCAAAACTGAACACAGTACTCTAAGTGTGGTCTAACTAGAGTTTTGTAAAGCTGCATCATCACTTTACGGCTCTTAAACTCAATCCCACGATTTATGAAAGCTAACATCACATAGGCCTTCTTAACTGCTCTATCCACCTGTGAGGCAACTTTCAGTGAACTGTGAATATGAACCCCCAGATCCCTCTGCTCCTCTACACTGCCAAGTACCTTGCCATTTACCTTGTACTCTGCCTTGGAGTTTGTCCTTCCAAAGTGTACCACCTTACACTTCTCCGGATTGAATTCCATCTGCCACTTGTCAGCCCAGCTCTGCATCCTATCAATATCCCTCTGTAAGCTCCGACAGCCCTCCACACTATCCACAACACCACCGATCTTAGTGTCGTCCACAAACTTACTAACCCAGCCTTCCACCCCCTCATCTAAGTCATCTATAAATATCACAAAAAGTAGAGGTCCCAGAACCGATCCCTGCAGGACACCACTAGTCACTGCCCTCCAATCCGAGGGCACTCTTTCCACCACAACCCTCTGCTTTCTACAGGCAAGCCAATTCCTAATCCACACAGCCAAGCTTCCCTGGATCCCTTGGCCTCTGACCTTCTGAAGAAGCCTACCATGAGGAACCTTATCAAACGCCTTACTAAAATCCATATAGACCACATCCACCGCACTACCCTCATCAATCTTCCTCGTCACCTCCTCAAAGAACTCTATCAGGCTTGTGAGGCAAGATCTTCCCTTCATAAATCCATGCTGGCTGTCCCTAATCAGTCCATGATTCTCCAGGTGTTCATAGATCCTATCCCTTAGAATCCTTTCTAACAGCTTACCCACCACGGACGTAAGGCTCACCGGTCTGTAATTCCCTGGACTATCCCTACTACCTTTTTTGAACAAGGGGACAACATTTGCCACCCTCCAATCCTCCAGCACCATCCTCGTGGACAACGAGGACTCAACAATCCTTACCAGTGTTCAACAATCTCCTCCCTCACCTCTCGAAGCAGCCTGGGAAAAGTCCCTTCAGGCCCCAGAGATTTATCCGTCTTGATATTATTTAACAACTTCAACACATCCTCTCTCTTGATATCTACAACCTCGAGAACATTAACCTTACCAGCACTCCCTTCCGCGTCATCAAGACCCCACTCCTTGGTGAATACCGAAGAGAAGTATTCATTGAGAACTTCTCCCACTTCCGCCGCCTCCAGGCACATTCTCCCACCTTTGTCTTTAATCGGACTTACCTTTACCCTAGCCATCCTCCTACCCTTCACGTACGTGAAAAAGGCCTTGGGATTTTCCTTAACCTTACTGGCCAATGCCTTTTCATGTCCCCTTCTAGCTCTCCTCAGCCCTTTCTTAAGTTCCTTCCTCGCTACTCTATATTCCTCATGGGCCCTGTCTGAACCTTGCTGCTTATACCTTATGTATGCTACCTTCTTCTCCCTAACTAGTCGTTCAACCTCTCTCGTCACCCATGGCTCCTTCACCCTGCCATTCCTTCTCTGCCTCACCGGGACATATTTATCCCTAACATCCTGCATAATATCCCTGAACATCAACCACATCTCCATGGTACATTTCCCTTCAAAAAGGACATCCCACTTTACACTCCCAAGTTCTCTCCTTATAGCCTCATAGTTCACCCTTCCCCAATTAAATATCTTCTTGTCCTCTCTGCACCTGTCCCTGTCCATGACAATTTTAAAGGTAATGGAGCAATGGTCACTGTCCCCCAAATGCTCACCCACCAATAGATCCTTCACCTGTCCCGGTTCATTTCCTAAAACTAGATCTAGCATGGCATTCCCTCTAGTTGGCCTGTCGACACACTGCGTCAGGAATTCCTCCTGGACACATTTAACAAATTCCATCCCATCTAAACCTTTGGCACTAAGCAGGTTCCAGTCTATATTTGGGAAGTTGAAGTCTCCCATCATAACAACCCTGTTATTTTTGCTTCTCTCCAAATACTGCCTGCCAATCTGCTCCTCTATATCTCTACCGCTACCAGGGGGCCTATAGAATACTCCTAGTAGAGTAACTGCTCCTTTCTTGTTCCTTACTTCCACCCATACAGACTCTAGAGATGATCCTTCTACAACATCCATCCTTTCCACAGCCGTAACAGTGTCCCTGACCAGTATTGCCACTCCTCCTCCTCTTCTCCCCCCTTCCCTATCCCTCTTAAAACACCGAAAACCAGGAATATTCAATATCCACTCCTGCCCTGACGTCAGCCACGTCTCAGTAATAGCCACAATATCATAGTCCCCCATACTTATCCAAGCCATCGGTTCATCTCCCTTGTTCCTGACACTTCTTGCATTTAAGTAAACACACTTCAGTGCATCTACCTTACTACTTTTCTAGCCTGTATTCTGCTTCTCCTTCCCCAAAGCCTCTCTACCTGTTTGATCTAACTTTTCCCCATCCCCTTCTTCCTCTGACCTACTCCTCCGGTTCCCTTCCCCCTCACAAACTAGTTTAAACCCTCCCAAACCACCCTAGCAAACCTAGCCGCAAGGATATTGGCCCCCTTCTGGTTTGGGTGTAACCCGTCCTCTCGACCATTTTTGCAAATTAGCAAAGAATGCAGCTGGAGTGTTTGTCCTTAAAGAGGTACTGTTTCAATGTCACATTGAAAATTCAACCAGGTACTTCTGGTCACAAATCTCCCTTGCAACCCCAGATGACTTACTGCATGAGATGACATCATTGCCCATGCAGTGGAGTATTTCAGAGGAAATTTGACTGCAACACCCATCATTGGGCACTTCCAGTTTGACATATTCCTACTCCCACATGTACCAATGATACGATATTGATGCAGGAAAGTGGTACTGAGGTAATCAGCCTTGATGTTATTGTTATTGGTATTGGTTTATTATTGTCACTTGTACTGAGGTACAGTGAAAAACTTGTCTTGCATACCGATCGTACAGGTCAAACTTGTCTTGCATACTGATCGTGCAGGTCAAAATGATGACTAAATGGTACTAAATGATGGAACAAATAACTTACCCCTTCCTCAATTTCTTATATTCTTCTGTACTTAAAGGGAGCCCAATCTAAAAGACATACAGTTTGTAGACTAAGTAGTGAGACTTCACTGTGCTGTTTGGCAAAGAATACAGTTTGAGCGTTAATCCTTTACGTAGTATGGTTTCAGTGTTAATAAATATAATAATTCAGTGAGCAAACTAAACTTTGATCATTGAAGATGAAAATAATGCTGGAGATGATGATTAGATTACAATTATTCTTAATGTCACCTGGGAGAGTTGTACACCAGAAACTTGTTTCTCGTACTAATTGGAACTCGGCCAGAAAATTGGGATTGAGTTTCTCACTAAATACTATGAAGCCTGGAAGGGGACACAGTTTTCCCATATTCCAAGTTAAGGCTATTTGAATGACACTATTTAAACGGCGGAGCTGTAATCAATAAATACTGTTCTAATGTAGGTGTCTTTACTGTCCACTTGCTCCAGAGATGAGAAAAGGAATTTCTAGGCCATAACAATTGGTAAATTGGTTTACTGGTTTATTATTGTCAGATGTGCCAAGGTACAATGAAAAACATTGTTTTGCATGCTATTTATACAGATCATTTCATTACAACAGTGCATTCAGGTAGTACAAGGTAAAACAATAACAATGCATAACAGTGTTACAGTTACAGAGAAAATGCAATGCAGGCAGACAATAAGGTGCAAGGCTATAACAAGGTAGATTGTGAGGTCAAGAGTCCATCTTATTATGCTAGATGACTGTTCATTGGTCTTATAACAACAGGATAGAAGTTGTCCTTTAGCCTGGTGGTACGTGCTTTCAGGCTTTGTATCTTCTGCCTGACGGGATGGGGGAGAAGAGAAAATGTCCAGGGTGGGTGGGATCTTTGATTAAGCTGGCTGCTTTACCAAGGCAGCAAGAAGTGAAGACAGAGTCCATGGAGGGGAGGCTGGTTTCCATATTGTGTTGCAGTGGGTCAAGGTTGTCTGGGAGGCTGGAGTTGATACATGCCATGACCAGCCTCTCAAAGCACTTCATGATGGTTGATGTCAGAGCCACCATGTCATGCTCATTGAGGCATGTTACCTTATTTTTCTCAGGTACCTGGATGATAGTGGTCTTCTTAAAGCAAGTGGGAACCTCAGATTGAAGCAAGCAGAGGTTAAAAATGTCTGCAAATACTCCCGCCAACTTATCTGCACAGGATTTAAGGACATGGCCAGGGACACCATTCGGGCCAGATGCTTTCTGCGGGTTCACTCTCCAGAAGATTATGTCCGCAATGGTGACCACGGGTTCAGGTGCATTGGAGGCTGTCAGGGTGGGTGGTGACATACCAACCCCTCTCTGTTCAAAATGTGCATAGAATGCGTTAAGCTCATCGGGTAGAGATGTGCTGTTGTTGGTGATGCTGTCTGACTTCGTTTTGTAGTCCGTTATGGCATATAAGCCCTGTCACAACAGATGGCTGGTCTGGGACTCAATTTTCGACTGTTGTTGTCTCTTGGCATTTCTGATAGCTTGACAAAGGTCATATCTCGATTTCCTACATAGGTCAGGGTTACCTGATTTGAACGCCGCAGTCCTAGACCTCAGTAGGGAGTGGATCTCGCAGTTCAACCATACTTTTCGGTTTAGGAACACCAGGATTGACCTCCTTGGTACACAGTCCTCTACACACTTGTTGATAAAGTCTGTGATGGTGGTGACATACTCATCTTGGTTGGTTGCTGAGTCTTTGAACATGGACCAGTCTACCGACACAAAGCAGTCGCGTGGAAGCTCATCTATTTCCTCAGACCAGCAGGGGACTCATGTTTCAGATGTTGTTTGTATGCAGGGAGAAGGAACACAGCCTGGTGGTCTGATTTACGGATGTGTCATTGCATGGGAGAGAGCTGTGAGAAGGGAAGTGACAGGTGGCGATAGAAGAGCAGATCAGGGGAGTTGCAAAGGAAATGGAATGCAGAAAGGGAAGGTGAGGGGAACGTGCCTGATGGTGGAATCTTGTTGAAGGTTGCAAAAATTGCAAAAGATGATCCACTGACGTGGGTGCTGGTGAGACGGAAGGTGTAGACCAGGGGAATTCTGTCCTTAATCTGTTTGGGAGGGGGAGAGCGCGAAGATCTGGGATGTAGCTGAGATGCAGTCATGCGTTACCAACTATGGTAGAGGGGAAGCCAAGGGTAAGGGAAAAGGAAGACATTTCAGAAGCAATTGTATGGAAGGACACATCATTGGAGCCAATATGATGGAGGTGGAGAAACTGGGAGAATGAAACAGAATCACAAGAAGTCAGAGTAGGAGGAAGGAGAGTTAACATAGCTGTGGCAGTCTGTGGACTTGTAATGGATGTTTGTCACTAAGCTGTTGCATGATAAAAAGAGATGCAGAAATGGATGGGAAGAGTCTTAGATGGATCTGTTGTTACTCAGGGGAGCAGAAGAGTAGGGGATTTACGAGGGCTGTATTGACCCAAGGTTGTGAGGGCAAGTCTGGATCTACAAGTGAATGGAAGAAAACAGGTGGTGTCTGAGGTATTAGGGTGATAAGGAGGTGTTTCTGATGGCCTTGGGGGAAAGTGAGTTCATGGTATTTGGGATGAAGAGATAGCTATTGAGGGATGGGTTCTTATGATCATCAAAAGGGTATGAATAGCAGTCGGGATCTGGAATGAAGGAGAGAATGGGGAGTAAGGAATTTGTGGTCAGGAAGAGGTTAATGGTGGTCATGTTTGGAAGTCAGGGAAGGGGACAGTAATCAGTGGAGCCTCTCCTTGTGGAAAAAACTTCAAGACTTTGATCTCCTGAGGCATTCTGAAAATGAGCACCTTGGACCATTTTATTCCTTCTGGCCTACCAGGTTGAAACATATCAAAAAGTGGGGAAAAGAACAACAAATTTCAGAAATTAAGCCAAATCCTAATCATGAGTACTTGTGTGCTTTAGGAATGAAACGTCTTCACACAAGAATGTGGATGATTACTTGTGAACAAAGTCTTAATTAAATTAAATACCCAAAGCATTGTTTGATCAAAGCCCAACCACTTTATTCAGGCAGCTACTCTGAGTTATAAGGAAACACCGTGTGGTTAACATGATTTCTTAGTTTAATAAGCATTCAAACCTACAGAATTAAGAGGCAGGAAAATTTCCTGTTCGTGTTTTCAAACATGTTTAACCTCTCAGTCATTATCTCTGTTCCAAATAGTTCTGATGCATGAAGAAATTCCAAGACCATAGACCAGTCAATGAATAAAATCTGAAGCATTTCTCTCCAATCTCTTAAGAAGATGAAACATCCAGGAGCCCATTTTCCATTTGTTTACATTGCCTCCTTATTATAAGACATGGAGGATACATTCTCGATTATCAAAATGTGGGCATGGCTGGGCTGAGAGGTTAAAAGAGTTTGAAAACACAAACAGGGAATCAACCTTTCAACCCCCAGCCATTACCTCTTTGGGCATATGACTGCCATTTTCCTTCCTCCCCCACATTTATACCATCTGCAACAATGACCAACATTGCCTAACAGCCTTAATAGCACTTAACTTCCACATGCACCACATTCTCACTAGCCACTCCGATTAACTGTTCAGTCCAGTCCACAAGTGAAAATAGTTGAGAACAATCATCTTAATACCCATTCTTATAAGAAACACTTCCAAGGAGGACTGCAAGCATGGACATCAATTTACTGCTGAGAGTTTGTTCCCGATTCTTAGTCCAATATATCATAGGCTGAATAAAGAATCACAAGCACTGAGCATGCTGAATTTGAATTGCACTTGTTGGAGTCTGTTTGCATTTTGAGCCATTGAGTATCAAGAACAATTCAAGATCCTTTTTGAACTAGTAACAATGTAGTTATTGTAGTATCCACAAAAATAAAATCTAAGAAACTGGAACAAACCAATTTTATATAAATAATTCAACAGCTCCTTTGTATTAAATCTTCTTCAGCACCTCAATTTAATCATCCCTTAATTTTCTACCTGCATAGACAAACTCTTCCCATGATTTGGATGGCACAGTGGCACAGCACTTGTGCTGCTGCTGCACAGCTCTGGTGACCCAGGTTCAATCTTGATACTTGGTGGCAAATGTGTGAGAAATATGCACATTCATCCAGTGACTGTATGGGTTTCCTCCTACATTCTAAAGGGAGCTGGCTGGTTAATTCAATGCTGTAAATTGCACCTTGTGTAGTTGGGTGGCAGGAGAATCGGGTTGGGGGGGAGCTTGATGGGCATGTGAGAGAAAATAAGTTACGGGGAAGTAAGCGGGAGGATGGGACTGAAAGGAATGATCCGAGAGCCAACATTGATTTATTGGCTGAATGGCCTCCTATGTCAAAAGGAAATATACACACACTATCTATTTAACAATTTAAGCCATGGTAGCACTCTATTAAATGTTATCATGCCCTTCAAGTCTTTGAAATGCAGATAGGACCACATTTTAGCATCAAATCCGAAAGTTAGTACCTCTGAAAATATTGTCCCATTTTAGGTAATCCCCATCCCACTTCCCCACAAACCACCCCCCCACCATGCTTCTTCTTCTCTTCTTCCCTTTTTTTCTCTCTCTTTTTCTCTCTCTTTTTTCTCTCTCTTCTTACCTTTTATTCATCCCCCAGGGGATTTGCTCTCCCCTCCTCCCCCGCACCTGCTTATCACTATCTCTTACCTGCATCTACCTATCACCACCCTGTGCCCATCCCACCTCCCACCTATCACTTCTCTGTTTTTCCCTCCTATATATTGGGCTTCCCCTTTTCCTATCTTCAGTCCTGAAGAAGGGTCCTGACCCGAAACGTTGACCGCCTGCTTTTCTCCACGGATGCTGCCTGGCCTGCTGAGTTCCTCCAGCATCATCGTGTTTTTCATCTAGATTCCAGCATCTGTAGTCCTTTGTTTCCCTAGCCAGATTTTAGTGTTTGGCATTTCTTGGGTGGGATTTGAATCTAACTCAGAAGGCAGTGGATGTACGCCTGACACTGATGAAGGACTGTTGTCAAAATGTTCATAATGCTGAATTTACCTCTTATCATGAGGAATGTTAATTAGTGTCGTTATGCTTTCTTAAATTGTGGGGAAAAGAAATCAAGCTGATGAAGGATATTGGACCTGAAACATCAACTCTGTTTCTCTTTCCACAGAACCTGCCTGAACTGCTGAGCATTTCCAGCATTTTCTGTTTTTATTTCAGATTTCCAGTATCTGGTGTTCTTTGATCTTCAGTCAGCAGCATATCCATTTTAACTTGTGGAGGGTTTGGTTGACCTGGAGAAAGCATTTTGATCTGTACAGTACAAAAATGTAGCACAATGTTAATAATATGGGTGAACATGTCCATGAATTGCAAACATCATCCAAGAAGAGAATCAATAGAATATTGAAGTATAATGGCTAAAGTCCATTTTTTGTGTTGCAATGATCCCTGCATGCAAAAAAAAGCATAATACAAGATTGTGAAAGATAACATTTGATTGTGCGCAATTCTGTTCGCCATACCACAGGAAGGATGTGATTAAGCGAGAGACTGTGCAGAAAAGATTGACAGGGATGTTGCCAGAACTGGCGGTCTTGAGTTATAAGGAAAGATTGGATATGGAAGGGCTGTTTTCCCTGAAGCATAGACGACTGAGGGGTAACTTGATAGAGGTTTATAAAATCATGAGGGGCATAAAGAAGATGGATTGCCACAGTCTTTTTCCCAGGGTAGGAGAGTCTAAAACGAGAGGGCACAGGTTTAAGGTGAGGGGGGGGAAGATTTAAAGGGGAACTTCGAGGCAAGTTTTTCACATAGAGGATGGTGAGCATATAAAACAAGCTCCCAGAGGAAGTGGTGGAGGAAGGTACAATTAAAAGACATTTGGACAGGTACACGGATAGGAAAGGTTTAAAAGGATATGGGCCAAACACAGGCAAATGGGACAAGCTCAGGAAAACAGGTTGGTCAGCATGGACCAGTTGGGCTGAAGGTCCTGTTTCTGTGCTGTATAATTCTATTAAATATGAACCATTTATATTTTGAGAAGTTATGTGCTCTGTTGTACAATCCCAATATTTTCTATTTAATATTACATGTACTCATTTCAAAATATTTATGGTTGTCTACTTTGTGGGACAGTATAGAGAGGTAGCAAGAGCTAATTTCAAATGTGTCCAGAAATTCTTACATCTCTTTTGGCTGGTGTTCAAATTATTATAATGGAGCACACTAATTTGGACTGGAATTTATAACTTTCATCGGTACCATATGGTGACATAGTAAAATTTTGGCAACACAATTTAATCTGCATTTCCCCTGTTCCTTCTAATATATTGTGCATTGAAATTTGCTGATTCTTCATCATTGTCCTTAGAGTTCAACATCAGTAAAGCCTGTTGCAGGAGGTTGTGATGGAGTCATTTTTACCAAGTCTGTCTGCAAGTGCTTTGGAAGTGTTCAGTAAGTTGACTGAACTTAAGTCCAATTTGCATTTCAGCCCCAGGAAACAAAATAGCTGAGCCAATCTATAAGGCCAGTAATTTGTGGCATTCTGCAATGTATTTATGTTGTTACTCAAAACAGTTCTCGCAATGTGCTTTCGCTCTAATCTCATCCACATAGTTGGTCAGATTTTACAACACTGGGGGGCAGATTGGGGGCATAGTGGACAGTGAGGAAGGCTAAGATAAGATTTAAAATGTCTTTATAAGTCACATGTACATCGAAACACACAGTGAAATGCATCTTTGCATAGAGTGTTCTGGGGGCAGCCCTCAAGCGTTGCCACGCTTCCAGTGCCAACATAGCATGCCCACAACTTCCAAACCCATATGTCTTTGGAATGTGGGAGGAAATCCATGCAGACACAGGGAGAATGTACAAAATCCTTAAAGACAGTGGCTGGAATTGAACCCGGGTTGCTGGCGCTGTAATAACGTTACGCTAACCACTACTCTACCATGCCTGCCTACTACACTACCATGGCTACCAAAGCTTGCAGTGTGATCTTGACCAGCTAGGAAAATGGGCTGAAAAATGGTTGATGGAATTTAATGCAGACAAGTGTGAGGTGTTGCACTTTGGGAGGACAAACCAAGGTAAGACTTGCACAGTGAATGGTGGGGCACTGAGGTAGAACAAAGGGACCTGGGAACACAGATCCACAGTTCCTTGAAAGTGGCGTCACAGGTAGATAGGGTCATTATGAGACCTTTTGCACTTTGGCCTTCATAAATCAGGGGATTGAGTACAGGAGTTGGGATGTTATGTTGAAGTTGTACAAGATATTGGTGAGGCCGAATTTGGAGTAATGTGGTCACCTACCTGCAGGAAAGATATCAATAGCTTGAAAGAGTGCAGAGAAAATTTACAAGGATGTTGCTGGGACTTGAGGACCTGAGTTATAGGGAAAGGTTGAACAGGTTAGGACTTTATTCCTTGGAACTCAGGAGAATGAGAGGAAATCTTATAGAAGTATACAAAATTATGAGGGGTATAGATAGGGTGAGTGCATGCAGGCTTTTTCCCCTAAGGTTAGGTGAGACTAGAACTGGAGGACACAGGTTTAGGGTGAAAGGTGAAATATATAAGGGGAATCTGAGGGGAAACTAAATCACTCAGAGGGTGGTGCGAGTGCAGAACGAGCTGTCAGCAGAAGTGGTGGATGTGGGTCCAATTGTAACATTTAAGAGAAGTTTGGATAGGTACATGCATGGGAGGGGTTTGGAGGGATATTGTCCGGGTGCAGATAGATGGGACTAGGCAGAAGATCAGGTCGGCATGGACTGGTTGGGCTGAAGGGACTGTTTCTGTGCTATTGTACTCTGTGACTCTGTGACTCTGTAACACCGGCAGGAATACTGAAACAGTTACTTGTTTACATATTGCAGGTTTTCCTAAGTCATCAGGCTGCAAACTTTGCTAGGTGGATATTTTTTCAACACAGGGCAGCAGATAAAAAGACACCTGACTGAAATCTATGAATGCTTGAATGGTCAGTTTGTGGTTATAATCACTGGTTACATGCATTCATGTTGGCCTTCCATGAAGAGCGGAAACAGGCAGGTTGTTAAAACCAGAACTTGACTTCATCAGGTTTTCTGACAGGTTAGTTAGGTTAAAGTTACCCTTCTTCTTTCTCATCATGGATTATTGATACCTAAACGTCTGTAAATTATGAATAAGAGTTTAAGCATTCCTCAGCTATTTCAGTCGGCTTTCCACTCTCACTCTCACACTGCTGTCTGAACAATGGTGGAAAGTGAAGCAGAGCTTAAGATGTGGAATCAGTCAGATATCCTAAAATTGCTCTGAAAGTTGCATTTCAGGAAGTACTTATGCAAGTGTCATTGCTTATATAAAGTGATGAGCTTGAACAATGATTTTTGAAAGGATGAAGAAGACTGGCCAAGCACAAGGACCTTATAATTAGGTTAGAAAATGAAGGGGGCAGAGATATTATACAGGTACGGTATAGATAACTGAGAGAATGAAGTGGATCTCATGGAAGAAATTAGTTTGGAGTTGACAAGAAGCGGTGAGAAAAGAACCGTAAATGGAATGCTGTTGGATAGAATATGTGTGCAACTTGGAGAAAAGGGACACACTGAGAAAGTAACAGACTTAAACAATAATAAACAATCCCAATCATAAAGGTGAAGATACCCATTGCTTTTTCACAGAATCATAGTCAACAACAGAGAAGGAGCATATTCGGCTTGTGCTGGTTCTTTGAGTGTGCATGGTTTATTCAAAATACCATTCCTCGTGGTTGTGCTGGTCAAAATATCTTGTAAATAGATTCATAGAATTGGCTTCCTCAAGAAAATCTCTGTTAGACCACATCTTAACTTTCTTTTATCATCTTAATGTTTCAGGATATATTCTCCTCATAAACAAAGGCCCTCATTCTTGGAGCAACAACCCGTTCACAGAAACTCAGTTTGGGTTCCACCAAAGTCACTCAACATCTGACCTCATTACAGCCTTGGTCCAAACATGGACAAAATAACTGAACTCCAGAGGTGAAGTGAGAGTAACTGCCCTTGACATCAAGGCAGCATTTGATTGAGTATGGCATTAAGGAGTCCTGGCTAAACTGGTCAATGAAAATCAGGGGGTCAAACCCTCTGCTGGTTGGAATCATACTTAGCACAAAGGAAGATGGTTGTGGTGGTTAGAGGTCAATCATCTCAGCCACAGAACATCTCTGCAAGAGTTCCTCAGGGTGGTGTCCTAGGCCCAACTATCTTCAGCTGCTTCATGAATGATCTTCCTTCAATTATAAGGTCAGAAGTAGGGATGTTCACTGATGATTGCACAATGTTCAGCACCATTTGCTACTCCTCAGATAATAAAGCAGTCCACATCCAAATGCAGAAAAACCAGGACAATATCCAAGCCTGGGCTGATGAGCCTGTGAACTGGGCTGATGAGCACGTCCCGTGAACGAATATTTAAAAAATGAGCTATTGAGTCAGATTGGGTGAAACTGAAGTCACTGGAATCAAATTTTGAATACTAAGTTGAATACACATTCAGAACTGTAAAGCACATTTTGGTTACCAACTGGGAATGAATTTCAAGTCAAGCTAATGCATTTAGTAAGCTACCTTATCAACAGGAATTATTGGAGATACCTATCAGGTCAGGTAGCACCCGTGGTCAATGGCCTGAAAAGATAACTCTGTTTCTCTCACCACAGACCTGCTGAGTATCTCCAGCATGCTCTGCTTTTATTTCAGATTTCCAGTATCTGCAGTTTTTTGCTTTTTAAGAATCTGATCAACCTTCACATTTATTTCATTAAAATCAGTTCAATTTTTCACACACAATTTGCAATTAAAATTTACATCCTGGCTTTGTTTAAATAATGCTTCATCTTTCTAAATGAAAGTTTATATTATCCTGAATGATGTTTTCCAATAACTTTTCCATTATGAATTTTAGACTACTCACCTTTATTGAACCAGAATAAAATTTAGCGATTCTCCAGTCCTCTGACACTCTTCCAGTATCCAAAAATAACTGGAAGACTGTGAAAGTCTCTGCCATTCTTGGTTTCACTTCTTTCAAGTGACTTTGGCTACATTCCACCTGTCCCAATTGGCCTACTAACTTCTGCTAATGAAAATCTTTGCAATACATCTTCACTATTTATTACAATGCAAGTTAGTGTTGGAATTGTTATTGGATAGGTTCAATATGGAGAGAAACAGCTGGAGGACAACCTGACAAAGCTTACTTGGTCAGTTTCCTGCATGATGCATTGGGTCTATGATCCTTGAACTTAAGGGACAAAGAAGAGGACAATGTCACTGTAAATGTCTGGTGTGGGAGAGATGGTTAAAAATTTGTCGCTCACATGAACATGGCCAGTAAATTCAAGGGACAAAGATATCAGTGGCACTAGAGAAAGGATGATTGGTGAAGAGCCACAGTTGGCACAGAATTAAGAGCTTGAAAGAGCTTGTAGGGATGCAGAACAAAGCATTGTATTGCATGGAAATGAAAGGATTTGAAGGGGGCAGGGCAAGGAGTGTTAGTCATGTAAGGTAAAGAAATGGTCAAGGCATGCAGTAAAAGTGATTAAGCTCCCAGAAGTGGATGTGAAGGAGAAAATGCTTGAAGTATAAGTAAAGAGACTTTAATCTATTCTTTTTGAACTTGTCGACAACCCTCCATTAAAGGTGTTTGTCTTTCCACTTGGTTTCTTCTCCATCGTAATTTAATCAGGTAAGACCACACCACCTAGCTTCATGCTTTCCTGTCCAGTGATTCATCCTAGCGGCCTCCATACCATTATCTCTGGTCTCCCTGAAGGATCACTAATCATCCATGCCTATGTTACCTCTAGATTTGACTATAGCACTACACTTCTGGACGGATTCTCTCATGCTGCCCTCATTCAAAACTCTGCTGCATCCTATTATGCACCAAACTCCCATTCACCCATCAATCTTGTGCTCATTAACCTATAATGATTCCCAGTTAAGCAAGCCTTGAATTGAAAATTGTCATTCTTGCTTTCAAGTCCCACCATGGTGTTGCCTTCCCCAGTCTCTATTATCTTTACATTTGTTACCAGATGTGTTACCATATATCTGAACATCCTCAGATCTAGCCTTTTGTGTATCCTAATTTTAATCGCTCCACCATTGACAGCTTTATCTTCAGGTGCTGAAGTTCTGATATGTCCTCTCTACCTCTATCTTTTCCCCTTTACAATCATTTTTAAACTGTTTGGTTATCTTCTTTAATGTCTCTCTGTATGGCTCAATGTAATTTATTTTTAATCTGTGCCTATGTGCAGTTTCTTATACTAAATGTGCTATATTAAAGCAAATTGTTGTTGCAGAAAATGTTTTCGTAAAGTGTTAGTACAATCCTGCCAAGGTCTGAACATCCATATTGTGAATTTGCCTGGTTCTGCCACCTTAGAATGCAAACCAGTATACGTAAAAAGGCGTGAGAAATAATGTAAAGTATTAATTTACAACTGATATTGAAAGCTTGGTCCAACAGAGGAGGTCTCATTTCATTGCATGAAGTGCACAATATTGTCTAGAAGTGGTCTTGGAGGATCTGAAATTGTGTCCACATTTAGCTGACTCCATCATTCAAAGAACTTTTGAAAATCACATTTATCATTCTGAGCATCCAAAGTCATTCAGAATAACTCAAGTCATTAAACATATCACTTGGGAGAAAATCTATAACATTCAGAATGAGTTAGTACAAGTTTCAGGATCTAAGTACTGCACTTCCCAAGAGGTCTCAAGATTAACTATTCCAGTTTCACTGCCATGAAGTGTGGAAGCTGTAGCATTGAAATTGGCAACTCATTCTGACCTGTATTTTGACATGTGTATCAGTAATTATCTTGGAAAGATGGTACCTTATTGAAAAGTTTAATGGCAGTTTTTCTCATGCACAAATCTATCCTGCAAGCTTCAATTTTTGTGCCTGTTGCTGGATTAGCTGGTATGCAGATCATGTTGTTGGAACCAAAAGCAGTTGATTCATATAGACACTTGACAGATAGGTCAAAAAGATAATTTGTTTTCCATATAGAATTTGTTATTCTGCAGGCACACTACCTGTTACATAAGCTATGCACTATTTAATGTGATAACGCACATTCCTTGAGGTTAAAGAAGCACACTTGGTTTTAGCCCTGCTACATTCAGTGAGAAATCAGGTGTTGCTTCAGAGAGGTTTAGCTGATCAGTACAGAACTGAAGGCAGAAAGCATAAGGTAAAATGGTGAATAACAATCATCAGATTGAAAGAAGTTACAGCTTGTGTTTACTGTTACAGAGGTTGATGGTCTGTTACTTTGGGAGCCTTGGGCTGATATCTTCTCTTCTTGCACTGCAGTGGGATTGATGTCAAGCTGGATTTTCTTCTTTGGTACACAATTTTGACAAGATGTTGGGCATAGGTGGAGTGGTATGGTGGTGGGTACTTGCACCCATCCTTCCTCTCCTTTCTTCAAGCTATTTCTGTGGATTCATTAGATGTGAATGGTGAGATTCTAGTCAGTTTCCTATTTCAATTAGGCAACTACAAATGCCAGCCAGGAAACTTGGGCATCCCGATGAGAGACAAAAATAGACATAATACCCTCAAGACTAGAGCAAATTCTCCAATGCAAGGGCATCGTTAAACCCTTTTTAAGATGCATCCTTGCACTCATCCGAATTGCTAATTCTTTACCTTTGAGGAGAAGTAAAAACATTCACAAAAGGAAACTGAATGTGAGGCTTAGTTACCAATGATGGAGCAGAGGCAGGCAAGGTACAAAAGTTCAAAGAAATAGCACACACAGAAGGTAAGAGAAGGCTTGCAAGGCTGAAGGAGGTTGGAATGTTAAAGGTTGTTGACATATAAATTTTGTTTTGCGAGCCAGGGAGCCACGAAGATGGGGACACTAGCTAAAGGAACTTGGGTGGTTGGAGCATCAACAATAAATGATTTTGAATGAACTGTAATTTTATGAAGAATAGAGAATTGAAGGGTGGTCAGAAAAACAACAGAATAATCAAGTTTACGTGTGGCTTTAGGCGTCAGTGAATGTTTTAATGACAGGTGGGAATTATATAGAGTGACAGTGGATGATGCTCCAGAGTGAGAATGAGACAATTTTTGCTGTGGAGAAGTGAAGGTTTGGAGGCTGGTTGTTCATGGGCAACATGGATGCTGTAAATTCAGCTTGGCAGTGACTAATATTATAATTTGTTTGGATATTAAATCAGAAAATGATGGAAATGCTAAACAAGCTCATTGGCATTTATGAAAGATTCTTCATCAGAGATACTTGATGAATTTCCAACTGCAACACTAATTTGCTGCTTTCCTTGTGATACTAATGGATCTGTAGTATACTTTCAGCATTTTCTGTTTTCATTTCTGATTGCCAGCCTTTGGAATTTTCCTTTTTATCTCAACACATCAAATCAGTTGTGCAAAATACAGCTGGTTTCATATGCAAATTATCCTAATTAGCTTCCAGACTTTTCTCTCCAATTACCAGATTGTGGGCCAGATTGTGTTAATCATTGCCCACACCTCATGTTTGCCCCTCTCCTCATCTGATCCCTGGACCTGAACTAACCTTTTGCAATGCCACCAGACCCAATGGGGCCAGAGACCCACCTGCCATGGCTGTCTCACAGTGATCCATCTGCAACCACAGACTAGGCCTCAGGTAGCAGGGGGCCTCAGGTCCCCACCCAGCTCACCTTGGTAACCACTGTCAATGATTTCTCCAAAAGTTTCTGAACGTCCCTGGTGATCAGGCACATTTAAGAACAGTTGAAATAGATTTATGTTGGGGAACATTTAAAAAAGAATTTATTTTAAATATATTCAATGGAAATTAATTAAGGCATTAATATTAATTAAAAGAAAAAGAAAAACAAATCTGGTGTAAAGCTATGTGCCCAGATATAGAGTAAAGCCTGCTCCTCAGCTAATCTCTACCCTGGACCCAATCCTAAAATCAGAAATACACCGACCCAGAACTGTCAACTGAAGTGGAGTTAAATCTAGCCGTTACCTTTACATACATGTAAGGGATGTCAATTAATTATGCAGATTAGATATTTTAATAGTGCAATTTCTTGTGGTAGGCAGACTACTAGAAATTCCTGTGAACATTTTAGCATTAATACTATTAACCATGGCTCTAACATTAAGTATACATCCTGAAATGACCTGTTTTGGAAATATTTTAAACTCCTGTCACCTTATGAATGGGGAGAAAAGAGCAAGTGTTATCATTCAGGAGAATTGGGACTGATTTACTGCTACACAAAATCATTGGCCATCTTGCCATTGGACCATGCTATTTCTTGCAGCATGACCCAGAATGCAGTATTCCACTGCAAGCCCAATTCCCAGCTTGTTGATGTGGCTGAGTGCAGAATAATGGCTGACTTACCAAAACAAATTACCGTGAGACACCTTTGACAGCTGATAACTCCCTGGTTGTTATTGAATGCATAGGAATATCTTTGACTTTCAAAATCATTCTTAACAAAATGTTGAAAAGAATAATTATTTTTAAAAAGTTAACAGACTAAAGTAAAACACTTAATCTAATATTGCTAAGTCAAATGGAAAGCTCCAGTCACTCCTCTCTGAGCAGCTGAATTCTCACATTCCTTTTAATAGGAGAGTTGAGGCTCAGCAGACGGATCCCAATTGGGAAGTCTATGGAAGTTACATACATTGCATTATTTGTAGTTAAAGATAATTTGGGAAGCAGAAAAATAGAATTAGAGGATGGGAGATTTTGTGGTTTAGGTTAGAAGTTGAAGATTGTGTGACTATCACAGGACAGTGTAATTACAGCAGGACATTTACCTAAGATGCAAGGACAGAAGCAGGAATAGAAATTTAAACAATTAGTATTGGTTTATTATTGTCACTTGTACCAAGGTAAAGTGAAAAACTTGTCTTGCGTACTGTTCGTCCAGATCAATTCATTACACAGTCCATTGAGGTAGTACAGGGTAAAAACAATAACAGAATATAGAGTAAAGTGTCACAGCTACAGGGAAGTGCATTGCAGGTAGACAATAAAGTGCAAGGTCAAACAAGTCCATCTCATTGTATAAGGGAACCGTTCAATAGTCTTACCACTGTAGGACAGAAGCTGTCATTGAGCCTGGTGGTATGTGCCCTCAGGCTCCTGTATCTTCTGCCTGATGGGAGAGGGGAGGAGAGAGAATGACCCAGGTGGGTGGGGACTTTGATTATGCTGGCTGCTTCACCAAGGCAGCAAGAGATATAGACAGAATCCATGGACGGGTGGCTGGTTTCTGTGATGTGCTGGGCTGTGTCCACAACTCTCTGCAGTTTCTTGCGGTCCCTGGCAGAGCAGTTGCCATACCAAGCCGTGATGCATCCAGATAGGATGCTTTCTGTAGTGCATCGATAAAAATTGGTGAGTGTCAAAGGGGACATGCCAAATTTCTTTAGCCTCCTGAGGAAGTACAGGCACTGGTGAGCTTTCTTGGCTATGGCGTCTATGTGCTTGGACCAGGACAGGCTATTAGTGGTGTTCACTCCAAGGAAATTGAAGATCTCAACCCTCTCAACCTCAGCACCGTTGATGTAGACAGGTGCATGTACACCGACCCCTTTACTGAAGTTAATAACCAGCTTTTTTGTTGTCATGACACCACGTCACTAAGATCTCTATCCCCTTCCTGTATTCTGACTCATCATTATTTGAGATACGGTCTGCTACGGTGATATCATCTGCAAACTTTCAGATTGAGTTAGAGCAGAATATGGCCATGTAGTCATGAGAATATAGGGAGCAGAGTAGAGGGCTGAGGATGCAGCCTTGTGGGGCACCAGTGTTGAGAATAATTGTGCTGGAGGTATTGCTAAAGTCAAGGATCCAGTAGCAGAGGGAGGTGTTGAGTCCCAGGTCTCGGAATTTGGTGATGAGTTTGCTTGGAATTATAGTATTGAAGGCGGAGCTGTAGTCAATAAATGATTATCTAATGTAGGTGTCTTGAGTGTAGAACCAAGGAGATGGTGTCCACTGTAGACCTGTTATGGCAGTAGACGAATTGCAATGGGTCGAGGTTGTCTGGGAGACTGGAGTTAATGCGTGCCATGACCAGCCTCTCGAAGTACTTCATGATGGTGGATGTCACAGCCACTGGTCAGTAATCATGAAGGCATGTTACCTTGTTTTTCTTCAGTACTGGCATGATCGTGGTCTTCTTAAACAGGTGGGAACCTCAGATTGAAGCAGGGAAAGGTTAAGTATGTCTGCAAATACCCCTGCCAGCTGATCAGCACAAGATCTGAGCACATAGCCAGGGACACTATCCGGGCCAGATGCTTTCCTTGGGTTCACTCTCCGGAAGACTGATCTTACATCCTCGATGGTGACCACGGGTTCAGTTGCATCAGAGGCTGTCAGGGTGGGCGGTGACAATCCACTTCCCTTCTATTCAAAACGTGCATGGAATGCGTTAAGCTCATCAGTAAGGGTTGCGCTGTTGTTAACTATTCTGCCCGACTTTGTTTTGTAGCCCGTCATAGCATGTAAGCCCTGCCACAACTGCTGTTGAGGATATTTTTCACTCATAGAATTGTTGAGATCTAGGACACGCTGTGTGAAAGAATGATGAAGTCAGATTCTTTAGCTAGATAAAAAAAGTCTATAAAAAGAAGAGATGTGTGGGGCAAGTTTTTTTTTACACAGAGAATGATGGATGCCTGGAACAGGCTACTGGTTGGAGTGGTGGAAGCAGATACGATAGTGGCGTTTAGGAGACTGTTAGACACATGAAGATGCAGGGAATGGAGAGATGTGGATCATCTACAGGCAGAAGAGAATTAGTTTAATTTGGCATCATGTTTTGCACATTGTGGGGCGAAGGGCCTGTCCCTGTGCTACATGTTCTACGTCCTTAAACGTGTTGCTGGAGAGGATAATTTGCAGTGTTAAAAGGTAACAGCTAAACTGAGCTAAACTGGACAATTCTTTCAAAGAGCCAGCATAGTCATGATAGGATGAAGGATAACTTCTTCTCTTCTGCAGGAAACTAATTCCACAACTGAATTGCCAGCCACGCTGACCAGTGCCAGTCAGTATCCCAAGCAAGGATGGTGCAGGCATTTAGGAACTGAAATACAAAACCAAGGTTCTAATTAAGATTTAGCGTGGCAGCTCTAATATAAAGAGCACTTCAAGCAACCCTTTACCACTTATAATGATAGTGACATGAATCCTTTCTGTTATCATAAAGAAGAGCCAAGTCAACACAGGCCAAAGAACCCACCAAACAACACAATGATTTCCATTTTAATTGATACACCAATTTTCAAAATGTGCCATCTTTACAGAAAATCTTATACAAAAAGATTTTAATTAGTTGAATTTCTATCACAAGGGACAATAATGTTACCAAATCTATCTCAACTTGAATTTCAAAATTTTCCCACCCCTTACTCCATCTCCATTCATCAACGGAGCTTCAACAATAAGCCAAGCAAATAGTTAGCAATGAAAGGATTATGATAAGAATCGGCTTGGCTCAGGTTTTGCTCTTGGATGAGGTTCAAACACTGTTCATGACTTGAATGCCGGATCTAGGTGATTAAAGCTCAGTACTGAGACAGTATGCCATCATCAGATGTATTCATGTTATACAGGCCACGAGGCTATACTTAGAATGGAGCTTTGCATTAGATGCATTTTTTTGCTCACACTGACATCAAATGTAATCCATATTAATGGGTACCAAGGGAATACAGTATTTTTGGATAATTTCCACATTCAGACCATGACCAAAATCTAACACATTATCTCCAGTTTAGGTGGGTGGATGGTGTTTGGCCAAAATGGATACTATATTTGTCTAGATGGCAACAGCAAGTCATCATATGGTGGATATGTACTTGGGATTTAAAGATGTGAAAATCAATACATAAATACAATTGTTTCCCTAGATTAAAAAAACAGATGTAATGATATCAAAGTCTGGGATGGTTTTTAATGAACCAAATTAGATTACCAGTTTTCAAATAGTTATAAATGAAGCTCACTTTCAGTAAAGTCAGTGGCATTACATGGAGCCTCATTGCTATTGTAATAGTCATCAAGATCCTAGTACTCAATCCCCTAGATGGTTGGATTTTTTTTTCAGTTGTCATGGAATGCATTTCATGCCATAATACAATGACCTAGATAATCATAAGAAGCTGATCAGTAGGCAGGGGTGAGCTGGAAACATGGTAAAGTAATTAACTTAAGGGCCAAAGATAAATGCATTATTAAAGACTTCAATTAGATAATATTTAGCAGTGCTCTTAAAATAAGCATCAGTGCACTAGCTACTTTCCACAGTTCAAAGAGAAAGAAAATTACCCACTCCAGTAATCTGCTTTGGAAAAAAAAACATCGGATTAAATAGGATTGGCATTATACTAATGTGTCCATGCATTTTACGGCTAGTTTAAGGAACTATGTAGCCCCTTTAAAATTTAACTCCATCTCATGGAGTTGCAGATCCAAAACAAAACAAAGATTAATAAAGATTCATTATTTTGCAACTTCAATACTTTTAAGGCATTTTAATACAAGTCTTGATGAAATCAAAAATAAATCCTCAAGATATGTACATACTTGTTGTTTGGTAGCAAATGTAAAAGTAGGGATTCTTGTTAATGTCAATTATGTTTTCAATGTACAAAACAGAATAGGAATAACATTCTCAGTAGAATCATGTTAGAAATCAATAAAGCACCTGAACATCCTCACTTTTCCTTCCAATTGAGGATACTTTTATGAGCCAGATAATTCAAATTCTTTATGTATGCTAAGACTCTGATAATATTTATTTTGGATCCTATCAAGCCAGGGATGTGGGCTTTAAACGAAAAGTTTGTAGAAATGTGTTCTCAAAACTATTTAAAGAATGATCGAGCAGCAACAATGTAAAGTACTATGATCTGTGCTGGGGGAATTGAAAAGAGTCATATTGATTGCAAGAACTCAACCTGACAGAATTCTCCATCAATCAGCCTGCCTATTCTCCAGAACCTAATGCAATATATGTAGGTGAAAGAATCTGCTTCAGTGTAGTTTCCAACAATATTATTCACATATTAAAAGCTGCAAAAGTGACTTTGGTGAAGGCTTTTTCACCCATTCTCAAAAACAAGCCTTTCCTTATTTTAGTGAATTCCACTTAAAGAAATATTTTCTGGCATTGAAAGGATGGGCATATGCATATTGTTGCTGTTTTGTCAAGTTAACTGCAAGTAAGAACCCCAAGTTTCTTACCCTTACCCTAAATCTATGCCTTCCAGTGTTAGATACTTTGATCTTCGATAGGGGAAAAGTTTCCTTCTCTCTCCCCTATCTATGCTCCTCATAAACTTGTACACCTCAATCAGGTCCCTCTCCAGCTTCCCCCACTCCAAGGAAAACAAACCCAGCCTATTCAGTCTCTTCTCATAATTGAAATGTTCCATCATAGGGAACATCCTGGAGAATCTCACCTGCACCCTCTCTGGTGCAATCAGATTCAAATTCAGATTCAGATTAGTTTATTGTCATATACACCAGGGTCCAATGAAATTCCTTGCTTGTGTGAAACTAACAGAGTAAATAGAATGCATGGTAATAATAAGTACAAAAATCAATACAGCAAAAAGTGCAAAATAACAGAATGGTGCAAAGATAGTAGTGCAATCACTTTCTTTTTATGGTGTGATGTCCAGAATGGTAAATGGTTGTGACTTAACCAACGTCATGGTCTCAAGATGTTTGCAATAAAATAAATGAACTACATTTGCCTTTTGTCACACAGACAAATGTGGCCACTATTTTGGTCATAGGACGCTACAAATAACAATGAAATAAATGCCTTATTCATAATAAAGAAATGTAATAATGAAACATAATAACAAATAATCTTCATAATAATGAAGCAAATGGGAAGAAAGTAAACCACATCAGCTGAATTCAGTCTTCTTTATGGGTCATTAACATTAACCTAAAGTTATGAAAACAGACGTGATTTAAAATCATCCCCAGACGACACCACTGCAGCACTTCAGGCTCAAATGTATGCTCAAGTGATAAAAGTGGGCCTTGAACACGTGTCATTAATTTTAATATTTAAACTTATTTAAAGAGTGATATTTAAAGAGTTCTTGTGCCATGCACCATACTTCAGTTAAAAGGCTGGAACCTCTGCCCACACTCCATTTCCATCGTGCATTCAAATTTACACATGAAAATATGACCTTCCTCTGCTTTTATGATATTTTTCATCATCCTTCAGCTTCCATTTGATGATTTCTTGCAACAGCATAGATAGAAAGCTGGAAATAGTTTCCTGATTCTTATAAGATCCCACTGATGGCCTCGTGATCTGTGGCCCCTATTTTCTTCAGGTGAAACAGTGGCAAATGTCATTTTCCATGCAAGAAAACAAACTACTGGAGGAACTCACTGGGTCGAGTGGCATTTGTGGGGGAAAAGGAATTGTCAATATTTTGGGTCAAGATCCTGCATCAGTCCTGCCTGATGCAGGGTCTTGACCCAAAACATTGACAATTCCTTCCCCACCCCCCTCCCCCACAGATGCTGGTTGACCTGCTGAGTTCCTCCAGCAGTTTGATTTTTGCTCCAGATTTTAGCATATGCAGTCTCTTATGTCTCTTAATTTTCCATGCATATAGGCTAATCTGATGTCAACAGGAGGTAACCATGACAATTAGCCTCAACAGGTCCAGATACAGGAAATAAAACCAAGTATCGTTTCTAATGCTAAATGCCACCGAAAAATTATTTAAACTGTTGGTACATGGATATTGGGTGGACTTTACAGGGAAGAGTTTGATAGCAATGATGATGTTCATCTTCATAAAAAAATATCCAATTTGAAGAAGTACAATAAGGGAGCCATGGCTCCATACCCCATTTAGAGTCAGCAACGTCAAGAATGGAGAAGGGAAAAAAAAGGGGAAAATAATGACCAGATTGCTACTTTGGCAATTGGTATATTACTATGTGTGCATTTGGAAACTCCAGTATAAATTCTGTACCCTAAGGGCTCGGGTGACATCTAATCACTTCAACATGACAAGGATTTTGTGTTGAAATGTTTGCTTGTCTGGTATCCAGCAAACGGAACAGGACAGATGTAGTAAGAATGTCAGTGTGTAATCCTGTAAAATAAAATAGAAGACAACAGCTGCTCACAGTTGAACCAGACTGCATTATCATTACCAAGACTCCTTGTTGACCACTGGTTCATGCTCCAGCTTGTGTTATAAACCCTTAACTGGCAGCTGATTTCCCATCTGGTGCTCAGCAGTGTCCTTTAGTTTATGGTGGCATTATGTGTAAGTAAACCAGAGATTAATGGCTGATTTGAACTGCCTCTGCTCAGCAGGACTTGAGCAGCACTAGAGTCAAAATGGAGATGTTGAATTTAACATCCTATTACCATTCTTCCATTGAGTGCCTGAGACACGGACCTAACTCAGGTAGCCTCATGAATTCATGCAAATCAAGATCCCACAGTTGGCATAGGATCCCAATGGAATTATCCTGACTGCAGTGAGGGGTTTGTCCTGGAATAATTACAGTCATGGCCTTTCAAGGCAAGACCAAACATTGCTTTTATGAGGAAAGCAGGAGCAGGAGTGTTCCTCTAAATTCCACAAGAACACAACAAATGTAGGGCTGTAGGGAGTGTTGAGGAACAATGGCACTTTGGTGTAGATAAGACCAAAGTAGATAAGATAGTGATGAAGGCATACTAGATGCTTGTCTTTGTTAGACAAGGCATAGAATATAAGAGTAGAGAGATTATGGTACAATTTTATTAGTTGGTTAAGTCACAACAGGACCATTTACCATTCCGGTCACCATACTACAGGAAGAAATTTATTGCACTACTATCTTTGCACCATTCCGTTACTTTGCATTCTTTGCTGTATTGATTTTTGTACTTATTATTACCATGTTTACTATTTACTCTATGAGCTTCATGCAAGCAAGGAATTTCTTTGGACCCTGGTGTATATGACAATAAACTAATCTGAATCTGATTGCACCAGAGAGGGTGCAGGCGAGACTCTCCAGGATGTTACCTACGATGGAACATTTCAATTATGAGAAGAGACTGAATAGGCTGGGTTTGTAAGGGAAGCTAGAGAGGGACCAGATTGAGGTGTACAATGAGGAGTATAGGTAGGAAAAATAGTAGGAAACCTTTCCCCATAGTGAGGTATCTAAAACTAGAAGGCATAGATTTAAGGTAAGAAACTCGGAGGGGTCTGAGGAAGAACATTTTCACCCAGCAGATGGTTAGAATTTGGACTGCACTGCCCGAGTGGGATTTAGAAGCAGATACTCTCACAACACTTCAGAAGTATCTTAATGAGCTATTGAATTGCCAAGACATTGAAGACTATAAGCCAAATGTTGGTAAATGGGAATAATATTTGATCATCATATAGTCAGCATGGACATGGTGAGAAAAAGGGCCTTTTTCTGTGCTGTTTGACTCATGACTCTGCAACCATGTGAGTCACTACCATAACAGGCCCTACTTCCATCCACTTCTCAACCTTACCAAGATCTGAAATTTGAACTGAACCTCATTATTCTGCACAGAATGATGTTTTCAGCATTTTTAGAAACTTTAAATGATTCAAAATAATCATGCTTTATTAGCAATGGACAGATGCTGCAATCTGGTCTATGGGACAGCCAGTTATTCGGTTATAGCAAAATATGAACTCAAAGCATGATGACTTAACTTAAAATGGATTATCAGAAATTAACCAGGCTAACATAGGACCAAAATGTACACTGGTATCTTATTTTCAGGAAAGCTAACTAGAAATTATGAAGTTGCAAGATCAACAATAAAAGTGCAATTTTAAAAAATAGATATCGTTATCTGTTTATTTCTCTTCTTGTTATTACAGTTTTGAATACATTTTCATTATGAATAAAGAATTCAATCACAACATTCCACGCTCTGTCTCAGATTTTATTTCCTGAATGTATCAAAGTTTTTTCTCCTGCCACAAGGAAAGCAGAAGTTGAAAAGACCATTTGGTTTTATGCTGTCATTTTTCAGATGTTTGCCAGTTATAACTTGAGCTATACACACTGACTTTGTACCATTATCATAGAAGTACTTTCCAAGACCTATTCCATCCCAATTAGCTTGGAAGTGGGAAGAGATAAGAACTCAAAGTATACATTGATAACAATGTTCCACAATGCCCAGAATGCAGAAACTTTCATTGTAAGTGGCAATATCTGTGAACATTGTGTTATTTTAATCAGTAATGCTGCAATTCAAACATGAAAGGATTTAGTTCCTTTGTGTAATGTTCTGCATCTCCAGCCATCCAATGAGACTGCATAGGGATTTTCTACATGTTCTGATCTGAGGATAATTTTTGTGAATTCATGATCATGGTTGGGCATCTTGCCTCCTGGGACGCAAATCCAAAAATCAAGCACTATTACGGAATGGTAGCAGAATAATCTGCAATGATGTTAGTAAAGTAATTGTCAGAAAATAACTTCTCCTTTGTACAATGTTGCTATGAAATCCTCACTCTCATAAGACTCAGTGAGGAAGCTTTTATTGGACTCCCTCCTACTGTGATTATGTAGTTACATCACTTGCGTAGAGATGGCTTGTGAAATGATGACTGAAACATCCCAGAATGGAGTTTGACATTTAATGAGACATGAAGGCAATACTTCAAGAAGAGTGGAAAGGCACAGTCAGGAAGTTAGGCGTTAAGAAGCTACCCTTCAACCCATCATGACTATGCTGGCTTTTTGAAACAGTTTGAAAAGTCCAATTTAATGTCACACCTAGCTTACACCTCATAATTCTGAAAATTATCCTCTGCAGCCATATATCCAATAGCTATTTTGAGTTACAATGGAACCTGATTTCATCACTTTTTAATTAGGACATTCCAGGTCTCAACAACACTCGGAGTGAAAAAAATTCTCCTCATTTCTTCTCCAGTTTTGTTCCCAATTACTTTAAATCTATGGTTAACAAGCAACTTACCAAGGGAAATGGCTCTCTCTGCTTGCTGTGCAAAGCCCTTCATCATTTTGAATGCATTCATAAACCTCCTTGGCTCAAAGGAGAACAATCTCAATTTCTTTAGTCCCTCCACATAAATGAATCCCTCATCCCTGGTATAATCTAGGCAATCCTCCAAAAATGCAGTGTCTAGGATTTTATAAAACACACCAGCTGAGACTTAAGCAAAGAATTATAATGATTTAGCACATCTACCTTCATTTTGTATTCAGTGTCCATCTTTACAAAACCAAATTTCCCATTGGTTTTGTTAACCATCCAAACTGCTTACTGCCTTCAAAGGTTTCTGAGTATACAGCCCAATATTCCTCTGTTCTTGTAGCACCATCAAAACTGTATATTTAAATGATATAGCCTGTGATCATTGGTTTTCCCTCCGTACATCACTTCACAATGAATTATATTAGATTGCATCTTCCCTGTACTTGACCATTTCACCAGTTTGTTTATGTCTTCCTGAAGTCTCTCTCCCTTATCCCTGCATCTTTTTTTCAACTTCTCCCTGCACTCTTTGTATTCTTCTGATTTTAGGTCATATTCTGTATGTTATTTGTCATAAATAATGGCTTCCTGATTGTATTTTCTTCCTGCTTAGAGTAGAAATTGTTCTTGTTATGTTTGCATTATGAGTAGAAAATGAAAGCAAAAGTGACCAAATTTCCAGTCACATCCTGTGCCCAAAAGATGCCTTAAATATGTATGAGGGTTATGTTCACTCAGGGCATTAGTCACAGAATTGCATTAAACATCTCCTGATGAACAACAAATGCAGACTGGCTGGCTTAGTTCACATCATAAGAATGAGGTAAATAAAAAAAGATCTTGGAGTTGGAATCCTATGGAATCCTTAACATCAGAAGATTACTGTGGAAACTGTGTGTCCTTTTTACTGGGAGCAATCATTCAGTTTGTGACTTTGCAATTTAGGAATCACCTCCCATGCTGATAAAGCAGCTTAGTGAATAGTAAGCTTGAGGTGGATAAACATAGATTCTGGTGTCTTAAGTAAAACTCATACCTGGACTATTTGGATTATAGTTCCGCAGCTATAATTGATTTGTGAAAACCTGGGAATCATATAAGTCTGCAGACCACAAAGTGATTGTGGATGAAAGTACTTAACCATTCAATCACAATCAGGGGTTTAAATCTGAATAAAATGATTTGTTGAAGTGGATTAGGATAAGTAACTGAAAAATTCACATTAGATATTTATTTATAGTGATACTCATTTTTATGTGATTAATTCCCATTCCTGTCTACTGCTAAAAGGCCTTGGTTCCTGGCTTAATACAGTATCATAGGTGGCAAAAGTCATCTGGAACCTCATCAAAGTTGTTATCATCCATGTATGAATCATGGTAGTGAACAGTGTCAAGCAATTCAATCATGTTAAGCTATATTTTTGTAATTTCCAAACACAAAAGTAGGATTTTTTTTACAGCCAGAGGCATGGAGATTTATCTGTATTTACTAGGATTTTTCTGAATATTAAAAACTAAATCTGCATTTAACTCAATTGATATGGTATATGCCTCTGAGGCAGAATTTGTAGTGAGAATTGTGCATGTGATCTAAACTCACATTCATTGTAATAACAAGTTGATGCTACCTGTAGATAGAAGATGCAGTGATTCACATCAAATGATAAAGTAACATCATTGTTTGCCCTTTCAAGTGAATATAAAGATCCTTGAGCTTCTGATCAACTTTCTTACCTTACAATGAACAATATCGTACTTGAATATAATTTATGTTGTTGGGATCTTACTCTGCCTGCCATTTTTCTCTTCATAACAATATCTGCAATTCTGAAATAGTTTGAGATATTTTAAAGACCCCTGATAATTCCCTATACTTAAATTCATTTTTCCAGGAAAAGTGCTCTTAGGAAATTCTCTGGACTAATTGAACATCAAAAATAACTGCAGATGCTAGAAATCTGAAATTAAAACAGAACATGCAGGAAACAACCAGCAGGTCAGGCAGAATCCATGGGAAGAGAAACGGAGTAAATGTTTCAGGTTGATGGTCCTTTATCAGAACAGTTCCAACATTTTCTGTTTTATTTTGAATTCTCCGCTTTGAATTAGCTAAATAATTAAGCATTATAAATTGGGGAATATAGCAGCTCAGTTTTAGGGTGAGCTACTATATACTTTTTCACCTTGACTTGCTGTACATCTGCGTCTCCCATCCCTTCACTCACCATTGTGGCAGAGCATTTAGTTACCTCAAACCTGTTTTCTGTTCTTTCTACTGCCTCCACCTCCCTTCACATTTAAAAATCTCTTCTTCAAGTAAACTTTCAATGATTTCTAATTCAACTACCATAGTTTAGTAAGTAACAGCCTCTTTCCATCCTTTTTATTTGTGTATGAAGATTCCCTCACTTTCAATGATATTCCACATTGAAATATGTATATGTCTGTATCTGCTTTGTAATCCTGAAGTTTGGGCAATGGGAAAGTAGAAATGGAATGATTCCCAAAAAAGGAAGAAGTAGTGGGATGAGACAGAGATGGTCTGGGAAGGAGGGATGGCTATCTGGAAAAAGAAAGGCTCAATGTTGTATTCTGAGGCTTGTGTCACAGACACTATATGTATGAAATGCTCACCATTCCACTCATAATAAACTAAATCTTAACACTCAAAAAATGGGTTGGTTGTATCCAGATTTGATTTTAAAAGGCAAAATATTTATAACAGGATCAAAATTTATTTTGAACCTGTTGATTTCTGATTTTTACTGAGGTAGGATGCAAGGAAGACAATCAGTCTGCCTGGGCAATACAAGTTGAGTACCCAAGTACTTTAATAAGGCCACTAGCCTTCTTTTAACAGTCATTACATTTAAAAGATAAATTTACCACCCTCAAGTTTCCATCCAGGTCACACACTATCTTAATTTGTCACTGCATTTATATCGAGAACACCTTAACAAACATCAGTGCAGCAGTGCATTTACCATAAGGGCTGGAACTGTTCAAAAAGCAAACCAACACTAACATTGCCTCAAAAGGAAAAAAAAGCATTAAAGCGTTAAATAGTGGTACTCCACCTGTCTTTTTACATGGCTAGAAAATTCATATGAAGTGTAGGCTCTATGAATTAATTTTAATTCATGACTCTACAGAATGACAGCTGAAGTCACTGGCACCATTTTCTTGGTGGCAGCAACATCAGTTAACCTGTCATTAGATTAAATCAGGATCCATTGGCTTCAGCAGTGTTACCAGTGTATTGACATAACTGTCGCCAAATTCAGAGACAGTACGCAACTGTGAGTATTATATTCACTGGAATGAGTGTAAAACAATTAAAATCCCCAGGGAAGATCTGGAATTAAGTTCTTCTCATCCCCCATCCATGGAGCAGTGCATATTTGGAATGAAGCAACAATTCCTACCTTAAAAAAATTAGTTCTTCAAATATCTGAGATCAAGATTGAATACATATGAATAAATTGAATAAATATTATTGAATCCTGAGTGGAACATAAACTAGAATTATGAAAATGCCAAGCTGAATTAGGAACACATCCCAAATGAATAATGCCAGGTCAATATTCTGGATTACTACATGATTTACCACCTTTTGTTGATGATAATGTGGTAGGGTTTTGGGGGGGTGGGGATTGGTAAAAATTACAGAATCTTTCTTCAGACAAAGATGGAAGAATACATCATGAGGAAAATGGAAATGGCATAGGAATTAAATAAATATTTTGTGTTTCTCTTAAAGGAAGAAAGCATTGAAGAAATTCCCAGAAATTCTGGAGAACCAAAGGTTCTGTGTAAACTATGAAGCAAAAGAAATAAATTATTTTAAAAAAAACACACTTCTAAGAAAAGTTATTGAGCCTGAAAATGAATAAATCCCAAGCATCTGATCAACTACTTCTCAGAATTTTGGAAGATGCTGCATTGTCATCCTCCAAAAATTAATTTGTTATATTCCAAAAATCTGTAGATTCTTGAATAGTTCTTGAAGATTGGAAGAGAACAAAGGTCATAGAATCACAGAGCAGGAAACAAACCTTTCAGCCTAACTCCTTTCCAAGCATGAAGCACCCGTTAACACTAATCTTACAGTAATCCTATTTTGTTCTCCCCATATTCCCATCAACTGCCCCAGACTCTTCCATTTTTCAAAATACTTTAGGCAATTTGCAATGACCAACTAACCTTTCCATCCATATGTCCTTGAAGCTTGAACACCCACATCATCACAAGGTGAAAAGCAAACAACACCAGAGGGCACAGTCCCAAAATAAGGGGGAGGTCACTTTGGCCTGAAATGAGGAGATATTTCTTCACTGAATTTTTGGAAGTGTCTATCCTGGTGGGCTGTGGAAGTTCAATTACTGATTCCATTCAACAGTGAGAAAGAAAGATTCCTACATGTTAGAGGAATCAAGGGATTTGCAGATAATGCAGGAAAATTGCTTTTGAGATAGAAGATTAGCTATAATTTTGTTGAATGGCAGAAGAAGCTCAAGGGGCAGAATGTTTTACTTTTGTTTCTATTTCTTATGTTCTTATTTCTTGTATTCAAGAAGTACGCAGTTGGGTGCAGATTGTGTTACAGCTGCCAGGACTTGTCTGTGAAAGGAATATTCTTGATTTAGTATTTGTTCTTGCATTTGTTGTACACGAGGATCACTATAAGTCACAGTTTCACAAGAAGCAGAATTTAATTATGGTTTCTATACCTAGCATCATTACTATAATTAAAATGCAACATTACTTAACATTAGTTAGTTACTCAGCTGGTGGCACTCATCTGAGCTAGATTGTGGGTTCAAGGTTCATTCCATTAAATGTCAGCATATTGTTGTAAGAGTTATTAACCTTTTGATAAGGTCATAAACTCAATCTCTATCTCAGCAGACATTAATGACCCTATGGAGAAGAGAAGAAATTCTCTTCCTGTCTCAACTAACAATATTTCCTTAACCCAAATCAGAATAAGATTAATTGATCTTTCATTTTACTGCTATTTTGGGGAATTGTATTGAAATCAGCTGTGTGGAAACCTACATAACAACATCTGCATTTTGGTGATCTGTTGCATATAAATTACTATGTTATACACATGAAAGAGGTTCCCAAAATTGAAGTAAATCTGAAGATTGAGAGACATTAAAAAAACAGAGGGTGAACAACATGCTGACAAAGGTAGAGAAAACAAAGTTTGAGAGTGATTTACAAAGAAATATAAAAACAGATTGTAAGCCTTTCTACACGTGTGGTTGGGAAACATGGCTCCCTAAATGCTAATGCAAAACAAACTTTGGGAGAAAGGAAATGTCTGTGATTTTAAACAATGTTTTTTTTTCTGTCTTCATGGTACAAAACACAAATAACATCAGAAATATTGGGAATTTGCTGAGTGTGAGGCAATTAAATATGCTGTCATTAGTAAAGGAAAAGTACTATCAAAATTAACAGGACTCCCATCTTCAAATCTTGATTGCCAAAATCTTGGAGTTCTGCAGAGATGTCAGTAGATATCTTAGTAGTAATCTTCCACAATCTCCTTGATTCTGTGAACATTCCTAGTAAATTGAAAAATACTGAATGTAACAATACTTTTCAAGGAAGGAGGGAGGAAGGAATTAAGGAACACCATTTATTTTGTCATGATTTTGTAGTGGGAAGAATGCTAGAATCAGTAAATTCAGTGGTTCCAGAAGTTAAAAAATCATAATTTTATTAGGCAGAATAAACGGAAGTTAAATTGTATCTTATCAATTCAATAAATCATCTTAGATTTTAACTTTCAGGTTAGATATGGGGATCCAGTGGATGGACTTCCTAAAGTTATTTAATAAGGTTGTTACCCATTTTAAGAACTTTTGCAACTGAAGTGATAAGTGGATAACTTTTTAGGGAATATAGATTAGCTTTTCAGCCACAGTGGTTACACACTGTGTTAGTAACCTAATTTGATCAAAGTAGATCTTCCCAAGTTTGCTGATGGCACAAAGTTGAATGGGAAGATCTACTTCTGTAAGAATTTGATTATCCTCCTGATAAAATGCACAAAGTCGCACAACATTAACATTGAGTTACTACAAAGAAGTTGGAAAGGAAAAATGGGATGTTAGCTTTTATTGGATTGGTTGTTTTTAGAATACGATAGCTTTGCTGTGGCTGTAAAAGGGTATATACATAAAGTACAGTGGCAACTTTAGTTCTCATACCCAAGTAAACAGAAGGAATTTCCATATAAGCAATGCTAGTAAGGTTCAAAAGCTCAACTCCTGGAATGACTGGTGTTGTCTTATGAGGAAAGATTGAGTTGCATGGTCCTATACTCTCTACAGTTTGGATAACTGAGGGATGAAATAACTAAAACATACAATCCACATATGGTTTGACTATGTAAATGCTGCTTCCTCAAACTGGAGAATTTGGAACTAGGAAGCATTGTCCCAGGTTAAGTTGGGGGCCCTTAAGGTCAAAGGTGGATATTTGTTCACTCAGAGGGTTTGAAGCTTCAGGCTATCCGTCTCAGAGAGCTGTGGATACCTGGTCGATATTCAAGTCTGAAATTGATTTTTGGATTTTAGAGGAATCAAGGCATACAGACAAGAAAGGGAAGTTAAAACCAAGGTCCAGACTAGGTCTTAAGGAATGAGGATGAGGCACTATTTGCCCTACTCCTGCTTCTATTCTTTATGTTCTTACATAATAAAACACTCTATTAATGACATTCCTTCAAATTGGCAGTTTGATAGTATTGGTATTGGTTTATTATTGTCACTTGTACCAACGTACAGTGAAAAACTTGTCTTGCATACTGCTCATACAGATCAATTCATTACACAGTGTATTGAGGTAGTACAGGGTAAAAGCAATAACAGAATACAGAATAAAGTGTCACAGCTACAAGGAAGTGCATTGCAGGTTGAAAATAAGGTGCAAAGTCATAACAAGGTAGATTGTGAGGTTAAGAGTCCATCTCATCATATACAGTAAGGAAACCATTCAATAGTCTTATCACCGTAGGACAGAAGCTGTCCTTGAGCCCGGTGGTATGTGCTCTCAGGCTCCTGTATCTTCTTCCTGATGGAAGAGGGGAGAAGAGAGAATGACCTAGGTGGGTGGGGACTTTGATTATGCTGGCTGCTTCACCAAGGCAGCGAAAGGTATAGACAGAGTCTGTGGAGGGGAGACTGGTTTCCGTGATGTGCTGGGCTGTGTCCACAACTCTCTGCAGTTTCTTGCGGTCCTGGGCAGAGCAGTTATCATACCAAGTCGTGATGTATCCAGATAGGATGCTTTCTGTGGTGCATCGATAAAAATTGGTGGGTGTCAAAGGGGACATGCCAAATTTCTTTAGCCTCCTGAGGAATTAGAGGCACTGGTGAGCTTTCTTGGTCATGGTGTCTACGTGGTTGGACCAGGACAGGCTATTGGTGGTGTTCACTCCAAGGAAATTGAAGCTCTCAACTCTCTCAACCTCAGCACCATTGATGTAGACAGGTGCATGTACACCACCCCCTTTCCTGAAGTCAATGACCAGCTCTTTTGTTTTGTTGATATTGAGGGAAAGGTTGTTGTCATGACACCATTCCACTAATCTCTCTATCTCCTTCCTGTACTCCGACTTATTGCTGTTTGAGATACGGCCTCCAACGGTGGTATCATCTGCAAACTTGTAGATGGAGTTAGAGCAGAATCTGGCCATGCAGTCATGAGTGTATAGGGAGTAGAGTAGAGGGGTAAGGATGCAGCCTTGTGGGGCACCAGTGTTGACAATAATCGTGCTGGAGGTGTTGCTGCCTATCCTCACTGATTGCGGTCTGTTGGTCAGAAAGTCAAGGATCCAGTTGCAGAGGGAGGTGTTGAGTCCCAGGTCTCAGAGTTTGGTGATGAGTTTGCTTGAAATTATAGTATTGAAGGCGGAGCTGTAGTCAATAAACAATAGTCTAACGTAGGTGTCTTTACTGTCCAGCTGCTCTAGAGATGAGCGTAGGGCCAGGGAGATGGCATCCACTGTAGTCCTGTTTCAGAGGTAGGCGAATTGCAGTGGGTCGATGTTTTCCGAGAGGCTGGAGTTAATGCGTGACATGACCAGCCTCTCGAAGCACTTCATGATGGTGGATGTCAGAGCCACCAGTCTGGTCATTTAGGCACATTACCTTGTTTTTCTTAGGTACCGGGATGATAGTGGTCTTCTTAAAGCAGATGGGAACCTCAGATTGAAGCAGGGAGAGGATAAATATGTCTGTAAATACCCCCACCAGCTGATCAGCACAATATCTAGGGACATGGCCAGGGACACCATCTGGTCCAGATGCTTTCCTTGGGTTCACTCTCTGGAAGACTGATCTTACGTCTTCGATGGTGACCAGTTTCACTGGAGGCTGTCAGGGTGAGTGGTGACAAACCACTCCCCTTCTGTTCAAAACGTGCATAGAATGTGTTAAACTCATCAGGAACAGATGTGCTATTGTTGACTATACTGATAATTATTATTCTTAAAGTCACAACATACCACAACTGCTGTGAACTTAAATTACCATTTATTCCCATGAGATAATCTTCAACAATTCAGGTCATGCAAAGTTTATTTGCGATTAATAGCATAAATTTGTGAATAAAAATACATAACAAATTTCACCACGAACAAGAATCAGAGAATACCTTGCAAAGTTTACTGAACCCTCACCTGACAGCAGGTAAAAACTCTGACAACAACCAGAGCATTTTAGCATTAACCATGTGATTCCAATAGCATGTGTGTGAAGATGTATGACATTTTATTGCATTGCACACTTATAGAAGCAGTTCAGTCTTTGTCTTGTGCTTTGGTTCTTCAGCAGGAAGCTTAGAATATCTAAGTCCTTATAAGTTTTGTTCTTATACTTTACTAAAAGTTATTCTACATTCTACTTGAATTCTTGCATCACTGTCTGCAGGATCATGCTTTATGTAAATTAACTGCATGCTTCCAATATTTCAACAGTGAAAATACTCAAATGTACATCATTGTCAGATTATCCTCAGTTCACGTATGTTCCAATTATGCTCCTTAAATTTCAATTGTAATATATTCTGGTCAATTTAATCAATACTGGGCAAATTCCCACTTCACTTATTTCAAAATCATCTAATTAAAATTATTTAAGTATGCATTTAACTTTGCCTATTACTGGGTATATTTAATTTTGTAAATTTGTACTTTTTGGCACGCATTTTGCATTACATTTTGCATTACATTTGACTCTAACCCTTGCAGGATGTCCGAGTAAGTAATATATGCACTCAAGTAAGTGTGGCATCTGCACACAATGTAAACAATGGGCTAAAATGCAGTTACTGTATCTTATATCAGTGGTTTGGAAGGAAACTGCTGATGGTGTCTGCTTCATGGATCATCATGCTCCTGACTTTCATGCCTACACAATGTATTATAGAAGTGAGAAATGCACTGGAAGTCAGATGTTGGCACATCTGATCTCCAACCATACTGCAAGACTCAGCACTGACTCCAAGGACAGAGCTGAGTCTGCTAAGCTCTGGGTCCAGTTTTAAACCAATCTCAACCGAAAAGGCAACTTCAAGTAAGTGGTTTACTTTCACTTCTTTATCTTAATTAATATATTGGTGGTTTTAATTTATTTATATTAAATACGTGTGTTTTCAGTATAAACTTTTTTTTCTATTTTTAGCTAACTTCTAATTCCTAAAATTACCTATATCAGTTTCAACTATTTTCAAATTTCTCTGATTAGAGTATGTAAAGCACATTACAAATAAACTTAGGATATGCACAAAATATATTAGACACCATCAATTTTAGATCTGAAGAAAAGACATCAGAGTACTTTTTAATAGTAAACTGGAGCATGCATAGGTAGTAATACTTGACTGCTTTTGGAAAAGTGTGTTGAAGAAACAAATCATATACATAATTTGCCTCGTGATAGTTGAGGGGCATCCCTCCGACACCAACCCTCTCCACCTCAACTATTATTCCATAATGTTGAGAGACTGAGAGCAGTAGGGAAGCAGAAGGGATCTTTGTGCCAAGGTACTCAAATCACTGTGAACTTGTGTCCAACACAGAGAGAAAAAAATAAAAAGGCTAATGAAATGTTGGCCTTTAATACAAGGAGGTTGCAAATAAAAAGGAAGAAATGACACTTAAGCTGTATGTAATTTTATTCAAATGCTCAGAATTAGTATTAGGTTTATTATCATTGACACATGCTGTGAAATTTGTTGTTTTGTGACTGCAGTACAGTGCAAGACAAAAAGACATAAAAATTACTATAAGTTACAAAAATAGCTAAATAGTGCAAAAGAGGACTGGAGAACCATGTTCTGTTTTTGGTACCAGTTCTCAGGACTGAAGTATTGGACTTGGAACTCAGGTAGTTTGTGGTGGTGCTGCACTGCTTTATTGATCCTAACCTTGGGTGATGTCTGTACGGGATCTGTATGTTCCCTGTGACTGCAAGGGTTTGCTCCAGGTGCCCTGGTTTTCTCCCATGCTTCAAAGATGTTAATTAGTTACTGTAAACTGTCTCTCATATAGGTGGATGACAGAAGAATTGAGAGGAGTTGATGAGTTAGGTTACAAGGAAATGAGCGGGGAATCGGCTAATGTTCTGAGAGCCAGCATTGACTCAGTGGACTGAATGGCCTCCTTCTATGTTGTAAGAAAATATTATCAATATGAGATTTATAAAGCACAGATTTACTCAGATCATATGAAATTAAATTAAAAGGAAAGATTGCAAAAATCTGGCTTGAATTCCTTTGCATTTAAGAGTATCATAATGACAATATTCAATCAATTCAGACACCTGTGGAAATGACACCATTCATCATGAGGTGGTCTAACAGATATAAGCCATGTGAGTAGGCATCTTTTTTAATCATTACTCTTGAGTGGCCCTCCACACATTAGATGGTACTGTTGCAAATAAAAGTATGTCAATATATCTTGAGTTGTCATAACTGAACTTACTGTATCTCTTTCCTCCCTCAAAAGAAGGTTAAAAAGAATGTTAACGACACAGTTATAAATTGAACAACTGAAGACACAGGGTAGACCATCTTTGCCTATTGATCATTATTGCTTATGAGGGAATGTCCTGCCCTTCATTATGAATGCCTCTTGTTCAAATAAACCACTGTTCCGGTTGCATCAGAACGTCACCAGCAGATGGTAGCATCCCATTTCGAGGTGTGTCCTCTTTTATTTTGTCAGGTGCTTTGGAAGGTGAGGAAATATCTGGTTCCAGCACATCTGCATCTGGTTGAGCTGAAGTATGCAATGCACCAGGTCTTTGGTCTCCAGGTGTCGCTTCAACATGCCTCTATAATCCGTACAAACTACAAGGGAGACAACACTGTGCAATCCGTGATGTACTCCAAAGTCCAGATTGCTTGTTTCACATCAGGTTTTCTATTTCAATGTGGCCATTCCTTCAATTTAAACATACAATAGTGCTAAATGCTGGCTTTAGTAAATCCAAATGTATTTTGAAACATCTGGCCATATGCAACAAAGCAGGTGTCTGTCCTATAGCTGAATGTGGTGTATTCCAGGAGTGCAATTGGAAACATGCAACTTTAGTCTCAACTTCACCTCCTGTCATCTTAATCAGTCTACTTTCACACTCTGAACTGTCCTTTCTGCCAAACCATCAACAATTTATAGATCTGGACTGTCTCACCAGAGCTTGCTCTGCTGCAAAGACTGCACAGTGACACTGCAGATAGTACAACAGTCTCACTGCTCCAGGACCCAGGTTCAATTCAAACCTCTGGTGATGTCCGTGTGGAACTTGCATGTTGTACCTGTGACCACATGGGATTTCCCTGGATGCTCTGGTTTATTGCCACATCCTACAATCGTCTAATTGTTAAGTTAATTGGCCATTGTGAATTATCCTTTGAATAGGGGGAGAATCAATGGATCAATGTTTATGGGCACGTGAGAGAGAATAGAGTTCAGGAAATAAATGGGGGAATGAAATTGATGGGAGCTGCATAGACTCGATGGACTGAATGGTTTCCTTCTATGTCATAAGGTAACATCAGTATGAAAACTTATCCAATCTTTCCCCATGGCTACAATTTTCCATTCCTGGCAACCTCTTCCTAGATCCCCTCAGCACCCTCTCCAGTGCAATTATATCATTCCTGTTACATGGTGATCAGAACTATGCACAGTATTCAATCAATGGCCAAACTAGTTATTGTATGTAGTGCCAGCAAAGCTGCCTTGCTCTCATCCTATCCCTTGACTAATATTCATTGCATGTTGAATGACTTTCTATATCACCAGTTTTTTTCATTGGGAAATCCCCATATAATTAATCTGGATTAGATAATGCATTATGCATTTCATGATGTAGCATCCTTGTTATAACATTTAGTGCTCAAACTTACTGTCAGCAAGTTTGTCAAAGACGTGATATTATTTCACAGGAAAGTAGCGGGGATGGGAATTGGATGAGCTGAACAATGGACCCTGAAAATTGGCAACTGATCACCTTATGAATTCTTATTACATCGACTGATTCAACAAGGATATTAGTTCATAAATGATCACTTCCATTAAATTGTTGGCAAATGAATTTAATACAAAGCATTCGATCATTTGTTTATTTTCACACAGAATCTCTTCAAGCCCTCTTTTGTCAAGAATGGCCACAGGCAAGGTAGCAGAGGAAGTCTGGCATCTTTGAAGCCACACTTACTGTGAGTCAACATCATTAGAAGAGGAAACTATAGTGAATAAGTATGCCAGGAAGTTCAGTACAGATTGAGCAGAACTCTGCTTCTTCCTCAGCACTTAACTGCAGACTATATTATTTCAGGGTCGCAACACAGACACCTTATTCCAAGTTATGACATGGAAAGAGACAGAGAGATGGCAAAGAGAAAGATTCAGGGATGTGCTCAAAGCTTCCTGTAAGAAGTGCAATATCCCTGCTGACTCCTGGGAATCGATGGCCCATTACTGATCAAAATGTAGAACCAACATTTGGGAAGGTGTTGAGAACCTTGAGACCATGCATTGATCCACACAGAAGCCCTATGTAAGCAGACCACCTCACAAGATAACAACCCACCCATCCCATCAAGCATTTCCTGTTCTCTCAAGGGAAGAGTCTATGGTTCCCACATTGGCCCCATTAGCCACCTCAGCAACCACAAAACTGGAGTGGAAGTAAGTCAGAGGGGATCACCTCAGGATAATAATAAGCAGATGCTATTACTTTTAGGAGCTGGGGGAAGGTAACAAGGAGTAAAGTGACCTCTCAGAAAAAAATTCCCTCTCCTATCATTTCCAACCTCAAAAGAACAAAAATCTGTCAAATCTCGGGTACAACATTTGTATTTTCCTGTGCAGTTTGAGCCACAATGTTGCTAAAATGTGTGAGCTACATTGACAAGTTTTCATTTTACATGAGCATGCATCTAATATTATCTAACTATTCATAGGAATCGTGAAGGACTTAAAAATTTTACTTATTCATTGTATGGCCAATGGTGTGGAATAAACCTTCTAATTTTGAACTCTTAATTAAACCTGGCAATGCTAGAAATTAAAATTCAGTTAGAATGAATATTACCAGCATCTTTTTTTTAAAGTGCCATGGCCTGAACCTATAGATCTGATTTGAACAATGAGTAACAGAGTCTGAGACTGCCCCCTCTTCCTGGAAATAAATGGTACATCTTTTCGTTCATGTCATTGAAATTGCTTTATTACGATTCCAATATTTTACAAAATTTATAATCTTGTTCATTATTTATGTTAGCATTCAAAGTTGAATAAGAAAATAAAAATATAAGAAATAAAAGTAGACGTGGGCCAAATGGTTTGTTGAGGCTGCTCTGCCATTCAAGAAGTTCATGGCTGACTTGTTCTTGACCTCAGCTCCAGTTCCCTGCCTATTCTCCATAACCCTTGTCTCCCCTATGGACTGAAATCTGTCAATCTCAGCCCTGAAGTTATTCAATAATTCAGTCTCAATAGCTCTCTGGGAGAGAGAATTCCAAAGGTTCATGACTTTCTGTGAAAAGAAATTCCATCTTAAATAGTGTGCCCTTATTCTGAAACTATATCCTCTGGTTCAAGATTCCTTCACAAGAGGAAATGTCAAAAGCATCAAACTATGTCGTTCCCCTCGAAATTCTATTGATTTCAGTAAGATCAGCATTTATTCTATTAAGTTCCAATGAATATAGTTCCAATCTACCTAACCTTTCCACAGAACATAACATTTTTCCACCATGGAATTCACCTAGTAAACTCAACTGCCTCCAATGTAAGTTTATCCCTTGTTAAATTAGGAATCTAAAACTGTACACAATATGACATATGTAGCAAGACTTCCTTGCATACTCCATCACTTTTGTGATAAAGCTCAGCTGCATATTTGCCTTACACATTAATGTGCAAACTTCATATGTTCCTGGTCTAAAGGGCAGCTCTAGTGCTTCCTCCATTGTCCAGAATGTTGAACCAAAGCAGTATTAATTTCCACTCTTTACATCTTTAGTGGTGTCCTGCACAATGATGTTAATCCTTCAGTTTGATTTCTCAAAAGAAGGGAATGTTCAATAGTAACAGGCCCCTAACTGTGTTTTCTAGCAACCTAATTCAGGTTCCCAATTTGTGACTCCAATCTGTACAAGTGACAAAGCAAAAATGAATCACTTCCTAAGGAAATGAGGGAATGAATGAGAACAAAAGAAATCAGTAAGTAAATCACTCACACTGTTGTTGGGAGTTCAGGTCAACCTTACATTTTCTCTGATGCAAACCAGAGCAAGTCACTCTCATTAATAGGTCTGAACGTTTTACATTTTAAAGTTGTGTACACTGCTAAGTATTAAATTTTTCAACATTATTACTGAGAAGTGCAATGACTGACCTCATTATGGTTAAAACTGGATAAGTGGGATTCTCACTAACCTAGCTACAGATGCTTCTTCAATCTTTTCAAAGGAGAACGGAAAAATACCTGCTGATAGAAGCATAAATATTGATCCCTATTTCATGGTTAAAAAATGTCATTTTCCAAATTCAATCTCATTTCACTCCTTGATGAAATCTGTAAAAATAGTAATTGTTACCATGTTTATTGGCATGACTATCTTTCTAGGCAGCTTTAACAGAATGAAGGATATTTCATTATTTAAAAAAGTGAGTTAAGCCAATGCAGATAAAATCACTGTTCCCACAACAGAAGTAAATATGCATTGACCTTTTATATTCTTCTTGGATCTGGGTGTCCATCCCTACATTTACTGGGGGTAGTAACAAGATTGAGCCTCTCTTTGAACAGTTTGTTGTGGTTTGGTACAGTTTAGTGGCTTGCTGAGCCATTTGAGAAGCCTGTTGAAAATCACCATCTGACTGTGGGCCTGCAGTTACATAAAGATTTCCTTCCCTAGAGAATACTAATGAACCAGACAATTATTTTTTCACAACAATCTGGTAGTTTCATCATTACCAATACTTGCCTCTAATTCCAGACTTAATTAACAGAAGGTGGATTTGAACTCATTCAACAACTTTCAAGGAAATAATCAATAGCTTATATCTATGTTTATTCTGGCTAATGAGGCTGGAATGAAACAAAGATTGGCCATTGCATCAGTTTGAAATTTTTTTGTGGCATCTGATGTCTCTCGAGTTTACCTTAATCTACAAAAACAGTGGAGACAGAGGAATTGAGTCAAGACTGGTGCACCATGGTGGGCTCTTCTGAGTTTGGGGATAACTCAAGTTTTTGATTGTAGACAAGGAAGAGCGGTGTTGTGAATCTAACAACATTTCTCAACAAAGTTACTAGTAATATCAGCTTCTAATTTCTATAGCTTTGAACCTATTCCCTGTACATTTAGTAGAGCAGCTGATCTTGCTTTTAAAGTAAGCTGTGCATTGCATTGTGAATATGTATGACAGAGCAATAATACATTATAACAAATGTGTTGGGCTCATCTACTTCCATTGTCACATAAATGCTGCAGATTCTAAAGTGAGATTGATCCTTTCCTATGACAAAATTGCTGTCAAACATTATGACTTTGTATGCATGCATTAACATGCCGCCATTTAGGGGAGCATATGTGTGACTGCTGAACGAGGAACAGGGATTGTTAATGATAATGTATCTCAAAGTAAATTGTTTAAGGTAGAGAGGTGGAAGAATTTATAGATTGGGTTCCAGAGCAAGGTAGCTGAAAGAATTGTTGTTAATAGTGGAGCAATTAAAATGTCGTATGTGTTAGAACCGATTTGAAGGAGCACAGGGATCTCTGAGGATTATGGAGTCAAAGGAGATTACGGAGATAACAAGGGATATGGTCCTGGAAGGATTTGAAAATCAGGATGGGAATTTAAAACTGAGGTGTTTAAACCTGAGCCTCTGAATCCAAAGTCAATGTAGGTCAGTGACCTTTCTTAAGACAGTTGAAAGGTTATCAACCAAAACATTAACTCTATTTCTCTCTCCACAGATGCTGCCTGACCTACTGAGCATTTCCAGCATTTTATAAATTTATGTCATTAGAAAGATCAGTCAACCTCAAGGTCCAATTAAATAGTCTTAATGCTCAAGAAATATTGTGTGCAGGGGATAACATTTACCTTTGATGCTGGAGGGCCAATCTCTTCTGTAGTCCCAAGCACCTTAACTTTAGTTGAGTGCAGGGGTACATAAAATATCCCCTTTCCGTCCACTGATGATGCAGAACTTTTACCTCAGTCATTGAACCAGAAATGAGCCTGTTTTGTACCATTTCCTGTGACAGTCAAGTAACTTCTATGAAGAGGCCATCAAGGACTTTAAATGGTTAGATTTTTCTTGAATGTACAAATTATGCTTTGACCGAAAGTTTCAGTGTATGATAGACATGGAACAAAACAAGTAGCAATTTAAATAATCAACTTTTTAAGCATATAAATAATTTGCATTTTGAACCCCAATTACACTGATCCATTGAGTTTCGAACATGGGATTAAAAAATACTGAAAAACGTATTCTGATAAACCAAAGGGAAGAAGAAGAAACTATTCTCTAATTTAATTCTACTCAAAGAAAGCATTATTTGCCAGTTACACTTTCCATTACTGACTTTAGACAAAATGCAAAACCACATACAAAGTTTAACTGCATTAAACTGCATACTAAAAGAATCCACAATACAATAGTTCTAATGCTGTGCCAGATGAACCTGAATGCAGTGTAGCTATCAAGCCTAATTAATTGGTCACAATATACTAGGGTTTGCATTAGATATGTTCATGGATTTCATATCATTATGCACCAATCCCATATTGGCAGACTTCTGTTTTTCAAAGAGCATGATGTGCATGGCAAAATCTATTTGAATCTAATCAAAATCTATATAGTATCAAAATGCAACACTGCTCCACAATTCCTTTAAATTTTGAAGCTTGTACAGTCAGAATAACCAATGATCTCTGCAACTTACTAACAACAATGCAATGTTTAGTTGCTACAGACCTGTTAAAACACAGATTATCCTTTGTCAAAGCTGAAAAAACTGATGCCAGTAAGTCTCTGAGATAAGAGCTCAGTCCACCAAGCTGTCATTCACAGTTACCGCAGGACTAAGCCATTCAACATAACATATCTCATTCATCTGTGAACTCTTTTGGTGTGATATAGTCATGGCTACACACATCCCACTGGAGACTTTGTTGTATGTTGACAGTGCAGGTTCTAGACTGACTCCTCTTTTCTTTGATGATTGCCAATTCATGACACTGGAAATCATGAACTACCATCTTGCAGGTTAGGTGTCTTGTAACCCTGTTCTTTTCCTAGATGCACATCCTATCATCAGTTCTATAAGCCTTCAGATTAGTTCTGTTAGCCTTTGTGCCTTTTTCACAGACCTCCCTTGGAGCACAGTCCTTATTGTAGATAACTGTTTGTAAGATCGCTGGAATGCATGAATTGTGCATGGGTTTGACATGGCCAGTTGTGCTGAATAAAGAACACTAAATTCTCATTATTTACGACGATAGGGTCACTGACATCATGGAAAACAAAAAAAAAATGTGGATACCTCTGAGGCTTCTTGGTCAATGAAGTAAGATAGTTAAGTTATTTCTTCTGAGTAATAATTGTGTTCAATTTCTTATCCTCAGAGTTTTTTAATAATGTACATTTTCCCATTTATTTTACACAACTTTACAGCAAAGTGATTCATTTGAAACTGTAGGAAGTCTTTGACAAATGAATGACCCACCAGTTCTTCGGCAGTATCATGGTGGTAGTATGGCACTGATAAACTGAGGTTAAGTGAAATGAGGAAACAAGGACAGGACAGGCAGGCACCATTGACTCACCCTTTTGACCAATTACATCCAGTGATGCATTGTGCAAGTGTGATTTCTCCCTTCAGGATAGACTGTTCACTGTCAGCCTGAAATCTGAGCTTCAGTGAATTTCTCTGTTCATTGAGCATTTTGGAGAGATCCAGAGTAACCAGAAAGGAATGAACTGTATTTTATATTTTACTCCCATCAGGATTGTAGGTCTACATAAAAATGTAGAGATTTGCAAGATTTGAGAAATCACGTTGGATAACTGTCATTAATTTTATTAATTTGTTTTGCCTGTCATATGAGTCTGACGGATAAACTGATCCAGAAAACATCCATATACTAAAGAAGAGGTGAGCCAAGGTTGGCCACTGTCATTCATCTTCATTATGTTCCAAAAGGATTTACTGCATGGCATCAAAATAAATGACCTCAGAGTACCTGTCCTACACAGTCTGATATGTATTAAATATCTCTGTATCGTTGGCCAATTCATCTAGCAGTCGATCTCCTGCTATTTTTGACTCCAAAAGAGTCACACTAAAATATAAATTGTGGCAAAATATGTCAAGGAGCTTAACGTTAAAATTTCATGTGCAGTTGGCAAGGTCCAAGGAAGTGCATTTTACTTCAGCTTTATTGTTTAATTTGTTCAAAATTTTCAAAATCCATCTCTGCAATAATTCTATTTTATGTCCTGTTTCTCTATGGAATACAAGTGATTGACTATTTGTACGGCTACAGCTGAATGTCATCATGTGTTTATGTACTGCTATACCTCCCTTGTTATATAATTCACTCAGAGTGTAGGTTTCATCGCCAAAGTCACATTTATTGCCCCCGCCTGGTTGGCATGGCAGGATGCAGCACAACCTTCTTGATATGCTAGAAACATAGAAAAACTACAGCACAGTTCAGGCCCTTCGGCCCACAAAGCTATGCCGAACATGTCCCTACCCTAGAAATTACTAGGCTTACCCATAGCCCTCTACTTTTCTCAGCTCCATATACCTATCTAACAGTCTCTTGAAAGGCCCTATCGTATCAGCCTCCACCACCATTTCTGGCACCCTATTCCACGCACTCACCACTCTCTGAGTAAGAAACTTACCCCTGACATCTCCTCCATATCTACTCCCCAGCACCTTAAACCTATGTCCTCGTGGCCACCATTTCAGCCCTGGGGAAAAGCCTCTGACTATCTACCCGATCAATACCTCTTATATACCTCTATCAGGTCCTCCCTCATCCTCCGTCGCTCCAAGGAGAAAAGGCCGAGTTCCCTCAACCTACTTTCATAAGGCATGCTCCACATTCCAAGCAGCATCCTAGTAAATCTCCTCTGCACCCTCTCTATGGCTTCCACATCCTTCCTGACCAGAATTGAGCACAGTACTCCAAGTGGGGTCTGACCAGGGACCTATATAGCTGCAACAATACCTCTTGGCTCCTAAATTCTATTCCCTGATTGATGAAGGACAATACACCATATGCCTTCTTAACCACAGTGTCAACATGCGCAGCCACTTTGAGCGTCCTATGGACTCGGACCCCAAGATCCCTCTGATCCTCCACACTGCCAAGAGTCCTACCATTAAGACTATATTCTGCCATCAAATTTGAACTACCAAAATGAACCACTTCACACTTATCTGGCTTGAACTGCATCTGCCACTTCTCAGCCCAACTTTGCATCCTATCTATGCCCCTCTGTAACCCCTGACAGCCCTCCAAGCTATCCACAACACCCCCAACCTTCATGTCATCCGCAAACTTACTAACCCACCCCTCCACTTCCTCATCCAGGTCGTTTATAAAAATCACAAATAGTAAGGGTCCCAGTACAGATCCCTGAGGTACACCACTGGTCACCGACCTCCACTCAGAATACGACCCTTCAACAACCACTCCTTGCCTTCTGTGGGCCAGCCAGTTCTGGATCCACACTGCAATGTCCCCTTGGATCCCATGCCTCCTTACTTTCTCAATAAGCCTTGTATGGGGTACCTTATCAAACGCTTTGCTGAAATCCATATACACTACATCTACTCCTCTCCCTTCATCGATGTGTTTAGTAACATCCTCAAAAAATTCAATCAGGCTCATAAGGCAGGACCTGTCCTTGACAAAGCCATGCTGACTATTGCTAATCATATTATACCTCTCCAAATGTTCATAAATCCTGCCTCACAGGATCTCCTCCATCAGCTTACCAACCACTGAGGTAAGACTCACTGGTCTATAATTCCCTGGGCTATCCCTACTCCCTTTCTTGAATAAGGGAACAACATCCGCAACCCTCCAATCTTCCGGAACCTCTCCCATCTCCATCAACGATGCAAAGATCATTGTCAGAAGCTCCGCACTCTCTTCCCTCGCCTCCCACAGCAGCCTGGGGTACATCTCATCTGGTCCCGGTGACTTATCCAACTTGATGCTTTCCAAAAGTTTCAGCACCTCCTCTTTCCTAATATCTACATGCTCAAGCTTTTCAGCCCACTGCAAGTTCCCACTACAATCCTCCAGATCTTTTTACGTAGTGAATACTGACGTAAAGTATTCATTGAGTACCTTCGCCATTTCTTCCGGATCCATACACACTTTCCCACTGCTGCACTTGATAGGCCCTATTCTTTCGCATCTTATCCTCTTACTCTTCACATACCTGTAGAATGCCTTGGGGTTTTCCTTAATCCTGCCCGCCAAGGCTTTCTCATGCCCCCTTCTGACTCTCCTAATCTTCTTCTTAAGCTCCTTCCTATTAGCCTTATACTCTTCCAGATCTCTAAAATTACCTAGCTCTCTGTACCTTTTGTAAGCTTTTCTTTTCCTTTTGACTAGATTTATTATAGCTTTTGTACACCACGGTTCCCGTATCCTCTTGTGACTCCCCTGTCTCATTGGAACATGCCTATGCAGAACTCCACACAAATATCTCCTGAATATTTGCCACTTTTCTTCCGTACTTTTCCCTGAGAAAATCTGTTCCCAATTTAATCTTCCAATTTCCTGCCTGAGAGCCTCATAATTCCCTTTACTCCAAGTAAACGCCTTTCTAGTCTGTCTGTTCCCATCTCTCTCCAGTGCTAATGTAAAGGAGATAGAATTATGATCACTATCACCAAAATGTTCACCCACTGTGAGATCTGACACCTGACCAGGTTCATTTCCCAATACCAAATCAAGCACAGCCTCTCCTCTTGTAGGCCTATCTACATATTGTGTCAAGAATCCTCCCTGAACACACTTAACAAACTCCTCCCCATCTAAACCCCTCACTGTCTGGAGACGCCAATCAATATTTGGGAAATTAAAATCCCCCATCACAACAACGCTGTTATTCTCACACCTTTCGAGGATCTGCTTCCCTATCTGCTCCTCAATATCCCTGTTACTATTGGGCGGCCTATAAAAAACACCCAGTAAAGTTATTGACCACTTCCTGTTCCTAACCTCCACCCACAGAGACTTCATAGACAGACCCTCCACGACGTCCACCTTTTCCGCAGCCGTGACACTATCTCTGATCAACAGTGCCACTCCTCCACCTCTTTTACCTCCCTCCCTGTCCTTTCTGAAACATCTAAAGCCCGGCACTTGAAGTAACCATTCCAGTCCCTGAGCCATCCAAGTCTCCGTAATGACCACCACATCATATCTCCAAGTATTGATCCAAGCTCTAAGCTCATCTGCCTTGTTCACAATACTCCTTGCGTTAAAATAGACACATCTCAAACCTGTCTGAGCACGTCCCTTCTCTATCACCTGCCTATCGTACCTACTACTAGCTTTCTCTATCTGAGAACCATACACCTCTTCCCCACTCTCTCCAGTTGGGATCCCACCCCCCAACAATTCTAGTTTAAACCCTCCCCAGTAGCCTTAGCAAACCTCCCCGCCAGGATATTGGTCTCCCTGGGATTCAAGTGTAACCCATCCTCTTTGAACAGGTCATATCTGCCCCAAAAGAGGCCCCAATGATCAAGAAATCTGAATCCCTGCTCCTTACTCCAATCCGTCAGCCACGCATTTAACCTCCTCCTCATTCTGTTCCTATACTCTCTGTCACTTAGCACAGGCAGTAATCCAGAAATTACTACCTTTGAGGTCCTGCTTCTCAACTTCCTTCCTAATTCTCTATAGTCTTTTTTCAGGACCCCATTCCTTTCCCTACCTATGCTATTGATTTTTATTGATTTTTATAAATAAAACTAAAATCTGCCATGGTTTGATTTGAAATCTTGATCTCTGGATTACTTAACTTTAGATCCTGTCCTGGATCGCTGGTCTATTTTCTTATTGACTAAAGACACAGGCCCTTCAGCAACAATTGGCATATATAAAAAAGGGTTTCAATTTCACAAAGTGGATTGTGTACAAGGTCGTAAACATAGGGCAGCACAGTAGACCCGCTAGGGAAACAACTGCCTCATAGTGCCAGAGACCTCCGCCATCAGATTTCTGAACAGTCCATGAACCCATAAACCATACCCCATCATTCCTTTTTATGCACATTTTATTTATCTTTGTAATTTATAGTAATGTTATGTCTTTGTACTGCACTGCTGCTGCAAAACAACAATTTCATTTCATATAAGTTAGTGATAATAAATCTAATTCTGATTCTGAGTTCAATCCTAACCTTGGATGCTAGTTGTGCGAAAGTTGCATATGCTCCCAGTGACTGTATGGGTTTCCTCCAGGTGTTCCAGTTTCCTCCCACATCCCAAAGACCTGTGGCCACTGTAAGTTATCACAAGTGCGTAAGTGTGTGGTAGAATCTGGGGAGAGCTGATGAGAATGTGTGAAGCATAAAAAAAGATGGGATTAATGTAGGGTTAGTGTAAATGGGTGGTTGATGGTCAGCACGGGCTCAGTGAGCTGAAGTGCCTGTTTCTGTGTTGTATCTCTCTATGAATCAATAGACATGTATTTAAGTATCTGTCCAAATGCCTGCAAATCTGTCACTCTTTAACATCATTATCTTCTTCATCACTTATTTTGCTTGCATTGATTTTGCTAAATGTCTGCCCAACGTTTTATTTTTCCTGAGAAGTCCAGCATGATAGCCACTTCTGCCACAAGGTAATTCTGTCATGTCTTCATTTTCATTCAATTTATCAGTTTTCAGAGAGCTCACATTACCTCTGACCACTCATTTTTCCTCAAACTAAAACGTGTGTTGACTTTGATATTCACTTCAAGTTTCATTGAATGCTCCAATTATTTAGCCCTTATTGTTTTCATAGATTCATAGAATCATAGTCGTACAGCACAGAAATGGATCCTTCAGCCCAACATGTCTATTCCGACATTTTACCCAATTTCACTAATTCCATTTGATGCATTAAGTCTGTATCCTTCTTGCTTTGCTTATTTACGGGCCTGTCTAAATGTCTCTGAAACGTAGTGATTGCATCTGCCTCCACCACCTCCTCTGGCAGTGAACTCCAGATATCAGCCACTCCCCATGTACAAGTCTTTCCCCTCAAGTCCCTTTTAAAACTCCTTCCTCTTATAGCAAACCTGTTTTTGATACCCCTACCAAGGGAAAAAATATTCCATCTACCCTCTCCATGCCTCTCATGATCTTACATACTTCTATCAGGTCACCCCTCACTCTCCTTTGTTCCAGGGAAAACAAGCCCAGCCTATCCACTCTCTCCCAATAACTAAAGTCCTCCAATCCAGGAACATCCTGGTGAATCTCCTCTGCAATCTTTCCAGCGCAATTACATCTTTCCTAAAGTGTAGCAACCAAAACTACATGCTATACACAAGGTGCAGCCCAACCAGTGTTTTATAAACTTGAAACATAACATCCTAACTCGTATATTCTATGCCCCAACCTATGAAGGTAAGCATGCCATTATGCCTTCTTCACGACCCTATCCACCTGTGCTGCCACTTTCAGAGAACTGTGGACATGGAACCCTAGATCTCTCTGTTCATCAACATTCCTTAATCCCCTATCATTTACTGTACATGTCCTACTCCTACCTGACATCTCAAAATGATCAAACCTTCAATAACCTTTGTCATCTAAGCTTCCCTCATCCTTTCACCTTTATCAGAACATGCTGGCCCTGAACTCTTACTAACTTTCTTTTAAAAGACTGCCACTTGTCAGATGTTGTTCTCTCCACAGGCATCTGTTCTCAATCTACTTCCATCCCTGCCCTCTCTTGTCCTATTAAAAACAGCCTTCTCCCAGTTTAGGACGTTAATTTGAGGACTGATGTTATCACTTTCCATAACTATGCTGAAACTTACAGAATTGTGGTCACTGTTTCCAAAGTGTTCCCCAGTGGACACTTCTACCACCTGTCTGGTTTCATTTCCTAAGATCAGGTCAAGTGCAGCCCTTTCTCTGGTTGGACTGCCGCAAAAAACTATCTTGGATGCACTTTTCCTTTTAAGGCACCTTGCCATTTCCATCTTGCTTTTCTTCATCAATTTCTTGGTCCTCCTCTGCTGAGTTCTAAAATCTTCCAAATCTCTAAGCCAACTTGCAACTCTACAAGCCTCTTCTTGTGATTTAATGCTTATTTTATTTTCTCTGGTCAGCCACAGATGAATCACTCATCCTTTTAGGTTTTTATGTCTCACGATATTTTTTTGCAACTTTCATTTATCTTTAAATGATAGCCATTGCCTGTTCTTCATCATGCCTTTCAATGAATGTCTCAGTCAACTGCAGCCAAATCTCTTATTCCTTCATAGTTTTCTTTCTTTAGATTTAAGACCCTAGTTTCACATTGAACTCAGGTCACTTTTAAATTCAGTGTAAAATTCTATTATACTGATAGCACTCTACCCAAAGGCCCCTTGACAATGCCCTGGCCTGAATGACAACCTTTCCGCACTTGGCCCTGGGTGATTGTTGGATGTCCACCAGGTTCTTAGCATCCAAGTTCCCAGAATGGCCGCTGGGAAAGCAGTGATTTGTGCCAGATTGCCAAAAGCTGTCAGTAATACATTTCTATATCTATAACGACCTCTAATAGCACTGATTCCATTGGCACTATCATTCCTGGGGTTGCATCCTGAATGCTAATAAGGCAGCAGTGTACCTTTGTTGCCAGTTATAATGTAGTTGGTAGTGGACTGTGAGCCAAGTCTTGAGTGCTGGTAAATACTACGTATTGTAATCTTTAGGATACACCAGAAGTTTTAAAACACGGTTGTATAATTTATTCCAGACCAATAATAACTTTCACTATATTATGATGATGTCATTATGTAAGGTAACACACAGACAAAATTAAATACACCTGCTACCCATATACAAGAGTCCATTCCCAAATTACTCAGTTGAATATTAATGTCCTCCAAAGTGACCAATGAGTTACTAGTGGCACCAATATGCCCAAAAGATATCTAAAGAGATAAATACCTTGCCTACACTCTAATACATATGTAATGATCAGGTGAGAAAGATATTTGAGTGTGTCATAATATCAACCTTTCATTTTAAATGTGTCTGTTTCATCCCTGACAAATGTCATTAGATCTATTGCCCAGTGTCTTCTGAAGATCATGGGAGAAAGTTGGAAATGTAAAGTGAATAAATAATAACATAAAAGAGACAGAAAGAAAACAAAAAGAAAATGAGAATGTAATACACTATGACTTATTTTTGCCAGCCAAATACTTTACAATGAGTTACATCACAGTACTTTTCAGAAATATTGAACAGAGTTATTGATTAAAACAGTTCATAGTTCATATACCTTGGAACCTGTAGAACTATAACTATCAGTTGTTCTGTGCCAAAAAGGATCAAATCATAGTATATTTGCCGCGTATGCACCAGTGCCCAAGAGACCAAGTGTCTACACAACGCATGCATCATACATAATGAATCAGATATGCTGTGTCTGATCTTTTTAAGATGCAGAGTGTACCCACAGAACCATGATTGACAATGAAGCCTTATCTTGCAGGAAACTTCTAAAGGTTAATAGATTCTGGCAAGGAAACGTTTTGGTACCATGCACATATAAATTTTAAATCAGGCACACGTAGAAAAACAAAGATACAGTTGATAGTGGATATCAGCAGACAAGGAGAGACTGAATAAAGCCTCAAGCATCTTCTAAGTAAAAGGAAAATAATTGTGGTGTTGGTTACTGTTGTTTGTGAGGATCTACATTTATTAAGCATTAGTTCAGAACAGTAGATTTACTTGTCAATGTTTTATTGAAAGCAGATTTCAAACAACAGTCATTTTCACAGGGTAGAGTTGTTTAAGGGTATTTGCAAGGGATTATTTAGACCAGTCGATCAGCAACCATCTACATAATGCACAGCCAATAAAGAACCTGTAAACCAAAAGCCTGATATCTGGGCTACCAAGCGGCAGGCAGCTTACCTTCACTCTATCCTGGTAAAATGCAGAGCAGTAACTGGTTAAATCTGTCAGTATTCTGATCTACACCGGTTGTCAATCGGAACCTAATTTCTCTCTAGTAGAAAAGGTTATCATTACTTTGGGATGTTGGATACCCAACATCACAAAATAGAAACATGTAAATTTATCAATAATGCTATTTTATAGAATGCCATATATCTGTACTCTCCCTGATCTATTTAATTTGTTTGTTCCTTGCTAGATTAGTTTTGCTTTTGATTTTCAGTTGTGATGTTATAGGCAATACATTTCTGGGTTGATCACTGAAACTTGAAAATCTTGAATCTGTAACTTCATTTGGAACAAGTGTGTGAAGTATTGTCTTCTGCCATAAACACGTCAATAATGAACTCTTCCTACCCTCACTCAGGTACTACCTGTGTGGAGCAAAAAATTGAGCTGCTGGGAGGAACTTAGCGGGGAGGTAACACCTGTGGAGGGAAATGGACAGTTGACGTTTTGTTTCAAGAGCCTTCATCTGGGATTGCCTTTGTGTAAGAGGCTTAGATGGAACAAAATCTTCCTCTTCATCAGGAAATTTTCCACTTCATCAGGACAAAGGGTCTCGACCCAAAATGTCAACTGTTTATTTCCCTCCATAGATGCTGCATGACCTGCTGAGTTCCTCCAGCATTTTGAAAGTAAAAGGCAGGTGATGTTTGTGTGTAACGCGGAGAGAAATGCTGTTATCAGGAGTATTACACAGAAATGAAGTGAGCATAGTATTGAGAAGCCTAGTGTACAGCAACATCATATTTTAGGCAGGAATCAAATCAACAGGATGTCTTGGAGGAATCACTTTCCAAGTTTGTTGACCCCTTTAGAGTTTAACTTCATGATTTACAGCAAGACGGATGATTTGGAGCTCCAACTGAACAGTTGTATTGAGATCGTATTGTACATAACTATAATACTATTATCACTCTTCACACTATTGCAAATCAATTAAGCTGCTCTCCTCACAGATCACCAACGTAGCTGATAGTGGTTGTGTACAAATCCCATTCAGTACATTCAGCCTAGTCTGAATTTCTTAAGTCAACTGGCTACATTGACTCTTCCCCTGAGTGACAGCAGTTCTGACTGCCACCGACCACAACAGCACTGAACATTTATGCCTCTTGTTCTTTTTTACCCTAACTGGCTATCGAGACCCTCCTTTGATTGCGAGATATACCATCTCTAGCTTGCGTCTTTATTACTATTTTGTCACATTGGCCTGGGTTGCTAAATCCAATGAAATGTTTTGATTTTGAAAAATCTATGAGGCTCCAATTTATCAGTTTAAGTTTCTTGCTCAGGAGTTTCCGACAGCGATATTTTTCATACTTTTCTTATGAATGTTTCATTTCTCCATTTGACCATTTACTGTATATACTGGGGGATACTCTCCAGGCTCCAGCCCAAACAGGCTAAGTAGGTATATACAATAAAACATATGTCATTCACAATGTACGTGAAAAGAGTGGATATATTAATTACAGTTAACAACATTTTTGAAGGAGACAATCATGTTGAAAATGCAGATGCTACAGGAAATGATAAGAAGGTTATTCCATTGACAGAGATTGGACCTAAATTAATGCTTACAGAAAGCCTAAGATGTTACCTTCACAGAAGCCATGGAGCAATTGGAGGATAATTTCAATTCACAGCTATTTGAAAAAGCAGCGTTACTAAGTTTGGCATGAGGAACTCAAGAGTGGGAGAAATAATCATGGAGAATGTTGCTGCTTAAATTCTTAAACAGCATGCTGTGGGATAGATTTGTTTGTGGATTAAATGAAGAACAGGTTCAGTCCAAATTGTTGAGCATATAGAGCCTTATGGTTGACCTGACTTGCCAGATTGTAACTTTTAATGAAGTGACATTAAAAAATGCTGAGAAATTTCATCCATCGTCAGGCACACACATAATGGTAGCTTATAGGCAGAAGGCAGCAGCAATAGTTTCATGCCTGGAACAAGGTCAACAGCACTAGAGTGCAGTGGGGAAAACTATTGCCGCAGATGTGTTATTATGTGTTATTATGTAGTTATAATAAAGAACTACAGTTCCCAGAAGGCAATGCAAGGGGTCACATGGGGGAACAGGAAGTGGCTGGAAAGGGCGGGAAAAGCTAGCCAGCCAGCCTTTCGGTTGCAGGCTGTTGCAGCTTGTTGTTGTTTTGTTGTTTTTCAATAAATGTTCAGATGCTAAACCCACTCCAAGTTTGTCTCGTGATGAAGAACAAACATAACATGGTGTCAGAAGTTGGTGTGAGGTCTGAACAAGGAAAGTAAACGAATACTGTGTGCAATTGAGAAAGAGACTCAGTGAGTACGAAAGAAAAGCTGTAATAAGACGGAGAAAAAGCCGGCCGGCATGGCGAAGGAGCACATTGTTCCTGAAGTTCAGCAGTCACCGGATTTGCCAAGAGAGATTCAGGTGAGAGGCCGAGATTTCCCGTTATGGAGAAGCTAAGTCCTCCCAAGCCAATGCAGTTTACTGGCAATCTAGCCGATAATTGGAAATGCTTCAAACAGCGATTCAACATATATTTAGATGCTAGTGGAGTGGGAAGGAACGATGAAAAATTGAAAGTGTCTATTTTTCTGCACCTGATTGGCGAAGATGCTTTGGACATCTATAACAGCTTTCAAATTGAAGAGGCAGCTTTTGAGTTGGGCACCTTGATGGAAAAATTTGTGGAGTATTTTATCCCAAGTAAAAACATCACATTTGAGAGATATAAATTCTTTTCCTGTGACCAGAAACAAGGTGTTAGCTTTGACCAATACTTAGCTGAGCTTCACACACTGAGTAAGTCTTGTGAATTTGGAGATTTGAGAAACTCACTAGTTAAAGACAGAATAGTTTGTGGAATTCCAGATAATGGACTCAGAGAAAGACTGTTGCATGAAAAAGATTTGACCCTGGAAAAGGCGGTGAATATGTGTAGGTCAGCAGAAACCACACGAGCACAAGCTAAGGAGCTGTACAGAGCAAACACAGCAGTACATGCTGTGAAAACAGAGAAGCAGCTCTCAAGGCATTTCCGAAAGCAACAGCAAATCAAAGAGGAAGGCTCAAACATCAAATGTAGCAGATGTGGAGGTAAACACGTTCCAAAGATGTGCCCTGCTTATGGGAAGTCCTGCAATAGCTGTGGGAAGAAGAATCACTTTGCAAGGTGCTGCAAAGCTGGGGCTAACAAGAGAAAGGTGCACACAGTTGATGAGAAAATGGAGGAATTCTTTGTGGATTCTGTACAGACTGTGGCTGTTGGTAAAATGGAATGGATTGTTCCAGTAACTGTGAATGAGACAGTAGTTCCATTCAAACTTGACACCGGAGCTCAGGTGAATCTGTTATCCATGGATAATTATAAGATTCTCACAGTAAAGAGTAAGATTTACCCTGTGAAGTTAAAAGTGACAGGCTACACTGGAGAGAAAGTTCTAGTAAAAGGGGGCTGTATGGTGACCTTTAAGCACAAAGGGCAACATTTAAAATCACAGCTACTGATTGTAGAAAAGAGAGTACAGCCAATATTAGGTCTGAGTGCATGTGAAAAGCTCAACCTAGTGAAAAGAGTTTTCAGAGTAGCTTCACCTACCAAAGATGACCACACAACACTCGTGGAAGAGTATGCAGAAGTCTTCGAGGGGCTCAGATGCTTGCCTGGTGTACACAAAATTCACATAGATGAGGCAGTAGCTCCTGTTGTCCATGCATGCAGGAAAGTTCCGTTTCAACTTAGAGATAAACTTAAACAAGAACTAGCACGCATGGAACGAATGAATGTCATACAGAAAATTGAAGAACCAACAGATTGGGTGAGTTCACTAGTCATTGTGCAAAAGAAAAATGGAGCATTACGGATATGTCTAGACCCAAGAGATCTCAATAAAGCTATCAAGAGAGAGCATTTTAAATTGCCAACACGGGAGGAGATCATGTCCTGGTTCTCAGGTGCCAAATGGTTTAGCAAGCTCGACGCATTGTCTGGATTTTGGCAGGTAAAGCTTGATGAAGCAAGTTCAAGACTGTGCACTTTTAACACACCACATGGAAGATATCACTATCTTCGACTGCCATATGGGATCCTGTCCGCACCAGAAGCCTACCAGAAAACCATCTACATGATTTTCGAGGGCATACCTGGTGTCGAGACCATGATGGATGACATCATCGTCTGGGGGTCCACCAAGGAGGAACACGATATTCGACTGAGACAAGTGCTTGACATGACAAGGAATGTCAATTTGAAATTAAATAAAGAGAAATGTGAGTTTGGTGTGAAGACACTGACCTTCATAGGAGATGTTCTTATCTGAAGAGGGAGTGAAGCCTGACCCAAGAAAGACGTCAGCCATTAAAAACATGGAGAGGCCTCAAAACGAAGAGGTGAGACATTTCTTAGGGATGGTGACTTACCTGGCCAAGTTCATCCCTCAACTGTCAACAGTGTCAGCACCACTTAGGTCACTCCTTGAGCAACAAAATGAATGGATTTGATCTCATGAGCAAGAAGAGTGTTTCCAGACGTTGAAAAGGGTCCTAACTGAAGAGCCCGTGCTGAAGTTTTATGATCCGGAAAGGTGTATCAGGATATCAGCTGATGCGTCCTGGCATAGCCTTGGATCAGTACTACTGCAGCAGCATGATGGCAAATGGCAACCTGTGACCTATGCATCAAGGGCTTTAACAAGTGCGGAAGCCAACTATGCACAGATAGAGAAAGAGCTTCTCGCCAGTACATATACATGTGAAAGGTTCCATCAATACATCTATGGGCAAGCTATTGAAGTGGAGAAAGACCATAAACCATTGGTCTCAATTGTGTCCAAACCACTGAATGACTGTCTCATGAGGATACAGTGCATGTTGATAAGGCTGCAGAAATATGATGTGAAGATGATCTACACACCGGGAAAATACATGTTTGCTGCTGATGCTCTGTCTCGAGCCGTTGACAAAACAGAAAAAAGTGACCAACAGGTTAATGCAGATATACAGGCCTATGTTGACATGATAGTCACCTCTCTTCCAGTATCTCCGGGTAGAACAGAGCAGATTAGGAAAGCAGCAGAGGCAGATGAAACAATGAAAGTACTCAAGGATACAATATGGAAAGGATGGCCAGCAGCAAAGGATGACTGTCCAATGTGTATTCGGGATTGTTGGGCATGCGGAGCTGAACTGTCAGTAGTGAAAGATATGGTCTTCAAAGGGAACAGGTTTGTGATTCCAGTGTCACTACACAAGGAGATGCTCCAGAAGATACACGAAGGGCATCTTGGCGAGGAAAAATGTAAACATTGAGCACGTGAAGTGATGTACTGGCCAAGAATGAACCAAGACATCAGCCAGACTACTGCTTCATGTGGAATATGCCTTACCTACAGACTAAAGCAGCAAGCAGAACCACTTACACCACACCCTGTACCAGAAAGGTCGTATTTCAAAGTTGGAGTGGATTTGTTTGACTGTAATGGGAAGAGCCATATTGTTGTAACAGACTACTTTTCCAATTACCCAGAGGTTGCAACACTGCAATCAACATCCAGCAAAGCAGTTATCACGTTCCTGAAAGCTGTGTTTGCGAGGCATGGGGTTCCATGTGAAGTAGTATCAGACAATGGTCCACAATTTTCGAGCAGTGAATTTGAATCCTTTGCCAATGTTTGGGGGTTTCGACATATAACCTCAAGCCCACATCACCCAAAATCTAATGGCCTAGCAGAGAGTTCAGTTAAGATGGTGAAGGATCTTATGAAGAAAGTGCAAGAGGGATGGGAGGATTTCCATAGAAGTCTAATGATTTACAGAAGTGCTCCACTGCAGAACAGCCTTTCACCAGCCCAAATGCTGATGGGTCGACACATACGCACTAACCTTCCAATACATGAAAACCTGTTGACACCTGAAGGAGCACACAAGGTCAAACAGACTAAAGAGGGAGGGAAAGAAAAACAGAAATGGAATCACGACAAGACAGCAAAAAGCCTACCAGTCTTGAAGCCTGGGGATCATGTGCAAATCCGAGATCATGATTCTGGCACATGGTCCATGCAAGGAGTTGTGCAAGAGGAAGTAAATCCACATTCATACCAGATCCAGACAGAGTGAGGGACACCTCTGAGGAGGAACCGTGTGGATCTACAACCACAAGCTCCAACCCATGGCTGTGACCCGTCTCCTGTCAGTACACCAAAGGGGCAGCATATGGAGAAAATGAACATGTGGACCAGAGTTCCCAGGAAAACACCAATGCAGCAAATGAAAGCAACACACCTGCCGAAACAAGTACCAGACCAAAAAGGACCATAAAACCACCTCAAAGACTAATTGAAAGCTGCTGAGTGGACAAGGGTTCTTGACAAGTTTATGAGGACAAAGTATTGTGTTTGTTTTTTTATTCTTTAAAGGGGGAAGATGCGTTATTATGTGTTATTATGTAGTTATAATAAAGAACTACAGTTCCCAGCAGGCAATGCAAGGGGTCACATGGGGAACAGGAAGTGGCTGGAAAGGGCGGGAAAAGCCAGCCAGCCAGCCTGTCGGTTGCAAGCTGTTGCAGCCTGTTGTTGTTTTGTTGTTTTTCAATAAATGTTCAGATGTTAAACCCACGCCAAGTTTGTCTCATGATGAAGAACAAACATAACAACAGATGCAATTCCATTCACTGCATATCTGTTCCTTCAAGACGGCAGAGTGTTTTATGCATCAGAAAAGCAGCAAGTAGTGAAGGCATGTAGGTCCAATCCCAGGACAACTACTCATAGCAGTGCTACCAATACAGTTTCTGCATAGTGAGTAAATTTATCCAGCAGGAAGATAAGATAAGTCACATGTACATTGAAACACACAGTAAAATGCGTCTTTTTGCATTAAGAATGTGCTGGGAGCAGCCTGCAAGTGTCATCACTCTTTCAGCGCCAACATAGCATGCCCACAGCTCCTAACCTGTACATCTTTCTGGAATGTGGGAGGAAGCCAGAGCACCTGGAGGAGATGCACACAGACACGGGGAGAACGTACAACCTGCTCACAGGCAGCTGCGGAATCAAACCCGGATCACTGGCACTGTGATAGCGTTACACTAACTGCTATACTTCCATGCCACTCTAGAGTGCCTACATAATATCAAGGCAGAATTATATTTGTTTAGCTCCTATGCTTCCAATGGAGGTGGCAGACAAGATTCCGAAGTAAAAAATTCAAATATGTAACCCGTCAAAAGAAATGAATATCAATTCAGCAATGGATTGTTCAGTGTACAGGTATATACCTTTGGTAGACAGTACTGTTACTCTCAAGATATATTTGAGTGAAGTACTGAAAGCATTCTGTCCAACACTATGTGTTGAAATATTTTGTGTGTTGAAATAGCAAACAATTAGAAGTGCCATTGTGTGGATGACTGCACCACCATATCCAGCAGCTGAATCCGAGCTCATGCTCACCCTACTTTGTCATCTACAAACTCTCCTTCTTGCTAGTATGAATAATTGGAATTTGATCAATTGCTAACTTTCTCCCAGCTTCATCCATGGTGCTGAGACCAGTCTTAATAATCATGCTGCCAGCCCAGCTGAAATGAACACAGTTGGTCCATGGGGCTCAACATTCATCAAAACACTGACTAATAAGGAATCTTTTCATTGCTTTTCTCTGTTGTGCCTTATCTCCCTTGGCCTATTGTGGTTAAATGGATCTAACAAGAAACAGAATGATAAAGGAAACAGCACTGGTTACCTTGTTGTTTTTAAACCATAATCTGTTATTGGTATCTGCCAGTTAAACCTTATTTGTTGGGTACAAAAGGATAATGTTGCCTCAGGCACCTTTCTGTGCTTAGAATATTAAATCAACAGCTGAACAGTTCCGCTCATTCTAGCCATGTACCATTCAACATTCTTATCTAACAAAGAGAAGTCAGCACCTGACAAAGATAGGTATCATAAATCATGAAATAAAGCATGTCAATAAAACGCTGCACTAGCCTTTAAAATGGAAGGATAAATATTCATGTACACTTTCATCCATTCCAGTAACATTAGAATTCATGGGCATGGCTGCATTGCTTCTTCGAATAGGATGAAAATTAGAAATGCTGCTTTTGATGTGCTCTGTACTGAAAGATGTAACTGCTTTAAGTGCCAGAATCATTGAGATTTTTTTCTCTCTTGTTTTTTTGGTTTTGAAATCCACAGAAGTAATGTCTTTGCAAATGACAGTCACGGATCCAGTTCTGAACTCACAAGGCAAGATTTGAATCATCTAGTTAAACCAGTTGGAAAGAGACCATGGCATCATTTCCTTGTACCTGAATTTGCAATCTTACTTCAGCCCACACCTGCAGACACACTACGCCTACACATATAGTTACACCACAACTTATACATGCACCCTACCTCCCCTGCCATGCATAACCATTTACATTCCATGCACACACTTAGTTACTCATGATTAGCATCTGAGTCCCAGGTGTCATTTTTTTTGATAGTTCATTGTGATCCAAGAACAGCTAGCTTCCTTTTGTCCAATCCAGGATTGGTGCAGAGGCCCCAACAAGGTATTCTCTTGGCCTTCCCAATTTCCTGCTCCTGTTGTATGGCTCCAGTTCATTCCACCAGCTTTAGGCAGGGCACTGTTCAGGTAAAGGTGGGTGATGCCAGACAGTTGGAGCGGCCTGGGTTGAGAAACTCAGGTATGCACGTGGGTTTCCTGCTCAGTCCTGATGTGCCTGAATTGAAGTCAGACCTTAATTATCTGAAATAGATGATTTTGAATTAAAAGCAATACTACTTTAACGTAGGATTGCACTAGCTTGGCCCGCTGCCTGGAATCACAGACTACAATCTCTGCCCACCTAACCAAGGCCATGTTCAGAGGGCCTACCTTATCCTCCAGTCCAGCAGTGAGGTCTATTTAGTGACTAAAACCCATCCAAGATGCATCAGCCACCTGCAGATGGAAGACAAATTTAGGAATAGAGCTTGATCTTCTGTCAAAGATGTCAAGGATTTTAAAATCAAAATAACTACAGGTGCTGGAAATCTGCAGTTTCATTCTAATTTACAACTAGTCAGTGTTAACCCATTGTTAACTGTGAAATTATTTTACATTTACATGTCAAAATTTGAATTTGTTGCAGTTTGTGTTGGTTTAGGTTTTGATGTTATGGTTTTCTTAATTAAAAGGATGGAGTGGATGTAGAGACTTCACTGGAAATGACTAGCTATCTAGTTTACTAAGGGCTGTTAAAGCAGAATCTTTAATGAGATATTCACAAGAAGTTGAATTTGAATGGGCTAACTTGGAATTGGACATAACCAAAATAATATAATTTTTTGATGATGCCAAATTAGGAAGTGCAGCACACTATTGGATCAGATGGATGAGATTATAAGAGCACATGGACACAATTGTGCAATATGAATCTAAGTGGCATTTACACTTTGATCCTGAGAAATGTCAGGTAGAATATTAAAGAAAAGAGCAATGAAGGGAAGTATAACCTAAATGGTAACAGAGTGGAGCAACAAGGAGATCAAAGGTGGAATGCATTGATCTTTAAAGATAAGAGTGGAGAAAGAAAGAACAATGAAAAAGACAAATGGGGCTTAGCAGCCTGTGCACAGAGCAATGTATAGGTAAGGACACTGTTTTGGCAGGTATATAGTTGGTGCACTGTATGCAGTTTAGGAAATAACATTCTTGAAACAATATTAGAGTCATGGACCTACATCCACATATAAGCCTACACTTACAGCCAAACCATGCCAACATGCACATGTTAACCTGATTTGTACTTTGCATATGGCCTCACTTATCCACAATTGGCAACTGACACCCAGATTAATGTCATATTTTTCATTATAACCCAGGAAGAGGTGGGGTCTCTGCTCCTCTGGCTTTCCCTTTCCCAAACTGGAAGATTACCGTTAGAAAGAGAAACTAAAAATCTGGGACTTTGACCAGAGAGTCAGGTGAGGTTTGAAGTTTCAGATACAGTGAGAAGTTGTTGCTATTGGCTGGTAAATCAGTGTCCTGGGATTAGATTGAGGGTTATCAGAAAAATGAAGGGAAGAGTTAGATGAACGGCTTTAGTGGAACATGAATCATTGAAGCAGAACTTTCTTTTAGAGGGAAGTAATTGTGGATTTCCACAAGGCTAGGAAAAGCAGAACCATGATGTTAGAATAATCTGGAGTCATTGAAGATTTATTAAGGACAGTAGTTTGGTGGACCTTTTCTCCTGTGATTTAGATAAGTATACATTATACACTGTTTTCCCAGTTACATGAGGGTTCAAAAAGTCTGCCTCTTTTGTGCTATCTGTTCATTCCTGTGTACTTGACAATATGCTTTACCATGAGTTATTAACATCTCTTCTAAAGGCCGGAAAGTTTTGAAACAGTTAACATTTTATTTTGTTCACTATGGATTTTCAAATGGGGTAAGAAACAAATACTTCCTTGGGGTAGGACAAGAGAAGCTCTCACGGGCTGACATGGAATTTGGGCATCTGCTACCCCAGGCTCGCCATTGGCACCTGCTGCTGAACCTTGCCTAATTTGTCACCCCACAATTACAAGAATGTCAACCAAACCACCTGATTTTCACCTGCTGGCACTTGACCAGCTGCTTCTTTATCTCTTGCCTCAAGCAGGTAGCAAGCCAGTGATCTGTCATTCAGCCAGGGGCTGGCTTCCCTTGGAAACTCCCAGGAGGGAAGGTCAACAGTTAGTTCACTCTGGCTTTCCACCAGAACTTAAAATCCATGTTTCAGTGTTAGCTGTTACATCCTCAAAAATAACAAGCTCAGTCACAATCTCTTCTACTATCCTCACACAGACAGAGCAGTGGGGGGGGGGGGGAGGGGGGGTGAAGCAAGAAAGCAATCAGATACACAGGTTGACTTTTTCTCACTTTCCCTCACTGCGGGACACTCATTGTAATACCCCACTTATTGCCCCTGCTGAGATTAGTTAACGTAGCACACAGCAAGAAACTAATCCTGAAGTTTCCAGTTGAGCAGGGTATTGGGTAATGCCTTTAATGACAGGTTATACTGGGCAATTTGAAAGCATCTTAAAATTATAATTAATGACATCTCTGGGTGAAGACCTGTGGAATAATTATTAATGATATTTGATGACTGATATTAATATTCCCTCATGATATTTTACTCAGTAACTTCTCACAATTAATTTAAATCCCAGCTGTTCATTATATGGGCAAACAGTTCTGTGAACATTGGTGTACAAGTGTTTGACATGTGAATATGATATTTCTACATCTTCCATTTTAACAGAGACGTTAATCAATTTACTTTCCACAGACTATTATTCAAGCAGTGTTATGTCAAATCAAGTGCTTTTTTGGAAGTCTATCAAATACTGCAGTTTGATCCATCATTTCAATTTGAACTCTGCAGAAAATCTGTTTATGATGATGATACAAGTTATTTGTCAGACTCAAAAGCAGACAAGCATCAAGTCTTGCCTAAAGGACTAATTTAAAATTTTGTTTCAGGCACGTAACTGACTTTTAAAACTAATTGTCCACTGGGCAAGATTTTTAAAAGTGCATTGATATTTTGTCTTTTATCCTGTTTTTGGAAACTCAATATATTAATGCTGTTGCCAACAAAAGATGTCTGCAAGGTTTTCCTGATGAAACATCATTTTAACATGGTCCATGTGAGACTGAAAGCTCATCACTCAGAAGAGATAATAATGGTAATATGCATTAAGATGTCTGCAAATTTCAAAGCATTGTCTCAATGGAATATCAATGCTGCAAGTCCAATGAAGTGGTGCATGCAATATCTTTGCCAAAATGAGTCAAAGGTGTTGAAGTGGAACAATTTTGCATCTTGCCATGAGATTCAATTCAAGATGAGCATTGGTGATTGCCAATAATATCATGCAAAGAAGTTCTTTGTATTTGTTTAAGCAAAGAAGGCTTTCTTTTCAGCTAACTTATTTGATAAATCCTCAAATACTTCTTTTAAATGGCTATTGTTGACCCTGTTCGGTTCTTCTATTTGATCAGGACTTGAAATTAGACTATTCCCATCATATTTCAACCTCATTGACTGCATATGATCTGACGTGTGTGGACTTCAGTTGTATATGTGCAGTGGAATCTCACAGATGTGACATAAATGTTACAATATTTTCCATTCCAAAAAGGACAGCGGGGGTTAATTATGGAATATTTGCAAGCCTGTAAAAAATGGATGCACAGGAGACTGTTTCTAAAAATGCAAGTAGTGCTTTTTTAATGAGTAAATCAAGATGGTTTAAGTCAACTTAACAGCATTGAAGCAGAATCACTTTAATGACATTTGAAACAACTTACACACAGCAAGGTCTCACTTGAAAATACTGCTTTAAACAGAGGTAAATGTTAATGTCACTGCTGCCTCAGAACAAATTAGATGCTGAGAAAGTAATACAGGAAAGCAAGCAAACCCGACATATCATGGGTTGGCTGGTGATATCCAAATCAGGAAGATGACATTGTGTTAATTCTATTTGATTCTGGACAGAAAAATTGCACTTACTAATTGCTGCTATTGTTGATCAATTGAAAGTAATAAAGAAACCAAAAGGAAACTATCCCTGTTGGATCTTTGCCAGATAAACCAAAAAATCTTGGATTTAAAGACCAAACTATGCTAATTTAGATCCCCTGAGCTGGGTGTAGCAGCAGTTGATTTGCTCCATGTAAAATTCAGACAATTGTTTGGAGATCCCAATGGTTTGGCATCTGTCCCATTCATCAGTATCCCGAGTCCTTGTTATCCATGGATTTACATTGTGGATCAAAGTGGTCACAAGGTTGGCTATGTAAAACTGAGAGTGTGGGCCAGGTATGCTGCTGGAGCCAGGGTCAAGGTCAGAAACACCAGAACGTGGGTGGGTTTGCAGCCAGTACCAGGGTCTGGAGGACAAGCTGGGGTTCAGAGTCTTTGTATGTTCTGACCTGTTTTAACAAGTTGAAACCGCTGGGTTTTGTTCCCTGTGCTTCCTTTGAACTCACTGGAGCTCAGTTTCTCACTCCTTTCAGACTCACTGAGTTATAATACTGTGTAACATGTAAAAAAGTGAAGAAAAAGTGGAAGAGGTGTACCATCCAATGGTCTGGGAAATCTGCCAGTCTGGCACCATGAGAGTTCCTAAAGTGACAGATTATCGAAGTTTTACTGTTAATGGCTTTTAATCCCATTGGCTACGGAGGGGATGATTAGTCAGGATGTTAGTTCCTGATTTGTTATCCAGTTATTTACATGAAAAGTTGTATAAATTACAAGAGAACTCAGCTGTATTGCCTCCCAAAGTTAGACAGCTCTCCTCCTATAAACATTTTGGATCCAAATCATGGAAAATTACAGAATAAGAGGATGCCAGTCAGCCCAATTTTATCATGCCAGCTGAAAAAGAGTTTAAGAAGTCCAAGTGACCAGACCATAGGGATAATTTGAAGTGCAGCACAGGCTTAATTATGGTGGCTCATGCCCATCAAGTAACTGGGATGACATATTATCCGTGTCACCTTCAAGATACTGGATTTCTAGTTATATCAACTAACAATATGCTCTATTAAATGAAAGAACCTACAGTCAGACTGCTTCTCAACAGAGAAACAGACATTCTGGCACCTTCTCCCGAGACATTTTTTGAAGTATATACACATAGCTGGTCGCATGCTACAATCCTTAAAGGAGTACACACCCAATAAAACATGAGCCACATACGTTCTAACAAATGATAAGAAGGGTAAAAATAGTTTAGACCGACAAATATGAAAACCTTATTATCTCCTAAGACACAGCAATGGATGACTCATCTGACGTAGAAGAGGAAATGATAATATATGAGTAGTCATCTGATATGTTATAATGACTGAGAGGAAAAAAGGGAAAAGAATGAGGAAGAAAATTGCAGGTAGCCATATTGTAGCAGATTTAAAATCTGTTTTCATCTATTCAAGTTAAGTGGAGATTCTGCAATGTAATGACAAGATAGTACAGTCCCTCTTCAAGCTTTGTTTTTGAAATTGTGCAGGGGCATCAGCTGAATATTATATGAGAAAATCAATGTCAATTTTACCAGAACAACATCAGCTGCAAGCAATCAAAATAACTAGAACAACCTCTTTCAAATGTGTCTGAATGTTACAATTTATATTCCTAATGTCTGCCCTGTGTATTATGGACTGTTTCATTATTCCTTTCTTCACACATTTGTGCAAATATTGCTGCAGCTTTAGTGAATCACAACATAGTTATGATCATTAGTTTTTATTATCCTCCAAATGGCAGCATATATACAAGAAATAAAGAAAAAAGACAACATGTGATATCTTAATTACTGAAAGGCAGTACACTACCTTGAAATATGTATTTTTGTACAGATATTGTAGGTATCATTTCAGTTCTATGAATTTATCAGAAATTTGAAAGAGCAATGATATCTACAGACTCTAGCTAATAACTGGCTCTTAGCATATCCATAACTATAAAGCAGCTAGACAAAAATTAATGATTCTCTGCACGCTGGTCTGTGCTGTGCTGGCTAATTTCACTCTTATCAGCATTTGGAAAGCTATAATTGGTCTCCAGACCCATGAATAAGGGACATCATGTCACTGATGCGTCCGTTCATTATTCGAGAGCTTGAACAGTGATAGTCAGCAAGCAATTCAAAGATGAAGAAGGACTAAAAGAATACCACCCTCGTGAATACTGTTTCCCATTTTATGATCAGGATGCTGTGCTTTTTCTCCTGAGACATCTCCATTTCCCATGGCAACCATTGCACTTCTCCAGTACACAAAGCAATCAGTTATTACGAAATTAATGACAGACTAATGAATGTTCAGAATGGGACATTACAGTAGATTTGTCAGGGAGCTTTCATTTGCTTGATTTTGGCATCATCCAGTCAAAACCGCAACAACTATAGGAAGCTGCAATCCCAAAGAAGGATGGCAAGAAAGGAATGTTGAAGTTAAAACAAAGGGTGAAAAATATTAAATAAAAAGAGTTCTTCAATCCATATGTACAAGTAGTAAGACCCACTGTGATTGTAATGTGTGTAATGTGCTAAGGTAACTTGTTAAGGCTTTTATGGCAGTGTATCTCAAACCCACAACTTCTACCACTTACAATTCAAGGTGCTTTAGATGGCAAAGGGAGATACTGTCTGCATAGGCTCCAAGAAACTCATTGACAGACATTTTTCATAGTCATAGTCCCCAGAGCAAGCCATGTCACCCCCTCCAATGGTTACCAAAACATAGCGCAGTAATAGGCAGGGGAGACTGATGATACTTGGAAATTTATCTTGCATGCTATCCATTACCTCAAAAATCAAATTCATCCATTTTTTAATGTGCTAAGCTGTTGTGCTGAGCCTCAGCACCTGTTCGTGTTGCAATCTGAGAAGGACATCTGCTCTTAAAGGTGCTCTCCCCACGGCAGACAGATAAACAGCTCTACTATAGCTGTAATAGAGCCCTCTCCTCCAACTGCCATGGAGGAGAGGGTGGTTGTGGGACAGAGGAAGAAACCTCCCAGATTTAGTGAAAGTTCCTGGAACAACATGGGCAGTGAGATGAATGCCAGGACTGAGGTGCGAGGAGATCTGTCAGGGTGGATATGAGGAAAGCCTAGCTAGAGGCAGCTACAGTTGTCCTTTCCTGGTGTGGTAATCCCCATTCAATTGAGCAATACACAATAACTCTCACATCCTCAGAAAAAATATCAGGATGAACTGCAGACCACTGGGAACAGTCATAATGAGCCACTTCAGTAATTGGATCAGGGAATCATTTATTAATGGAGACACAAGAGAGACTGGCGAAGGGCCTCAGCCCAAAACGTTGACTGTTCACTTCCCTCCATAGATGCTGCCTAACCTGTTGAGTTCTTCCAGCATTTTGCGTGTGTTGCTCCAGATTTCCAGCATCTGCAATCTCCCTTGTGTCTGCAATCATTTATTGATGTCTTATCATTAGTGCAGGGCTACAAAACAGCATATGATTGATTACTAAGTGTCATCTTGTCTTCCCTGCTTGATTATTGCTGTACTGTGTTGTTGGTAGCCATCGGAGATGGTCACCTGTTCTGCTTTGGGTACAATAATTTTGCAGGCTATAACAAGTGTTTGTTAAGGAGTCCCTTATTACCTATGTGGTCAGTGGCTCCTTCATCCACTCGGATGGGAGATGCGACTCTGAAAGCTGAGCAGGAACATCCACTTAGTAGCCAGCCTTCTCCTGTTGCTCCTGCTGCTCTGTAGATCTTCATACTACTCTTCCTCTGGCACCAGCTGCTACTTTTGGTTGGTTAGATTATGAGGCTTGCAGCACACAATGATAACATCTCCACACCTTGTTGGCATTTTCCATAGGGCACCCTGAACTGATGCAGACAAAGTAATCTCATTTTTTAGAAGTCTACAGTCACCTCTGAAGGTGTTCAGCCAAGCTTCCCGATATCAGCAGAGTGTCCCATTTAAGAATAACAAGTTATGACAATCTGCTCCTAATTCCAATAAGACTGAACCATGACTGTTGATTCACTTTATGTCAGTGTGGGCAGAAAAGGGCTATACTGAAAAATGATGTTATTCAGTGTGCACATGACACCAGGAAAAAGTCAGGCATGCTTGTACTATCTGTGCATGGGAGCTCCCTTACCAGGCTCATGTTTGGTGCAATTTCAGCCAGAAGTAGTCTCCGGAACAATTTACTCACAAGTTTAAAGTGAAATTCTTCATGTTAAATGAACAGATGTGAAACAATCCAGTTTCCAAGGAACAGCTTGCATTTTCTCTATTTGGTAATGTTCACTTTTAACACAATGAATCTTCCTCATTTATATCTAAAAATTAGAGATATAATCCCTTGGATCATTAGCAGTTGTTTTTTTTTAAATTATCTCTTCCTTCCACAAACTTTAGTCTGTCAGATAATCCCAACAATGTGCTTTCAAACCAACTACTAAAAATTGGCAGGAGTTGCTTATGGAACCCAACTTCAATATACTTTCCTGTGGGAAGCACTTGGACCCTTTTGAGGCTTCCTCTCAACAGGGGAATGATGATCCTGACAGCTTAGAGCCACATTTGCCCATTTATTTTGCTAAGTCTAATGTCAAATTTTAGTAAAATAGTATGTTGCATAGAACAAATATTAAATTCTTTCTGACATCTTACCAATATACTTTAGCTGCCTCCTTTCCAAGTTTTGAAGATCTCATGTTTGGATGTCAGCTGCAGGTTTTAGATTGTTTTTAATTTAAATTGTTGGTCTATTTATGTATCAGTAACATTCAATGATTAAAGCCAGTCTTCTGTACTTGCTGGCCATACATTACATTAATCTTTTTTTAACCCACACCTGATCAGGCAGACCTCAATGTCTGATCTAAAGAATACCTTTGGATGAAGTTCAGATGAAGGGTCTCAACCTGAAACGGCGACTGTCCATTTCCCTCCACGGATTCAACCTGATCCTCTGAGTTCCTCTAGCAGCTTGTTTTTAGCTCCAGATTCCAGCATCTGCAGTCCCCTGTGTCTCCAAAGAGTACCTCCCTTGACAACACCTCAGCACAGAAGTTCCCACTTGGATTATGCCTGAAACCCTGTTGCATAGCCCAGGCCAAAGAAACCTTCTGATGCAGAGACAAACATGTACTATTCAGAGAGCTTTATTTGTTATAAGTAAAATCCCCAATGATAATTCCATCTGCTACCTTGGCTAAGGTCAGCCAACTCAGCATGTGTGTGGATTAAATCTGGGACTTTTGTTTCTTTGCAATGAACTGGTCAGCTTTTGTAAGAGTTATAAATGGTTTATTTTATTCTTCTTTAGTTTATCTGATTGTTGATTTTATTTTATAAATCGACCATTATATTCCATGGAGTGCTACTCCTCCTGTCATGAATATTTTGTGTGGTTTCAATAATTAATGTTGATTGATGTGTTTGATTCATTCACTATTTTCTCTATTTACTCAATGATTTATGACCCTGTATTTCAATTTGTACTCTAGAAACTGAGAAAGCAGCCTTCATAATCTAATACATCATGGGCCAGAATGATTGGATCTATGTTGACAGACAATTGAGGCATGCTAGATATTGAACTTAACTTTAATATCTTATAAGTTTTGGATAGTCTGAATTGAATTTCTGACTGTACACTAGGCTGGCTTTGCTTTGTGGGTTCAGTATTATAATCTATAAATCTTCATCTCTCGTCAAGTGCTGCATATAGAGTAAAGGGCAGGACATTTGAATATTAACAGCCAAAGCTTTCAAGCAACTGAAAACATTAATTGTAGAATATACAGTTAATAAACCACTGACTCTAATTGAACAAGCTGTTTGCATAATTCAATGGAGTTTGGCAGACCTTGATATCGCCATGGTTCTATTGCATTACCACTGGCTCTATTTACTCTGCTACTTGCCTGCAGCAACTTCTGCAAGGAAACACAGGAAAGGATGGATGAGAGAACAAAGATTTAATTACCACAAAGGTGATAGATTTTAGCAAGAGTTTCCCAGCACATGCTCAATTTCCCCATCCCTGACTACTGCCCAGTGAACACATTGAGTAAAAAGTAAAATAGAAAATGCTCAATGGAGTCTGTGCAAAGAGAAACAGACGTAACATTTCAGATCAAGGATCTATTAATAGAATTGAAGAAAATTCATTGACCTGAAATGTTAACTTGGTTTAACTTTCCACAGATGGTGCCCGTTATACTGTGTATTTATGGAATTTTATGTGATTATTTTGGATTTCCAACACTGGCGGTACTTAGTTTTGTACTTGAGTAAAAAGAAGCATGGGTTTGGGTTCAGGACCTCCCCGATTGAACAGTTCCCTGTACTCACTCTCCTGGGTGACATAAAAGTAACAAGCTGATGAGAGAGGAATTAGAAAGTGACTAAAATGTTTAAACCCAAACCTCAGCAGAAATCAGATCCTCCTTCTAAAGAAGAAAACTGAAGGAAATATGTTTCTTTGTAATATCAAGAGTGAAATATTTGTGCAGCTGCTGATGATTTTTAAGGTTTCATTATAAATAAAACCTTTTGGGCATGATTTTATCCTTTCTAAACCAAGAGTTTGAGTCATTCAATTAACTTATTTTTTTGTACATGAATTTTATAGTAAAACCTGCCTCACTGAAGGCAATGATGTAAAAATAGAAAAAAAACTCAGCAGGTCAGGCAGTATCTGTGAAAAAAATAATGATACTTGGGTTTCCTGAACTTTCTTATTTATTAAATCCTCAGAAAAAGATTTGCCTTGTTTTGAAGTCAATTCCTTGCCTTTGAAATGTGGTTAAAGAAGATATGATGTTAAAAAAATTGGAAAAGTCTTGAATATCTCAAACCAAACTTTATTGGTGGCTGTAGAGGTCTTAATCAGGTGCATCTGGTTTAGATTCAAACCAATTCCTTTTTTGTAATATACCAGAATTGCCCCAAACTGAAAAATAACTATCTCATATAATAAAACGTCTCAAGGCATTGATAGAGATAAAAGAGTTGAACAAGGCAACATAAGGCATCACTGAAAAGCTGGATTTTAAGGAGATTTTCAAAAGCTGAGATCTAGTTATGTGGAAGATTTAGGGTGAGGGTGGGGCCCAGTTAGCTGAATGATCACCAAAATATCTGTTTCACTGGAGAAATCCAAGGATACCTGATCTGAAATATAAAAATAATACAGTGGAGAGGTTAAGGTTCAAAGGTTGGGCAAACGTTTGGAGGAAAACTTAGAGGAAGTTATAAACTACAACTTACTGCCATAAGACTAACCCTGTAACTAGAGAATGTTTCATTCTCACCCCCAGCTGCAGCACTATCCTCAAAACCAAACAGAAATTTGAATGCAAGAAAAACATTTCATCTTTTCCTAACCACTTGACTGTGCAACCTTTAGTTATATCAACGCCTTGGGAAACAAACAACCTTTACCGTGTGGAACATAAAATTCAGAAGAATCAAATGAGATGGGCAATAATTTGTCGCTCCATTTACAAACAAAAGTGACATTTTATACAGCACTCTTTGCATAATGAAACATCCCAAAACAACTTGAGAAAACAGCAAAACAATACAGCAGGTAGTGAAAGATGTCAGAAGAAATCACAAGGTACTGAGGGTGCCTCTGCAGGGTAATTTTTTAAATGTTATCTCGCCTACGACTGCTTGATTTGATCAAAAGTGGGAGTGGAGGAAGTCAAGACATTAGTAATTACTCTGGGAAGAATTTTTGGATGTTCTGTTATAATGAAGGTGCTATGTAACCCAAATATGACCCAATAGCAGTGGTTGTTTTACAGCAATTCTACATGGTTGACACAGTCCTCAGTGTGAACAATTAGCTTTTCAGCTGTGTACTATTGACTACGTTTATTAATTCAAAAATTAATGTCAGCAAGTAACCTTAAATTCATCCCACCCCTTACCTCCAGGTAAAAGTAAAATGTAGGCTTAACTGGAGACTTTAACAATGTTGACCATACCATTCCCCCTTCAGTACCCCTCCTTCGTCATCCAACTGCATTCACCGAGTTCCATCCTTATCCATTATATTGAAACAAGAGTATTATCTTCCTTCCCTGTGTTAGCATCTCTGATGACCCCCAAAGATCTACTCCTAAGCACCCTTCCATTTCTCTCCTAATTAGAGTCACAGAGTTGGAGTCGTACATCACCGAAACAGACCCTTTGTCCCACCACATCCGTGCCACCCATTGCATGTACCTCTGTGAATCCCATTTACCCTTGTTAGGTCTGTAACCTTCAATGCCTCATCAATTCAAGTACTTGTCTCAATGCTTCTTAAATGTATTGAGAGCACCTGCCTCTGTCACCTCTTCAGGCGGTGCATTCCAGACTCTAATCACCCCCTGTGTGAAAAAAATCTCCCTCAGATCCCCATTTAAACATCCTCCTTCTTACCTTCAACCTGCCCCCTCTTGTCCTTCACACCACTTCCAGAGGAAAAAGATTTTTAAAATCTACCCTATTTATCCCCCTCAATCAGGTCACCCCTAAGCCTCCTCATCTCCAGGGAAAATGGATCTATCCAAGCTCTCCTTGGAATCGTAATGCTTCAATCCAGGCAACATCCTGGTGATCTCCTCTGTACCTTCTCCAACACAACTGCATCCCTCCTCTTGCATGGCAACTAGAACCACACACAATACTCCAGGTGTGGCCTAACTAGTGCCTGTCCTGGATCCCATGGGGCTTTATCTTCTGGATGGGCCTACCATCTGGGATCTTGTCAAAGCCCTTACTAAAGTTCACGTAGACAACATCTACTGCACTCTCCTCATCAATATGCTTAGTTACCTCAAATTCAGTCAGAGTTGTGAGGCAGGATTTCCCATGTATGAAGCCATGCTGACTATCAGTAATCAATCCCTCCTTTTCCAAGTGAAGCTAAGTTGCATAGCTTAGAATTTTTCCAATAGTTTCCCTACACGGTAGTGTAGCGGTTAGCATAACGCTATTACAGTGCCAGCGACCCGGTTTCAATTCAGGCCAACGTCTGTAAGGAGTTTGTACATTCTCCCCGTGTCTGCGTGGATTTCCTCCGGGTGCTCCGGTTTCCTCCCACATTCCAAAGACATACGGGTTAGGAAGTTGTGGGCATGCTATGTTGGCGCTGGAAGCACGGCAACACTCATGGGCTGCCCCCAGAACACTCCACACAAAAGATGCATTTCACTGTGTGTTTCGATGTATATGTGACTAATAAAGATACCTTTTCTTAAGACTCATTGGCATACAGTTATCTGGCCTACTTGCAAACTTCTTTGAACAAAGGAACAACTCATTAATGTCCCTCAGCAAAACAACTTCTTCAGGTGTGAAGATAATTCCCAATTCTATCTCACTGTACCTCTCTTGACATTTCCACTCTCTCTAAATTGTCAGAGTGATTTCCAACATTAATTTCCTGGTCAGCAGAAATTTCCTCCAACTAAACACTGGAAAACGTATTTTGTTCTCACCCCATATTCTATTTGACACTATTCTGGCAACCACTGATACTATTCTGGCAACAGCCTGGGACTGAATCAAATTGCCCACAATCACGTGTTATATTTTGACATCAGGATCAACCCGCTCCCACGTATCTTGTCATCATTAAAATCACTACAGCAACAACTAACTACAGCCCTCCCCAACTCTATCCATGCCTCAGTTTAAATGTGCTGAAATCCTCATTCATATGTTTGTTTCCACCAGAATTTAAAATGCCAATGCACTCCTAGACTCTTTGCATTTTCCACGATTAACGTAAGTTCATTCCAGACTGTACTGTCTGTGTCCTGAATCATGCATTGCTCAAAACTTCTTATCCCTGTGCTCATGGACCTACACTGGCTCACTTCAACTGTATATATCTTATTGATTTCAAATTTCTCCATCACTTCAACCTGTTTCTTTCACTTCCTCCAGCCTTGTAAACCTCTCATGTGTGGTCCTCCAGTCTTGCCTCTTACGTTTTCCCCTTTTAAATTCTTTCACTTCTGGTGATCATGTCTTTATGAGTTCTGGAACTCTGGTCCTTTCCTAAATATATTTTTGGAATGGCTCAATGGAAAAAGTTGTTTGATGACCATCTTGTTAAAGGTCTTGGGATATTTCAGTACTTTAAAAGTGTTGCATAAATTAAATTTCCTATTGTTAAAGTAAAGACTAATGTAATGTGTCATTTGATGTGATTATTGTGGGTCCTGGATAAATATTTGTTAGTACTTGAATCCCTAACAATAGATTCCTTCCTGCAAACTATGGCAAGTTACTTATAGCACCATCAAATTTCTGGAAAAAAAACAATCAAAATCAGTTCCAGTCTACTTGGTTTGGTTTATTTTGGTTGAACTGGAGTAATTTTCAAACTCGTTTGATTGCATAAAAGAAGCAAAGTCAAGGTAGCTTGGTTATTTATAAATTAAACTTAAGTGTGTTGAAAATTTTAAGTTCATTTTTGCCACATGCTGCATTAAAGTGGAATGATAGCTAAGCGGAATTAATATTCGTGGTGGAAGTAGTGAATTATCTTCATGTGCATGCTTTACCCTGCTCAATAACTGGCTATTCAGGATCTGATCTAAGAAATAGGTTCAATTAGCAGTAGCAATAAAACCTTCTATCATTGTTCTGAAGCCTTGAGGTAGACAATCAATCATCCTAAATCCAAGTTAACTCCCATTCAGAGTTCAATTCTCACAGGAACTAGGTTTCCCACGCAAGACTATCAAGCAACCAAGTACCTCAAAATTGAAATCCAGCATGGGATGACATTGAAAGACCCAATCTCCAGATGAAAGACTATACCAAAGATGAATGTACTATTGGTACAGCAATTTCTATAGTACATTTTGTGAATTGAAAGTATTCCTGCTTAATTTAATTAAGTTAATAGACTGCTGTGAGAGGTATTCCAGCTACTTTAGGACAGAAGTCTGCATGGTTTCCAGATCACTGTGCAAGTTGATTATTTAGATTTGAATTACATTTTCAGCGAAAGAATTAAATGATTGCATTTTGAACAAGACGTTCAGTGTGTTTTACATCAGTGTTGGAAAATGACATGCGGTTTCACCACATCACCTTGGACCGGGACTTGAAAATGTTGAATGTACCCTAGGCTAAAGAGCAGCGAATTTATAGATGCAATCTAACCACAAATTATACAGCCACTCTATCTAACACAGCAAAAATGGACAGGAGTAGGCAGAATGTTGGACATAGAGCAGCTGTCAAAGAATTAAGTGAGATTGTCAAAGGAGTGAACAAATGTTTTGAGGAAGCATTTTGAGGATTTGGAAAATTGTAACAAGATGGATGAGTGAAGTCCTGTGTTGGGTCATGATGATTAGAGGTTCTATCACTGGTGGCATTATCCGAAAGGACCACACTGTAGACTTTATTGTATGGAGGACACGAGCTGACATGTAATATTAATGCCAATGGAGTTAGGATTCTGTTGTCAATCTCCATTGGATAATCATGTGCTAATTCCAGTGTGTATATGTTTGAAGAGAGTGAGAGGGCTTAATAGAATAATATATCATGGTAGAAGGCCATTTGGCCAACTTACCTGTGCTGAACAGATCTATATCATTGATATTCTGAGCAATACTATTAGGTTTATAGTGTTGTTGAAATTACCATCAAGTATTTAAAATGTGTGCAAAAATAAAACAAAAGACATATTTTATGAATAGATTTTACTCCGGAATTGAAACTGTGCTGTCAGCTCAGGAATATAGAAATGGGAGCAGGCGTTTTAGGCACTTGCGCCTTAGGTTAGTGGGCATGCTATGTTGGTGCCAGAAGAGTGATGACATTTGCAGGCTGTCCCCCAGCACATTCTCAGTAATGCAAAAAGACGCATTTCATTGTGTGCTTCAATGTACATGCGACTAATAAATAAATATCTAAATATCTAATTGATCTGAGATCCAACTTTTTTTAACCTTGTCTCTTGGGGAAACAGTGAGTCTATATTAATATTACTTGCAAGCAAGCAAAATGTTGTTACTTAAAGGTTGATCAACTGTTTTGAAAGTTGCAAACTTATTTCACACATGCAAACAATAAATTTCCAAAATTACGATTTAGGTAGTACCTTTGTAATCTTGCATCCAAAATAAATATGTTTTTAACACTTTAGTGCATGTTTTTATAGAATAGGGTGCTAGTAATTCAATCATAAATCCTAAACTCGATATCCATGCTTGCAGTTATGATAATGATTTACTTAGATAATTCAAACACTGATTAGCTAATCTTATCCAGAAATTATAATTGTTCCATTAGGATAAATCTCTCTGCATGGTTCATGTTAAACAATTTACATTACTGGTGGGAAAAGATGTCCACAATTATTTGAATTGAATACTATGGACAGCTTTAGACAAACAGCTTTGGTACTATTTTCATTTAACCAAGAACATAATTATAAGTTAGTACTAATTGATGTTAAATCAGTAATAAGACTTTGGTCAAGCATAAACTACAATTTATTGAACAATTATGCTTCAGCAGCCGTGTGGAAAAGGAACTGACATTTGAACATTCAAAAACTCTTCCAGAAGTATCGATTGGCATGAACAGCTTTGTTTAGTTGATAAAATCCCAGCATCTGGCTAGAAGATTATGGGCTTGAATTCACAGTAGAAATTCAGGTTATGGTTTCAGAAGTCACTCCAATTCAATGTTGAAGTGTACAGCATTGGTAGAATTTACATTATTGAAGTGAAATTTTATATTTAGTCCCCATCTGTTTGTTCCACTGTTCAAAATCTCAGAGTACTAATCATTTGTTGTGCTACCCAACAACTTTTCCTTGGTTAACACTTCAATTAACAGAATAATTGCTCAGCTATCTCATTACTATGTGAGAAAAATTACTGGTTCAGAATGGCTTGCTGGGTCTCCCTACACGATGACAGTTAGTATGCTCAATTGCAATATAGCTTGATGCACTATATAAATGCAAACATTAATATTGGAAGCATCTGTTCATGCTTTTATGAGATAAAAATAATCATGTCAAAAATTTTGAATAATAGATATCTGATGGATTTCCAGTCATCCTGTTGAGCAAGTCAGAAGGTGTAATAAATCACAACCACAATATTCAAACTATTATTACCATTAGATGAATCTTGAGATGAGATTTTTTCTGCAAAATTATTTCTTTTTGAGCCACATTATTATTTTTGTCATCTATGCTCTTGAGTTGATAGAGTAATTTTATTCCATTTATGTTTATGTTCTTTTATTGGGTGTATGGGCAGGATTCTAATGGCCAGAAGTCTCCATGCCAACAATTTATGATGTCTTCTCCAGTAAAGTATTGCTAAATTTATTTACCAAGGCAGAAGAAAATTAATGTTAGAAAATACAACGCCTTCTATTTCCAAATGCATCCAAACGCTCCCAGAAATTAGAGTAAACCATGCTTATCTCTGCTGCAATAATGTGCCTCAGTTTAAATTTCAGAGCAGTTTTTTTTTATTTTACATTAGATTTTTTTTATCACCTTACCAATTTGGAGACCTTTGTGACCTTCACCAGTCAGACTTGTGCCTAAAAATTCCTTCGCACAGCACCAAAGAGTTAGTACTGTGTTTGCATAATGTGAAATGGAAAAAGATTGTTCCCATTCCCAGGCTACATAGCATCCTGCAGGATTTTCATTAGAATTAGAATTTTTTATTATGTAAAACTCACCAAAATGAAATTCAACAATAGTGCAACATCCAATATTCATCCCCAGTATGATTTTCAACCTCACTAGTCTGATGACCGACATTCTTATTTACGTATATACAGAACAAGTAGCTTTGACCATTGTCCCCGAAACTGAGCAGCTTGTTATTTTCATATGCATCCCAAATAGAAAGCAGACTAGAAAATGCACAAAGGTTTTTTTGCATCACAAAATTACATCAAAAAAGGAGGAATGGTTAATTCTGTTGAAATTCATAGAAAACAGCCAAAGAATGTTTGCAAATTGGCAAAATAGGCTTAAAAGGTGTCAGATGGAAGTCAAAATTTTCTGGGAGCCCCTCACATCTGTGATTTAAATCATAAACTACTCCATTGTTTATTCCAAGTTCTTCTCATCTGAGTTTATTCAAGAGTAACAGCAGAGGCAGAAACCATATCAATATTGCAGATTCAACTGTGTAGATAAATGAAGGAAAAGATGGTGTTTAATACACTAAATTTTTGTTGACCAGAATTATTGAATGGCAATCCACTAAACTTAGGTGCTAATAAATAAATTAAAATGTAAAATATAGATTTATTATTCAGAAAAGGTAAAATGCTGGGGCAAAATTGTTTATATACTATTTCAGTGATCTCCACTTTTAATTTAATTTATTGTATTTATCTAGCTTCTTATTACTTCCCTCTAAAAATTTTAAAGTACTTATTTCCCTGAATTGATCACTTTTATGTCACTCTATGTGTCAGCTTTCTGCTGGAGATGAATGTTGGGTGTTGTAATTTTCTGCCCAGCAGTATTGATTAAAAGGACATACTCTTCAAAAGACTGAAAGAATTCCCCATTCTCCTTCAAATTGTGCCTTTGGGCTTTTGATGTCCGTGTCAGAACTCCAACTGTGAAGCTCTCCAGTAACACTGCAGGGAATTTTCAGTTAAAATCATAAAACTTGCATCAACTAAATCTTACTCACCCTTGATTAAAAGCAAAATAGGATGTTCAATTATCAAATTGCAAAGGAACTGGAACACATCATATGGTTCATAGCAGCTTTGCTGCCAGGCAGTATGAAGAACTTAAAAATAAGTGTACATCATCACACAGAGAAAGATGATCAATCGATGAACAGAACTAGTTAGTCACCTCTGTGCTATTTGGGAACAGCAGATCCATCCAGTTGATAATTCTTTTCATGATTAATTACCCAGATAAAAGCATCTGAACAAAATAATTTAATAAATGTTTTTAATAATTTTGCTTCCACCAATTCTAGTTCAATTCACTTTATTCTCCAAACTAATGATGATAGTATTTTAATAAAGAAATAGGAAAGGGACATGAATTCCCTTAGTTAATTAAGGTAGGATATTTGCTCAGAATCTTTCAGCATCAGAATATTTATTTATATTTATCAAGGATGTTATGGAATGAGAATTTATCAGCCATAAGGAACAGTCTGTAATATCTTTAGTTCTTTTTGATAACTGGTAGATCTCATATTATTTACATATCTCCACGGAGAGAAAAAAACTTCCATGTTTCACTTGACTACCTCCACATTAAGGACAATTGCTGAAGGAGCTTGTGATGGATGGAGACTCTGTTCTGCACTATATTGTGACATTTTTCTGTGTTAAATCTATTCCTGTGAATTTTAGCATGAGAATTACAATTTGGATCAATCTCTGCCAGTATTTACTTTGTCTATTTGACAGAATATGAGCACAGGCAAAACAATAATGGCTAGAGCAGACATAGACCAGATTCTGATTGATGGCCAAAAACATCAATAAGAGGATCATGTAGAAAAAGCATCCCAAGTTGAGACAAGTAAACAAGACATTAGGCTAATTCCGCTTTCTATCCATTCAAGTGATTGAAATAATTACATGGTTGTTAAGAAAGGTTCTGGGACTACTTTAATGAATTCATCCTCTTTGCAATTCTTTGAGATTTTCAAAATTTCCCAGCAGTTGGTATAGACTTTGGTCGGATCTTTAATTAATCTGTTTCACCATATGTCTATATCACTTTGATGGAAGAAGGTACCTTTTTCATCTTCCTGCTTCTCTTGCTCATGCTGTTTTTCAGCCTATGCCTTCTGTCCCTTCAACTCCAGGTCTAACTACTGCTATTCCTCCTGGTCCAGCTGCTCTCTCCAGCTGGGCATATACTTCAGGGCAACATTGACATTGCAAGCACCAAACCCTCATTTCTAGAAGACCAGTGGCATTTTCCACAATAATTTAGATGGCTCCCTTTGTATCAGTGTTCACTAGCTGTGGTAGGACTGTGAATTGGCATCAACATTCAGGGAAGAAGAAGCTAACCCTTGATCCATAAAATTCCTTCCTCCGAGCAGTGCCGAACAAGGAAAATATTGAGCAGTTTGTATTTCCTGACAACGAAGGTGCCCTTGGTGTTTCCTGGAAAAGTGGCATTTACCATCAGGGAAATTTTCTGATGGCCCACAATATCCACAAATTTAGGCAATAGAAACCCATTTTGTTGATGAAAAGGTCCAAGTTATTCATGGGTCTGAATACCATCAATGGCTGCCTGCACTTTTGGGAAGCCAGCAATGCCCAAAGTCCCACTTACCTCTTACTTAACTTGAAACGTATGAAATCATCTCTTGGTGAGCTCTCCAATGCAGAAGCTAGAAGTAAATTCTGGGATTCATCAGAAATCTGCTGTGGCCACTTAGAAAGGCTCTGTGACAAGTAAGTTGAGAATCAACATGACCTTGACTTCACGGAGAGAGCAGTCCACACACAACAGCATGGTTGGAGGTCTTCCTGTGGAATTTTACTTACCTCAGTGATGATATCCTTGGAAAACCTGAGCCTGCAAATATATTGTTCATCAGAGTTGTCCAGGTTGGATCTGGTGTCTCTGAAGGCATTATGAAAATAGGCTCTTCACAGATGGACACGTCTTTGCCTTCTGCCACAAAGTTCCTGATCTACTGAGCATTCTGAATTAAGCAATGAACGTCGGTGAAACTGAAACAGTGTAATTTTAGCATCTGTTTATAAGTAGAGCAGAGCTTCATTTTTTTTTTAGCCTTATCTCTTGCTGATGGTAACTTTGTTAATTCTCGAAATGCATTTTATCTAAGCTACTGGTTAGAACTAGGTGATGTAATGAGCTAAGAATGCCACACAAAGTTTTCAAAATGTTCATATTGACATACAACCAATCATATTTGTTTGTCGGATACCCTGATCAATAGCAGAAGGGTGTAACCTAGTAGGTGGTGGTAAATGTTGATGTTCCCATGTTGTTATTATTGCCAATTTCAATGAAATTGCACTTTATGGAGACTTAAGATTGATGCATCTCTTGACTGGATGGTAATGGATAAGGATAAGGCTGGTCCTCGGGTGAAAGTGCTAAATTGGGGGAAGGCTAATTACAACAATTGCAAAGATGTACAGGTAGGTTAATTTGGGTTTAAAATGGGCGGCATGGACTCATTGGGCTGGAAGGGCCTGTTACCATGCTGTAAATAAAATTTTAAAAAAATTTAATTTAATTTAACAGTATTAGGAAGGAACTGGAGAAAGTAGATAGGGAGTGGTTGTGTGGGGGTAAATCCACATCCGACATGTGGGGATCCATTAAAGGCCAGTTGGTTAGAGTTCAGGACCAGCATATTCTTGTGAGGATGAAAGATAAGGAGTGAAACCTTGGATGACCAGAGATATTGCAAATTTAGTCAAAAAGAAAACAGAAGCACATGTAAGGCTTGGGAAGCTGAAATTAGACAAGATGCCTGAGGAATATAAAGGAGGCAGGAAAGAAACAAGGAATTAGATGGGCGTAAAGGGACATGAAGTGTCCTTGGCAAGTAGAATCAAGGAGAATCCCAAGGCATTTTACACAAATATTTAAAGCAAGATTGTAGCTGGGAAAGGGTAGGTCCACTCAAGGACAAAGGAGGGAATTTATGCATGAAGCCAGGGGAATTCACATGCTTCTGTGGGCAGAGAAACCAGACACCCAAAATAAGTGTTCTGTGGGTTGACTCTCTGGAACACAATTATCCCAATTATTGATGGACAGAGCAAACATGTTTATGAACATGGAGACACAGACTACAGATGCTGGAATCTGAAGCACACACAAGATGCTGGAGCAACTCAATGTGTCAGGCAGCATCTTTGGAGGGAAATGGACAGTTGATGTTTTGGATTGAGACCTTTCATCAGGACTGGATGAAGGGTCCTGACCTGAAACGTTGACTATCTATTTCTCTCCATTGATGCTGCCCTGCCCACTGCATTCATCCTGTGTTTTGTATGATGCCTATGACCGTGTCTGATGTGCTAAATGATAAAATAAATCTCGTCTGGAAACTTCCTTGATCCACATCACAATGATATAAAATACCTAACTGAAGGTGCCTGATGCATTGTTTGATGTAGGCCAACTGCAAAGCTGATTCCTGCTTGTAATTTACATTTGAACAGTTTTTTTTTGAAGACTAGTTCTCATTTGTATTAATGCCTGCTGTCCACACAATTCTTTTATTTATATATATATATATATAAATTTGGAATGGTGTGAGGTGATGCATTTTGGGAGGTCAAGTGCAAGAGAAAAGTTTACACTAAATGGCAGGACCCTTAGGAGCATTGATGTACAGAGGGATCTTGGGGTACAAGTCCGTAGCTCCCTGAAAAAGACAACACAAGCAGAAAGGGTGGTAAAAAAGGCATACGGCATGATTGCCTTCATCGGCTGGGGCATTGAGTATAAAAGTGGGCAAGTCATGTTGAAGCTGTATAAAACTTTGGTTAAACCACATGTGGAATATATGCAGTTCTGGTCGCCACCATAGGAAGGATGTGGAGGTATTAGAGAAAGTGCAGTAGAGGTTCATCATGAGGTTGCCTGGATTGGGGTTATTAACTATAAAACAAAGTTGGACAAACAGATTGTTTTCTCTGGATCATTGGAGGCTGAGGGGGCGACCTGATAGAAGTATATAAAATTATGCGAGGCACAGATTGGTTAATAGAGTTTTTTTTCAATTGTCAACTAGAGTGGAAATATCAAATATGAGACGGCATAGCCTTGAGGTGAGAGGGGGAAAGCTTAAAGCAGAGGTGCGAGGCAGGTTTTTTACACAGAGAGTGGCAGGTGCCTCGAACGTCCTGTCAGGGGAGTGGTAGAAGCAGATATGATAGCAACATTTAAGAGGTATTCAGACAGACTCATGAACAGGCAGGGAATGGAGGGATACAGACCATGTACTCGCAGATAGGATTAGTTAGATTGGCATCATGGTTGGCGCAGACTTGGTTGACCAAAAAGCCTATTCCAGTGCTGTACTGTTCTAAATTATAAAAAACAAAAAAATCAAGTCTTGGATGAACATCTTTTCTGGTCCAAATGACGTCATAATTTAAAAAACAGTACCTATATTATAGTATTGGTCTATTTAATCTTAAAGCTGCTAATATTGAAGTGAAATGTTTCCAGTGACCTTAGATTGAATTCAGGATGAGACCCAGTTGAATGCTTTAATTATTAAGAGCATTCATTATTATTCAAAATATGTGGTATTTTAAACTAAATATGCAACTTTAATTCTGAATGAGAAAGAATTGGTAGGTCTGCTTGAAGTAATCTTCAAAAATTAATACCGTATATTCTACAGTGTAGATATAAAACCAATCCATTGGCTGTTGATGAAAAAAATATGATTTATGATGCAGAGTTCCAAGGTAGGTCCATTCATATAGGCACAGGTCAAAATGAAATAGCAATTGAAGAACCACACAAAGGGTAACTTTCTCCAGTTCAAGGATTTCAAGTGTCCACTTCTGTGAGAACAAGATAGTATGATGCATATTATGGGCAAGCACCTGCTGGCACACACAACCTTAGCTCCCTTGTAAGAATAGTGGGTGTGCATGATTCTTAAAAGCTGCTAACCATTACAGAACATAATATTGCCAGTAGCTAGACCCTTCAGGACATGAGAGAGAAATTAGTCAGGAAAATAACAAAATTGAGATTTTTGCTGCATTCTCTCTGACTCAGTTTGAAAATGGAAATATCTATTTGTACTTTAAAGAGAACTAAATGAAATCCAAACTAGTTTTGAAAAGATTTTTTGTTGAATGACACTTTTTACTCCTGATTTAATTCTCATGGAACTAAACTAAAACTGTTGGAACATTAATCCCAAACGCACAAAAGAGATCAAGAAGGAGTTTTCATTTCGTGTCATGAGAACGAAACGTTAATATTCCACATAAATAAATTAATTTTTGAGAATATCACCTGTAAGTGAAGCTGTGCAACATCAGCACGAGTGAGTATTTAGGTGCTGCAGTTAAAAAATTTGCTGGCACATCATAGAACCATAGAACACTACAGCACAGAAAACAGGCCATTCGGCCCCTCTAGCCTGTGCCGAAACGGTATTCCGCTAGTCCCATTTACCTGCACCCAGTCCATAACCCTCCAGATCTCTCCCGTCCATGTATCTATCCAATTTATTCTTAAAACTCAAGAGTGAGCTCGCATTCACTACATCAGATGGGAGCCCGTTTCATACTCCCACCACTCTTTGAGTGAAGAAGTTCCCCCTAATGTTCCCCCTGAACTATTCCCCTTTCACCCTAAAGCCATGTCCTCTCGTACTTATCTCTCCTAATCTAGGTGGAAAGAGCCTACTCGCATTAACTCTGTCTATACCCCTCATAATTTTGTAAACATCTATCAAATCTCCCCTCATTCTTCTGCGCTCCAAGGAATAAAGTCTTAACCTGTTCAATCTTTCCCTGTAACTCAACTCCTGAAGACCTGACAACATTCCAGTAAATCTCCTCTGCACCCTTTCAATCTTACAAATATCCTTCCTATAGTTAGGTGACCAGAACTACACACAAAACTCCAAATTTGGCCTCACCAATGTCTTATACAACCACATCATAACATCCCAACTCCTATACTCAATACTTTGATTTATGAATGCCAGGATGCCAAAAGCCTTCTCTACAATCCTGTCTACCTATGACGCCACTTTCAGGGAATTATGTATCTGAACTCCCAGATCCCTTTGTTCCTCTGCACTCCTCAGTGCCCTACCATTTACTGTGTATGTCCTACCTTGATTTGTCCTTCCAAAATGCAACACCTCACACTTGTCTGCATTAAATTCCATCTGCCATTTTCTGGCCCATTCTTCCAGTTGGTTCAGATCCCTCTGCAGGCTTTGAAAGCCTTCCTCGCTGTCCACTACGCCTCCAATCTTAGTATCATCAGCAAACTTGCTGATCCAATTTACCACCTTATCATCTAGATCATTGATATAGACAACAAACAACAATGGCCCCAGCACAGATCCCTGAGGCACACCACTAGTCACAGGCCTCCAGTCTGAGAAACAATCATCCACTACCACTCTCTCCCCACACAGCCAATTTCGAATCCAGTTTACAACCGTTCCATGGATACCTAGTGTCTGAACCTTCTGAACTAACCTCCCATGTGGGACCTTGTCAAAGGCCTTACTAAAGTCCATGTAGACAACATCCACAGCCTTTCCTTCATCTACTTTCTTGGTAACCTCCTCAAAAAACTCTACAAGATTCGTTAAACACAATCTACCATGCACAAAGCCATGCTGACTATCCTTAATCAGCCCTTGGCCGTCCAAATACTTGTATATCCGATCTCTCAGAACACCTTCCAATAATTTACCCACTACTGATATCAGGCTAACTGGCCTGTAATTACCTGGTTTACTTTTAGATCCTTTTTTAAACAACAGAACAACATGAGCTACCCTCCAGTCCTCCGGCACCGCACCCATGGCTAAGAACATTTTAAATATATCTGCCAGGGCCCCTGCAATTTCTACACTAGTCTCTCTCAATGTCCGAGGAAATATCTTACCAGGTCCGGGGGATTTGTCTACCTTTATTCGCTGTAAAGTGGCAAGCATCTCCTCCTCCTTAATCTCTATATGTTCCATGACACTATTGCTTGTTTCCCTTCCTTCCATATCCACTATGCCAGTTTCCTGAGTAAATACTGACGTAAAAAAACTGCTTAAGATCTCCCCCATCTCCTGAGGCTCCACACATAGATGACCACTCTGATCTTCTAGGGGACCAATTTTGTCCCTTACTATCCTTTTGCTCTTAATATACTTGTAGAAACCCTCCGGGTTTACCTTCACATTATCTGCCAAAGCAGCCTCATGTCTTCTTTTTGCTTTCCTGATTTACTTTTTTCGTATTTTCTTACATTTTCTATACTCTTCAAGTACCTCTTTTGTTCCTACTTGCCTATACCTGCTATACACCTCCCTCTTTTTCTTAACCAGATCACCAATATCCCTTAAAAACCAAGGTTCCCTCTGCTTGTTAACTTTGCCTTTAATCCTGGCAGGAACATGCAAATTCTGCACTCTCAAAATTTCGCCTTTGAAGGCTTTCCACTTACTGAACACATCCTTGCCAGAAAACAACTTATCCCAATCCACTCTTCCTAGATCCTTTCTCACTTCCACAAAATTGGCCTTTCTCCAATTTAGAACCTCAACTCGAGGACCAGACCTATCCTTATCCATAATTAACTTGAAACTAATGACATTATGGTCACTGGACCCAAAATGCTCGCCTGCACATACTTCTGTCACCTGACCTGTCTGGTTCCCTAATAGGAGATCAAGTATTGCATTCTCTCTCGTTGGTACCTCTATATATTGATTTAGAAAACTTTCCTGAACACATGTGATAAATTCCAAGCCATCCAGCCCTTTCACAGTGTGGGAGTCCCAGTCAATATGTGGAAAGTTAAAATCCCCTACTATTACAACTTTCTGTTTCTTACATCGGTCTGCTATCTCACTACAGATCTGTTCCTCCAATTCTTTCTGACTATTGGGCAGTCTATAATACAACCCTATTAGTGTGGCCACACCTTTCCTGTTCCTCAGCTCCACCCATATGGCTTCTGTAGACAAGCCCTCCGGGCTGTCCTGTCTACGCACAGCTGTGATATTTTCCCTGACTAGTAATGCCACTCCTCCCCCTTTCATCCCTCCCCCTCTATCACGTCTGAAACAATGGAACCCCGGAACATTAAGCTGCCAGTCCTGCCCTTCCTGCATCCAAGTCTCACTAATAGCAATAATGTCGTAATCCCACGTGCCAATCCACGCCCTAAACTCATCTGCCTTACCTACAATACTTCTTGCATTGAAATAGATGCACCTGAGAACATTTCTATCACGTACAAACCTTTGATTTCTGTCGATACCTGTAGCCCTCACATGACCTTTTTCCTCCTCCACCCCACTATCTGCTCTAACGCTCTGGTTCCCCTCCCCCTGCAAATCTAGTTTAAACCCCCCGGAGCAGCACTAGCAAACCTACCCACGAGAATATTAGTCCCCCTCCAGTTCAGGTGCAAACCGTCCCATTGGAACAGGTCCTACCTTCCCTGGAACAAAGCCCAATTGTCTGGAAACATGAAGCCCTCCCTGCTGCACCAATTCCTTAGCCACGTATTTAGCTGCATGATCCTCATATTGGCTCAGGGGAGGGTGAATCAAACCATAAGATTTCAAGACATTGATAAATTCTCAGACATAGTAGATTTTCTGTTCAAATATTATTCTGACAGCATGGAATATTAAAAATGATTCCCTCATTAACCACACACCTTTCAGGGCCGTACAACTGGTGAAGGATCTCAATAAATTTCCAGCACAGAGTACAAATTAAAAGTGGTTGTCTTATTATTTGAATGAGGCATTTGCCAGATTCCCCCATTCAGACAATATGCATTTTGTCCCCCTTGTCTTCAAAAGTAGTGTTATTTCCTTTGAAAAGTCACATAAAGATCAACAAAAATGATTATGTCGATGAAGTTTTACTTTCTGAGGAAGGTTTAGGGCTACTTTATTGAGGTGATCCAGTTAAAATGTGCGCGATTAAATAGAGTAATAGCAAATTTACAACACAGTTACAGGTTAACTGTCCTCTGTTGGTGCTTATACTCCACATGATCTATCAACGTATCTTTTCTGTCCCTTTCTTTCTTGTGTACTATTCTAGCTGCTCCGTGAAGCATCAATGTCATTTGCCTCAACTATATGCTTGGCAAGTTCCACATTCCAATTACCTCGGATAACCGAGTATTCTGATTTCTTTTTTGGATTTGTCAGTAACTATCTTATATTTATGTCCTCTAGCTCTGCATATATTAATAATGTTTTTATATTTATGACTTCAGGTTTCGGACTACCCATGCATGGAAATATATTCTCTACTTTTGCCCATTCATCATTTTGAAGGCTCTTTTAGGTCAGGTCTCAGCCTTCTCTTTTCAAGGGAAAAGAGCCATTGAAAGAATTTCCAAAATATAAAGAAATTTAGCAATTGGCAAAAATTCAAATACAAGGAAAGCTCATTCAAAAAAAGAACCAAGAATTTTATTTTCTGAAAGAGGGAACAGAAAGATGGAATAATTTATCAGGCATTGAAGCAAACAACAATGGAGAGGTCCACAAGTAAGTTACATGTATTTTAGTGGACAGAAAGGAGTTGGGACAATGGCAAGAACCCAAAGTTTGAATCACAAGCTCTCCAGTAAGTTTGTTTTCTGCATGACCAAAGGAAGAAAATGACTCACTTAAGGCCATGTCATTGGTAGATTATACTGCAGTTCATTCCCCAATTATTTTCCGAATCACATTCAAAAATGGGCAGTGATAGGTAACCAAATGCAAGCCAAAAGATAACAGAATCAACAACCACTTCAATACAATTTAGCAATTGTGTTTTGTCTTTTTGTTTGCTAATTTATGCATCATGATCTAGTGCAATTTTACATGCAGCATCATGGATATCAATCAAAAATTAAAATGGCAGTGAACATCCCACTGATAGATGAAGGAATGGTTAGAAATAGTTCAATGCCTAGTTTTTTAAGCATATTTATCTCCTAGGTTAAATTGCTATTTTAATGTTGGCTACTTAACAAAAAGATGGAACAATTTATCAGGCATTGAAGCAGACAACAATGAAGAGATCCACAAGTAAGTCATATGTACTTAAGTGGACAGAAGGGAGTTGGGACAATGGCAAGAACCCAAAGTTTGAATCACAAGGTCCACAGGGATTTTAAATTGATCTTTTTATTGATACTGAGGACCACATTTAAATATTTGTTTTTGTTTTCCACACAGTTTAACTGTAGTATGGATGTATATTGATCAGAGTTACAGTGTAATGTTAACTCCTTTCCCATACATTCGTAGTGGCGATATAATAGTTGCTCAATGTCACAGGATTACTAGATCTCCATGGATGGCAGCCAGGGACCTCCTTGTATAGGTTTCTGCTGTGTTGGTGTGTCATATACCAATTTTGTTTGTGAAAAATCTATATTTATGGTAGGTCTATCTGCGGACCTGAAAGGGCGCTGGCCTAGCAGACCGCGTAGGGTGAACCGGGAGTAGGGATGGAAGGAGCGAGGGGGCAACTAACACACAACAGTGATCGGCCGCAGAGTGGAGCAGGAAGAGCAGGGTGACTAGAAGTAGACTGCGGAAAGTGAAGAGGTGCAGGGCGATGAGCCAGCGCACCAAGGTAGGGGGAAGCATGAACGGTCTGAGGAGACAGCGCGAAGCGACAGTGAATGGGCGGCAGGGGAGAGTGGAGGCGGCAGGGCGGGGCTCGGGCGGACGGGAGAGGGAGGCGGCAGGGCGGGGCTCGGGCGGACGGGAGAGGGTGGTGGACTGGTGAACCGGGAATAGGAATGGGCAGAGCGAAGGGACGATTAAGTCACAATGTAATAGTAATTTTCCACAAGGGGATTGGAAATGGACCGCGCAAGGTGAAGAGGTGATGCGCCAGCGCACCAGGTAGGTAGAAGCATGAACAGTGAGAAGACAGAGGCAAGTGAGAGTGAACTTGCAGGACACAGAGTTAGAGGGCGGCAGGGGAAGGTGCAGGGGCAGCAGGATGATCCGGAGAAGGAGTGCCAAACTGGGAGCGCACCCGAAAGGGAGAAGTCAGGGTGTGGCTTAGGCGGACCTGAGAGGAAGGTGGCAGTGAGGAGCTCAGGCGGACTTGAAAAGGTGACAGGGTGGAGCTCAACCGGCCGAGAAAGGGCAGTGGTGTAGTGGACCGTGTAGGGTGAACCAGGAGTGGGGATGGGCCGAGTGAAGGGGCAACGAAGCAAGCAATGCGCACGAGTAATCAGCCGCAGGATGATTGGGAGTGGGCTAGGCAATGTGAAAAGTGTGCGGACACGGCGGGATGAAGCACAAATCGGTGCGGGTAAATGGGATGAGGGCAGAGAGGTGTAAACGCGGGCCGAAGGACCTGTTTCTATGTCATATGATGCTAATATCTGTACTGCTGGAGTATGTTGCGCACAAGTTTAAGGTGAGAGGGAAAAGTTTTAAATGACCTGAGCGGCACGTTTTTCACACAGCGGGTGGTGGGTATATGGAACGGGCTGCCAGAGGAAGTGGTAGCGGTGGGTACAATTACACCACTTAAAAGATATTTGGTCAAGTTCATGGATCGGAAGGGTTTAGAGGGATTTGGGCCAAATGTAGACAAATGGAAGTAGCTCAGGTAGGCATAGCCAAGTTGTGCCAAAGGGCATGTTTCCATGCTGTATAACTCTGACTATTAATTGGCAACAAGGGTTAAAACTTTGTGGTCAATTGGGAAGTGGGGTGCAGTTTGGTAGTGATTACCTTCAGGTTTTTACTTGGAGCATCTCCATGCAGACAGCTTGCTTAAGATGTTTCATTTTTTCTGGTATCTGTTTCTGGATTCTCACTGTATTCCACATAGAGCATGCACACTTGGTGATATTGGACTGCCTTGCTTTGTGTGTGGGGGGCTGGTGATATCCTGAAATGCTGGTATTTGTTTTTAAAGACATGAACATCACTCGCCCATCCCTCGTTGTGCCTGAACAAAGTGGCTTGCTGGGTCATTTCAGAATCAACCACATTGCTGTGGGGTCCAGAGTCTCGCAGAGGTCAGATGAGGCAAAGATTATTTTAATTAAGATTATTAATGGAACTTCAATACAACATCTAGCCATGGTGACATTTGAACACAGGCTTCTGGATTCCTAGTCCAGTAACCTAGAGGACAAGTGCCCATGCAGCATTTTGTGCACCATCATCTCCACTTGTCAGATGTCAAACGGGATTTGGGTATGTCAGTCCTTTCTCCACAGATTCCATGTGGTGTCTCCAACTTTCATTCACATTTACAGTCATTGGAATATTGAAATAAACTTTAAGTATTTATAGTCATAATGGCTATGGAGTTTTTTTACATAATTTACAGCTACTGATGGATTTGTAATCCATTTATAAATGTGCTCCTACAAAGTAGAACCTTTTATTCAGGTCTGCTGTAAGATTACTTCCTGTTTGGTCTTTTGCAAGGTATACTCAGAAAATGTGACTATATTGTGACTAAATCATTGGGTCAACTGCCTGTGCAAGGTCTAATCTGTTGCAAGTTTTGTGAGTTTCTGCAATTTCAATCACTGTCACAAACTAATTTGGAGTCTAACATTAAAGTGTAGAATCACAGGGAGATAGTTTTAAGTGCATTCAGAGCCATCCTGTCTGTGCATGAATATGTAGAAACTTCAAACTTGCCACCAACTTCCCAGTAATATGAATAGTGAGTGATAATGTGAATATAATTTGAGCTGTAAGTGAAATAAGTGGGGGGGGGGGGAATCTGTTGGAGGAACTCTGCAAGTTGAGCAGCATCTGTGTTGTGGGGGAAGACTTGTTGGTTTTGGGTCAAGACCCTGCATCAAGACTGAGAATGGAGAGGGATGATCGCCAGTATAAAAGAGAGGGGTAGTTGTGGGACAGGGGCCAGTAGGTGATTGGTGTGAAGGATGATTGGCAGGTAGAGCTGGGAGGGGGAGCAGTGGAGTTGAGAGGTGGAGGCAGATTTTAAAATAAAGGCGGATGGAGCCAGATTAGCAAAACAAAAATAGAATGGCTGGAGAAGCTCGGCGAGTTGAGTAGGAAATCCATTTGTAAGTAAAAGAAATTTGAATGTAATATAGGTTTCTTTAAACTTTAACTTGTTTTTTTTTTAAAAAAAAGCTGGTCCACTGTAAAGCAAACATTTTGTCCTATACGGGTTTTTCTTTGCCACTCTGAGATATGTTGCCTTTCTCAGAATTTTTTTATTTAGGCATCTTGAAAGACTTGCAAGGCAAAGCCAGACCATGCAGGACAAAGACAGATCAGATTGGAGCAAAATAGATCATATAGAATCAACCTGGATCATACAGGGCTCACCAAGTTTTATAAGTTCAGCGCACAGGCAGTTCATAGATTACCCAATACAAAACTTGACTTTTAAGAGCATAACCATGGAAAAAGTAAAGCTATAGAGTGGTTTGAAATTCTGTGTCGATTTCAGAAAAATTTAAACTGAATTTAGCTTTGTTTAGCAGTTAGTATAACAGTATTGCAGCACCTGCGATCGGGGTTCAATTCCCGCCACTGTCTGTAAGGAGTTTGTACATTCTCCCCGTGTCTGCGTGGGTTTCCTCTGGGTGCTTCGGTTTCCTCCCACATTCCAAAAGACGTACAGGTTAAGAGCTGTGGGCATGCTATGTTGGCGTTGGAAGAGTGGCGACACTTGTGGGCTGCCCCCAGCACATTCTCAGTAACACAAAAAAGACTCATTTCATTGTGTGTTTCAATATACGTGTGACTAAAAAAAAAATCTTGTATCTTATCAAGAACTTTGGAGAGAGAAAGAAGGGATATTGCTTTGTTGTCAAATTGGCAGGATTTAACCAGTAATGTCTCCAGTGATCTGAGTTGAGACCTCAGCTTTTCACCATGTTGATAAATGTCTTGAACTAAGGGAGTGTTATATCAAGCTCCTGGTCAAGTCATCCTACAATAATCACAGTGCAGGTATCCCTCAATTTACGAAAGGGTTACATTCCAGGAAAACATTTTATTAAGCAAAAATTCATAAATTGAAAAGCTGTTTTCCAGAAGTTTCAATATAAAAACTCTTCATTCCAGAGCTCAAGAGTGGGGGGGAAATAAAGGTAATGGAAAGATCAAGTGAGTGGACAAAGTTGAGCAAATGTAATTAATGTGTGGAAAGATGAGTTCATTCACTTAAGAATGAGTCATGAATTTTTAAATATTGTAAAGTTAGAACTGTGGAGCAATTCTTCTCCACACAAGGGATAGAGGAAGTCTGGAAATCTTAACCTGTAGAACCAAGACAGGGAAACATAGGTTAAAATACAGACTAACCACAACTAATGGAATGATTACATAAGCTTAAGGGGCTGAATGACCTTTTCAAATGAAGAGTGAAACACCTGAAGTAACAACAATCACAGTGCAGGTGCCCCTTGATTTGCAAAGGGTTACATTCCAGAAGAAAAAAATTATTAAGCATCTATTCATAAACTGAAAGGGTGTTTCCCATTAGTTTCAATGTTTAAAAACTCTGATTCATTCCAGAGCTCAAGAATCTCAGTCAAGAAATTGAAATACTTAAAAATACATCAATACAAGTATTTGAAATAAAGTGTCATTTTATTAATGTCTTGAATTAAGATAATAAAATGTACATAATATATTCTAAGTGAAATATACAAGATCTTAAGGGGTCATTGAAGTAAATTAATGCAGATGCTGGAAATCTGAAACAAAGAATATGCTGGAAGGTCAAGTCAGCATAATTAGTAGGTCAGGGCAGCATAATTAGGAGGGCAATTGACACAGTTCTTCTCTCTCAGAAGATGCTGATCTATATATCGAGGATACATACCTTAAAGAATTAAGAATTAAGAATAAAATTCTTAAATCAAACATTTGTAAATCATGGAATGTTTGCAGTATGAATTTATTAAAAGAGAAAGATGAAGAAGGGAAAAATGGAGATGGAAGGAGGGTTGCCCTTTGGACAACATGCCTTGTGTCATATCCAGACCGAGTGGCAATGTAAAAACACAACTTGTTTTGCTTTTTCATACTTTGTCAAGGCTGCACTTTAGTAGGTGGTTGACTTCAACATTTTAATTGTTTTGCACCAAGGAGTATAAAACACAACTTGTTTTGCTTTTTCATACTTTGTCAAGGCTGCACTTTAGTAGGTGGTTGACTTCAACATTTTAATTGTTTTGCACCAAGGAGTATAAAATAAAACAAAAAGAACGATTTATTGACCCATGTACCCTCAATCTAATTATCCTCATATTGCATTTCCATTCATTACTTCTTAACCAACTGTCATAGATTTCCTTTGTTGTTTATTTATTGTTTTTTTTATTTTTATTTCCATGGAGATTTCATGATTATAATTTATAGTTATGCAGTAACCCATAATCAACATAAATTGTATTTTTAAGATAGATTTGTTAACAGTTTAATGATGTTACCTGTGTGGTCTGCAGAAGTAGCATTTTGATCTGTACACCATAGGCTATTCCACTTTAATGATATTAAACTTCAATTGACTCGGAGCAAGCTAATAGGTGTGGCATGATGCTGTGCCTTTGAACCGAACACCAGCACTTGGATACGTAAACTGAGCTGACATTTCTCTGCAGGGGTTGCAGCATAGTTGGAGGTGAGATGTTAAACTAATGCTTCATCTGCCTGTTCAGGCAGGCTCCAGAAATCATTTGCCATTACTCAGAAGAGATTAGGTAATTCTTCTGGAGTGATTTTTTTTTTTGCCTTTCAACTTTTCCATTGCTGAGCTTTGAATGCCAGCAGCCCTGAAGTTGAAAGCTTATTAGGTCTTGAACAATAGTCTTTCTCTCCCATTTTTCTGCAGTTCCTGCAAATTTGATTTACTCCATGTGATGCCAAGGCATGGCTATGAGCACTGGACACAGCAAATGCCATGGGACCCAATAATACTTCAGCTGTAATATTTAAGATCTATGATCTCAAACTAACCGCACTGGTTCTAACCTAGCTTTTCCTCTACAGTTTCAACACTGATATCTGTATTGAAATTTACCTGTCCATTAAAATCAGGAGAAATCTAATGTGAACTGTTTTTACCCCATGAGTTCTTTCCCAATCGTGGATTTATGGAATTCGTTGCCACATACAGCTGTGAAGGCCTGATCATTGGGGGTGTTTAAGGAGGATATTGATAGGTATCTAATTAGTCAGGGTATCAAGGGATATGGGGGAAAAGGCTGGTAATTGGGGCTAGATGGGAGAATAGTTTAGTTCATGGTGAAGTGGCAGAGCAGACTCGATGGGCTGAATGGCCTACTTCTGCTCCTTTGCCTTGTGATCTTGAATCATCAGGAAAGTGATGGGAGAAGTCATCAATATTGCTATCAGGAGACATTTACCCTCTAAAATACTTGGGTTAGGTTCTTCCAGGACCACTCTACTGCAGGCCTCCTACAACATTAGCCCTTATTACCTTATTTGACTACCTGAAGTACACTTTCTCTGTAACTGTAATACTATATTCTGCATTCTGTTGTTCTTTTTGTACTTCCTCAATGTACTTGTGTATGGAATGATCTGTCTGGATGGCACACAACCACAAGTTTTTGTTTTACTGCATCTCGGTACATGTGACGATAATAAACCAATTACCAAATATAAAAATAGAATATGTTGGAAACACTCAACAGGCCAGTCAGCATTTGTGGAAAGAGAAACAGAGTCGACAATTCAGGTTGAAGATCTTTCATCAGAATTGGAAAAGAAGAAAAATAAGTTTTAAGTTGGAGAGAGGGTGGGCAGGGGTGGATAGAACAAAGGGAATGTCTCTGATCGGGTGAGGCCAGGATTGCCATTGAGATACTCTGTCAATGAGGTTATTGAAGGCAATCAGAGAGAGAAAATATTAACAAAGGAATGAAAAGCTGACAGTCCAGATGAAGGGTCTTGACCCAAAACATTGACTTCCATTTCCCTCTATAGATGCTGCCTGACCTGCTGAGTTCTTCCAGCATTTTGTGCTTCGAACTGGAATGTCGCCCCGGTGGATTGAATACAGGTGCTTTACAAAGTGGTCACTTCGTCTGCACCTGGCTTCAAAATCTTCTTTTTCAACCTTGGTTCAAACATTGGTAAAATACAAAAATTCCAGAGTGAGGTGAGAGTCACTGCCTACACATCAAGGTTGCATTTCATTGAGTGTGGTATCAAAATATCCTCGTTAACCTGAAGTTAATAGGAATGAAAGCTCACTAGGGTGGGAGTGATAAAAGGAATAAAGAAAGATAGTTGTGGTTGTTGAGTTTGGTCATCTCAACTCTGCAGGATATTACCAAGGAGAACCTCAAAGGTGTGACCAACCAGCCAACTTCAGCAACCCGTCATTAATCCCATCAGTGGCTTCCTACGATCAAAATGTTGGGAATGAGAAAGTTGGCTGCTGGTTGTAATAAGCTCAATTCCATTTGCAATTTCTCATATTCGGAAGCAGTCTGTTCCTCCATGTAGGAAGACTTGGATTGAAAAGTAACAAGTAATGTTATTGTCAACACATCATTGCTAAGCAATGACTACAATAGTTCTTCACTTAAAAGTCAGCAGTGCAACTCAAAACTGCTGCCTTTTGCCTACAGACCTTGGGCAAAGGTTCAGGATTCCTGAACAAAGTTGGAAGTCCTAAATTTCTGCTTGGCTAATTGCTGATACTGGGATATCTATGGTTCTCTATTGATCTCAAAGTACAACAGGGGAGCACAAACTTGCACATATTTCCCAGGACTTTACAAGTCCAGTGTGGTCCAATGATTTCAATGAAAAGAAACTGCTGCAGACACAAGGGTAAGTACAAGGTAATATCCATGTTTGATTCATTCAAGGGATGTGGACATCGTGGATATTGCCTGTGTTTATTTTTCATGCCTCATTGTTCTTGTACTGAAAAGGCAGTGAACAATATACCATACTGTTGGGTCTGGAGTCACTTGTAGGCCAGACCAGATATGGATGATACATTTCCTTCTTTGAAAAGTATTTGTGAACCAGATGGTTTACAATCCAGTCCTTTCATAGTCAGTATTAATGTGCAGTAGCATTTTTCTTAAAATAATTATTCAAATTTAAATTCCCCAGTTGCCATGGTGGATTAAAACTTATGACACTGGGTCAATAGTCCAGAACTCTGGCAGTGAGCTCAGTAACTCAGCCACTATGCTGTTGTGTCCTAATTCATGCAGCTGAGTTGATTTAAATGTATTTAATTGTTTTCAATGAGTTTGTGTTTTAAGTATGTTTACATCCTTTTATAGTTTCTCAGTAATTTTAATTTTGTTGATTGTTTTGGATGCTTAATTTAGTTGAAATAAAAACTATGAATTTACACTTAAAATTATCTTGATATAGTGAAATGAAACAATAGAGTACATTATGACCAATTAAATGCATTTAAATCAATTTGATTAAAATCAGAAACGTTAACAAGTATTCAGTCTCAGTGACAGTCAGTAAAAATGAGGGCAGAGATACACGAACTGTCAAAGCAGTTCTGCAGAGTCTGTTGATCATATTTAGAGAATCCCTGTACTGAGCTGTGCTGGGCCTGGGTAATTAACTGGGAGCTGCATCCTACTTAAGGACTGCATATAGAAAATTTGCTCTGAATAAGGTCTTCCTGATGAAGTACATGGCCCATTATTTCCTACAAAAATGAGTAATTACCTCCCTCAATTTACAATGACATGATGGTTGTTGGACAGTCTGTTTTCAAAATCCTTTTTTTCTTTTTCAATCTTTTTATTAGTTTTCAAAGTAATACAGATTAATATATAACATCAATGTTTGTACATGTAATACAAAGAGATCAGGAGAACAATCATAGCATAGATAATCATAAAGAACAATAAAATATTTAAAAAATCTGTAGATACCATGATCTCTTAGTAAATGAATATAATATAAAAGAAAGAAAAGAAAAAGATTTATTATATATATAAAAGAAAAGAAAAAAATCCCCAAATCAATAAGAAAAATTATAAACAATATATCAGACCAAACTAAACAAATTTTTTAAAAATGGAAAAAAGAGACTGGAGTGAAATTTCTCAGTAGAAACAGAGCAATATTATGTTGTCAACTCCGTTCCTCTAAATTGGAAAGTTATTGAAAGGGGTTCTATATCATGTGAAAATATTGAATAAGTGGACTCCAAATATCTTCAAATTTAAGTGAAGGATCAACAGTACCACTCCTAATTTTTTCCAAGTTTAAACATGATATAGTTTGAGAAAACCATTGAAAAGTAGTAGGGCGTATTGGATCCTTCCATTTAAGCAAAATGAATCGTTTGGCCATTAATGTAACAAAGGCAATCATACAGTTAGTGGAAGCAGATAAATGGTCAGACCCTATCCTTGGTAATCCAAAAATTGCAGTGATAGGCTGAGGTTGTAAATCAATCTTCAGTACATTTGAAATAATGTTAAAAATGTCTTTCCAATATTTTTCCAAAAGAGGACAAGACCAAAACATATGTGTCAAAGAAGGCACATTCGATTTACATCTGTCACATATAGGATTTATATGGTGATAAAAATGGGCTAGCTTATCTTTTGACATATGGGTCCTGTGAGCTACCTTAAATTGTATCAAAGAGTGTCTGGCACACATTGAAGATGTATTAACTAAATGAAGAATTTGCTTCCATGTCTCTGTAGGTAAAGATGTCTGGAGTTCATTTTCCCATTCATTCTTAAGTTTGTCCAGTGATTCTGGACATATTTTCATAATTAAATCATTGATTATTGCTATCAAGCCCTTCTGATAAGGATTAAGACCTAAAATTTTTTCCATAATTTCAGTTTTGTAAGGTGTCGGAAAAGAGGGTATAGTAGCTTTTAAAAAATTTCTAATCTGCAAATATCGAAAAAAGTGTGATCTACACAAATTGTATTTGTTAGCCAGTTGTTCAAAAGATGAAAAACAGTTATCAATGAATAAATCACGAAAGCATACTATTCCCTTCCTTTTCCATATAGAAAAAGCTGAGTCAACTCTGGATGGATGAAAGAAAAAGTTAGATTGAATGGGACTTGACAAGTTAAATTTATTCAATCCAAAAAATTTACGAAATTGACACCATATTCATATTGTATGTTTAACAATTGGGTTAATAATGTGTTTAGTTAATTTGGTAAGTACAAAAGGGAGTGAAGCTCCTAAAATAGAAACTAATGAAAATCCAAGTACTGATTGGTGCTCAAGGTGTACCCATTTGGGACATTGAATTACATCTGAATCTTGTATCCAAAAAATTAATTATCTGATATTAATTGCCCAATAATATAAAGTTAGGCAGGGCCATACCACCATCCTTTTTTAGTTTTTGTTAATATTTCTTCTGCCAAATATATGAAAGAATTTTAGAATCAATAGTGTCAAAAAAAATTTCGGGACGAAAGTTGGAATGGCTTGAAATAAATATAAAAATTTTGGTAAAATATTCATCTTAACCGCATTAATTTGGCCTATCAATGAAAAAGACAATGGGGACCATTTAGTAAATAATTGTTTAACATAGTCAATTAAAGGCAATAGATTAGCTTTAAATAAGTCCTTAAGTTTCTTGGTAATCTTAACACCTAAATACATAAGATACTCAGTTACCAATCTAAAAGGTAAATTGGGGTAAAAACCTGTAAATTGGGGTTTGCATATTTAATGGAAAAAGTTCACTCTTATTAAGATTTAATCTATAGCCAGAAAAAACACTAAACTGATCTAGTAGTGATAATACTGCGGGGATAGATTCCTCCGGATTAGAAATATAAAGTAACAGGTCATCTGCGTAAAGAGATATCTTATGAATCTTCTGTCCGCAAGTAATGCCATATTTATCTGAAGAGTCCCAGAGTGCAATAGCCAAGGGTTCCAAAGCAATATCAAATAATAAAGGGCTTAATGGGCAGCCTTGTCTAGTACCTCGAAAAAGCCTAAACAAAGGAGATCTTTGATTATTAGTAAGTATTGAAGCCATTGGTGTATAATAAATCAGTTTAATCTCAGATATAAATTTAGGGCTAAAATTAAATTTTTAAAGTGTAATGAATAGATATTCCCATTCAACTCTGCCAAACGCCTTTTCAGCATCTAGCGAGACAATACATTCTGGAATTTGGGATGAAGGGGTATATATAATATTCATTAATCTCCTAATATTAAAGTGTAAATAACGATTCTGAATAAATCCTGTCTGGTCTTCAGAGATAATTTGTGGAAGAACCTTTTCCAATTTAAAGGCCAATATTTTGGAAAATATTTTTGAATCTACATTTAATAAAGAAATAGGTCTATAAGATGCACAATCAGTGGGATCTTTATCCTTTTTTAAGAATTAAAGAAATAGTTGCTTCATAGAAAGATTATGGTAGTTTACCTACTGATAGGGCATCTTTAAAAATTTTTGCTAACCAGGGAACAAGAATATTAGAAAATGATTTTAAAAATTCGGCTGTATATCCGTCAGGGCTGAGTGCTTTACCCGTGTTCATTGAAAATATTACTTTATTTCTTCCTCCGAAATGGGAGCATCTAATGTAGAACATTCATTTAAAGATAGTTGGAGAATCTTTAGATCTCTTAAAAATTCATGCATTAATGTAGAATCCTCGGGATTCTGATTGGTATAAAGAAGAATAAAATTCTTGAAAGGATTTGTTAATTTGAACATGATCTATTGTGTAGGTACCATCTGGTTTACGAATTTTATTAATCTGACGTTTAGATAAAGTAGTTTTCAATTGGTTGGCCAATAATTTACCAGATTTGTCACCATGTATATAAAATTGACTTTTGTTTTTAAGTAGTAGATTTTCAATTGAAGATGTTAATAATAAACTATGTTGTAATTGGAGTTCTGTTCTCTTTTTATAAAGCTCCAGATTAGGAGTATCAGAGTATTTTTTATCGATTTCTTTAATCTTGTCAGCTAATATACGTATTTCAGTTTTAATGTTTTCAAAATCCTGGGGTCAGCATTGGCTCCTCCAATGTTTATTAATTTGGTTGAGACATTGTTTTTAAACCCTTAATTAATACCTGTTAAGAAATAGTGATGAAGATACCACAATCAGGCTCAGCATCTCTACTAGAACACTCTATGCATGCACATGATGGTTTTTGGCTGGGAATGGACTTTTTATGTTGCTTTACAATTGTGTGGATTTAATAGCAAAGTATGGTAATGCAAGTACAGTTTGAGTGTGCCCAATACCAATGGAACAGAGGAGCAACATGGAGTTGCTGCTGTCAGCAAAAAGAGAATTCACTGCTGAGCAGAAGATAGAGAGGAGTTGATGCTTTGCTACATGGTATGATATTCAGACAGCATTAGTTATGATCAGAGTCTCAAAGTTACATTTGCACAATTTATATTTGTGTATTGATATGAAACAAATGGCACACAAAGATTGGTCACTTAAAACAAATTATTTTCACCTTACAGCATTGCATAGAATTTCTGTTCTGCCAATTTATTGTCTTTGACAATTTCCTATTGCACTTCACAGTTTGACTTCCCTCTTCCTAAAAGGCAGGCTGACACTTCAACCCAGCTCTTTCTGTGTGAACAAAGCTTAACTACTTTGTCTTTCAGTCAAAATAACTATCCTCCTCATTTCTAAAAGTGTTGAATGCTGCAACCTAGCCTGGTAATGGCCTTTCTGCAAGGACTGGTGCAGAAATGTTCAGGAACAGTCACCAAAATGTCAAATTAACTCTGCTTGTCACCAAGGTATCAGGCTCAGATACCCTGTCTGCAATTTAATACTCACATGTCAGCTGCTGTACTGTGAATGTAATCACTTTCAAATGTGTTAACAAAAGTGCATTTCAGAATAATATAACTGTATTTTAATAAAAAAAAGTCCAGAATATAAATAACAGAACACATGAGAGAGTACACATAGAAAGCTTGTTGCATGAACTCCAAATAACATTTTATAGCTTCATCATTTAATTAAACATAAAATTGCATAAATTGAGTTGGTTTGATATAATTATGCTTAATGTACTTTAAATGTTTATCATAAAGCAAGTGGAAGTCTCATTCACCTGTTACTCCTATGCTTCCCGACCTGGAGTACCCCCTTGGTAAACAAAGCTTTAATTGCAATATTCTTATCGTTCTTTGCAAATCCTTCCATGATCTCACTATTCTCCAGTACTACAAACATCTGAGATATCCACACTCTGTTAATTCTGGCCTCCTGATCATTATCAACTTTAACTTGTCCACCACTGGCATACAGCTTTCAGCTGACAAGATTCCAATCTCTGAAATTCCCTCCCTAAATCTCTTTGCTTCTCCTCTGTTAGTAAATTCCTTAAAATCTCTCTGACTATGCTTTTAGTCACCTGCCCTGTTATCTCCTCGTGTATTTCTGTCAATTTTGTTTGGTACTCCTTTAATGAAGTAACTTTTACCAAAAATACCAGAAAATAAAGAAAAATAAATCATCAAAATTTACTGGATTGTCATTTTACAAGCCTGCCAAATGCAACCAGGAACCTTGCTGAATAAAGGCATGTTATTCATGTTTCCTCAACCAACAAGAGTGCGTTATGTCATCTGCACTCAGCCTATGAGGGTGTGGTGCATAATGACTTCTTTAAGAGCTGAAATAATTAATACTTCCATTCCTGGGATCATGCCTTGAGTGCAAAGAGAGGTGCCATTGTATTCCTTGAAAAGTAATTGCAGAAAATATTGGAAATACTCAGTTACCAGACAGTAGCTGAGGAGAGAAGAACGAAGTTACATTTCAGCTTGTTGACTTTTTTTTTGTCAGAATGGTGAAAAGTTTGGAATCAAACATGCTTTAAATTCCAGAGATTAGTGAATTTGCAGATGACAGAAATGTTGGTGATGTTGATAGTGGAAAAGGTAGACTTTGGCTCCACAACAATATTCATCATTTGGTAAGATGGGCAGAGAAATGCCAGTTGGAATTTAGTGCTTAAAAATGTGAGGTGATGCATTATGGGAAGGCATAATGGTAGGAGCAAAAAAAAGAAACTACTGCAGGAATTCAGCAGGTCAGGTAGCATCTGTGGATAGAAATGGACAGCAGAGTAAGGGTCTCAACCCACAATGTCGACTCCAGTCCAGATCAAGGGTCTCAGCCGGAAACATTTTCTGTCCATTTCCCTCCACAGATGGTACCTGACCTGCTGAGTTCCTCCAGAAGCTCTTTTTTTTCCCTCCAGATTCAAGCATCTGTAGTCTCTTGTCTCCAAATAATGCTAGAATTAGGAAAAGGAATAGAGAAGGCTGAAGGACGAACTGATTGAGAGATAGCAAATTGAGGGACGTGATAAACTTTTCACCTTAGCAGAGGTGTCCATAACCAGAGGACATTGGTTTCAGAAAAGGATAGGAAATATAGAGAGCATTTAGAGAGAGATTTTTTTTCACCCAGAGGGTGGTTAAAATTTGGAACACACTGCCTAAAGGGGGTGGTGAAGTCAAGTAGTCTCATAAGATTGAAGACATTTGGATGAGCACTCAAGATACCATGGCCTAGAAGACTACAGTTTGAGTGCTGGAAGACAGGATTAGTAAAAATAGGTACTTGATGACCAGCACACATGGTATGCTGAATAGCCTTTTCCCATGTTATATGACTCTACGATACGAAGAGAGGGGGGTGAAGAGAACAAAGGGGATGTCAATAATAACAGGGAGAACATGAGTTTGAATTTTTCAGATTTTCTCATTAGTTGCTTGCCACTCAGCTCATTGAATTGAAAATTAATTACAATTCAGCCCATTGAAATGAGTTCCCAGTGTATTATCATCAATCGCATTTTCTCACTTATTGTTCTGTGACCTATTCTTTATCAATTTCTGCCCATCAACTCCACCTTGATTCTCCTACCACCTACCTTTAAAAGGGGTAATTTACAATGATCAATTAACCTACTGAATAACACATCTTTGGGATGTGAGTGGAAAATAGAACACCAGGAGGAATCCCACAAGAGAAGGAGTATGTGGATGGCACATGTGTGAGGAGGTGAAGGCTTGTTTATTGCAGTTAATCTGTAAACAGAAGCAATTGAATGAAAACAAAAAAAATGAATAAACTGAGCTACTAAACACTACCAATGCTGCATTATTAGATATTTAAAAAATTAATGGATGTACTCAGCTGGTCAGATGGCATCCATGGAAAGAGATACCAAGAGTTAATGTTACATATTGATGTGCTTCCATCAGAACTGTTCAGTTCAAAATTGAAAAGCTGGTTATCTGAAATTATTGAATTTCCTGCTGAGTCCTGAGGGCTGTGATTTAACAAGTTGGAAGGTGAAGCACAGTTCTTCACACTTCAGGATTTGTAAAGGGCCAAAGACAGCTCAGAGTGGGAGTGAAATGGAAAATTCAAGTGACAAACAACTGGACATTTGCAGTCACCAAACTATTCTCTGAAGAAGTCACACAATCTGCTAACTTATGTACAATGTTTAATTACAATATTAGAGAACATGATGAAGGATCAGTATTCACAACAAAAGTGCCTCCAGGTTTACTGCTGACTCAGTACATTTCGCTGCAAAGCTGAAATCAGAAGATAGGCAGTGTTGGAGTTAGCAATGCTATGTCTGTAGAAATAAAAGATTTAAGACATCTGATAACTGAATGAGTTCAGGTAGTAAGACTGTCGATGCTTTTGCATCACTTAACATTCAAATGGATAATCTAGGAATCACCAGACGCATTAGGAACATAATTTCACTAAACTTTGATCTGCTCACCTTTTTTCTAAAATGTATCTCAGCAATAATTACTTTTGAGAGTTGCTTACAATGTCGTAATCTTATTTATTTTCCTTCTCTAATAACCTCTTTAAAGCAGGTACCCAACATTTCAGTGTCACATTCACATTGTGAACCTCAGTCATGAGTTTGAACAGAGAAAACACAAGAAAATAGGAGCAGGAGTGGGCCACCAGTTCCCTCAAGCCAGGCCTGCCATTCAATATGATCATGGATGGTCTGTGCTGGTCACAACTCTTCTTTTGTGCCAATTCCCTATAAACCTCAATTCAAGCGTTCAAGTATTTATCTATCTCCAGCTTAAATATATCTAATGATCCAGTTTCCACCACCATCTGGAGCAGAGAATTCCAGAGATTCACTACCCTCTGAGAGGAGGAATTTCTACGCACCTCAGTTTCAAATGACAGTCCCCTTATTTTCTTGTTATGTCCCCTTGTTTGTGACTCTCCCACCAAGGAAAATATCTATGCTTTGAAACCCCCTTAGGATCTTAATATGTTTAAATATGGCCCCCCTCATTCTTCTAAACTCCAAGGAATTCAGACCCAAAGTCTCTAGCCTTTCTTGATAAGTCAACCCTCTTATACTCGGGAATTAGCCTTTGGATTGCCTCCAATGTTCCATTGTCTTTTTTTTGGGTAAAGGGACCAAAACTTAGGAATGGGAGCCTGGCCAGTTGGTCTTTCCCTTGTCTGTGGATACTGAGGTCAATTCCACCCCCATCTGTTAAATTCAGACTGAGCTCTGCTAAATCAGCACAATGATCAAACCATGAACCCATTTGTCTACCTATCTTTCCCCTGTGCTTTCCTGGGCATTGGAGAATTTTATTCTTCAGTATAGTGCCAAAAGGATAAAGAAACATTCAGGCAGCATAAAGTGACTAAGAAGATACACACTTGTAACATTACACCATGAAGTTTAGTTAACCGGGGATACCTATTGTGGAAATATTAAATATAGGTTGCTATAATTGAATTTGTTAAATATATTTTCAATATCTTTTTGAAACCTGAGGAATATTTTAATCAGAAAGGTCTGTTTCAACTCATGTCATAATTCGTACCTGTTTGCAATCAAGTGGCATTCACAAATGTCTTTCAGAATCTTACTTTTGGAGTTCAGAATTGACCTTTGTAACCTTAAAGATTGAGAGTGAAAAGCTTTAGATTCAGCTTTTCTAAATCAATGGGGTTTGTAAGTTAGTGTGTAAACATGATGTGTTCAAGGTGTCCTTATTTTGTTACCAATGACATGATGAAGTGACAGTTCCAAAGTGTCTGACAAATTTCTCAGTAGCTACTGGCCCTGTTGTCAGCTTGCTTCATTCATTTGATGGTGCATCTGACTGCACAAAGACTGAGACAGGTTTATTTGTGTTTTATAAATAAGTGCTGACAAACGGCAATCAATGTGAAAAGCTCTAATTGGTTTCTGAAATTTCAGCATGATTTTACTTGACAGCTGAGCGCTTGGATATTTGGAGGAAAAAGCAAAATTTGTATTCCTGGTAGGTGATAAGTGATATGATTTTGTCAATGTAGACAGCAATTATCTGGTGAATCAAAAGTTGGAGAGAAGTATGGACTGCAGACCATGAACACATAGAAACTTCAGAAATGTACACACCTTGTAATTCTGTTCAGCACTAAATACTATTTATGTCACAGGCCTGTTGTGATAAAATCTAAATCAGTTAGAAAAGTTAAGCAAACTGATTTAATTATCTCTTTGAAAAGAAAAATTGAGGTATATTTTTAAATTATGAATAGGATTGAGGAAAATAACTGCTAATATTGCTAATTCTTTGAATACCAAGCAATTGAAGTTTTAAGTACTGGGACGGTAGGAGAAAGAAAAGTAAGACAACTCATAAGGTAATGAATTACCATGTACGCCATCAAAATGAACATTGTAAATGAGTGAAAGCCAAAGAAATAGTTTAATCCACTACAAGAGATATGATTGAGGTATTAAAGGCAGAAAGTGAAGTTAATCTTCAATAGTGCATGTTTATCTTTACAATCTATTATCAGAAGATTCATATCAAATGTTAACTGGCTGTAATTAACTTTGCTATTATTGGATATATTACCTTGGTTATTTTACAATCATTAATTCTGCAATGCAGAAATTATCATTTCATCAACTGGAGGGCACTTTCTAATAGCAAAATACATTAAAGAGTTGGGTAACCGCTGTAGCAAGTCCTCTGAATATATCAGAAGAAATATTCAATATTTGAGAGTTTTCAAAGCAACAATCTCATTTTACAGATGACAGTTATAAGCCTGAGGCTTGCTCAGAGCTCATGATAATCTCGAATCCTCAGTGTCGGGGGTTATCATGGGAACCCTTCTACATATCATTTATTCTCTGTTATTAATTCCCTACAGTGAGTTGGAAATTATTCTTGTACCTCAAAAGCCATCGCATTGCTGTCATCAGTCCTTTGGTTAGATATCCTTATGCATCAAACAAACTGTGCACTTTATTAGTGCTTGTGCTGGAAATTATTAAAAAGAATGAAAAGCTTTCAACTGAAGTTGGGGAAGTTCTATAATGGGTACCACTGATTTTGCCCACCTTACACACCTTACAGAAGTTATAAGTTTCACTCTTTTCGCTTGATTTTAACTGTCTGAGCAGCTGCTGGCAGAGTGTGCCATCAAAGCAAACCAGCCATTTTCATACTGAAGAAATCAGAGCTAATTTGAGGCCTGGCTCCTAAATGTACCAGCAAACCATTCTCCCTGAGTGGGTGCTTGAATGCAGTTTGACTAGATTTGGTTCCACACAATAGCATTTACCCTGAAAGTCTCTGGAGCATAATCAGGGCAAGTCTAGATGAGTCATGGAGATCATGGAGAAAGATGACCTGAAATGATAAAAGCACCAATTAATTATATGGGACCCAAATGGACAATAGATCTACCAGCGAAACCTGTTGAAGAATCCACTACAATCAACTTGAGACGAGGCTTTTGAGCTAAAATGGGTTCATTTTGCATAAGAAGGGTTTGTTTTCTGGAAAAAGATGGGTACATTATGGGCTGCCATCTGATGTGGTAAATGCAGGCTCGCTCTTAACTTTTAAGAGTGAATTGGATAGATACATGGACAAGAGATGTCTGGAGGGGTATGGGCTGGGGGCAGGTAAATGGGACTAGCAGAATAATGTTTCGGCACAGACTAGAAGGGCCGAATGGCCTGTTTTCTGTGCTGTAGTTTTCTATGGTTCTATTAGCTCCTCAGTGTAAGGATCTTGCTTAAGCAGTAAAAGGCTGACTGTTGTCATTAACAGGGGTAAATAAGTCTACCGATTCCATTTGAGACTATTAGAGCTAATCTCAACATTTAAATCCCCATTGCTTTAATAGCATAATCCTTACCTAATTCTAATATTTAGCATCATAAGCAACTGATGCACCAATTATTTCAGAGGGATCGGATGCCTGTCAAAATAAAATTTCCAGGAATGCAAGTTGAGATTTCTGAGTAGCATTGATATTGTGTCCATTGAACAGCAATGCACCGGATAAAATCTTGAGGAGGTGCTAATTTTCCAGTATATTTTGAAAAATATTTGTTAGACATTTGTCTTTTGCAGCTGCTGTTTCATTTGACAATACATTAATGCTACTCTTGATATAGCCCAATGGAGAGTGTGTTTTGTTTTGTCGATGGTTACAAAATTCATTTGCATCATTTTGGCCATAGGCTTTTAATGTTGCAATGTGCTTGAGAACTAAATAGTTGTTTACCCAAAGAGGATGACTAATGCTTCACCCATACTGTATGGCTGTACTTTCCGAGGAGGCAAAGACTATTTAAAGTTTTACTCGATGCAATTACTCAGTGTTGGACAGTTAGCGATTGGGCCCAGATTTTGCAATTGGTATTCGCAAATGGGAGGATTTAATTCTCACTATAACATGGTTTTTGTCAATGATAAATGTGCATGTGATGCATTAATGCCATCTTCCATTTGCAATATACTTCTAATAATGCTTATCACCAATGAGATTAAGAACAGCTTCTGCTTATAATCGGGCAGAGCAGCAGAAAATAAACGCATGTGTAATTTTCAATGATAAATTGCAACATTAATGCTGTCAGCATTTAGACAAGTTAAAGTTAGTCTTGGTAATGTTAGTTGACTGTAAAAGTGCTCACTGAAGCAGATTGTGCTAAATTCTCCCATGCACAAGAATTGAACAACAGCTTGAACCATGATGATCAGTCCAGCAAGTGCTATTAAAGTAGGTGCATGAATTGCCTGTTTCTAAATAAAAACATGGCCTAAGACTGGAGTTAGTTAACAACACCTCATATCTCTGTTTGTATTTTAGAAAGAATATGGAAAAATTAGTATTTGCACCACGTTGCCCTTAAAGTGAGACAATAATAATGATTGTTCTTTAAAGTACCTTGTCTAGCAACTGAACTAATCAGTCTGCTGTCCAATAAATAACAGCGCAAGAATCTTAACTCCAAGAAAACGGTCCATCACATTTGATGTAGCCATTAACTCCCAGTGAATGAACTGCTTATTCTTACACACCACAAGTATTACATGAACAGAAAAGGATAATGGTCAGTTAACAGAATTACAAGTTTTTCTCAACATCCTATTCTGAAGGCCCTCAGTCACACTGGGGTTGGTAGGTCTGGCAGTAATTTTGTGGGAACATGGTCAGCTTTATTGATAAGAGGGCAGTTTGAAGTTAAAACTCAGGATAATGTTCCTTAATCTGTCTGAGGGGCATTAAGGCTGATTGTAGCACTCAGCATAAAACGTCTGCTAATTACATTAAATTGAACTATTGAACTGGTATTGGTTACACAGATTGAAAATTGTAGATCATCATAATGGGACTTAGTAAATTCTTCTGCACCGTGATTAATATGTGGTGCAAACATCTCGACAGCATGAAGCAAGAGCTTGCAATCAATTTAGAAACAATCAGATACTAAATTGGATGAGTAGATAAATAAAAATAGATTGAAGGCTATCTTCATCTACAATGATCATGGAAACTAAAAAGACATTAGGCATTCAAGCCAGGAGCCCTTCCTTATATAGATCTGTTGCCAACTGAGTAATGTATTTCTATCTAGCCAGCAGATATCCTCTTGGAATTACTTTTAAATACAAACACAAAGTTTAACTTTATTGCATTTCCTTCAAAGCACTGTTTTCTAAACTTTTTGTTTTACCAATATGTTTCCCCACTCTCCCTCAGGGGAACTTTGGCTTGTGGTTGAGGTATGGTTCTGAGGGCATGTCTTCCCTTTGGTATTTTGCCGAAAAGCGATCACAATGAGTGTTTATAGGATGTTACGGACTCAGTGAAAGTCCCTTTAAGATAGAGAGTGTGTGTGTATGTGTGTGTGGGGCGTGCTTACGTCAATAGAAGATAAAGGACGTAATGATGTTGTTGAAGAAGTTAGAAGAAGGAGAGAGAGAGAGAGAGAAGGGAGAGAGACACCAGCCTGCTTGTTTTCTCTATCAATGGATGAGAAACTATAACTGTGTCTGCCACTGAAATCCATGTATGGAAGTTGGAAGTAATCCGGTAGAGTTCACTTTGTTGCTGACCTGTAGAAGGAAACAGGTATTTGTGTGTGGACGACCACGATTCGGATGCTTTTCGGGGTGAGGAAGTCACTACCGAGTAAACACTGAAGTGTCGTTTGGGTTCCATCGTGGAACATTTGGATTTCGTATGTACTCTCTCTCTGTTTTTCTACATCTACGTCTTATCTTCTGACAACGGTGGTTGTTGAAGAAACCCTTGCTCATGTTTCACCTTATGGCTTGCGGAACTGAACTTTAAGAACCATTCCGGAACTGGGAGTTTTGGACTTTGCCACACCCACACACATGAAGAGTTTAGTTTTTGGGGTTAACGTTCAAGGTTTAACATTTTTGAATTCTAACATACTAACATTTTTACTTTTATTTTACGTATTATCATAAGTAGTGATTAATAAAATAGTTTTTAACACCGAATCATGCTCAGTGTGTTTCTTTTGTTGCTGGTTCGTGACAAGGATATTTGTAGTAAGTCTGATCCTTCTGATTTGGTGTGTCCATATACACATTTTCAATAGGATTAGAGTCCTAGAGTAATACACCACAGAAGCAGGCCCTTCTGCCCAACTTGTCTGTGAGGACCAAGGGGCCCATCTAACCTAGTTCCATTTGCCCATGTTTGGCCCCTATCCATCTAAAATGTTCCTATCTGAGATAGTAATTATGAATTACTAGACCAGGAGTCTTTCCATTGTCTAACATGAGGTCAGACCAATTGGAAGGCTTCTCTTCCTCCTTGCCTCAGTTTGGAGAATTCAACATATGTTGATGAATTGAATTGAAATCTTCTAGATCAATCTGGCTCAGCCATTTATTGGAATCACTAAATCATTAAATGACCCGAAGTGACATTTCTTTTTATCACAAGTAGGTGAAGAAAAACTCAATAAGTAGATAGAAATGGTTTTATGCTCAAAGTTAAAGAATTGCAAGGCCAAAATTGGAACCTTCAGCAGATATCATGTAGGGTTAGATTAATAGTCATACAGCACAGAAAAAGGCCCTTCAGCCATAATGAACAATCAATACCCAAGTGTACTAACCTCACTTGTCAGCACTTGGTCTGTAACCTTGTATGCCTTGGCGATTCGAGTTCTCAACTAGATACTTAAATATTGTGAGACTATTACATATTACCTCTATCATCCTCTCCAGCAGTGTGATCCAAATCCCAACTAGCCTCTGGGTGAAAAAAGTTCTTCCTTATTTCCTTCTAAACCTTTATTACCTTACTTTAAACTGGTACCCTCTGGGTACAGACACTTGCACTGTGGGGAAAAATTCTCACCTGTTAACTCTATCTATGCCCCTCATAATTTCGATCACCTCTTTCAGGTTCCCTTCCCCACCGCCCCCCCACAAGCTGCCTCTGCTCCAAGAAAAACATACCCAACCTATCCAGTCTCTCCCCATAACTGAGACATTGCATCCCATGCAACATCCTGGTGAACATCCACTGCACCCTCACCCTTTCTCAATGTGAACATCAAATCACCACCAGTTTTACATCAGCAACGTCTGAGTTTGGTCCACAATTAACAAAATTAGTAACCCAAGATCTAGAACTCCATGAGAATCCTTAGGCTTGGGTTCATGGAGTTTCCAGCAATTGTCGAAGGCAGCTGAAGAGAGTCAGCTCAGTAAAGACACAATTTCCTGGACACATCTATCTCCACGGAAAACAAAATAATACTGTGGTTGACAGCCAAATTTGTATTCAGCAAGAGCCAGCAACCTTGTACTTTTCCTGTGTGAAATATCAATAAAATATTTGACGACAGAACACAACATTATATGAGGTATTTTAATTTTGCATTGAAAGTGCTATATTAATAGAAGATGTAATTAGTTGAGCAAAAACTCTATGCCCCACAAGAAATTTTTCATTGGTCTTCATTCTTGGTATTTTTGATATTCTTTTAGATTACTGCCACATATATATGAAATCTAGTCCTTCAAGATACTCTGTCTGTCACTTAATTAAACCCTACTGAGTTCTTCAACCTAAGTCCTATTTCTTGTGTTTTCTGCCCCTTGCCACTTGTCCCCAGCGTATTACGGACACCAGTCTCCCCTCCTTGGACTCCATCTTTACCTCTCATTGTCTTAGTGAAGCAGCCGGCATAATCAAAGACCCCACCCACCCAGGACATTCTCTCTTCTCTCCTCTTCCATCGGGTAGAAGATACAGGAGCCTGAGGACACGTACCACCAGACTTAGGGACAGCTTATACCCCACAGTGATAAAACTGTTGAACAGTTCCCTTATACAATGAGATGGACTATGACCTCATGACCTCACGATCTACCTTGTTGTGACCTTGCACCTTATTGCACTGCACTTTCTCTGTAGCTGTGACACTTTACTCTGTACTGTTATTGTTTTTTTTTACCTGTACTGTTATTGTTTTTTTTTACCTGTACTACATCAATGCACTCTGTACTAACTTAATGTAACTGCACTGTGTAATGAATTGACCTGTAAGATCGGTTTGTAAGACAAGTTTTTCACTGTACCTCGGTACAAGTGACAATAATAAACCAATACCAATACCCACCACCCCACCCTCAATCCCTTTCTCCAACATTGTATTTCCTCATTTGGGTCTGAGATTTATTTTCTGGGAATGACCATGTATTTGTCTGCCTTGTGGTGAGACCAGTGATAGAACAATAGCTGTAATTTAACAATTATCTAGCTTAAATGGCTAAATATAATCAGGAGCAGAACTCATCATTCTGTTTTTGGATTGGGGAAAGATTTGTTGTGTGTTTCCCTCATCCATTCCTGATTACCACAGTTGCAGGCTGGCGAATTTTTTTTTACCATTGTTAGTGCATCAATTGTCCACATCTGTCATGGTCTGTGCAAAAAAATTCAAAGATCACCATAAGCTATGTGGAAGATTGAAGCCAAAGACATTCTGCCTTGGATCATTTGCTAGATATTTGAAACATTATGCAAGTTCTGTTGGTTACACCAAGCTTCACCAGGTTGAGCATGTGAGCACAGAATGCCCTGTGTTATTTGAGATAATAGTGAACAATATTGGTGAAGTCCTGATAGAAAAGGACAGGTTTATCTTCTCTGATTTACTGGATTCTGCGGAGGATGGCAGTGTCCCAAATGAATGGATGGGAAGTGATGTCCTGCGAGCATAGGTTGCCACAATTTGCAGCAGACTTGAGTGTTCTAGTGGTCCATCCCGTTGCATTGTTTAGTTGGACATCAACAAGTTGGGTGTGGCTACAACTGGTCCATAACCACTGAGCATATGGAAGTCATTGCCAATGTCTTCAGCACTACCGCTGATGCTCCACAATTTATACTTGCCAACTCAGTGTCAGTAACGGGCTTAATTCTCTGATGCACCCCAGGAGGCTGCAGGCTGTGCCCAACAGTGATATTGGCATGTGACCTTATGGATCATTACTCAGCTTGTGAGGTTTGAGCACGGTAATTTCCATTGCCTCCTGCAGGTTTTCAAGTTGCATCCACATTCAGTGGATTTATTGTGCAAATTTTCACAAGCCAATAGATTTCATAGGTATCCAAGTGCTGGAGAAGGTCTGTGGGATGCCACTGCTTCAGCTTCTTTCCTGCAGCTAACCTCTACCTCATGAATTTTGTGCACCCAACTGGGAATTTCCTGTGGATATGGAAGTCTGTTCACTGCTGTTGACATTGGCCCTCCTACTTGGTCTTGTTGATATTCTGAGAGCTTTATGCTGCATGCATATGAAATCTAGACACTCTATCCATTACTTATTGTCTAAGTCTAGGGACCATACCAGGGCCTTTGTAAACTTTGAGCTGCTTGACTGATATTGTTTTTGGACTGGATCTTGGATCGCATTTATCTGAAAGGGAGTGTATTCTTTCCAGTAGTAGTGAGGTTGCTCTGCCTGGCAGTCATTTGAATGCAGCCTAGTCTGTTAAGTGTCAACAAATGCCATCGACTTGGCAATTGAACTAACTTCAACCAAAAGTTGTCAGGACCCCACACCAATGATCTTGTGAAGTACTATTAGATGCTTTCTGAATTAAAGGCAGGATCTTGCATCACCTTCATCACAATCACAAGGCAGAAGCAAATGGGTAAATTTTGCAACTGAGTAAATGCATATTTCACAGAAATATGTCATCATCTCCATGTGAGTTTGAGCAAAGTCTCAGAAGGCTTGAAGCTTTCTGATGAAAGCAATGTCGCATGAAGGGTTTGACTGCCCTATGCAAGAAGACATATTTTCAGGCATAAAATTTGTACTAATCATTTGAAATGAGCAATAGGACAGCCTGCGCAAATTAAATATATACTTAAGTATGTGCATTAGATTTCCTTTTAAAGAAATATGTTAATCTCCAAGTGTGGCCTGCCTGCTTGGGATTCTCAACAACTCTCACAGCTGCAAAAAAGACTTCACAGGATTGTGATCAATTCTATTCCCTTGCTAATGGATTACCTTAGGCTGTTGCCTTCGACACAAGTGAGCTGAAATTCAAAATCATGCAATCTGTCCATGGAGGTCTAGTGTTTTGAAATTATTGCCTATGAGTGCTATTAGTTCTGTACAGAACAGTCAGCATTTCTGAGGATAACAGCAGATAAGCTTTACAACTCCCACAGGAACGTGGAAGCCTCAAACTTGCTGGCCAAGTTCCATGGCCACTTCCCACTTTGCTCCAATGCTGGTCTCTTCAGGCATTCCAGCAGCAGGTTAGAGGTGTGCTGGGATTTGCAAGTGCTGGTACAGGAATCTTAAGCCATTGATTTCAGTGGAATTTGCAGGAAAAAAAGGAAATAATAAGAAGAGGTCTTAAAATTTTTTTTTTGAAGTTTGTTTCATGTTTCAAACTGGATTTTAAGTTGTTTTACTTGATTTTTTCCCTTATTTTATTCAAAAATGCTAAATTTTGCTCTTTATTTAATTTTTAATAGTGTTTAAATGTTTGTGGATGTTCAAGATGGATATTCTGACAGCTTTGACAACTGGCAAAGCTGAGGTGAGAATTCATCTGTTGTTATAGGGGTCCAGAGGAGCCGTGGCCATCCTCTTCACTCTGCCACATTGTTTGCTGCACTTCAGTGTTGTGGTAGTTTACTCAGGGATGGCCTGACCAAGCAAAATCAGCTTCCTGAACATTTAGAGGTGTGGAGACCACAGGTGGAAGACCTACATCAGTAAAACCTGGCCTGGATACATTTCCGCCATATTATGGAAGATGTTAACCAGCTTAATGTTTCAACCAGTTTTCCCAATCAACAATCTGTCAGTTTTCCATCAACTATAAAGCCATTTAGACTTGCATTTAATCCCCCATATTAGTCCTGGTATAGCTATCTTTCTCTCTTTGTCAATATAACTACTGCTGATTATAATTTATAAGACTTTATTTAATTAGTGTTAAGTAATAGCATATGGAGACACTAAACTGATTCTAGTTAAAGCATGGTGTCATCAATAATTTACAACCAATAATAGGGTTAATCTTCAAGATTTTTGCCTTGATATGTATCATTTTTTCCTGAAGAGAAACAGTATGGATGTGGAAACCTTATGACTCAAAGTTCTGCTGGGGAACTCAGTAGAGGTGACAAACTTAGTTGACAGGTAACCCCATGAATATGATGTATTTGAATTTTCAGAGGGTATTGATAAGGTTCCACTGTTAGATAATAAGGGGGATTGTGGCATATTAGTTTACCGGATTGAAAGCAAAGGAAATAGATGGCCATGATAAATGGAAGAAGCTCAGGCTGAGTAAAGTCACAAATTAAGGTCCATGGGGTTTGTTCTGCAATCATCGTTCTACTCAGTATTTATTGCATTTGCAGCAGAGTATTCCACAAATATATAGATTTTGTTGATGATAATCAGTATATGAGTTTAATAGCATTTGGATGAATCATAAATGGGCAAATAAATATTAGATTTATAAGTATACTTTAATGTATTTTGGAACTGATAATGTTGGTAGAGGGAAACATGGGCACAATTGGAAAGGATTTGATATGATGTAGAACTATTGTTTGGAAAGCCAACCAAATTAAGAATGGATTTCAACTGCAATTGAATACAAGTCAAAACAAACTGTTGGAAACCAGTATGGTTATGTTTCTAGCATAATGAAGATTTCAGACATGAAATATATTGTTGCATTACTTCAAAAAGGAGGGAAGCTTATGATTCCTGCATCTACATAGAACATAAAACAGTACAGCACAGGAATAGGCCCCATGATGTCTGTGCTGACCTTGATGCCAAATTAAACTAATCTCATCTGCCTGCACATGATCCATATCTCTCCATTTTCTGCATGTTCATGTGGCTGTATGAATGCCTATGAATGCCTCTGAAACGTCATCATCGTATCTATTTCTACCAGTGCATCCAACAGTGTGTTCCAGGCACCTACCACTCTGTGTGTGACAAAAAAAAATCTTGCCTCACACATCTCCTTTAAACATTTCCCCTCTCACCTTTAAGCTCTGTCCTGTAGTATATGATGTTTCCACCCTGGGAAAAAGACTCTGACTGTCTACCTTGTCTATGCCTGTAGACTATATGCCTATGTTTATAGACTTCTGTCAGGCCGCCTCTCAGCCTCTGATGCTCCAGAAAAAACAATCTGAGGATGTCTTACCTCTTATAGCTAATACTCTCTCATCCAGGCAACATCCTGGTGAACCACTTCTGCACCCTCTCCAAAGCCTCCACAACCTTCCTGTAATGCAGCGACCAGAACTGCGTATAATACTCCAAATGTGGCCTAACTGAAGTTTTATACTGCTGCATCATGGCTTCCTGACTTGCATACTCCATGCCCCAACCAATGAAGGCAAGTATGCTCGAGTCCTCCTTACCACCCTATCTACTTGTGTTGCCACTTTCAGGGAGCTATGGACTTGCACCCAAGATCCCTCTGTACATCAATGCTCCTAAGGGTCCTGCCACTTACTGTATACTTTCCTCTTACATTTGACCTCCCAAAGTGCACCACCTCACACTTTTCCAGATTAAATATCTCCAACTGATCTATATCCTGCTGTATCCTTTGATAATCTTCTTCACTATCTACAGTTCTATCAATTTTTGTGCCATCTGTAGATTTACTACTCAGCCCATCTATATTTTCATCCAAATCCATTATAAATATTGCAAACAACAGAGGTCCCAGGAATGATCCCATGGAACACCACTGGTCACAGATCTCCTGTCAAAGAAACACCCCTCCGCCACTCGCCTCTGTCTTCTATGATTTTGAATCCAATCTACCAGGTCTGGTTGGACCACAGAACTATTGGGGGGGGGGGGAGAAAAGAACTTACTAGTGGTTTAAATTGGGCTGTGGGTTCAGGATTATAGCACAGGAAGGTGCACAAAAATTGGAACAATTGATTTCCATGATGGAATTGTAATTGTGCTGCAGAACATGGCAGTTCCTGAGTCAAAAGCCTTTATAAGCATTGCATCCTCAGAGATATATAATTGTATGTCTGTAGAGAGTTCGTAATGATGGACAAACAAACTTACAAGGTGCTGCCATTTTCAGAGCTACTTGTGTGAAAATTAAAGTTTCCTGGATCAAATTCTGGAAATTCGACTGGCCACTTTCTGTGCTTCATGGATAACCCATTTCCCAGAAAGGACAGGCATGTCAATTCTGTACTGTTGCTGAGAGAAACTAGACTACATTGATGCAAAGTGCATATTTTGTTGGTCGCTCATACCATAACTTCAAATGTTGTGCTGTCACAGAAGACAATTTTGAGATTTGTCTCTGGACAATAATTTCTTAAAGGGCCTTTTCTAATTGCAACTCACTGAACACTGGATCCTGCAAGGCTTATTTGAGATATTATGTCCTCAAGTAATGATTTTCTATGCATCCCTTCTGGATTTGGACTGAAGGATTCAAAACGATCATAATTTCCTTGCCATGACCTTCTTAAAAGAAGGTTCCAGCTCCTTCTGAGTAGTTGGGCTTCTGCCATGACTAAGAGTTTGCAGTCTGGATATGAAAACAGGACCTTTTGAATGTGGTTTCCTTGGGGTCACTTGAGTCATTACCAACTTGATTATCCATTCAACTAATTGGATGTCCTTTTATAGTTTGACTGTTCAAACCATTTTTGCAAGGGAATGTTTCGGTGTCAATTTTTCCAGATGGTACTGGAGAAAACGGTAGATGGAAATATTTATTTAAAAAATCTGCTAACACAGCATGTTCAGTCAAATCTTGGAAGAGTCTGTCCCAAATATTTCACAATTGATTGAAGCTGTTTCTTGCATGGCTAATAGATTCAAATAAAAAGCTGCAGCTGAGTGATATAATGCAAATGTCAATATTATGAGAATCTCATCCTATACACCAAAGCAAACGTTTCAATTGCTCTTTGGGCTTTTTTTATTCATTACCATCCGATGAGGCAGATTGCAGTTATAAAATGAATTAGCAGATTTGTTCAGTGATGATCACTGGTAACAGTGCCATTGAAATGAGTGGTAAATCAATTTTACAATACTCACATGACCCCTCCAATTTCAGATAGTGAGGAATGTGGTATCATGAGAAATAATCACATTTTAATTTTTCTTCTGCCAATTCTGCAACTCCATCCCTATCCTAAAAATGTTCACTACTCTCTTGTATCTTGCATGAATGTCTTCTCTTCATATGTTTCACTATGCAGCAAGTATCTGATGATTTTGGCCATGGAGGGCATTGAAGCTGAACGTGATAATGTCCTGAGCTGGCCTTTATGTGTGACCCTCTAACTGGGCTCACTGGATAATGATCAAGAGCAGAAACATACTTTTTTTTTATTTGTTCCCTATCCCAGGGGCATTTTGGCCAGCTGTAGATTCCTGACGACACCTCAAAGGTCATTGTGGATTCAAATCTGGCATCCTCAAGGTAGTCTAGTACAGTAATAAACCATGTGAGTCTTTAAATTCTAGGTAATTAGGGAAGCGAACATAATTCCATCCTCTCAATATCTACCTTGCTGATCCCCCTCAGATTACAGTTGCCAGTTACAGTTTGCAAAAATGAAAATGACCCATTTATCCCATCTTGCACAAAATGCTGGAGAATTCAACAGGTCAGGCAGCATCTTTGAAGGGAAATAAACAGTCAGCGTTTCGGGTCGAGACTCTTCATCAGGACTCAGGACTGTTTATTTCCCTCCATAGATGCTGCCTGACCTGCTGATTTCCTCCAGCATTTTGTGTGTGTTGCTCCAGATTCCAGCATCTGCGGAATCTCTTGTGTCTCCATTTATTCCAACTATACATTGGGATATTTTTTACTGTACATTGGGCTCATGTTTTACCCCAACACCATGAGCTCTGACCTTGTGCTGTCTTTCAGAAGAGCTGTCAAACAGGGGCACTGGTGGATAAAGAAGCTGCTCTGAAGAACTGAGGGAGAATATCCTTGGGGTACTGACCAATATTTTTCTTTCAATCACTTTTACTAGAAGTCATAATTTAGCCATTGCAACATTGCAATTGTGCAAGTTTCTTGCGCCCAAATTGGCTGCTGAGTTTCTTCCATTGAAATAATGAAGACATTTGGAATAAGTAGTTAATTGTTTGAAGAGTGATTGAGGAGATATTGATGTAAAAGGTGTTATATATATATATATATATATATGTATATGGAACTGTTTTATTTTTACTGTCTTTACTCTGCATTTGTGTGAAATGATTGTTATCTTGTGGCATTCATTTGATGCATTATTGAAAGAAGTTATGTGCAAGATTTCTATTAATTACAGTTGGGACAGCTAAATGGTTTCATAGGCTTCAGTTGTGTTGCAGACTGTGCTGTGATAGTACAACCTATTCTACCTGCCGAGTTCTGCTTGGGGAACATTCTGTGATTCCTTCAAAGACTAACACTGGAAGGGCTTTCATAATGGTTTTAGACCAACTCGTGTTCCTGTGTTCTGTTCCACATGTTGCTATTGGAACTCCAGAGTTCACATCAGCTATCTTCAGCACAAGTAGTACAACAAAGTCTCTAAATCGCCTACTTGTGGCATTCTCTGAACAGTCGCCCCTGACCCAGATGTTATTATATCATAGGATATGGATAGTAGGATCATTGTTTGATGTAGGAGCAATTTGTGCATAGTCCATCTGACTGAAGTTTCCACATTGATGCCAGTAGCTTGGCAAATATTGTACTCATTACTATACCAGATAAAATATCCTTGATTTACCACAGTGCTTACTGGAATGGAGGGCATCAGATTCTGCAACTGGAGCAATTTTAATGTACAGCTTGGACTGTTTGGAACAGGTTCCGGTTGACGAACTATCCTCTATTTCATATATAGCTGAAGTTAAATGAGAGAATGATTTGTGGTGATGCTATGCCTCTTTTCCTTTAACAAGTCATTCTTAAGCCACTTCCTCTGTCCTCTGCACTCTCAACAATAGTGATTCCTTTTGAGTTTTGTCTTGTAAGTCACTAAATTTGTCTGAGACATTTAGTAGAACTTGTTCTTGCTTCTAACAGCAATAATGATGCTAAGTGCCTGTTGCTGGAAGGCACGTGTTTACAGCATCCATCTTCAATATTCAAATCAGGGTTTGCATGATTGTTTAAGGACTGCACTCAAAATTAATCACCAGTTCAGTCCATGAAACTATATTTTGGAAGTGGGATGCAAGATGCTGCACAGCCTGTTTAACAGTATATAGATAAAGATAAATTTCTGGGCAATTTTGAAGTAGAGATTCACCCAGATCTGCCAGCAGGTAGACACATAGGTGGGCTATTCCTGGACATGGGCTGAAGCACAGCCTTTTCATCCTGACATACCTGCAATATGTTGGTAGACTCCATGGCAACTTCTGCAGATTTCCCAGCTTGCCAGCTGAGTTCTAACCAGGTTGCATCTCGCGCAAGTACATTGATCTTGTTAAAATGAATGGGGAAAAATCTGCTGTAGGGAAATGTATGGTTTAAATCTTTGATTTAATGAAGTTAATTTAAATGTTTAATTGTATGTGTAATTTTTCAGGTTTTTTTCCCAAAGTTTTCAATGAGTCCAAAGCATTTTTGGATGTCACAGACATTCACAAACATTCAGTAATTGTGTTACCTTTGATATTGTGTGGGCCTTGGGGACTGGGGTCCTCACTGGCAGTCAAAGCCTTTCTGTCAGCACAGTTGGCACATTATGCTGAGAAAGGCCATGTGCAATATTGCACTGCCCTGCAGCTTGCTGACAGGCTGGAAGCAGGTCTCTCTGTGCAAGACAGCACTCAGGACTACACTGGAAGAACAGTATGATCCAGGGACGGGCAGCCAGTAATCCTAGAGTGGTGACCTTTCAGTGAGGTACCATGTGATAGATTCTGACTACGTTCAGAACATGGAGTCAGGGAACAGCAGCAGGATAGGTGAAAAACTGGATGTAAAGCAGCAATGGAAATTAAAAGTAGCTACCCTTGTAAGGCAAATATCAAAAAATGGTATTCCACAAGGATCTGTACTGTAACTCTTCTGTTCGATATTTATATATTAAAAAAATTTTGTCTCCAGAATTGAAAATACTTTAACATTATTGGGAATTGGCATTCAGTTGAGGGGTATATTCAGTGGGCTGTGGAAGATTCAGGAAGATATAAATAAACTTGTGGAATAAGTGTGCATTTGACAAATGGACCAATATAGATAGATTGGAGATAATATATTTTGACGAGAAGGATGAGAAAGCTAAATATTCTGTGGGAAATAATGAGGAATAGAGGAATCTGGGGATGCATATGCAGAAATAGGTAAGATACAGGTTAATAACATCATTTAAAATAAAACCCTGGGGCTTATTTCCACTAGAATAAAATCAAAATGCCAAGAAGTTATATTGAACTTTTATTTAAAAACTTGGTTAGACTACTATGCCAAAACTTGCATATATACTAAACTATATTAAAACTTGCCTTGAGTACGATAAATAACTCTGATTCTGTTTTGTAGAAGGTTGCAAGAAGAAGTGGAGAAAGTGCAAAAGAAAACTGAGCAGTTGTACCAACAAGAAATGATTGAACAAACTGAGCCTTTGTTGTTTAGGAAATGGAAGATAGATTGATCTTTATGACACCTATAGGGCTTGACAGGATAGATACAGAGATTGGCCCAAGATGTCCATTTAACAGCCAGCAATTCCACCCATTACTGTTGGCTTTTACCAACTCGGTTGGGGGAAGTTTGAGATTCTTTAGCAAAAACAGAAGTATCAAACTTTTTGTCAGATGATCAGTGCTCTGAGGACAAATGCACTTTGTCTTTGCAATCCCCAGGGAGAAAGACAGGCAGCTCAAAGTTCAACAGATTTTCCAGCTTTTGTGCTGTGAAATCTGCCGCAGCAGGCCATTGAAATCAATAGGAAGGTGTAGTTGTGGACAGAAGCACAAGGAAAAGTTAACTTCCTTTTATTATTATTTAATTGAATTAATTTTAATGTGTCTAATTGTTTCCTAATTATTTTGATTTTTTTTTTGTTTGTTATTTTTATAAGTGAGTGTCTGAGATATTAAATCATACTGATAGCTTTGACAGCCGGTAAAGCTGAGGGTGGAGTCTCACCAGCTCTTCTTCCATTTCAGGTGATTGGGCCTGTCACTTATGATTGGAAATTCCAATCAGCTGGTGGCCAGCTTCCTTTGGGGAAAATTATGCTCAGGAATCTGCTCCAGGTAAAAACAGGCTTCGTGGGTAGGTGAGCAGAAAGCTTGAATGGTTCCCTATCAGTGGAAGATCTGAAGCTTACACTTGAGGGTTAAATCAGAATTAGAAATAAAGACAGTTGTCATCAAATCTAATTAAAACAAAATCTTTGCCCAGGGAGCGGATGAAATGTGGAGCTCAGTACCACAAGGAGTAGTGGAGATGAACAGGATAAATGCTTGTTGTTGGAGAAACACTGAAGGGAGGGAGGTATGTTAATGGACTTAGATGAATAAGGTTATGAGGAGACGTGGAGCTTCAACAGGAGTGTGGAACCTTTTAGACCTGTTGGCCAGTTTCTGTGATGTAAATACTTTATAAGTGAGTTCTCACTGTTATGATTCATCTCTTCCTTTCCCATACTATAGTTTATCTGCAGGACTACTCTTAATTGGTATCAGCCTGGCTGATGAGTTGTATTGGGATGGCTAACTGGTGCTGACAGCTGAGCAATCTCTGGAAATGAGGCCAGATGCTCAATTATTTAATGAGCCTTGGAACATTATTATTGGTTCAGCAGTACACCCACAGTACAGTTTCTCACTGAATGTGGTATGATAAATATATCTCCCTCCTCCTGTCCTGCTGCTAACTTGACTTTGCTTTATCTGCAAGGAGAACAACAGTTTTTGTGGAATAAGTGGATGTCCTGCACTTTCTTTTTCTTGGTAGCAGCATCACATTAAGTTGCTGAGTAGATCACTTGAATATAAAGTACCATGTGACTGGATTTTTGTGAATGCTGACTAAGTACATTGGAACTGTCAGCAGCAGCATGAATGATAATACACGTTCCACCTTTTTCTCACGAATTGTTCTATATTCTACTACTACTTAACAATTACCATTACATTGTTTGTGTTGTATTTCATGAAGTTCATGGGATCAACTTGGGTCAATTATAGCAAGCTACTGCTTAAAGTACATGTGGCACTTGGAGCCCAACTTTATCAAAACTGGTTTTGAATGTTTCTGGCAGCTTCTATACAGTGCTCCTTAGGCTTATTCATGACCAGCTTTATTTCTTTGCTTTGTATTCTTTGCTAAGTTTCACTCCATAGTTGGATTGGTGGACTGTGTACTATTCATATTAGTTGAACATAACTAGTTCAACAATGCTATTATGGGCTGGTAATTAAGAATTACACAGTTACATAAGCAACTTAATCCACCGTAATGAATTTAAATGTACACAAAATATTTTGTTATATTATCATGAAAAAAATGAACAAAACAATAAAAGTAAAAGGTCACATCTGCCAATTTGCTGCTCAGGTTTATATATTTTGAATGGTTTTGTTTGTTTTAGGACTGAGGTCACTCATTCATTGATAGGATTGGAGATCTGCCCAAGAAAGCAAGGGGTAGCAATGACCTTTTAAGTGGTAGTTGATGGGAGGGTAGGTGAATGAGTTGACTTGATTTTGCTAAAAATAGTCTATACATACTGCCAGTTATTGAAAACTAAGTGCTGCCATTGCCAAAATGACACTTTGTAGGCAAAATACTCCAAAGTTGCTTTGTTCATCTGCTTGTTTTGGGAAATATTGGGATTCACCAAGTCTGGGAATTTTTAAGACAAGGAAAGTCCTAACATTATGCATTACAGTAACAAAAAAAAATACCATAAATTTAATGGGCTTCTCTTGAGCTTCTGCTGCAATTCCTACAGAGATCAGAAGAACCATTGGATAAACGTCATCAAAGGCCAGAAAAGAACATTTTTGTTTCTATTCCTCAAAGAGATGATCCACACACCTTCACAAAAGTTGTTCACAGAAGAGGCTAGAAAACTACAGGAACATTTTTCACTCTGTACTTTGAAAATTCCAGCTATAGTATTATAATGTATTGGCAATCTAAAGGTGTCAAGATTTTAAGTTACTTTGTGTGCAGTCTTTCCATTACTGACATCAGGAAGACCATCTGCACCTCAAATTCTTTCCAGTCATATTGTTTTTAAATATGATTATGCAGGAAATCACTCCTACTGTATAGAAATGCCAATGCATGAATTGCAGCTGTTCCCAGGCCTGAAAGAGGAGCAGTTTAGACACAGTTCCAATACCTGAATATATTCCACAAAGAAGAAATGTTGAACAACAAAAGTATTCAGTTTAGTATACAACTGTAAATGAGATGAAGCCAATGGATGATTTGAATGTACTTTACAGTCCAGCAATATTCCGCGGGCAGAAGCATACTTCTGCTTGGGCCTATTTCATTATTTGTCACATTTTTGGATAGTATCATATTCAGCAGTGTTTTATTTTCCACTCAGATATTGATGTAACTGGCGTTGTTCAATTTAACAGTGACGAGTGGGAAAAGTGACAATTTATTAACCCAGAAAATTGTGCAGATTGAATTTCATTATCCAACTGAGTATATGGTAGTTACTCTATACTCATTAAAGGAAGTGCAGTGAAACATTTAGTGCACGGAATGGGGTTGTGGTGGGGGGTGGTGTGGATGTGGGAGGTAGGTTTAAGTCTCTAACTCAAAGGTTTCTGTCCTTGGTTTCTTTTAAATGCCATCTCAAAGGCTGGTGCAGTGCACTGTACTATGGCCCAAATAGTCCATTGAAATAGTTTTTCATAATCAATGTTTCTGAAGTTATGTTTTTTTTTGAGGGAGACTGCACCTTGCAAGCTATGGTTTGGACATTTAATCTTCACAGCATTGTGCAGAGTTCTGAGCAGTAGTATTGTTCCTGTCAGCAATATGATGGAAAGGTCACAAAAAAAATCCTTTGTGGACAAGGAGTATTCAGTAGCTCATTCAAAGGTCACTGAATTCTGTATCCAAAGAATCTTATCCATTGTGCTGAGACCAGCACCCTGAGATTGATTGGCAAGCTTTTCACATAGACCTTTAGCAAAGGAAGATATTGTACAAAAATATGAACTGCTGCAGTTTTCTGCCACCCGTTTGTTTTAGAGTATTCCAGTGGTATTTCAATAGAATTCTATAAATATTTTGTGCATTGTCTTTTGTTATACAAAGGACGAATGATGGCCTGAGTACAGCTTCTTTCAGTATGCAAATCATAATCCGTGATTTCAAATGTGATTATTTCTGGTCACAACTGAGACAGGAGTTTGAAGTGAGGAAACCAACGCCAGATTTTTAGCAATCTTATATAATCAAGTGCATCAATGATAATAGACTAAAGTAGAAATGCTATGGAATGTCTTGCAATGCCTTGTCAGCACACTGCTATTCAACCTTCATGTGCAGATTGCACTGCTGTCAGAGACAGACTGATTTAAAATATGGCTAGTGTGAGCTCAAACTCTCAATGATGTAAGGCCAAATTGTCATGCAGCAAATCCACTTCCTGGACTCGTGGCCCGTATTCCATCTCCACCTGCACTGTTCCTGGATATGGAGAACTACGTGAATCCTCATGAGTTGAAGCGGGCTCCAAGTTGACACCCCAATGGGTACAGTGGTGCTACAGCAGTTAAGTTACTGGCTTAGTAACCCTGAGGCCTGAATTAACAATCCAGGGACTCTAGTTCAAAACCTGTAATGGCAGCTATGGCATCTAAATATGGTTAACAATCCAGAATTTGGAAAAGCAACAACCAGTTTTAGTAATAATGACCACAAAAGTTAGTATTCATAAAAGTCCCTCTGGTTCACTAATGCTCTTCAGTGGAGGAAATCTGCCATCTTTACCTCTTGGCCTATATATGACCACCCTGTGTAGTTGATTTTTAAATGTCCCTCAGTTGGAGGTAATTTGCCACCAACTTAATTAGAAATTAGGGATGAGCAATAAATGCTGGCCTTGCCAGTGATGCATAAATCCCAAAAAATGATTACTTATTGAAACAAAACTTTTCCCACAGGTTGTACCACACTCCTACACCATCTCCCACTGAGAGCAAAGTGCAACCAGACCACTTCCTCGGAGTCCTTCACCTTGGACACAATGGCACATCTGACTTCCAGGATGTTTGGGGCATTTGTTTGACTGTGAATGTGACACAAATGTCTGAAAGCTGGAATTCCTTTTAAAGCCATCGGCTACCAGATGGCACATTTAAAAAAAACGATGTGTTTATTTTGAACAGATTGACCAGCACACATGAGGGAAATAGTCAATGTTTCAAATCAATTTGTCTGAGAAGGTCAGGTGCAATCCAACCCTACTCCTGATGGAGCATCAACTACATGAAATGTTAACCTTGATTTTCTCTCTCCATAAATGCTGCCTGACCTGCTGAATACTTCCATTAGTTTCATTTCCTCTTTCATTTTTAGATTATTCACTCTACCTTGCCTTTGTTTTTGTCTTTCTTTGCACATCTTTTTCACAGTCCCACGGGGGATATTCACGAATGGTCTTGGCATGCACAAGTGGTCCTTTGAAGGACTGTGTAAATAATTAAATACGTTGTGGTAACCAGCAAGGACATATATTAGAGTTCAGAGGAAATTTCCAGAGCTTACAAAATTCTTGCAGGGTTTGACAGGCTAGATGCAGGGAGAACGCGTCTCCTGGATGAGAAGTCTGGGACGGGGGGATTGGGCGGAGGTCACAGTCTCAGAATGAGGGTCAGGCATTTAGGACTGCAATGAGGAGAAATTTCTTCATGCTGAGGTTTGTGAATGCTCTACCCTGAGGGCTGTGGAGGCTCAGTCACTGAGTTAATTCAAAACAGAGATTGATGGAATTCTGGATATTGAGGGAATCAACAAATCTAGGGATGGTGCAGGAAAATGGCACTGAGATAGAAGATCAGCCATGATCTTAATAAATGGCACAGCAGGCTTGAAGGACCAAATGGTCTATTTCTACTCCTATTTTTTATGTTTGCATGTTCTTAGAATACATGCAGAGCTAGCTAAACTGCTTTGAAAGAGTGAGTTGATGTACTTGAACTGCGCTATCAGTCTGAAATGTACTTCCGGATATTTTGAACAGAACTTCACTCAATTTTGGAGTTGGAATCCACATGGCATGCAATAATATAATAACAATAATAATAATCAAATAGTGAGAAGGACTTGCTCTCAAAGGGGTTCTCACAGAACTTGGACTTCTTGATTCTATGGTAATATTTTCTAATCCTTAAACTATTTTACACTGCACAATATTAGTGATATCCTGAAGCATCCCTCATAACTCTGTGCTAATTGTGTGACAGTACTCTCTGGATTAATAAATGGACAAGCTCATGTGCAAGATGAAACAACTCTTTTGCAGTAACAGGCACCCACATCTTCATGAGTGTAGAAGAAAATAAAGATGTTATTAGATTGTATTTTGCATCAAATAGAAATCTTTTTTCTTTGTCAAACCAGACAGTGCTCTTGATTATATGGTGGGAAATGGTAATTATTCATTTAAAAAAGTACTAATAGAACAATGAGGGACCAATTTTCAAAGATTAAAATAGTGAATAGCAAGATTTTTCTGATGAAGGGCCAGGCATTGTGCTCTGTTGTCATTATGAATACAAGTGACTGCTGGATTCTTATCCAAATGTGTTACTGAAGAATAAATCTTGCAGCACTGACACAAACTACTTCTGTTCAAAGAAAGTGGAGTTGTTTATGAACTCAAAGCACAGATAGATCTATGTTGGATGTATGGTAAATATCAGAGTGTTTCTCCCCTTCATTGTCCACTTACATTACTCTTAAATTTAATCTAAAAGTCATTTAAGTCCCTTTTTTGTTACATTACAATCAGTGCCTCACACTGAAGATGAATTAAATTGAGAATTAAAGACTAATCTACAAAAGAAACTTGAGAGAAAATGTAATAAGGAGGAAAAATGAATTTTGCAAAATTAAGGGTACTAAAAATGTTGATGGAAATTAAAATGGAAAAGGAATCTGTCTAATAATGATGAAATATATCTTTGAATTCTAACAGCAGACACAGATGAAATCCCAGAGTGTATACCCATGACAATCTTTCAAACAACCTTGGACATAAGGGATCATAGCTGAGCACAGATGTTCAACAATGAAGACAGAGCAAAAATTTGGCAGCTTTGAAGGACCACAATGCAGATGAAAATTTACATGTAAAATGCTGCAGATACTGGAGCTATGAAATGAAAATTGGAAATGCTATAAATACAGTGGGCCAGGAAGCATTTGTAGAAAGCAAAATAGTTAATTTATCAGATCAATGAGAATCAAATTTATTTTCACATGGAAATGTGCCAGTCCATCAAAAATAATCACCAACTATGAGCTCAACAAACTTAATAGAGTTTTTAGGTATGTATTGATACTCGAAGTATGGCAGATCTGTAGATGGATTTTCAAAAGGTGTTTAATTGGAGACTTCCTGAGTAAATAAAGGCACAGAGGGCTAGAAATCAATGGTGCTCAATTTTTGGGTCATAAGTAAATGCCCAACCCTCTGAGCAGAGAGGAAGCACACAATTATTAAATACTGAAAGTACATCACTTGCTATTATCAATAATAACTAGAAACTGTGCAACCAGACCCCACACCTGATTCAGATTTTGAGCACAATGTATATAGAAACAAAGAGCAGAAGTTCAATCATCAGCATTTGCTCTAACTATCCATTTACAGGATCAACCATCTATTGTATTTCAGTGGAAGTGAATTTTAGAAGGGGAATGCAAAGCATGATGGTTAGTGGATATTGTGTTCTCATATGTGGCAAAGGACAAGATTCTTTCCAAGGTGTCAAATACTTCTTTGAGTACTCCAGTGCATGACTGGTCCTGAATCCAGCTAGAGTTCTACCAACTTCATTTGGGAAAGGCAACTCCACATATATCCTGGCATTGGAACTTAAAGGAACTACTAAGGGCCACAATTGAAAATGTTGCCTTACTTTCAAACATAGCCAGCCATGGTGCTATCCCATCCTTCCTACGTCTCCACTATGATTGCTATATCAACAGCTCCCTCACAAATTCAATCACTCCAGAACCCCACATATGTGACATACACACCTTCCTGATTATACACTCGACTTGTTATGTCTCCTGAACTGGCCATCAATCCGACCTGATCTTGGCCAACTTTGATTATCCCCTTCAAATCATCTTGACTTTCTAGTCAAAGACTCATCCGACAACTGCTACATGGAATACAACTGCACAATATTCTAAGTTCCTTCATTTGTAAGTTGTCTCAGGATTTTCAGTACATGTGCACTGCTATAATTTGGATGATAACTGATTGCATACCAAATAATTTTTGGGCATAGAATCATGGGGACTGATCACCATAGCAGCACAAAGCTGGTTTCTACACTACAGTGTTGAAGGAAATGAGGTAGTATCAAAAGGAAGTTGGTTGAAGAGTAGTGATTGATGGTTATTATCAGACTGGAGCAAGATCAGCAGTTCTGAGCACAGGGCATATTGGGATTGTTGCATCTCCATATATGAAGGTGATTTGGTCTTGTGAAAGTCTGCAAATTATATAAATATGGAGAATATGGTATTCTACAAAGATAAATGTAAGTGGCTTCAGGACGGAAGGAATGGTTTAAATCATATTAGTTTTCTTATTGAATGGTTAACAGCACAGTAACATCACAGGCTGACATTTGAGGTCCTTCCGTAAGTGAGCAGGTATATCAGATATTGTCGAAGATAAAAGGGACTGCAGATGTTAGAATCTGGAACAGAAAAAAGAACACTGGAAGAAATCAACATCTGGGGTGGCAAAAGGTGTCAGTCAATGTTTCTGGTCAAAACCCTACATCAGTGTCTCAACCTGAACTTGCTGCTTGACCCACAGACTTCTTCAGCTTTCTGTTTTTTTGTGTCAGGTATTGTTGATAGTTGGCATGAGTTTGATGGGCCAAAGAGCCTGTTTCTGTGATACCTCTCTATGACTCTATCATAGTTTTCCAGAGAAATGTAAGCAAATAGCCTTTGGAGGAAGAATTAGGAGAGAGCAAAAGAATGCAATGATTGAACTTTAAAGAGCACAGGAGAGGAGAAAAACCTGGAAGTGAAGATGTGCAGAAATGCAAAAAGGATGTTACTAAGCAACAAATAAAATCAGGTGAGATCAGGAATTTTGTAAATAGGAATATATTATAAATCTGAGGAAAGCAGGCACAAATTGCAGAACTTTTTTGCAAGGCAATTTTTATAACACTGACTACAGTGGAGCCTCAATTTCAAGAAGGGCATTAAGAGCAGAAATTGTAAAAGAGATTTACAAACATTAATGTGATGATGAGAAGCTTTAGATACAAGTGGAGACTACAAAAACTGGGCTTACTTTCATTACAATTGAAGGTGAAGAGGAGATATGATAAGGGTGTTGAAAATTATGAGAGGCTTATCAGAGCAAATGAGAATAGGAAATAATGTCCTCTAACCAGTGAGCTTATAATTAGAAGCTTTAAATTTAAGATCATCAGCAGAACAGAGGGAGATGCTAAGAGATTTTTTTTTTCCCACATACTGTTGTTAAAGCGTGAAATTCCCACCTGGATCAGAAATAGCTTTTAAAGAGGAAAGAGAGAACTGTTTGAAAAATAACCATTTAAGTGGTTTTTGCCAGAAGGCAGAAAAAGGAACTAAGTGACCTGATCTTTCAGAGAACCTGTGTAAGCATTTTGGGCTGAAGGCCTTTTCCTGTGCTGTCAAATTCTGTGATTTATTATAGTTTTAATAGTAAATCTGTAACGTAGATAGGATAAACTAAATGTCATGAGATAATGTTAAAGTTCTTCTTTCCCTGTTTACCCATGTGCACTTTTTTGAAAATTCAGACATCGAGAAATTATATATTTACAAATTTTCTATTTATCTTTATAGGTCATTCTCGATTAAGCATCTTGGCCTCCCTGTTTTAATGTCTGTGTGCCAGCTATACAAGGAATGGATCAGATGGATTGTAAACCTTACCAGCCACTGCCCAAAGTTCGGTGCGAGATGGAATTAGCATACACGAGTTCTTCAGATGAAAGTGAAGATGGAAGAAGCCCCCACAAATCTCTTGACTCCAGAGAAACACTTCATGAATACAGTAATGAGCTGAGGATGAATTACAACTGTCATAAGAAAGATATCATGCAAACAGTTGAAGAATCCAGACAAGGTATGTGCATGTGCTTTGTGTGTGCATTAAATATTAAATGTATATTTAGATATATAATGCACGCATCTTAAGTCAAGCCTGTCAAATGAAATGAGCAAGCTGAAAATGTGCCATTAAATAAGACAAGCAGGAAATGAGCCTAATTTCTTTCTCCATTTCTTTAGGCTGACAACTTAATAATTCATAGTTTGAAGGAACTTTACTCTGGAATTTCCATTTTTAAAATTATTTTTTTCGTGCATTTTCATTCAGATTGAATAGAAAGGTAACTGCAATTCATGAATTAGTCTAGCTTTTAAAAGTAGTGTTCAACAAAACTATTAATATGCTACAGTAACTTTGACAGTAATAAAGCAATTAAGTTTTATGGGAATGTATTTTAGCTCGTACAGATTGACCAGTGGTAACATCATGAAATTTGTGCCAATATTTTTTTGATATGTTAAGAATGGCCTATCATGGATTTGTAGGTCCAGAGATCGTTCTAGTATTTTAGACGATATTCTATAGTTCAAAATTGATTGTAAACTGATTATGAATTTAGAATAATTTTTTTAGTTTGTTTTAAAGAAAGGGCAATGTCAATTTGTGTCCTGTCATTTAATAATTTTGAATATCTGGACTACTGCTTATAGGAAATTTATTCTTGCATTGATAACAACAATGTAGGTTGAATTATTCTGGTACTAATTACAGCAAAACCATTGGTGTTTGTTTTCAGTACTTAGTGAAACTGACAGCAACTTAAGGGTATTTGTGCATGTGCACCTTAACATTGTCAATGATCTAGTGTGTTTTCATTGGCAGCAACATTTTCAGCTAATCCAGTGAAATCAAATTAATTTTTCAAGAACTGATACGAATTTCAGGAATTTAGGAAGCAGCTCTGCCTTTAAATTTCTTGGAAGTCTTTGCAGAAATATATTAAGCCCAAGTGAACATTTTGTGGCATCTAAGCCAAAATTATAGCAGAGCAAGTCAAATTGATAATATTTCAGCTTTTACATTAAACAGATGTCAATGTTCCAATCTTCTTTAGTGTGCACCCTGAAATGGTTAAAACACAAGGCTGCAGCCTAAGCCACCTACTTTAATTCCTATACACTTTGGACTGCATGACGAGCTTCTGCTCTAACTCCATCTACAAGTTTGCAGATGACACCACCTTAGTGGACCAAATCTCAAATAATGATGAGTTGGAGTACAGGAAGGAGATAGACACCCTAGTGGCATGGTGTCATAACAACAACCTTTCCCTCAGTGTCAACAACCCTCACCTATTTTTACCGATGCATCCATAGAAAGCATCCTATGCAGATGCATCACAATTAGGTATGGCAACTGCTCTACTCGTGACTGCAAGAAACTGCAGAGAGTTGTGGACACAGGAAACCAGCCTTCCTTCAATGGACTCTGCCGACACTTCTCACTGCTTCAGTAAAGCAGCCAACGTAATCAAAGCCCCACCTACCCCAGACATTTTCTCTTTGCCCCCCTCCCTTTGGACAGAAGATTCAAAAGCCTGAAAGAAGGTACCACCAAACTCAAGGACAGCTTCCATCCCACTGTTATAAGACTATTGAATGGTCCCCTAGTATGATAAGATGGACTCTTGACCTCATAATCTACCTCATTATGGCCTTGCACTTTATTGTCTGCCTGCACTGCACTGCACTTCACTTTCTTTGTAACTGTAACACTTCATTCTGCATTCTGTTATTGTTTTCCCTTTTACTACCTCAATGCACTGTTGTAATGAAATGATCTGTATGGATGGTGTGCAAAACACAGTTTTTCATTATGCTCGGTACATATGACAATAAACCAATTTATCAATGTACATTCATTAAGAATTGCTTCCTGGTTTGCTGACTGTGAGAGCACTTTAATGTGATTGGCTTCTCAGCCAAGCAGTTGAAGTTTCAAATAAGACTAGCATTTATGTAGCACCTTTCATACCATTCGAAAGCAAATGAAATATGGAAGAACTGGGACTATGGTTATAACTCAGAAAACATGGTCCCAGTTTGTATTCAAGCACAAATATGATCAGATAATCAGTATTAGTGAGATTGATTATTGGATGTATTGGCTGGGGCTTGGGGATAACTTTTTTGCTCTTATTTGAAATATGATTACATTTTACCCGACAGAACAGACAGGACCTCATTTCAATGCCTCATCTGAAATACGGCATCTCAATTAGTCCGGAGCTCCTCAATACTGCGCTGAAGTGTCAATTTGTATTAAACATGTTTCTTTGTATACTTAGACGTTTTGCATGGAGTTGTGTTCATAATATTGCGCAAAGCTCAAGTAATCTTTGTACGTTTTTGGATAACCTGTCTGTATTCTAAATACTTCCGGATTTTTATATGATTGTTCCAATGAATATTTCTAGAAATGATTTATAATACATTATAGAGATTGTGAAAGAAATTAATATTCTCACAGCCTGCTGGTAGGAGAACCAGTGAACAGCCTGAATACATTTCAGAATGTGTTATCACTAAATAGGGCTATAGCTAGTCAACAATTATGTAAATGAGATGTGCACAGCCTGGTTATTTGTGAATCTTGATATTGTGTTGAAAGATTATTTTCTCTTCCATCAAGGGCATTGCAACAGGCCAAGATTCTGTTCACAGGCAATAATACATAATTCAGTAGACTAATTTTCACCCTTCCTTAACCAATGGCACAAAGGCCAAGCACCTGACAATAATGAAACTGTTACTGCTGCCCCATATAGCTTGGTACTACATGGGTTTCTTATTGTAAAGATGAGTACAGAGGCCAGAAATGATTATGATCTTAGTTTACCACGTAATAGTTGTGCTCACAAATTAGACATTTAGCATCCAGCTGGTTGGTTTTGCTGCATGATGCAGTGAAATACTAAAAAACATGTTGAAATATGTAAGGCATTCAGCTTGTGGAGCTTGGAATTAATGGAACTAGTGTTGAATGAAAGCTGATCAGCCTTTGTTAAAAACGTTTTACGGCATTGCTGGCTCTGCCAGCATTTATTACGCATCCTTAATTGTCCTTGAGGAGGAGATCATGATGAACCATCTCCTGGTGATGGCACTCCAATATCAATGTGCTGTATGGAGTTTCAGGATTTTGACCTAGTGATGATAAAGGAGTAGACATAATTTTCCAAGTTAGGCAATATGTGACTTGGGGTGAGGCCTGCACGTTGAGGTGTTCCCATACATCTGCTGCCATCATCTTACTCGGTGGTAGAGGTTATAGGTTAGGAACACACTGTGGAAGTAGACAAGTTAAATAACTTATGTTTTTGCTGCATGAACCACTTCATTTTCTGAAGAGCTGTCAATGGAACACAATTCTGTGTAATCATCAGCAAACGTCACATCTCTGATCTAATGATTGAATGAAAATCATTGATGAAATAATTGAAGATGGTTGGGCCTTGGACAACACCCTGAAGAATTTCTGCTTCAATGTCCTAGAGCTGAGATAGGTGACCCACCACCACCTATCCTTTGTGCAAGATATGACCCCGACCATTAGATTGTTTGGCTCTCAATTCATATTGACTTTAGTTTTATTAGGGATCCTTCAACTGCTGCTTTAATGTCAAGGCCAGTTACTCTCATCTTTTGGAAGAAGTCAGTTCAACTTCTGGACAGGTTAAAAATGCAAATAGGTCAGTCAATGGTGTTTAGCAGTGATGCAAAGGAAGATCCCATTCCTCTGCTCCTTGGCCTGGGATCTTTGAGGCTTCTCCATCATAACTATACCAGTCTTGACCAGGTTCCTCCTGATTTGAGTGGGTGGGAGGGTTCTCCAGTTGTCAGTGGCAATGTGAATTTGTTGAGAATTGTTTGATCTTGCCACTTTCCCACAGCTTTGGCTTTCCTCTACACTGTAAATGGTTACCCATAGAGCACTACTTTTGATGGACAATCTTATCAAATCCAGCAAAGCCCGTGAGCATCTTGTGTAATCTGCATGTACTGTGAGATGGTTCTGTCAGTCGTCTCGCTGTTGCCAGTCTGTTGGTTTTAAATAGCTAAGGTTTTTTTAGGATACGTTGAAGATAGAAGCTGTCAGTCTTTTCTCCTGCCCAAAGTGTGTGGCCCAGCTTTCACAGCTATGAAGAATAGCACGGAGATACAAACCTAATTTACAGATGCCTTTGTGTTCAGGCTTAACAGCTTGTTGTTCCAGACAAGAGGTTAGCTTGTCAGAGTTGACAGAGGCTTTGACTATTTTTACACCAAGTGGGCTGTTAAGACTGGATAAGTTGATAAGAGCTGAATCAAGATAGCAGAAGTGATGCTCTTTGTGCAAGTTTTCATTATTAATTTAGATTTTGGATGGGATGTCAGTACCATGTCACATGATAGCTATTTTCTTATCACTGATTGACACACTGAGTGACAGTCACATCAAAAAACTGGTTCATCATGATCTGCACTTCACCTGGTGCGGTAGGGAAAAATGCGCCATCTTCTGTGAGCTGAGTGACATAAATTTTAGAGTCATAAAGATACACAGCAGGAAACAGATATTTCTTCAACCCACCAAGTCCGTGTTGACCATCAACGCTGTTCCTGCATGATTGCTGTTCTTTTATTCTCCCCACATCCTCAAGAACTGCCCCCCAGATTTTACCTGCCACCAACACACTAAGGGCAAATTACAGTGTCCAATTAAACTACCAACCTGCCCATCTTTCGGATGTGGGAGGTAACTGGAGCAGCAGGAGGAAACCCATGCAGTCACAGGGAGAAGGTGCAATCTCCACCCAGACAACACCTGAGGTCTGGATTGAACTTGGGTCTCTGGCGCTGTGAGGCAGCGTCTCTACTTGCTACACCGCTGTGCCACCCAAATTTATCTGTTGAACAAACTGCTTCAATTAGTGCTCCTGATTGGTTATTCTGAAAAGAATGCTTGAAAAGAATAGATTCCAAGGCTCATAACCGCTATGACTCAGCTTTGCTCAGTGCTGAATTCAGCTGATGTTTCATTCCCATAATGGATAATTCCCTTCGGTGTGGAGTACAGTGTATAATGGATGCTCTATTTGGGAGATCAGATGGTTATGAATTGGAGGATTGAGGGGAGCAAAGAATGAAGGATCAGTGGGTCAAGCCTTCAGAGGAGTAAGAAAATCATGGTCACGGGTGATCAGAAAGTTACAGCCCTGGGAAGCAGAGATTTGAGGCCTGGGGAATCTGAAGGTCAGGCTTTGGTGGAGAATTGGGGAGGAAGGTGTTCAGACCGTGAGGAATAAGAATATCGAGGCCTAGGGGAATCAATGTGTTGGGGCCTCGATATTCTTATTCCTCAGAGAGTTGGGACTGGAGCCAGGAGCCATTGAGGGCTGAGCCTGGGAGTGTTAAAGGGTGGGAAGCAGGGACCATTACAGGTGAGATCAGTGAGTGGGATTACAGGGATAGGCACTATGGTTTGGGGTTCAAAAGTTAGAAGGTAAGCAAAGAGCTTGCTTTACTTTGGTCTCACTACTGGAAAGTGTTATCAGTACCAATTTGTTCCAAGAGCAACTAATGATGATCACTCCTTGGAACAATTATGTTCTATTTTTCCCAGCAATGGTCTGAAAGAAGCAGATCAGAGGCTGGGTTTTCTCTGATGAGTGACTCGCATCTCAACAACTTAAGGCCTTTCCAGTACCTACAAGGCACAAGTAATGACTATTGTTAAATACTCTCCAGCAGCCTACATGTGTGCGGTTTCAAGACTATTCAAAGTGATTAGCAGGATGAAGCAGCTTGCTTAATTGGCACCCTCCAAAATGTTCACTGCCTCCACTGCCAGCACAACTTGGCTGTTTGTATCATCTTTCTTTCAGGATCTCCCAAACATATGACCTCCTCCATCCAGAAGACTATGAGCAGCAGGCGCAATGGACCTCATTTCCAAGTTCCTTTCCAATTTCCCTTCCAAGTAACACAGCAACCTGATTTGGCAAAGGATTTCCATTGAGTGACTGTTGCTGATCAAAATCTTGGAATTGCCTAGCTAACAACATTGTGAAAGTGCCATTATACTGTGGAAAAAAGTAGTTCAAGAGAGCAGCTACCTCATCACTGCCTGTTCAGGACTATTCAGAATGGACTGTAAATGCTGGCACGGCTAGTCACAATTGCATCGCTTGAAGAATTCTTTAAAGATGTTGTATGTGTCTGCCACCACAATCGCTCCGTTATGTTGGCTTTATAAAGGAGATTTTGTGGCAAAGCTGCTATTATCTTAGTATTCCCCTATAGCGTAATGAATAAAAACTCTGGTCAATAAAACAACAGGCTATATAAACTTGTAAACCCCATTTTCAGTTCCTCGTCTTCACTGAGTTAGCTTGGATGACACAATGTTCTCTCATTCTTAGGCTAATGAAAGAATATAAAATGTTAATGACTTCTATTCCATATCCTCAATTGAAAAATGCAGTAAGTGCATGTTAGTTAAGAGTCACTAGGCTAAGCTGTGGTGATGGAATGACTTATTGATTGTTTCAGAAGTAAAATAAAAGTTGCCTGGGTATGGTACCTATTACAAGGCTGCTGGTGCTTGAGGAACAATACTCTTAAATGATGAAACACTGCTAGTGAGGACATGTTGGGAATGAGGCCTTCAGGCTGAAGTTTATTTCCTGCTGTTGTCTTCCTTTTCTTCATCATGTAGTTACAAAGGATCCTGTGAATTGTGCCTCCAGTTAGAACTCATAAGATTAAATAATTTATTTACCAAATGGTGCTATCAGTTTTGAGAAACATAACCTTTTTTTAATGTCATGTGTCACAGGATTTTTGTGATTGGTTAAAAGAAATATCACAGTGGTGGTACTTGTAGCATTTATTGTTTTCTGAATTGAAAATTACTCCCAGTCTATAAATGATGCAGCACAAGATACCAGAGTTACAATTAGAAAGTAATGATCAGACCGTTCAACCAGAACGTGTCATATCAAACCACACATTCTGATGGGACATTATTGTTTTTACTTCCATGATGTACGTACAGTCTCAAAGTGTGATTTAAAAACTGAAGGTGTTATCAGGAATGTAACAGGATATTGGTGAGATGCTTTCAACTTGTCAAAGGCATCAAATGGTATGAAGTTATTATCAGATTTATAGTTCTGATAAAGGGTGTTTCTGATTGACTTGGAGTCATTGCTAAGGCTTTGAAATTTTAATTTATTGATGGTAGGACTTGCCTTTGGGGTTTGCGATCTGGTCATCTTCCTGTTCTCTGGAACTGCGAAACATTGAACGATTATGTGATAGAGGCGGAAGTTAAGAACGTGCACCATCCTCACTGGAGAAGTAAGAAACTACGCAGGCTATTACAAAATTTTCACCAGATTATATGAGGATATCTCATAATAACATGCGATTTCTAGTTGGCAAAAAGTCCTCTGTCATTGCATTTAAGCTGACTGCAAATTTACTTTTATAATTCTTCTCAAAAAATTATATTGAAAGAAATCTGCTCTACAGGTGTCTTTTCAGCTCACTGAAGATGTCTCTCAACTATGTAAAACATTTCTGATTGCTGAGAAATGGCATGATCATTTATAAGTGCAGTTTCATTCAGTCACAGTTTCATTACACTCCCACCAATGGAACCACAATAACAAAATTGAAAAAAAGATGAACAGGATTGAAGCTATCAAAATTATAATGCCCCGTATTGAGATTTTAATAACAGTCATGAACTTGAATTGCATGTGTTTTAAAGAGATTTCAGTTTTGCTGAATGTCAAGTCATCCCCAATGCACTTGAACTTGTGATAAATGCATGTCATTCATTAATCATACAAGTAAATTTCTCACAATACTGGAAGATACAAGTGCCAGAGGGCAGAAATAAAAAAAAATGAGAAAGCTAGGATTAAAAAAGGAAACCAGGCATGCATTTCTGGAAAATAAAAGGATTAAGATAAGTGCAGAAAGATAGAGCTCATGGAAAAAAAAGATTGCTTGTTGAGCCTGCTGCTTTTTTTATTTTATGTTAATATTATCTGGAAAATTATTTCAGTAATTATTGTTCAGCATAGATAAAATATATTTCAGTGTTGATGATGAACAATAATCTAAAAATACCAAAACTAAATCAGATGCTATTAAAATATATATAAAGAAAGAATCTTTTGAGAGGGCCCGTTCTAACAAAGGATCATGAATGAAACACCAAACCTTTCTAGTCAACGATGTGCATTTGGCAGAGCTTTTTCCTTTTTTATTGAATCGTGCATATTGTATTGAAAATCTGGGAGTGCTCAGAAACTGCTAATCTAATTCATGGGGATAACTGAGATCATTATCTGTAACAATGAAGCCTCCTCATTGTCATTGCACACCTGTAACCAGAAGGGTGAAATTCATCTCTCTGTAACTTAAGCAGCAAAGTCGGTGTATGATCATAACATAAATCTGAAGAACAATTTTGGACAATATTAATTCTGTCACCAAAGCAAGTTTTTCAATGAAAAGTGTTGCAAATCTGGAAGAGTTAAACCAAGAAAGCCCCTGCAGATTCAAGGTTTGCTAGTCACGGGGAGAATCATGGTTTGTTGTGTTGAGGTGGATGGGGGAATTGATCTTGAAACCTGACAGCAAAGATGTATTTCTGGAAGCATTCTGGGGTGTAACATTGCAAGGTTTGGTCACTTGAGGAGGGTCCTGCCCTCTTCCACCACAATGGAGAGGGCACTCATGACTTGGAGTTCTATTAAATTCCAAAAGGTGTGCCAGATGTCTGGAGAAGCTGAGCACCAATAACCATTGTGGCCATTGGCCCTTTTAGTGAAATCTTCAGTCAGGCCCAAAGGCTCAGACACTAACTGAGCATTACACAACTTCAGCGTTAAAATGCACTGCCTCATTCATCATTTGGAGGGTGAACAAAGCACATTGTTGACAGTGACCACAGGTCTGATTAGATCTATACTGTGGCCAGGTAAGGGGGGAAGTGGTGTCTTCATGAAATACCAGAACCCTGCAGGTCATAACGGGAGTAGTAGATTAAGAGCCATTCAGGAGGGTATTAGTGACTGGTAGTTTCAATGGTAGAGATTGTGATATGAGCAGTGTTGGGACTTGAAACGTGGTGACTCAGGAGTTGGAGGTAGGCTGGACATGGCATAGTGCAAAGTTTGGGAAAAGGCTCTGAAGAATGAAAATGAATAATCCACTAACCTAGCTGGTGTTCCAGTCCAGTACTGAGCTGAGCAGATCATGTGGCTCTGGGATTAAACAACCTTGGGCACTTTCAAGACAACAGCATAATCCAAGATCCTCTGACAACTCCTCCGAAAGGAGTGTGTCATGGGCAACAACTTCATCCCAGGCATACCTGAGGTAGAAATTACTTCAAGGCATAAAGATGACTTGGGTCAAAAAATGTTTGGTTGAATTTCTGAAGAGACACCAACAACACAGAAATGGTCATTATCATATTCCTCCCCAGATATATAAAAAATATTTTCAATCACATATTGCTGAAAAACAGTTACACAATTGAATTTCTGAGTCATAGATTTCGCAGAATTTTGAGATATAACGTTTGGTTTGCTGACTGGTGCTGTTATTCAGAATGGAGGAATCTTCTAGGTTTGGCAATGCAGTATTGATAGGCTTCAAAAGTTTCTGTGGCTATTCAGTTCAGTGTCTTGTGGTTGATTCCTGTATATGTATCTGTGTCTTGCTTGTATCTTTCCTGATTGTGATTCTTTTGCTCATCATGCCCACACTCCATCAATTTCTTTCTCACTTGCATCCTTCATGTATCTCTTTCCCTCACTTCCTCTCCATTCCTTTATTCTCCCTCATCCATGACAATCTGGTTTCATTTCTCTCCAGCTATAGCTCCCTGTCAATAGTGGCAAAGACTCCTTTTCTGAGATATCAACAATTCATAGATGCTTCTGATTAGACAATATTTGTTTGGTACTTAAACTTAACATATTGAATTGTCTCTGAAAGGAAAAGAAGTACTCAAATTAGAAAGATAGAAGACTTTGCCTTGGAATTTTAGGCCAGTTTCACAAAAGTTCTGATTGGACAGGGCCAGCAAATGACTGGAAACATGGCAACTTTCCACAGAATCTGGTAACCAGAAATAATTTGGTCTGGAGGGGAAGGTGGATCTGGAATGGGCTTGGGGCCAAAGCTATGGATGGGGACCAAGCACGTTGCTGGTGGTGAGGTTGCCTGTTGGGATAATGTTCCTTTTCTCCAGCCAAGTATGTGAAGTATGTGTTGTCACAAAAAGTCTGGACATTGAAATCCTTTGACAAAAACACTCAGCAGGTAGTGCAACTACCTCACACCTCCAGCAACCTGAGCTCAATCCTGAACCCCAACACTGTCTCTATGGAGTTCACGTGTTCACCCTGAGAACAAATGTGCTTCTCCAGGGTGCTCTGGTTTCTTCCCATAGACCAAAGACCTGCTGTTTACTGGGTTAACTGTTACTGTAAGTTACTCCTTGTGTTAGTGGATGGTAGGAGCATCGGGGAGAACTGCTGAACCTGTGAAAGGGAGAAGGGTACAGGAAAACAAGTGGGGAATGAAATTGATGGGATTGCATGAAACCGTGCATAGACGCATTGGGCTACCTCCTGTGTTGTAAGAACATATAAGGATGACCATAAGAACATATAACTAAAGTGAAGGTAGGATCGATTAGGGATAACGTGCCTGGAGTTGGAGGAGGTAGGGAGGTCCTTAATGAATACTTTGCTACAGTATTCACCTGTGAGAGAGACCTTGACGTTTGCGAGGACAGTGTGAAACAGGCTAATTAGCTAGAACATGTCGATGTTAAGGAGGATGAGCTGGAACTTCTGAAAAACATTAGGAAAGATAAGTCCCCGGGGCCAGACGGTAAGCGAGGGAAGAGATTTCCGAGCCTTTCACGGTGATCTTTGTGTCCTCACTTGCCACAGGAGTAGTACCAGATGATTGGAGGGTGGTAAATATTGTTCCTTTGTTCAAGAAAGGGAGTAGAGATAACCCTGGGAATAATAGACCAGTGAGTCTTACTTCAGTGGTGGGCAAATTATTGGGAAAGATTCTTAGGGACAGGATTTATGAGCATTTGGAGAAGCATAGGCGGATTAGGGATAGTCAGCATGGCTTTGTGAGGGGCAGTCACGAGCCTGAGTGAATTCTTTGAGGATGTGACAAAACACATTGATGAGGGTAGAGCAGTGGATGTAGTGTACATGGACTTTAGTAAGGCATTTGATAAGGTTCCCCATGATAGGCTCATTCAGAAGGTCAGGAGACATGGGATCCAGGGAAAATTGGCTGTGTGGATTCAGAATTGGCTCACCCAGAGAAGGCACAGGATGGTTGTAGATGGAGCATATTCTGTCTGGAGGTCGGTGACCAGTAGTATTCCACAGGGATCTGTTCTGGGACCCCTGCTCTTTGTGATTTTTATAAGTAACTTGGATGAGGAAGTGGAAGGGTGGGTGAGTAAGTTTGCGGATGATGTGAAGGTTGGTGGTGTTGTGGATTGTGTAGAAGATTGTCAAGGGTTACAGGGGAACATTGATAGGATGCAAAGCTGGGCTGAGAAGTGGCAGATGAGTTCAATCCGGAAAAGTGTGAAGTGATTCACTTTGGAAGGTCGAATGTAAAGGCAGAATACAGGGTTAATGGCAAGGTTTTTTAGCAGTGTGGAGGAACAGAGAGATCTTGGGTTCCAAGTCCATAGATCCCTCAAAGTTGCTGTGCAAGTTGATAGGGTTGTTAAGAAGGCGTATGGTGTGTTGGCCTTCATTAGTTGGGGGATTGAGTTCAAGAGCCACGAGGTAATGTTGCAGCTCTATAAAACCCTGGTTAGACCACATTTAGAATATTGTGTTCAGTTCTGGTTGCCTCACTATAGGAAAGATGTGGAAGCTTTAGAAAGGGCGCAGAGGAGATTTACCAGGATGCTACCTGGATTGGAGAGCATGTCTTAGGAGGATAGGTTGAGCAAACTAGGGCTTTTCTCTTTGGGGCGAAGGAGGATGAGAGGTGGCCGGATAGAGGTGTACAAGATGATAAGAGGCATAGATCGAGTAGACAGCCAGAGACCTTTTCCCAGGGAGGAAATGGCTAACATGAGGAGGCATAATTTTAAGGTGACTAGAGGAAACTACAGGGGGGGGATATCAGAGGTATTTTTTTTACATAGAGAGTGGTGGGGGCATGGAACTCGCTGCCAGGGGTGCTGGTAGAGGCAGATACATTAGGGATGTATAAGAGACTCTTAGATGGCACATGAATGATAGAAGAATGGAGGGGTACGTGGGAGGGAATAGTTAGATTAATATGAGAGCAGGTTAAAGGGTCGGCACAACATTGTGGGCTGAAGAGCCTGTACTGTGCTGTAATGTTCTATGTTTATGATATGAGGTTGGGCAGCATCAGTGGAAAGAAGAATAGAGTCCAGATGAGTGGAGCTCCAACAACTTTCAAAACCATCCAAGAGAAAGCAGCCTGCTTGACTGGAACCACATCATCCACTCTAAACATACATTCACTCCACAGTGGCTACAGAGAGCATCATCGATAAAATGCACTGCAGTTACTCACCAAGGCTATTTTGTCAGCACCTCCCAAATCCACAGCCTCTACTGCCAAGAAGAACAAGGAGAGCAGATTCAGGGAAATACCAGCACCTCAGATTCCCCTCAAGGTTGCAAATTATCCTGACTTGGAAATATATTGCCATTCCTTCATTATCATAGGATCTAAATCATGGAATTCCCAATCCAACAGTACCCTTACCAGTGGGCTGCATTGGTTCAAGAAGGCAGCCACCACCATCTTCTCAAGAGCAATTAAATGCTGGTCTTGCCAGTGATGCCTAGATACCGAAAAAAAGGCATAAAAAAATACTTACTCAATTTGATTCACATCCCTGAATAATCTTCTGTAACCATCCAATTTTGAAAATTTGTAATAATCCCAATCTCAATTCACTTTTAGAAGAGACAGGGTCCCAGACTTCAGTTACTCTCATTGTGGAGGAGTGCTTCTTCATCTTAGCCATTAATTGACAAAGTTCTGATATTGTTAGACCCTTTTTTTTTGGAAATATTGTTATGAATGAAATTCATTTTGAAATAAAAATGTTACCATTAACCCTTTAAATATTTTAATATTGAGCATTTCAATTGGATCACCATCTAATTTTTTTATATCCAAATAAATACAAGCTTAATCTATTCACCTTGCCCTCATAATTTAACCTTTTGCAGCTTCAGTATTGTTTGCGATGAACCTCATTGCATCTCTTGCTTCTGAGGTGCAATGCTCCCAGGTTGTAATTAAAATAGAGGGGGTAATCCTTACCCCAGAAGGTCCAACAGTGTTAAGGGACAGAAATCAGAGAAAAAATGGGGTTACTACTTCACTACACTTCGGACAATATTAATGATGATTTCCCTTCCTCACCTCCTGTCTCTCTTTCAAAGTACAAGCAGAAGCAGAAGCTTTGTGAGGAGGAGAAAATGGAATGCACCTCAGTTGGTTGATTAAGTCTTACTTTTATAAACCAGATGGGATTAGAATAAAAGTGGTCACTATTGATGTTCTCTCTGTTAACTTTCATCACCACCCCTCCCACCACATTTATGTGCATATAAATCCATGCATGCATGCATGCATGAATCCATGCACATGCGCACACACACACACACACAGATGAATGTACAAAAACACTCATGAACACATGTAGAAACATAGGCTTGTGTTCATCACTCATCACCACACAGAAGACTTTTTGCAATTGGAAGATAAAGTTTCATGAAGTTCACAATCAGAATGATTAATGCTAAATGCAAACCTTGTCTGAACATGGTCTAAATTTATACTAATTACTTTTTTTTGCTATAATGAGCCTAGTGAACATTATGAATGATATGTCAGCTTTTTTCTGATAACAAAGTGCTGCACTTACTATGTTCATCAGTGAAATTCAGTTCAGACTCCAATGAACATTTGATGGGCTTTGATAATACTATCCTTCAATGTAATAAAGTCTAATTTGTTCAGATCCATGGTTTCTTGTAGATGACAGTATTCCATTTATTCTCTGGAATGAAAAGGAGAACCAGATGTAGGATCTTTCCTTTTATTGTTCCTTTATTGCAAGATAGTACCACAGTCATACATAAGGGAATAAAGAATCCAGCACAATCTACTGATAGCAATATATGGAAAAGATCCAGAGATTTATGGTAAGAAACCTGACTCGCTCTCTGCCCTCAGTAACCACCAAGGACATAGAGCAGTTTTTCTGCAGATGCTTTGTACTGAAGGACTGTAAGTGTCAGTCAAGAATATGATGGCAAGGATTGTGAGCATGTTGCTGCAATGGGGCTGAAAAGATTGAAATGTGTTTGGAAGACGTGACTGGAGGTGGAGAATATTCAAGGCAGTACTGGTGCAGTTAACAGATCCTGAAAAGGACAGCTCTGTTCCATTCCTCTTCATACTTTCCTGTCTTGATGTAGAGACTTTCTCTCAGTGCAATGGTTATAGATGTCATTGGTGCAATGTGAACCACGTTGACCTTAAAAGACTGCCAACATTGCTGTCAATCCTTTTGTCCAAGCCTCACGTTGTGAGTTTTGAGCCATTGCAGGTTTTCCCAGGATCCAAGATTGTGGATGCAGCAAAATGTGATAGCCTACAACAGCATCTTTGGTGAAATAAATACATCTGCTTCAGTGTAATAGAAATGGTCACTGAAGATCTGTGATCTCTTGTGCAGTATTCTTTTCCTCCCCTTTCTGTATCTTCTGTTCTTTACTGTCTTCTTGACTGTTTGCCTTGTCATAGTCATACAGCACGGAAATAGTCCCTTTGGCCCAACTTGGTTCATGCCAACCAACATTCCCATCTAAGGTAGTCCCATTTGCCCGCATTTGGCCCATATCCCTCTAAACCTTTCGTATCCATGTACCTGTCCAAGTGCTTTTTAAATGTACCTACCACAACCTCTTCCTCTGGCAGCTCATTTCATATACGGACCACCCTCTGGATAGAAAAAGTTGCCCCTCAGGTTCTAATTAAATCTCTCCCCTTTCACCTTAACCCTATGCCTTCTAGTTATTGATACCCCAGCCCTGGGGATAAGACTGTGCACATTCACCGTATCTATACCCCTCATGATTTTATAAATCTCTGTAAGATTCCCCCCCCCTCATTCTCCTGCACTCCAGCGAATGAAGTCCCAGCCTGCTCAACCTCTCTCCATAACTCAGTTCCTCAAGTCCCAGCAACATCCACATAACTCTGCTTTGCACTCTTTCCAGTGTAATGGCATCTTTCCTTTGGCAGGGTGACCAAAACGAACACAATATTCCAAATGCAGCTTCACCAACATCCTTCAGTGTCTGTTTTAATTCTGGTCCAAAGCAGTCAATTGACAACAGAAAATTATCAAAAATCACAAATCAGTTGTTTCAGATCAAATCCATTTGAAAGAAATATCCTGCATCAGACTAAAAAGCCTTATTTGAATATTTCTGTGAGCATATGTCTTCATGCCTTTCAAAGGAATTTGATCCACTATTGTGGGGGGTGCATATATACTACTCGCACCATTTCTCAACTCCGACCTGCTTGTCTTCCATGTGTAAAATATTAACAAAACAATCATATTCTAGGCCCTCGCTTCAACAGCTTGGAGCAATGAGAAAAAATTAAGGAGAATAAAATGTCATAATGATGAGCTCAGCCAAACATACAGCCCCTTTCCACTTAAGTACCAAGTCCTCCCTCTGAGCTACTCTTCAGGTGGAGAAGAATAATTGAGTTGATGGTGATTAGCTTCCCTAATTGTTTTATTAAAACCTTTTGCAAACTACACAGTTTGTGGCAGCTGCACTTTGTAATTAATGAGCCTGCTCCTTATACTATTTCACCCACTCTGCTTCTGGTCCACATGGCTTATAGAACCAGGTCATGTGAATACATTTACTTCAAGTATGAAAAGGCTGCAGTTTCCAGCAGGAAGGATGTACCATTAATCAAACCCATATTTGAAAAGCTTTTGAAATACTGAGATAACTTGCAGTTGGAAAAGCTTTAGAAACTTAACAAATTATTTTGTGGTTATATAAAATGCATAAACTTCACAAGGGTTTAACATCCTTAAGTTTCTTAAAACGCCAGGACCTAAGAATCTCAAATATCCTTTCCACTCTTCCTAATCGATTAATTCAAAGCAATTGTAAAACATCACAAATACAGTATCATTGACTACTGGATGGTTTACAAGGTGTACTGAGGTGAATAAGTAATTGGGAGAATTTCATAATTATCCCAAAATACTGTTTAGTCTATAAATATCATTGAAGTGACGTGCTGTTGTGAGATACTGGCTCACAAATTTGCAAGACCTCAAGAGATCACAAGACAAAGAAGCAGAACTAGGCCATTCGGCCCATCTCTGCTAGTGTAATGACAGTGTTTGGACAAAATACCTTATTTACTCTTTAAAGAAAGATTAAGATAATTTATTCTAATATGGAATTAGTCTTCTTTAAAACTAACTCCACAATCTAATCTTTTCACAACAGTGAATTCATATACTTTCTAAATCTACTATAATATTGAGAAAAATATCTATGCTGTTGTTGGTTTAAGAACAAAAGACATAAGAAGTAGGAGTATGTGATTTAGCTCTGTGTCCCTCCTCTGCAGTTCATTCAGATCATGGCTGACCTTTCAGCTTGGTTTCACTTTCCTGCACTGATCCAATATCTCTTGATTTTCTTCATATCTAAAAGCCTACTTTTTTTTCATGAGTATACACAGTAGCTGAGGTCCCATAGCCCTCTTGAGTAGTAAATTCCAAAGATCCCCACTTGTTACATGAAGAAATTTCTTTTCATTTCAGTCCTCCATGGCCAATCCTGTATTTTGAGACGATGACTCTGGTTCTAGACATCCCTGACAAGGGATTCATCATCTCTGCATCTATCATGCCAAGCACTGTAAGAATTTTATATGATTCAATGAGATCACCTTTTATTTTGATAAACTCTGCAGAGTATCGACACAGTTTGCTTTATCTCTCCTTGTAGAGATTTACAAACCCCACATCCCACATCTGAATCTGATGAACCATCACTGTACTCTCTCCATTGCAAGTATTTCCTTCTTGCACACAATATTCTAGGTGCAGTCTCACATCTTTACTTAATCTTCTTGCATAAAGGCCAAAATATCATTTGCCTTCCTAATTGCTTGTGATATCTGCACATTAACTTCCAGTAATTCATGTGCGAGAACTCCCACACCTTTCATTCTGGAAGGAGAGTGACACTTTGTCCACGAACCTTGACTAATGTTGGTCATACTCCCTATTTTTTCTTCCACTGTGATGTCATGTTCTAATGAACCACATCAAAAACTAATTAAAAATGGACTTCATACTGAAAGTAGCCTTTGGATCCAATGAAAATTTGGACTAAAGGAATTAATTTTGGGCTATTTATGTTGTTAGGTACAGGTTATGAAAGGACAGTCAAATATCACAGTTTGTCAAACTAAAAGCCCCACATAAGTTTTGTTGATGCACGTCTTCAGTGCCTTAAAGAATCATTTGGTTTCTGCCAGTTCAGCTGTTCTGCATTATCTGAAGTTTTTACTGAAACTTTAGCATATTCCATCTTCAACTTCCTGAGAGTTATAAATTTTATTGGGTTCAAGTTTTTCAGGCAGATTTTAAGGAGTTCAGAAAGAAATTAAGATGCAGTACCTTAAACATGGCAAGCTCTAGCTTACTCTTTGTGCCACAGGTGAAAGTGTGGTTGGAGATATAATGCTGGAGGGAAGCTTCACTTCAACAGAGCTGGCGCCAGTGCCCTCATGGAGTGCTGGGGGAGGCTTAAACTAATTTGATAGATGGGTAGATGTGAGAATGTAACAATAAAAAGAGGAAAAGGGGTTCAAAAAATCTTGGAGAAATAAAGAGCACGAGAACACAAAATAGAAAGTTTCAAGACAGAACCTGACAATGAGAGAGTACAGGAAGTTAGAGGCAGAGGGCATGGCTGAGATACTTCATGAGTATTTTACTCAAGTCATTATCAAGGAAAAAGATGCTGCTGGAGCAAAAGAAGATGCTGTTGAGATTATAGACAGGCTAAAAATTTGCAAATTTGAACTATTAGAAAGGCTAGCCACATTTAAAGTGGCAAAGTCACCCAGTCCACATGGGATGTATCCTAGATTGTCCAGGGAGGTAAGGGGAAAATTGCAGATTGCTAGGCCATAATCTTCCAAACATCTGTTGATGCCTGAGAACCTGAAAATTGCAACATTGCACCTGTATTCAAAACAGGGTGTTCAAATAAACACCATTACTCTGACCAGTCTAATCAGAAATAGAATCATGGATTGACTAGAGAAAGGAAGGATGGATTTGTTAAATACAGCTTGTGTCCAAATAACAGAGAGATGATGAGGGAATTGCAGGTGATATGGCATATGAGGAATGCAAAATAGTATTTGATGGAGTTTCACATTACAGGCTTGTCATCAACATTGAAGATTACGGTGGGTAGAAAATTGATTAAGTAGCAGGATAATTAAAGAATTTGGGATAGTTTTTTGTTTGTTCCCCAGGGGCTAATACAAGGACCACTGCCCTACCTGTTATATATTAACGATCTAGATATGTGTGAGCAAATTCACATCTTTACAGATGACATAAAACTTGGAGGTACAATCAGATCTGAGGAGGATAGTAATGAGGCAATGGAGATACATTTGTGGAGTGAATGAATAGGTGGCAGATGAAATTTGATACGAAATGTTATATTTTGATGTAAAGAATGAGAGAAGGCAATGCAAACCAGAAGGAAATTTTCTAAAAAAGATAAAACAAACAGTGATATCTGGGGGTATTTAGGTGTAGTTTGTTGAAAGTGACAAGGTAGGTTGAGAAAGTGGTTGGAAAAGCATTTGGGATTGTGGGACTTAAAAAGGTACAAAGCACAAGAACAAGGAAGACATGATGTATTTTTAGAAAATACTAGTGTGTCTAGTTTTGGGCCATACTTTAGGAAAGATGCAAAAGCTTTGGAGAGGATGCAGAAATGTTTTACTCCAATGATCCCAGGAATGAGGGACTTCGATTCTGTGGGTAGACTGGAGAACCTGAGATTGTTCTCCTTGGAACTGAGGAAGTTGCAGTTGGACTTGATAAAGGTATTTCCAGTCATCTAGGGTATAGATGGAGTAAATGGAGAGAAACTATTCCATTTGGTGGAAGGGTGAAGCAACAGGGGACATAGAATGAAGGTGATTGGCAAAAGAAACAAAAGCAACATGAGCAGGTGGTTAGGATCTGGAATGCATTGCCAGGGATAATAGTAGAGACAGAGTTGATCATTGGGCTCAAAAGAGAGATGGTAAGTATCAGAAAGGAAAGAATTTTTGGGAAAGAACAAGTGTGTGGGACTTGCTATATGTCTTTTAAGTGGAAGTACAGACTTGAGGAGCCAAAGTACTTCCTTGTGTCCTATAGCCATTCTGTGATTCTGTAATGAATCAGAATTGGGTTTATTATCACTGACTTGATGTCATGAAATTTGTTGTCTTACAGTAGCAGTACAGTGCAAAGACATAAAATTACTATAAATTACAAAATAAATAGTGCAAAAAAAAGGAATAATGAGGTAGTATTCATGGGTTTGTGGACGGTTCAGAAATCTGATGGCAGAGGACAAGAAGCTGTTTCTAAATCACTGAGTGTGGGTCTTCAGGCTCCTGTACCTCCTCCCTGATGATAGTAACAAGAATAGAGCATGTCCCAGATACTGAAGGTCCTTAGTAATGGATGCCGCCTTCTTGAAGCACTGCTTCTTGAAGATGTTGTCAATGGTGGGAAGAGTTGTGTCCATCATGGAGCTGGCTGAGTTTACAACCCTCTGCATTCTCTTGTAATCCTGTGCATTGGAGCCTCCATACAAGGCTGTGTTGCAACCAGTCAGAATGCTCCCCACCATACGTCTTTAGAAATTTGCAAGAGTCTCTGGTGACACACTAAATCTCCTCAAACTCCTGATTGCATCAATGTGGTTGGGCCCAGGATAGATCCTCCGAGATGCTGATGCCCAGGAACTTGAAGCTGCTCACCCTTTCCACCACTGACCAGTCAATGAGGCCTGGTGTGTGTTCTTCTGACTTCCCCTCCCTGAAGTCCACAATCAATTCCTTGGTCTTGCTGATGTTGAGTGTGAGGTTATTGTGACACCACTCAACCAGCCGACTGGATGAAATACATTTGAGGTTTTTGCAATTTATGATGGAACATTTTTAACTCTGATCTAGAGAGTAGTTTCATCTGGCTGTTTGAAAATATTGCCATTATAATAATTACATTGTATGAAAAAGCATTAGTAATGGACTTCATCTGTAAGACAATGTTAATCCTTGAAAAGAACTGCTGATAGCAAATGTGTGTTTTTTTCATTCTTGTGAAAAGAAAGATCTTGATGTATTCTGACAATGTACTTTCCAGTTTGCCTAGATTTCAAAAAACACTAGAAGTTTCAATTTAAAAAAGAAAATTGAGAACCAAATTGCCTTATTTTATTAGAGAAATTCTCTCTGGCTTCCAAAGGTCATTCTTATGAACAGCAGATAAAATAGAAAACAGGGAAGGGCACAGAAGTCACTGGATAGGTTGGAACATTGCTTTCTTGAGATCTGTATGAAAGTACCTCATTTATATGTGCACATATGGCTTTAGACTGGCCAATTCTTGTTAACCTGATAATCAGAGGAGCATTCAGTTCAGCTGGATGTATACCCAATGTGCTCATTATAATTTACTGTGAATCAGCAGAATCATATACATAGTTTGAAGAACCACAAGAGTCCTGTAAGCATCTGTTTTATCTGATCTTATTATGCTATTAGGAAAATTCTGATTGTTCCACCGGTATTACTGTGTAAATGTGAGAGCTGTTTCTTCTTTTCCTGCACATCCAGCTGCTAATTTTTCCTGTTTTATGAGTTACTTTGGATACAAAATAAGAAGGGAAGATTGGAACCATATAATTTTTGAAATGATCTTTTACTTGCTTTGAAACTGAATAGATTTTTTATGAACAATAGTAAAGAAAATTTATTAAATGATTCAAAGTTTGTGCAGAGCGGTAGAGAGGGGGAACAAAAGTTTTATATGCATGTGAGAGAGAGATAAAGACAGACACATGCATGAACAGCGTGAAAGGAAGCATACATGTAAGCAAATAAATATCTTTCTCATAATGTTTATTGATTTTTCTGAATTAAAGTCATTTGACAAGCTTGTGTATCCAATAAAAAAATAATAAGTCCATCAATATGTGTGGGCAGCTTTCCTTTCTAGATATTAAAGAGGTGAAAGGTGAATCATCTGAAAGTGTTGGTCCTGGATACACCGGAGGAATCCTGTTTGATATTCCAAGTGACCACTCTGTAGAACGCTTCAGATAAACCGTCAGCATGAGATATGTTTACCCTGAGCAATTTCCTGATGCAGTAGTGACTAATCAAGCGCAACTGCAAGATCTTTAGAGTTTGCAATAACTTGACAAGGGATTGTATTGTTTCTAACCAAGGCAGGGAAAGGAAGATGTGAAGTGGCAAGAATATAGCTAGTGATCTGGAAGAGTTCCAGCAGGATCTCAGAATTCGGGCTTCAACTGTGAGGGTAGTGATAAACTCTTGAGAACAGGGTTGTTATGCTTCAAGGTGAGTCAGTGAACGAGCATGACCACTAGTGGTACAGCATGTAATTTTGGGGAATACTTACATGTAGATCTGGCTGCAAAATGTTATACCCCTTACTCTTCATCCATCCTTTCATCCTGAGTTTCCCTCACACCCTCACTGCTGATGCTCCTATCACAAAACTTCAGACTCCTGACCATCCCTTGTCGCTGTCTATTGCCAACACACATGCACAGGGGTATATGGAAAAACACATTTGCTGAAAATGTATATTTGCCCAATACATCTCCCTTTCTGTGACAGAAAAAATGAAATAGAAGTATTAGCTACCATAATTTCAGCAAACCTGTATAGATAATATCAGAAAAGCAGATAATATCAGGAGATCTTGCAGTCAATACCTCACTGCAAGAGTATATGGAGATTATCCATAGCTTTTACTTTAACTTTTTTTTCTTGCTTCAGGAAAATGCCGGCCTGTGTGGCATATCTCATGCTCCAAATGGTCTGGTATGTGTAAGGCAGCTTCGTACTCTTTATTTGCCCTGCTTTCTAATTGCAGTTGTCTTGAATGTCAATGCCATACAGAAGGAATATGAAAGCTGCCATGCAAAATACCAATATCAAAATTACACACAACCAACTGCTCCCCATCCCAGGCTGACAGGTCAGTGAGTTTGAGAGTATATGCAGTAATCCTAGTTGGAGAGCCAGTTTACAATCTACACGTGTTGATAATAACAGAAACTTCAAAGATCTGATATTTTAAGGAAATAAAGACAATTTCTGTGTACCAGTAATTGCTGGTGACATTGGACTGTTTGGTTTGTAATTTTAGAAGAAGGAGTCGTTCACTGTCAGTCATGTTCTTCATGATATTAATACTCTTTAATCAATCCAGGATTGTTTCCTGGCTCTTTGTAGTTGATCAGCACCACTTAGGGATGGTCACTTTGGAATTGTACAGCTTTTGGACTCTTCCTTCACTTCCACCTTGGCAGGACCAGTAGTTCAAATTGACAGGGACTTTACTTAGATATGTGACTTTGAGTCTGCTCCCCCATAGCTTACCAGGAGATCTCACCTTCCAGTTAGCTTTCTTCTTGGCCTTCTTTATAGACAAGTAACAGTGACAGTTGTGCAGTGGAAATGGGGAATAGTTCCATATCTCATGATGACACCATATGTGCATGCTCACAACCTTCACAATTAATGCATACCTCAGAGCAAGAAAGCAAATGGTTCCTGACTGTTCTGGCAGATGTCAAAGCTACAGCTTCCTTGGCACCATCCATCCCTCAGTCTTATCCTGTACACTTCTGCCTCCTGGTTGGTTGCAAACTGGATGTCAAAGGGATGAAAATTGAGCTTCATTGTTAAGTACATTCTGCTGTATAACAAGAATGTTATTAAAAGGGCAACCTTCAGAAAAATTGTTCCTGGCACATCAGTAATTAGCTTTTAGCAGCTTACCCTACTAATCTTGTCTGTTATTTAAGTGCTGATTTACCGGCTCATAGTTAAAGTCTGACACTTAATCACTCCTTAATTATATAGTAGTGCTAAAAGAGTTCAGAGTACTCACCTAATCTTTTTGACTGGAATTTTGATGCTTTCACCTGTTCATGACAATTGATTTTCATGGAAGATTAGAAGTCCCAATTAAGCATTCTGTGGCAGATCTAATGCCAAAGTTTTCTGACTTTGATCTTCCACAATCCTCATGAAAAACATGAAATCATATCCACACAAACTAGGAAGGAAGTGAATACTTTGCACTCAAATGGAAAGTTTTTTTTTGTCTGTAGTCACCCAGAAAGCACAGAAAAGACCTGTACCAACTCAATGCCAATATCATTATCTGTCTCAGCCACCTAAATATAAAGTTATAGCTATTGTACTCCATCTACATCAGATACACAAAAGAAGATGTTCATAAGTCCAAGAATGCATAGTGCTTTTTTTTTATTGGCAGCCAAAATCCTGTTAAGTAACTTGCTTTTTGGACACTTGCCTGAAAGTGGTGGGAAACAATTATGCCAGCCTTCATCTTTTTCAAAGGCTTTCCTTGAACAATCATAGCCAGGAGATTCATTCTCCTGCCTCATAGCTTTCATTTTGGCAGAAAGCTCATTTTTTGTGCCAAAGTCATGGCAGAGTTGAAGAAGTACCAACGTAATTTCCAATGCATGTCTCTTTGACAAATAACATGTAGATCCCGGATCTGAGAGTATTTAATTCAGTGACATGTATTCACAGAGTTGCTATCCATGTGTGTTAGACAGTTTCAATTGTGAAGAAAATAGAGAAACATCAACTGCTCAAGATGTGGTCTCCTCTACATTGAGGAGGCCTAACACAGATTGTGGAACACATCACTTGGCCTGCAGGGATAACCCTGAACTTTCATTTTAATTCTCCGTTCCGTTTCCACAATGGCCTCTCTGTTCTTGTCCTTCTATTTTTTTCCGGTATTGCTCAATATAAGCTCGAGGAACAACATTTCTCCATCGTCAATCACAGCTTTCAGGACTCAACACTAGGATAGAAAACTTCAAGTAAAGATCATTTCCAACATTATTATTTCAGATTTGAAGTGGTTTCTTTTTCTCCCAATTCCACGTCCTCTGACTAACTGTTTGATCACAAGATCACAAGACAAGGGAGCAGAAGTAGGCCATTCGGCCCATCGAGTCTGCTCCAAAGAAAAAGAAAAAAGAAATTATGGGGGGGGGAACCTAACCCCAATTTCCGGCCTTATCCCCATATCCCTTGATACCCCGACTATTTAGGTATCTATCTATCTCTTCCTTAAACACCTCCAATGATCTGGCCTCCACTGCTGTACGTGGCAAGGAATTCCACAAATTCACCACCCTCTGGCTAAAGAAATTTCTCCTCATCTCTGTTTTAAACCTGTACCCTCTAATTCTAAGATTGTGCCCTCTGGTCCTGGACTCACCCACCAAGGCAAACAGATTGACCACATCTACTCTGTCCAGTCCTTTCAACATTTTAAATGTCTCTATGAGGTCCCGTCTCATTCTTCTGTACTCCAGTGAGTACAGTCCAAGAGCCGACAAACTCTCATCATACGTAAGCCCTTTCATTCCGGGAATCATCCTTGTAAATCTCCTCTGAACCCTCTCCAACGTCAGCACATCTTTCCTAAGATATGGGGCCCAAAACTGTGCACAGTATTCCAAATGAGGCCTCACTAGTGCCCCGTAGAGCCTCATCAACACTTCCTTACTTTTATACACTATACCTCTCGAAATGAATGCCAACATAGCATTCGCTTTCTTTACCACCGATCCGACCTGGTGGTTAACCTTTAAGGTATCCTGCACGAGTATCCCCAAGTCCCTTTGTACTTCTGTACTTTGAATTTTCTCTCCTTCTAGATAATAATCTGCCCGTTTATTTCTGTTTCCAAAGTGTACAACTGCACATTTCTCAACATTGAATCTCATCTGCCATTTCTTTGCCCATTCTCCTAAACTATCTAGGTCTCTCTGCAACCTTCCTGTCTCCTCAATACTCTACTCCTTCACCTACCTTGGTGTCATCCACAAACCTAGCCACAAAACCACTTACTCCATCATCCAAATCGTTAATGTACAAGGTAAAAAGAAGTGGCCCCAACACTGACCCCTGCGGAACACCACTAGTAACCGGTAGCCAACCAGAACAAGATCCTTTTATTCCCACCCTTTGCTTCCTGCCAACCAGCTAATGCTCCACCCATTCTGTTATCCTATCTGTAATTCCATGACCTCTCATCTTATTAATCAGTCTCTTACGCAGCACCTTGTCGAAGGCCTTTTGAAAGTCTAAATACACAACATCTACCACCTCTCCCTTATCCACCCTACCTGTGATTTCTTCAAAAAACTCCAATAGGTTGGTCAGGCAGGATCTTCCCTTCACAAAACCATGTTGGCTAGGACCTATCTTGCCTTGCACCTCTAGGTATTCCATAACCTCATCCTTGAGGATCGATTCCAATAACTTTCCCACCACTGACGTCAGACTAATAGATCTGTAATTTCCTTTATGCTGCCTCCCACCTTTCTTATACAGCGGAACTACATTTGCGACCCTCCAGTCCTCCGGAACCATGCCGCAGTCTATCGATTCCTGGAAAATTATCACCAATGCCTCCGCTATCTCTAAAGCCACCTCCTTCAGAACTCGGGGATGCACCTCACCCGGTCCGGGAGACTTATCAGTCTTTAGCCCATTTAGTTTTCCTAGCATCTTCTCTCTAGTAATCTTAACTGAACTCAGTTCCATTCCGTGAGACCCCTGACTAACTGGTATATTGCTGATGTCCTCCACAGTGAAGACCAATGCAAAATACTCATTTAGTTCTTCTGCCATCTCTTTATCATCCATTATAGTCTCTCCTGCACAGTTATCGATTGGTCCTATATCAACCCGTGTCTCTCTTTTACTCCTTATATATTTAAAAAAATTCTTAGTATCCTTTCGAATGTTATCTGCCAACTTCCTTTCATAATTCATCTTTTCTTTTCTAACGACCTTCTTAGTTTCTTTCTGCAGGTTTTTAAAAGTTTCCTAGTCTTCTGTTTTTCCACTAATTTTTGCTTCCTTGTATGCCCTCCCTTTTGCTTTTATTTTAGCCTTCACCTCTCTTGTTATCCACATTTGTGCCTTTTTTCCATTCAAAACCATTTTTCTTGGAATATATCTATCCTGCATTTCCCTTATTACTTGTAGAAATTCCTTCCATTTCTGCTCCGCCGTCCCTCCAGCTAGCTTACTCTTCCAATCAATTTGGGCCAACTCCTCTCTCATACCACTGTAATTTCCTTTGTTCCACTGAAATTTCGATACACCAGTTATTAGCTTCTCCTTCTCAAATTTGAAACTGAACTCAATCATATTGTGATCACTAGTTCCCAATGGTTCCTTTACCTTTAGTTCCCTAATCACCTCTGGTTCATTACACAGCCCTCAATCCAAAACAGCCGATTCCCTGGTGGGCTCATCAACAAGTTGCTCCAAAAAACCATCCAGTAGACATTCCACAAACTCACTCTGCTGAGATCTACTGCCTTGCTGGATTTCCCAGTCCACCTTCATGTTAAAATCCCCCATAATTATCTTCACACTGTCACTCTGGCACGCTTTTTCTATTTCAAACTGCAATTTATCCTCCACTTCCTGACTGCTATTAGGGGGCCTATATATAACTGCTACTATTGTCCTTTTACCCTTGCTATTTCTTAGCTCCACCCATAAGGATTCCACCTCTTCTGACCCAATGTCCTTCCTTTCTGTTGATTTGATATCATTACTAACCATCATGGCCACACCTCCCCCTCTGCCTACCCGCCTATCCTTCCTATACACTGTATACCCCTGGACATTCAGTTCCCAATCACATCCATCATTTTGTTTGTTTCTTCATTTGATCCTTTACCACCTTCTTATCACTTGTCATGTGGTGGCATAGTAGTTAAGTAACTGGATTTGCAGCCAAAGTTCTAATCCATTGATCCAATGGATTTAATTCAAATTCCGGCATGATAGGAAGAGAATTTAAATTCAAACAATTGAATAAACGTGATATTTATAAAAATAAAACAAAGCATGATAACAGTAAGCATGAAACTGCCAATTGTCTTAAAACCTATCTGGATCAGTAATGTCTTTCAGGGAAAGAAATCTGCCATCCCTACTTGGTCTGGTTTGTATGTGACTTCAGGCCCACCAAACTGGTTGAATAATCAGGGCCTCAGCAGTTAAGAGCAATTAACAATGGATAGTAAATGCTGGCATCGCCAGTGACTCCCACATCCCATGAACAAATAAAGAAAACAAATACGACAGACCTTTCTTTTATTCCCTTTCACATTCTCTGCATCTTGAAGAGTGTTTATTCCAACTTTTCCCAATTCTGATGCAAGGTCATTGATCTGAATGGTTGGCTCCATTTCTCTCTCTGCAGAAGCTGCATGACCCTTTGAATATTTCCAATGTTTTCTGGTTCTATCACAGCAGTATCTCTCATCATTCCAATGTGAACCAGCTGCTACTTCCCCTCCTCACTGAAGTCGGGAAAAAATTCTGCTAATGTTAGAAATGCAGTGGATGGGGTGGTCGATAGCAGCAGCGCTTGACCTCCAGCTCATTCGTGACTTCCTCATTGCAATATGCAGGTGCAGAAGTCAGGAATGAGCCTATCTGTGCACTGACCCAAAACTGTCAACTAAAGAACAGTCTCAGTGAGGCATTGAGAAGAGAACAAATGAATTTGAAAATAGAAAGGCAATTAAAAGGCATAGGAAGAGAAAAAAATTCAGGAAGTTTGAAATGAAAGTTTAACATTCTCAAAACACGTAGTAATCCACAAGAGAAAAGCCAAGCCATTATCCATGGTATATTTCAGTGCTGTGTTGTAACAAAAGACTTGCACCCAAAATGGCAACCTGTCTCTGTGACCTACCTCATGGGAGTGTAGCAGCCAGAGTGATGTTGATTTTCCCATCAGGCCATGGGAAGACACACTGCTGCCAAGGAAAAGATGTTGATAATCACAGAACAAAGTGGCACAGTGAAGGAAGGTCATGTAATCAACATCTGGTCAGCCTTAATTGAGAACATAGCTGATACAGCTTTACGGCCCCATGGACTATCCCATTGTGAACATTTCACTGTGATCTATCCAGAAGACAGGACAAGCAGATGGGGGCTTTTGGGAACTGACATTTTGTGGAAACTGACATCTTGTGGAAAAGTACTCTGTGATAGATTACAAATCTCAGATAAACACTCTGGTAACTTAGAAACAAAATGGTTCAAATAATTGTAGGATGGCACAAACGGCATATTGAAGTAGTTGAGCAATCACATGATCGTATGGATAATGATTGGAATTAAGGCTGTATAAAGACAAAAAAGAACTAAGCAAAGTATTGGAAGTATGTGAAGAAGTATATAAAAAACCTGCCTTGAGATGACCAGCAGCAGTGACTCCGGAGACCAACTACTGAAGAAGAAGAGCCTGAGTCAGGGACTCGGAGAAGAATTCGCCAAGATTGAGCCCTGGCCAGGTTCATCAAGAGCGGGCACTATCTGAATACAAGTAGTGAATTGGAATTGGTTTATTATTGCAACATGTATGGAGGTACAGTGAAAATCTTGTCTTGCATACAGTTCACACAGATCGATTCATTACACAGTGCATCAAGGTAGTATAAAGTAAAAACAATACAGAATGCAGTGTAAAGTGTCACAGCTACAGAGAAAGTGCAGTGCAGGTAGACAATATGGTGCAAGGTTATATCGATGTAGATTGTGAGGTCAGGAGTCCATCTTATACTAGGGAACCATTCAATAGTCTTATAACAGTGGGATAGAAGCTGTCCTTGAGCCTAGTGGTATGTGCTTTCAGGCTTTTGTATCTTCTTCCCAATGGGAGAGGAGAGAAGTGAGAATATCCAGGGTGGGTGGGCTCTTTGATTATGCTGGCTGCTTTACCGAGACAGTGAGAGTATAGACAGAGTCCATAGTGAACATTGGAAGTTATGAATGTAAACTAAAAAAGTTATGCAAGTAAACAAAAGAGTTAATGAGTCTTGTTTGTAACTACTTGGTGAATCTTTGAGTTCTTTCAATCAATTGTGATGAATAAAAAAAGTACAGTTATTAGGCAAAGTCATTGACTGGTGTGTTTTATCATGTGCTGCATTTAATTGGCAACAGGAGGCTAATGATGGAGAGAATGGAGTGAGAGACGCGATTAAATTGCTGAGCCTCTGGGATACTAAACTCAAGAATTTTGTATTTTGCATGAAACTGCTGACCATCTTTTGCTGGAGACACAAGAGACTGCAAATGCTGGAATGTGGAGCAACTGACAAGAAGCTGGAGGAAATCAGCAGGTCAGGCAGCATCTGTGAAGGGAAATGGACAGATGAAGGATCTCGACCCAAAACATTGACCGTCCATTTCCTTTCACAAATGCTGCCTGATCCACTGAGTTCCTTCAACTTCTTGTTTGACCATCCTTTGCTATCAAATCTGTCAAACTTCTTCAATGTGCTGGATGGATTAGCTTGTGATGACCAAATTTGAATCCACATGGATGGGGTTGTGAAATTGCTGGTATTTATGCCGGTAAACATTGACACCTCAGTGGAAGACTGCAAAAATTGGGCCAATATCCAAAGGGTATAGGAATCATTCAAAGTCAGCAAGAAGGTGATGAGTATAGGCTCCTCATGTAGAACAGGCGGTATATTCCATGGAAGGCCAGAGCAGAGAAGTGTACCATTTGAAAGTATATTGATGAGGTAACTGAGGAAATAGCTCTTTCCCAATGCAGAGAACAATATCAGTAAAACTGAAGATCAGTGCTGATGTGGATGGAAAAGCTTATATTGTATTGATCAGAGATGGCTTTGTCATAGTTTTGGCCTCAGAGGCATTTTATTTTAAACCAAGGATTACGGTGACATGAGCTGAAACAGGTTGTCATACGTTCTCACTCATGGTGTGATATAGAGAAATATCAGCAACCTGTGAAAAGTGCCAAATGAGATTTATTTTTAGGACATTCAAAATGACAATAAGATTACATTTCAGTTCATCAGTTGACCTGGCTTTAAGCATTAAAATAGTGTGGAATTGAAACAGAAACAGTCAATATTATGGAGTATGATTATCCTGACCAACTCTGACACAATCTGACGCTCTGCCACATATTAAAAATAAGAATTTTTGTATTGTCAATTCCATTTATTTACTGTGTTTTTATTTGGTTACAATGTTTGGTTTATGCATTTATGATTAAACATTGCCATGATGTTGGAAGAAACAAAAAAAAACCTGATTTAAAATATATTTTATTAACCATATTTTATGAAGAAATGGATTTGTAGTATCACTGAAAAAAATGGGAAAAAGATTCTGCAACTTTTATCAACATTATTTTGGCGCTCAGGGCTGCTTTGACTCTGTCCCAGCACTTTGTCTTGATTCTCCTTCCATTCTTTTGCAACAGTATGACAGCTCAATTGTATTGAAAATTGTAACATCTATACAGAAGCTGAGATCAGCTAACTTAACCAGACTGACAATCACACTCAATCACTGTGTGGATTAAGTGCACAATGACTTAATTAGGATTAGGTACCTGATGAATAAGTGTCATTCCTTCCGGAAACCTCAGGAATTACTTCTTGGTTGACCGCGATTTTCTCCACTGACATACATTTTGTCTTGTCGAGTCTAACCCACAATATATTAATTGATACAATAATATCTCTGCTAGAAAACCAGGAAAGAGACTATTTTAGTTTGCGGAAGATTATTTCATGAATCCATTTGTAAAAGGGGATAAAATATCTTAAATTTAAGTATGAGTAATTAGGGTGATCATATCTCTAACACAAAAATTGGTAAACCTTTAACTACCAATGATTATAGTGGAATCATACTTGACATTCCAACAAGTGGAGAGGTTGTAAAAGCCAAAACAAGGTCGTCCCATTTTATGTCAATCAACTTTGTGTACTCGAGAAGACTTGTCAAAGTGTGCCTGGCAACATTGATAACGGCTTGGGGAATGAAAAAACAACATATTTTTCAATATGATTTATATTGTAATTGATCAATGTACTGTATATGCATATATGGAGAGCTAATGTTGACACACCATCAGTCATTGGTGCAAGCCCACTTTAAATACTATGCAAGCTGAAAGAATTTTCGAACTAGTGAGAGAGAGAGTGATGGAGAGTTTGAATTCTGATTATGTAAACGGCATGCTTACACTGGAAAAGATTAAAAGACGATATATAATTGTAGATATTCAAAAGGGGCTAGATAATATGGACCATGATCAGACCATCTATTATGTCCAGATCAGCAGAATTAAAGCTTCCTTGTGATAAGATAATGTCAAAACTAATTTGTGGAAGCTAAAAATCTAGTATAGACTCTACAGGAAGTCTGTGGAAACACGCAATGTTCTTTTTCAATCTTTTCATTAGTTTTCAAATTAATACAGATTAATAAATAGCATCAATGTTTGTACATGTAATACAAAGAGATCTGGATAACAATCATGGTGTAGATAATCATAAAGAACAATAAGATATAAAAAAATCTGTAGATCCAACGATCTCTTAGTAAATAAATATAATATAAAAGAAAGGAAAGAAAAAGATTTATTATGTAAATTTAAAAAAAGAAAGAGAAAAAAACCCAAATCAATAAGAAAAATTATAAACAATATAAACTAAACTAAACAGAAAAATTTCAAAAAAAAACAAACAAAAAAAAAGAAAAAAAATTACTGGACTAAAATTTCTCAGTAGAAGCAGATCAATACTATGTTGTCAATTCCATTCCTCTAAGTTGGAAAGTTATTGAAAGGGGATCTACATCATGTGAAAATATTGAATAAATGGACTCCAAATATCTTCAAATTTAAGCGAAGGATCAACAGTACCACTCCTATTTTTTTCCAAGTTTAAACATGATATAGTTTGAGAGAACCATTGAAAAGTAGTAGGGGGTATTGGGTCCTTCCATTTAAGCAAAATGGATCATTTGGCCAGTAATGTAACAAAAGCAATCATATGGTTAGGGGAAGCAGATAAATGGCCAGACTCTGTCCTTGGTAATTCAAAAATTGCAGTGATAGGGTGAGGTTGTAAATCAATCTTCAATACATTTGAAATAATGTTAAAAATGTCTTTTCAATATTTTTCCAAAAGAGGACAGGACCAAAACATATGTGTCAAAGAAGCCACATTCGATTTACATCTGTCACATATAGGATTTATATGGTTATAAAAACGAGCTAGCTTATCTTTTGACATATGGGTCCTGTGAACTACCTTAAAATGTATCAATGAGTGTCAAGCACACATTGAAGATGTATTAACTAAATGAAGAATTTTCTTCCATGTCTCTGTAGGTATAGATGTCTGGAGTTCACTTTCCCATTCATTCTTAATTTTGTCCAGTGATTCTGGGTGTATTTTCATAATTAAATCAATAGATTATTGCTATCAAGCCCTTCTGATAAGGATTAAGACCTAAAAATTTTTCTGTAGTTTCAGTTTTGTAAGGTGTCGGAAAAGAGGGTATAGTAGCTTTTAAAAAATTTCTGATCTGCAAATATCGGAAACAGGCAATGTTGATTTATTCAAATCCAAATTAGATTTATTTCACTTAATTATGTACTGGGTTTTGTTTTTGTAGTTGTAGCATCATTACACCTTGAAACTGACAACAATGTTGAGATTTTATCACATGCGGTTTAACACAGAAATTCTGAAGTTGCTGTCGCTGATTCACTGCTCCTCCACAGGGTAAACTGTTGTGTGGCCTTATCCAGAAAAATCAAGGGATTTATAAACTAGTCCCATAAAATACCATGAAAATATCACAATGTACTTCATATGTTAAAGTTATGCTTGGCCATAATTCTTACTTAGAAAATTCTGTAGTTGTAAAAAGAACTGATCTTTTTAAGTACAGTTTTGTAAATTACCAATATAAATATCTTGAAATATGATATGTGGGTAAGTTAAGAGATGCTGTACAGTAATTACGGTACACTTGGAAAGAACAAGTATCCTTGAACCTAGGAATCCCAAAGCAATCCTCCAATGGAGATTTTCCTCTCATCTTGACTTTGGTGGACTCACTGATGGAGATTGATTACTATAATTAAGCAATAACTCATTATTGTAGCATCATACCATTATTAGGCTGGAAGAAGAACTAGATGGGCCTTAGGTTTTATTTTCATCTCGCAAGTACTGATTTCCTGAGACATTCTAAAATTATATAAACCTCAGTATTATTCTTGCAGTACCAAGAGAAATAATATTGCCAAATTAATTTCAAGAAGGAAAGGTAAATTTTTGACCAAGACTGGCCTTTTAAGTTGATGAGGAAAATAGAAATGTCAGTCTTGTAGTTTCCTTTGTCATCAACAGCTGCTGTTATTGAAAAATTGAGCAGCTTTTCATTCTACTAACAGAAAGATCGACTTGCAGAATCTCCATGTGAGATGGAGCAGGTTGGATTCGAGTTCAGACACTGGTGCATTGAGATGCCTGACAAAGACTTAACAACAGAGTATTGATTGAGGTCTGTAAATCTGTCACATAGGTTCATTACTCTGTGTGCACATGTCATTCATTATCACCTGCCCTTTTGAAATATCTGGTGATTTGTGACTTTATTGGTAATCAGTTTGACCTGTTGCTTCACCACCTAGAGAAAGTAACAACAATATGCAATTCTGGTAACAATTTATAGAAGCCGAAAATAAATTTGACATTGAATACACAGATACACTTGACAGAATTATGAATCTTGCCCTGGCTGCCATCTGGCAACCACCTTTGATGAACTAACTGGTCATTAATAAGACACACATGACAAAATAACAATAAAAAAATAACTTGTTGAGAAGTTGTACATTGAGCAAAAAAAATCAAAAGGGGGTCTGCTTTGGAAAGTAAACAGAAAAGCATCTTCAATAAAACCAAATATCAAAATAACAACAGAGGCAGACAAAATAGTAGGGAAATGGTGTCCCAGAAGAACTTGTGTCATTTCACGTTCTTCCTGTGAATAGTAGGGACTCAGAAATAATAAATCAAAAATAGTAGCGACTTGGGAAATACATATCAGGAAACTATAACTTACTTTGCAATTTGGTGATCTGACAGTATTGTCTGACCTTGATTCAGATATGGAATGATGGGCAGTGGGTGTACATGTGCAAGTAGCTTGTGATTACTGTGACATGACACAAGGTAGGTGCAATGCCACTGTGACGTCCTGGAGAAATTATACAAAGACTGTAAGAAGGTTGAATCTTTTATTCTCTGCTGCATTTCACTCCTTGTTGAGACTGGTTTAAACCTATTCTCGGCTGTTGTGTGTACAAGCAATCTAGGTACATCATTAACAGCAATGCAGCTAGTGCTAATACTAAAGCAGTCTTCAAAAAAATCTTGCCACTAAGTAAGATGGATGCCAGTTGGAAGTCAGTGGAATAATGAAATGGACAGATTTGCAGCACTCTGCCAAAATTACATCCAAATAACCTCCTGCTGAGCTGTCCCATTAAGTTCATCATGAGCCTAGGATTTATAGAGCAGAAGCTTGCACATCTAGTAGATTCCAAAATTGAATTTAGCTACATTGCTTTTCATACTAATTGAACAATTGTCTCAAGGATATGTAAGTGCCAGATCAAGGAACTATTCTGCTGTAGTTAGCTGTACTTAGATGGGAAAACTATTACTTTCTGCATTTCAAATACAGCAATTTCTAAGTCTCTGCAACAATTGATCGACATTTGTATTTATAGGAAAATGGATAATCATCTGGATCAATGTCTCCACCACAGTTGTCAGTTTTACTCATATGGTAGCTCCCTTGCTTCAAGGCCAGAAAGTCATTGGTTTTGATCCAAATCAGAATTTGAGTACATAATCCAATGCAATATAGTGAGATTAGTTTTGGATTACTCCCACCAGAAAGTGGCACTGAAAAAGTGGGATAGTTTCTTTCTGCATACTAAATCTTTGTAACCGTGCTGCAGGGAAGAAGCACTTCATTGCTGGTGGCAGCATCCGCTCAGATGAGACTCTGAAAATGGCTCATGAGTATTGCTGTTAGTAAACTGTTTAACTCAGAATAAATAGTGTAGGTGTAGATTCCAGAAGAGATCAGGTCAACTGGGCCATAACTACCTTGCAATTAGCTGTAAGCAAAAAGCCAGGTTTAAATGGTTTAACCAGAATGATGTGGTTTAAATCTCATCCTTGAACTATAGGTTGGTTTTCAATTATTTATTTTCATTTTATTATGGACATCACTCGTAATGCCAGCATTTATTGCCCCATCCTTTTTGCCCTCGAGAAAATGGTACTGAGCCACCAAAAATATGGCAGCTCACTACATGTTGTGAATAGAGATCCAGTGACAATGGAAGTACTCCTGTCCAATTCTAAGTCAGTACAGTATGCAACTTGGAGGGATTACTTTAGAGTTCTGAGCTTCAATAAGTAATCACACTTTCATTTTTTTCATGGACCAGGCATTGAATTTTAACCAACTGACTCACCCTCTCAGGCAATGAGTTTGAGATTCCAACCACCCTCTGGGTTTGTTTTGTTCTTGATTTTTATTTTGAAGACCTTGTGAGTGGTAATCATTTTGGATGTCCATCTCAGCAAAATCTGGCAGGATGGAAGAGAATGTTTTCTTAAAAGACAAAGAGCAAGGCCGAGGGGAAATAGATGAGGTTGTCTGGGCTCCACCAGGGACGTCTAGGTATCTGCAGTCCTGGCCTCCCCACTTCCTTGGCAAAAACATGGCTCCAATTTACTCTCCCTTCTGAATGCAGTGACTTATTAAATCTGTTGTTGCCTCTTACTGTCCACTTTAGACAGGGAACTAGCAGTGGGATTTTAAATTGTGCCAGTGCCACCCACTCATTCCCACAGGCAGTGAAGTCATCACCTCCTCCTCCCTCAGCCTGGGGTTTCTGAGTCGTTCTCAATCTTTTGCTTGGCAAACTCTACATTTGGATCAAACAGTAAGCCAATGCCTTGTTTGTGATTTTTTGGAAAAGAGTTTAATATTCTCCCAGTGCCCTGATTCATTTCTCCCTCCAGCAGAATCACTTTATCTGGTCATTTATCTCAGTTTTGTTCTTGTATGCAAGTTGTTTCTTTCCAATGCTCCGATGGTTCAAAAGGAAAAGTATATACATATAACAGAATGATGTTTCTTTCTTCAGTCACTGTGATAAAAATAAGTGGAAGAAAGGGAAAGTGTACCTCCAACTGAGAAATTGGAGAAGGAAGAAATGTTGTTGGAGTGTGACAATAGTAAGAGTAGTGGGATGAAATTCAAAGATTCCAACCCAGACTCAGTGAACTAAATGGCATCCTGTGCTGAGCTGCTGTTTCCATTATTTCTGAATTTCATGGTGACCAAAGCACTAATTTCTTGGTATCCACATATGCACAGGCATGCAGATGCAATCACACACTCAGTGGCATGGACAAATACAGTACATGTGGATGAACACAAACAATCCTTCCAGTATGGTACTAATATTTTAAAACCATAGTATGTTCAGTGGGTCCGCGCAGCAGGAAAATTTTCTGTTTTTTATCTCTAATTGTAATAGTAATCTTTTAGACTACTTCCACAGTTTTGCTTCAAATATTGAGCATATTTCTCTGAACACAGAAACTTTTCTGCATTTAAGATGATGATATCACCTGGCAATTAAACTGTGTCCTTGTCCATTTTTCCTGATTCAGATGCTGAGTTATAATACTCTTTGATTTTTTGAAGATCTTTGTCAAAGACTGAAACAAAATAACTACCTGCTATTTGGCTCTGAATCCTTTTTAAGAACTCTATATTTCATTACTTATTGATGTAAAGTGCCCAAGAAGAGCAGGGTAAACTGCCTCAACAACTATTGCCTGGTAGCACTTACATCTACTGTGGTGATGTGCTTTGAGAGGTTGGTCGTAGCTAGAATTGACTCCTGACTGAGTAAGGACCTGGACCTGCTGCAATTTGTCTGCTGCCACAGTAGTTCTACAGCAGACACAAGCTCACTGGCTCTTCACACAGCTTTGGAGCACCTAGACAACAGCAAAACATATGTCAGGCTGCTGTTTATCTATTACAGCTCAGCATTCAACACCATCATCCCCTCAGTACAAATCAACAAGCTTCAAAACCTGGGCATCTGTACCTCCCTCTGCAACTGGATCGTCGACTTTCTTATCGGGAGACCACAGTCAATGCGGATTGGTAGTAACATCTCCTCCTCACTAACAATCACTGGTGCACCTCAAGGATGCATGCTTAGCCCACTGCTCTACTCTCTCCACACTCATGAATATGTAGCTGGGCACAGCTCAAATGCCATCAATAAATTTGCTGATGACACCACTGTTGTTGGCCGAATCTCAGATGGCAATGAGGAGCCATACAGGAGTGAGATAGATCGGCTGGTTGAGTGGTGTTGCAACAACAACCTCATACTCAACATCAGCAAGACCAAGGAATTGATTATGGACTTTAGGAAGGGGAGGTTGGGAGAACACACGCCAATCTTGATTGAGGGGTCAGCAGTGGAAATGGTGAGCAGCTTCAAGTTCCTGGGCATCAACATCTCCAAGGATCTATCTTGGGCCCAACACATTGATGCAATCATGAAGAAGGCACATCAGTGGCTCTATATCATTTGGAGTTTGAGAAAATTTGGTATGTCACCAAAGACTCTTGCAAATTTCTACAGGTGTATGGTGGAGAACATTCTGACTAGTTGCATCACCACCTAGTATGGAGGCTCCAATGTACAGGATCGAAAGAGGCTGCAGAGGGTTGTAGGCTCAGCCAGCTCCATCATAGGCACAACTTTCCCCACCATCAAGGATATCTTCAAGAGGCGGTGCCTCAAGAAGGCAGCATCCATCATTAAGGACACTCACCATCCAGGACATACCCTCTTCATGTTACTACCATTGGGGAGGAGGTACAGGAGCCTGAGGTCCCATACTCAACATTTCAGGAACAACTTCTTCTCCTCCGCCATCAGATTTCTGAATGGTCCATGAACCCATGAAAACTACATCGTTATTCCTCTTTTGCACTATTTATTTATTTTTGTAACTTATGGTAATTTTTATGTCTTGAACTGTATTGCTGCCAAAAAAAACAAATTTCACAACATATGTCAGTGATAATAACCCTGATTCTTCTGATTCCTCTTCTGATATATTCCACTTGCATAATGCTAATGCAGTTGATGCACTTCATAGTAAAGAAACGTGAACCAATGAATTAGAGAAGTCAAACTTGTTATCCAGTTGTAGTGGATAGAGGACAAGAATCGTCAGAGACAGTTAATCCAATGTACCCTGTACTAACTCAATGTAACTGCACTGTGTAATGAATTGACCTATACGATTGGTATGCAAGACAAGTTTTTCACTGTACCTCGGTACAAGTGACAATAATAAACTGATACCAATAACAGTATAGGGGTAGATGCTCTTCAAAACTTGGAGTTAAGGGACAATACTCGGGCAGAGGAAGAAAGGTTTACTCTGTCATTAGCTGCGGTGTCTTTTTCCAGGAAATAAGAAACATTCAGCTGGTTGCACCAGACAGGGTTTACAGTAACAAATAACTGTTTCTTGTTTGCATAAAGCAATTGCATTTTCTTTATGACTGTGCATTATTTTGGCATGTCAGGCTAATACATAAAGGCATTTTTATCTAAACAGACTGTCACTGTCTGTGGTTGATATTCCTAAATGAATGTGACCTATCCTGTGGAAAAACAAAAGTGTGGCACATCCAGTTATTTATAGGTCTTGTATTCTGCTTTAACAATGCAACAAAACACCTAGTCTGCTGTTTGATGGCTTCTTACCTGAAAGTAACGACCACAGTGTCTGTTTCCCAATTAACCCTTGGTGGCCCTGTCAAATACCTGATGGAGTTCAGCAATCTCTCCTTCTACCAAATCGCATCAACATGAGGGAGATGCCATGACCTGATGTCTACCTTAAGGGCACACCCCCAACAAATATCAGAATTAGGTTTATTATGACTGACATATGTCCTGAAATTTGTTGTTTTGTGGCTTTTCAAGTGCTGTTTTTGAAGTTTACTTAACCAAACCCATCCAATTCCACTAACACAAACAGAAATACAGGTAAACCGTTTCAATGGAAGAGCATCCTGCCTGCTAATTTGCCTGAACATTCACAAACGTTTCTATGAAACCTCTCATTAAGAAGCTCGATGACACCACTGTTGTTGGCAGAATCTCAGATGGCAATAATGAGGTGTATCAGATGGTTGAGTGATGTCGCAACAACAACCTCACACTCAACATCAGCAAGACCAAGTAATTGATTGTGGACTTCAGAAAGGGGAAGTCAGGAGAACACACACCAGTCTTCATTGAGAGGTCAGCTGTGGAAAGGGTGAGCAGCTTCAAGTTCCTGGGTGTCAACATCTCCAAGGATCTATCTTGGGCCCAACACATTGATGCAATCATGAAGAAGGCATGCCAGCGGCTCTACTTCATTAGGCATTTGAGGAGATTTGGTATGTCACCAGAGATTCTTGCAAATTTCTACAGATGTACAGTGGAGAGCATTCTGACTGGTAGCATCACCGCATGATATGGACGCTCCAACACACGGGACAGCAAGAGGCTGCAGAGGGTTGTAGACTCAGCCAGCTTCATCATGGGCACGACCCTCCCCACCGTCAAGGACATCTTCAAGAGGCGGTTCCTCAAGAAAGCAGCATCCATCATTAAGAATCCTCACCATCCGGGACATGCCCTCTTCATGTTACTACCATCGGGGAGAAGGTACAGGAGCCTGAAGACCCACACTCAACATTTCAAGAGCAGCTTCTTCCCCTTCACCATCAGATTTCGGAATGGTTCATGAACCCAACAACACTACCTCGTCATTCCTCCTTTGCACTATTTATTTATTTTTGTAACTAGTAGTAAGTTTGATGTCTCTTTATCTTGCACTGTACTGCTGCCACAGAACAACAATTTTCACAACATATGTCTGTGATAATAAACCTGATTCTGATTCTGAAATAAAAGCAAGGCAAGTGACAGAAATAATGGCAGGAACTGCCAGTCGTTAGGTAAGATGTTCCAATCTGTTAAATGGCTCATCTTCTAGCTTAGTAAAACTGATGAGCTGGTTCAACATGTCAGTGTGGTTGTTGTGTTTCCATAATATGAAATCTTCATTTGCACAGTGTGTTTTCAAAATATTTTCAAATGCTTTGCAAACTAGTTGGCTGTTGATAAATAGCACAAGGCAACAGGGTATTCAGTTCCAGCAACAAACATCATTGAATTGACTAGGAAGTTATTTCATTTTTAGGATATTGTTTGAATGGATACCTTGGCTAAGAAAATCCTTGAAGTACGTCATGGGAACCCCAACATTCTTTGCTGATTTTGGTATTCAATGGTGCTTTTGTGTTGCAATAGTGTTTCACCCAACTGTCATTGTTCCAAACTATTCCTCTACTTGCTACACGAGTCCAATCAAAACCTTAACGAGGACCTGGCTCTGTGTTGAAAAAGTATACTGCTTTAGAGTCCATAGGAGAATTAGGCACCAACCGATCTCAACAACTGTGGAGGTCACAACCACATGTAAATATTATTCACTCAGATCCAGTTTTAGGCTTCCTGTGCTTCAAGCAAAACAAACCCAGCCTATCCAGTGTCCTTTCATAACTGAAACATTCCATCCCAGGCAACACCACAGGTGAATCTTCTTTGGTGGCCCATTAAAGTGCAAAATAGAAATTGCAGTTTAAAGAATGTTGGAGACACAAGAGGCTGAAGATGCTGGAATCTGAAGCAAAAAATAAAATGCTGGAAGAACTTAATGGTTCAAGCAACATCTGTGGAGGCAAAGGAATGGTTGCCGTCTTGGGTCGAGACCTTGCATCTGGGCAGAAGCTACAGAGGGAAGATAGCCTGTATATAGAAGTGAGAGGCAGGTGTGAGACAGATGCTGGTAGGTGATAGGTGGAACCAGATACAGAGGGTATGATGGGCATATAGAGCCAGTGGGGGGGGGGGGGGAGGGTGAGAGATGTTAGGTGGAAACAGATGGGTGGGAGGGGGGGGCTAAAGATTTGGCAGGTGGAAGCAGGAGGGGAGGCTAGAGACAGAGACTGGTGGGTGATATGTGGAATCAGTTGAAGTAGGGACAATGGGCAGATTGAACCAGGTAGGGGAGGGTAATGAGGGGAGAGAGATGGAAAAGGTGAACAGATGGAGAGAGAACTTAGGTGGCTGGCAGGAGTGAGAAAGGAAAACGGGGTGACCTGAAATCGAAAAATTTAATGTTCACACCATGGGTTGTAGGCTACTCAAGGTGAGGTTTCGTTCTTCTAATTTGCATTTGGCCTCACCATGGCAGTGGAGAAGGCAGAAGACAGAGAAGTTAGTGTGAGAATGGGAAGCAGAGTTGAAATGATGTGCAATTGGAAGCTCAAGAATGGTCATTGTGGCAAAACACAGCTGCTCTGCAAAACGGTCACTTTGTCTACACTTGGGTCTCATTGATATGGAGGAGACCACTTTGTGAGCACTGAATGCAGTAGTCCAAGTTTGGAAGCTAGATTAAATCCTTTAGTAATTTTAGAGACCTTAGTCGGGTCTTCCTAAGTCTTCCCTTTTCTAGAGAAAAGAACTTCAGCCCTAATGATTTTTTTTCATGGTTGCAACATCATTGGATAACTGGCATTCTTTTGTGGAGAATGACCTTATTGGTTTTAATTATAACTTTCTCCTGAAACAAGACTAAGTGAATTAAGGAAAGGATATTTCCAAGGTGGCATCAGACAGCTGACGTTATAGGTTTCTGGTGTTGCTGTGAAAGCAAAGGGCACTGCTGCAGAAACCAGGTACTTGCTGCAGGGAACAATGGCACGTGCCACTGTAAGGCCTCATTGTTCCTTTTAACCAGGACAGGTTGATGGGTCTGATGTGGAATTAGTTTAAAGCATAAATAGTGTATCAACACCCATTAATGGCCAAGGAAAAAAAGAAAACATTGTGTTTCATCTGGATTTTGGCTTTTTTCCAAATGAGATATCAGCATTTGCAGGTACTAGATTATAAAGTAACCATAGAAGTAAAATGCACAAGAGGCTTTTTTGGCATTCTAGGACCCAAATTAAGAGGAAGAACGGGGATTCAGAAACATAATATGTGATCTGAAGGACCCTCACTTTTAATGCTTAGTGGAAGCTGAGACTTCGAGGGGAAGGTATAATGACTTCCCATCAAACTGTCAGCAGAGTTAAATGTAAGTATGAAAGGCTCCTGGCAGTACCTTGAGTGAATGAAGTGTGGAGTTTCAATATTAAAATGTCAGGGAACTGACTTGAAATGTAGAGTGGATTTAAAATCCCAAGAGAAATAGCTAGTTGAAAGCAAAATTTTGACCAACTCATGATTCCACACATAAAGAATCTGCTCTAACATGGAGTTCCCCAAAAATAATTTTATTTTCCAACAGTGCTGGTAGTTTGCAAATCTTGTGTATATAAAAGATCTGTGTCACTCTCTTCTATTAACCAAGCATCTCGAAATCAGTCAAAGGCCATTTCATCAGGTAAAAAAGCCTTAAGTGCCTATAAGCTTAGTTGAAATTGGGTGGTAATATGATTGATTTTAAAAACACGTAGAAAAACTTGTACCTGGAAAAAGGTGAAAAATGTATTCAGATACACAAAGCTCTAAATGTACTGTCACAGGTTAATGAGATTACTACAAAGTGCAAACAAAGCATTGCAGTTCATTATTTGAAGTGCAGAAATGTTAAGCAGAGAAATTATGTTAAACTATATTAAATTTTGTTTAGACTGAAGTGGTCTGGTGTGTTTATAAAACGGATAAAGGGGAAGGTACAGACAGAAATGTAACCAGAAGTGGGAAGATATGCTTCACAGGAGTGATTGATCAAGCTGGGACTCTTTTCGACAGCACAGAGAAGTTTGAGGAAAGACACAACAGAAGTCCTTTAAAAAGAGGTGATAGAGAAGACATGGTGAAGATTGTTCTGCTTGATGGGCTAGAAGTGGGAGGGAGTTGGTGAGCATAAGTTGGGTCTATGAACATAAGATATAGTGGACCCTCAATGAACCAGGGCTGATTTACTGGCATGTAAATTAACAGTGCATTATTTCAAAGGCCCATACTGTCAGTTTAAAGGCCCAAAGGCCTGCCCCAGAGACTACATTAATTACAGTGAGTGTGCAGTAATACTGCATTAGCTATATTTAAAATACAGTAAGCATGCATTAATTACAGTGCAGTAATTGAAGTTATAGTAAAACTACATTAACTGCAGTGAGAGTAAAATAAGTGAACATGAAAAAGTGATTAAACCTATCAGGCCTATTGAAAGTTATTTATAGATAGCACTGCAAACCAGAGGGTCACACTGTACTCTTAAGTATGACTGTAAATCCCTGTAGTGCTTGGAAAGCTGGAAAAATATATCACTGTAAAACAACTCTAAAATAAACATAACTACTTAAGTAAGCCATGAACAGCAGATTTGAGGACCTTCAATATGTTCTAATATTTTTGTATTATCCTTTGTATTATGCATGTTTTTGTATTACCATGAGACATTCCCCTCCATTAGCCTGGATAATCAAGAAGCGATGGTCATCAATATATCAATAGCAAACTTATGAGAACCTCTCTTCGCTCAGGAATGCATCAAGTACTGGATGTGCTGTGACTAAGTATAGTTATAGTATATAGCACGTATAAGTTTAAGAGAATGCTAGAGGGAAAAAGATGCTGAAGGTGATTCAGATGGCTATCAGTGAAAGAAGTTGGAAAGAGGCCTGAATGAAGCAAAAATGTTGGCATTACCAATTCGGCAGCAAACCCTGTTTCTGTGCTATGCATTCTTTGTAATTCACATCACAACTTTTGTGACTTCAATATATTCAAAACGCTTCACAGTAAATACTTATAGTTCTGAGGAGTAACCACTGATGTAATGTCGAGAATGATGGCAACCCAGCTTGTACAGTGCACAGTAAACCCCAAAAAAACAGCTTTGAGTTAAATTGCACACATTGATTTCTCTAAGTTCCGGTAATCAGTCCCCTCTTTCCCCCCAGCCCCCCCCCCCCCCACCTTTGTTTTCACTTGTCCTTCTGGCCCCATTACCCTTCTCTTTCCCCTCCCCCACCCTCACGACCTGCCCGTCACCCACACCTTCCTCCCTCTGGTTCCCCACCTCCTTCCCTTTATTCCATGATTGTCTGTCCTCTCCTATCAGATTTCATTTTCTTCAGCCCTTTGCCTCTTCCATCTATCACCTCCCAGCTTCTCCCATGATTCCCACTTCTCCCATGATTCCCACTTCTCCCATCTTCCCCCCTCACCTTGATTCACCTATCACCTACCAGCTCGTGCTCCTCCCCTCCCCGCCCTTTTATTCTGGCATCTGCCCTCTTTCTTTTCAGTCCCGTTCCTCAGCCCAAAATGTCAACTGTTTATTTCCCTCCATAGATGCTGCCTGACCTGCTGAGTTCCTCCAGCATTTTTTTTGTGTTGCTCCGGATTTCCAGCATCTGTCCTCTTTCTTGTGTCTCCTTTGACTTAAGTAACCAGTTCATTTTTAATTGCTTTTGACTGAAAGGTAAATATTGGCCAGGGAATCAGTGCCATGTGATCTCTTGCATTGAGTTAAGGGAATCTCAGTTTAGCATTTCATCCTAAAGAGGACCTCCATCAATTTGATATTGACTCGGCACAGCACTTTAACGTCAGCCTGTGTTTTATGTTCATATTTCTGGTTTGAGATTAAAGTCACCATGATTTGCAGTGTTGACTAATTTAAGCACGTCATTTAAATTTTGTTGGCAAATGGCAATGTTTCCAAATGGAGCCACTGATATTTACTGATTTTAATAGAAGCACAATCGGGAATAAAGCACGAACATTGTCAAATGTGGAAATCCAGAACTGAGAGATTTGAAAAGCCAATCTATCAGAATGCTTCTCTGCTGGAATCCACATGGGAGAGATTTCCCAACAATTTCACTGGGAAATCAACTTCCACACCCTGCACGGGATCCAAAATCCCATGGATTTCAGGGAAGATTACTGAGAAGGAAGCAAAAGGGAAGGCAAGTTCTTTTTATTTTAATGATTTGGTTTGCTTTTACATTTTTGGCTATGTTTTTTTTCTCGTTTTATTTTCAATAATTTTTACTGCCTCTGAATATCAGAGACTTTTGAAAACCAATATGACCTTCACAGTTTTTGCAGATGGCGGAGTTGGGTGGGGCAGTAGGGCAAGATGCTTTGCTCGTCAAAATTTCCAGAGACAAGCTGGAGATAGAACTTCAATGTGGGACGGAGGGCTTGCTTCTGATATCCAGGATGCTTTAGATTCTGAAGGTAAGCTCACCACAACAGGACCAAAATATGAGTGGGAGTCCATGGACAATAATTTCAACATCCAGGTCATGACAATTCCGCTTGAATTGAAAACAAAAAAAGGAAACATCATCTTCATTGGCTCTTCATTGGATGCAGGGTGAAGTAAAAAGTAGGACTGTGAGACGTTTTCTTCTCCTTTTGAAGTTGGAAATTGAAATCAAACTTTGATTAAAATTGGTAGGGCCTAATTGCCAAAGTTTTTCTCATATTGCCATTTGCCTTTCTAGGTCAGCAACTGAGACAAATCCACCAATAATGGATAGATTGTTTTAAGAGGATATTTAACTGTCTGTAACTCAGTGAATGTAAATGTGTGTCAGAGGAATTAATGACTGTAATCTGACACTGGAAAGGTGGCTCTATGTTCAACCTTCAGGTTTCTAGCCTGTGAGCATAAATCTCAGGTGCTGCTTCTGAAGCAATGATGCTGGATAACCATTTGCACTCACATGGGGAAAAAAACTGTGGATCATCTTCAATGCTTCAGGTGAATTTCACCTCCCAGCTTAGTTTCAGTATTGGAGAACAAAAATCATAGAGCTATACAGCATGGAAAACAGGCCCTTCAGCAAAACTTGTCCATGCCACACAAGATGATGTCACATTAGCTGTGGTGAGTCATGATCCCAGTGACACTTGTGTTTATCCATTCTGTAGATTAGCCCACATTCCAGTGCAACTGATTTGGATACCTTGACCAGTAGTTTGGAGAAAATATTGGCAATCAACATCCTGGCATTTGTATAAGAGTCTAAAGAATCCAAATGATTCCATTTGGTCAGTATAGTCATTGGATCCAGAACGTGTGTGTGGTGGGTGGAATCCCCCCTCACCATGCTGCCCATTTACTTCTCTGATGACAGTTTGTATGATCTAGCTTGACATCTCAACCAACTACTTTTTCTTGTCAAGGTTGGGATCAGTTTTCTATCAATGTACCATCCTAATGAAGAGTTCTTATGGGACTCAATGGTGCTTTGAAAAAAGGATACCATGGTGACTAAAACCATGCAGCTCTGCACTCATGAGTAAATCATATTAAACCATCAGGTATGACCATGTTACATCATAAAGAAATACTGGAGCACATCACTGGGAGTCGCCAAGAGTAAGTGGAAAAAATTAAGCTGAATCTTTCATCACCTTCAGAAGATTCCTTTAAAGCCAACTTCTCCATCTCCCCACTAAATGTCCTTAGCTTGTACCTCACTCCTACAGTGAAGTTCTTTGTTAAGTGCAAGTTGTTGTTACTGAGTTATGTGAGGTCAAAAAAGAACTTCAATGCAATAAATCTTGTGCATAAGGTGACCCATGGGACCCATATAGAGTGCCAGCTAGAATGGGCTTCTTACAAAAGAGGTGTTTTAAGTGGGTTTTCTGTTTGAAAAGGAACCATAAGAAGTCCATTATATAGAGCCACTTGTATCGCAGGTATTCTTATAAAGAGACACGTTGATTCATTCAGCCAAATGTGTATGATAAAGGCTTCTAAGGGTCCAGGTATATTTTAGCACTTCAGGCAGTTTTTGAAACTTTGCAGGTTCAGCTGATTGAATTATAGATTTTTGTGAGGCACTTTTAGTGACATTAAAGATAAAATATTTTGGCACCTATCATCTCAGAACAGAATGTAAAATTGTGCAAAAATGTCAAATTTATTTCTTCTATTTTCATCCAATCTTTTTGGAAGGTATTGATCTTTGCTAGGTACAGTTCCACCACACTGCCAGCTCTTGTTCTTCAATAAAGTGTCTCACCTTTAGCGTTAGTTTTCATCGGCCTAAGTATTAGTTTAGTAAGCTCTTCAACATGGGTGGGCGTAACAACAAACCCCAGTTATGTTCCTGCCAAAGTTCCAGCAGGGGTCAGAGGAAGGAACCCTAACTCTACCTGCTTTCCTCTGTCAGTCAGGGGATCCCAGCTATTCATACAATGTGCTGAGTGTCTGAGCCTATAGCTGGAGAACATCTGCATTCTGAGTGGAACAAAAAGTGGCAGTGGTGATTATCAAATTAGTATTCACAGTCTACCACTAAGGCCCTACCTAAATTGTGTAAAGAACTTCGAAAAACTGTGGCTGAATTTGTTTACAAGATAAAAATTATTATAAATTGTGGTAATTTGTCAAGCTCAGAAAGTGTATTTGTTTCCGGAGGAAAACAGCTTAAACTGCATTTTATACGTTTTTTTAAAACATTTAAGTTATGCCATTACATAATGTCTGTGAGATGTTTTACCTCTGTGACGATTGTTATTTTTTCAATGCACGTGCCAAGATGCATTGCTGTTCGTGGTCCAATTCAAAGACATAATTGGTCAGATTTGCAGGGTCTGCCGCTGAACGCAAATTAGCTTGAGGCTTGAAATTGGGTGGGGAGACAGCAAATTGAGAGGGGAAGGGAGACCAGAGACCCTGGGAACAACCAAGAGAGAGACCAGAAACCATTGCAGAAGCCAAGATAGAAAACAGAGACAGCAGAGACAGCGGGATAATCTATTTCATTGAGATGGAGGCCTGATGTTGTGATATCTGCAGATATTACAATTCAGGTAGGGCTTGACTTATCCCATTATCAATGATAGACTAATATTCTGCATTATATTTGCATTTTTCCTTTCCTTCACTGACCAGGAACTAAGCTCATTCATTAAATATCATAAAACCCAGAATCTAAATAACACCTTATTTACTTATTACGACACAAAGGGAACCATTCGGTGCATTGAATCCATGCCAGCTCCCAGCATAGCAATCCCATAAGTTCCATTCCCCCTCTCCATAGTTCGTTATTACTGTACGCTATTCTCTCCCATGTGTCCACCAACTCCCTTTTGAATTTTTTTTTCCACTTCCTACACCAATTTACAGTAGCCAATTAACCTACCAGCATGTCTTTGGGATTGTGAAAGGAAACCAGAGCACTCAGAAGAAACCCGCATGAGCATGGGGAGAAGGTGCAAACTCCACAGCCAACACCCAAGGTCAGGATCGAATCCAGGTCCTTGGAGTTATGAGGCAGCAATATCAAATCTGCATCACTGAACCATCACTTTTGCATAGTTGCTTGCCAAATGCCCTCCGCTTTTTTGAGGTCTTCATTTTTTTTATATTCATTCAAGGGATGTAGGCTTCACAGGCTGATCCAGCATTTAATTACCCTTTGCTCGTTTCCCTTGAAAAGGTGGGGGTGGTGAGCTGCCTTCTTGAACCTTAGCAGTCCTTGAAGTGTGGAAATGCAGGCAATGCTAGTGGGAAGAGAGTTTCAGGATTTTGACTGAGTGACGGTGAAGGAACGATGATATATTTCCAAGTCAGGATAGTGTGTTGCTTTGAGGATAACTTCCTGGTGGTGGTGTTCCCATGTTTTTGCTGCCCTTGTCCATCTAGCTGGTTGATATTGTGGGTTTGGAAGATGCTGTCTAAGGAGTCTTGTTGAGTTGCTGCAGTGCATCCTGTAGCTGGTACAAACTGCTGCTACTGTGGATTGGTGATGGAATGAATGAATGGTTGTGGATGGGGTGCCTATCAAGAAGGCTGCAATGTTTTGCATGGTGTCTTTAAAGCTGCATGCATCCAAGCAATTTTAGGAAAGCCCCTTACTTGAAAAAGTCCCTGCATTTTTTCACAATTTTTTTTCTGTCCATGTAATTGAGATGTCCTCACTTTGCAAGCAGCACACAGTCTTGGAAACCTTGCTGCCAGATTGCAAGCTTTCCTTATATTCTACATTATGGCCAGCAGTTCATGATATTAACAGAGTAGGTAAGTACTGTAGGCCTTTACTATTAATACAGCATACAATGTGGACGTACAGCATGACAATTTATGAGATGTAGTCCATCATGAGATAGATAACAGCTCAGGGGTACAGTCAATGGAGAGGCCAATCCAACAACAGGAGTGAAGAGTCAGTCTAACAGTAGATAGCCAAAAGGTCCGGTGTCCCAGTCAACCTGGTGATGTCAAGGTTTTGTGGTCTCTGCTAACATTATGATCCATAGCTTTGAAGTCTTACCGATGCACAAGTCAAACCAGTCTCTGCCTCAACCCTCTTCCCACCACCTTACCTCTATCTTTTGACCCACAAAATGAAATGCTAGAAAATCAACTTAGATACTGAATATTATGGTTCTCTTTAAAAGGAGTAGAGATTCAGATCTATAAAGAACAAACAGGAGTGGAATACATTGAATAGCTATTTCAGTAAACCAGCACTGGTTCAATGGACCAAGTGGCTGTCTCTTATCATTCTTTCTGCTGTACTGGTTTTGAACAACTAGAAACCAGAAAGAGTCAAAGTTTCCATGTCTAAGCTTTACTTTCAAGTGTGGACTCTTAGTAACTGTGGACTTGTTTTTGATCTTGACATTTTGCATCATCTATATTGCAATCTGAAATGCAAAACTGATTTGTAACCAAGTTGCGAATATTATTCAGACATTGACCCATATTAGTTCTATGATAAGCAATAAAATATCTCTATCAACACCCATGCATGAAGACAAATTCTGTCCATGGAATCTTCCTCATAACAGCCCATGATTCTTGAAGGGGAGTGATTAACAGATCCAGGTGTGCCACTACTTTGTTGTTAATCATAGAAAGATGAATGTTTCTGTTCATTGCAAACTAAGTGTAAACTTTTGCTCCAACTTACAAATTTAAGAAGACATCTGTAAAATGCTAAAATTCCGGAGATGATGGGGTCAGCCTATGAGGAGAGATTGAGTCGCCTGGGACTATACTCGCTGGGATTCAGAAGAATGAGAGGGGATCGTATAGACACGTATAAAATTATGAAAGGGATAGATAAGATAGAGGCAGGAAGGCTGTTTCCAGTGGTAGGTGAGACTAGAACTAGGGGACATAGCCTCAAGATTCGGGGGAATAGATTTAGGATGGAGATGAGGAGAAACTATTTTTCCCAGAGAGTAGTGAATCCATGGAGTTCTCTACCCAGGAAAGCAGTAGAAGCTACCTCATTAAATATATTTAAGACACAGTTAAATAGATTTTTGCATAGTAGGGGATTTAAGGGTTATGGGGGAAAGGCAGGTAGGTGGATCTGAGTCCACAGCCAGATCAGCCATGATCTTATTGAATGGTGGAGCAGGCTTGACGGGCCAGGTGGCCCACTCCTGCTCCTATTTCTTCTGTTCTTATGCTATAACCCATTTACCAAAGCTTACCATTCTGGTAAAATGAAAATAATTTTAATGAGACATTGAAAGGTGAAATAGGATTCCCAATAGATCCTAGATTTAATGTAACTTTGTGTATCAATGGCAAAGTGCTTAATTTAGCAGTCTATAGAGACAAAGGCAATTTTTGCTGTTGCTTTTTGATGCTGTTGAGTAGCCACAGTGGATGGTAAAGGGCCATTTTGTAGAATATTACTGAAGTTGAAAAGAATAGGGATAAAGGCAATGTAGGTCAAGTTGTAGCAAGTAGAGACACAAGACTGCAAATGCTTGAATGTGGAGCAACAAACAATTTGCTGGAGGAACTCAGCGGGCCATGCAGTTTCTGAGTAGCAAGTAGATTGGTTTTAGAATCTCGAAAATTGTATGAATGTAAAAGGAAGGTAAAGTATTCTACTGTTGGTGATGAATGTGGGAGACTGGGAAACACATCTTAATTTCAATGCCATAAGCATTTAAGTTGGTGCAACATTATCTTTTGTATTGACAATAGTATTCGGAAAATTGTAGTTCATTAAATGGATGAATGCATAGAATGACACAGCTACTGCAAAGGATCAATTTAATATCATGTATTTAGAACCCATCAATTTTGGTGACCTTCATGAAGGCTTTGTCTCAGAAGCTAGAAAATAAAAAGGAGAGAGCTTGCTTTCATAATAAAACACATGTGGCTTTTTGCTGGGAAATTATCCTATCCAACTAGACTGATGGACTGCAATAAAAATTGCTCTTTGAGCAATGATAATCTAGGATACAATATCAGAATTCTTTTGGGTCTATAATAAAGTTTATTGTTCTGATTGTTTTTGAGATGGAATGTATTTCCCCCTACTAACCACAGGGATCAAGGGATTTAACTTTATTAGAATCGTAGAATGGGGATATGTAGCCAGAATAATGGAGTGCAGCCACAGGCAAGAACATAGCGCCATATATTGTCCAACAGAGAAGGAGGTAAAAGGTAAGAGAGCAATAGTTATGGAGCATTTGATAATTTGGGGAACAAAATAACTGGCATTTTTGTTGTTGCAGGTGTAACTCTGGGATGGTAGGTTATCTCGCTGGTTTCAAAGATAAGGATATCACAGAGTTCTGCAGAAAGGATACCTGCAGAAAGTTCTGAAGTGGGTTCATGAACAGCTGGAAATCGTGCTCCATCTTGGTACCAGTGACCAAGGTAGAAAAAAGTACAAGGTCACATTTCAAGGAACTGGGAAAGAGATTAAGAAACAGGATCTTAAAAGTGGTAATTTCCAAATTACTCCTTGAGTCACACAGCAAGTAAGTGTAAAAAAAAGGTAATACAGATAAATGTGAGGCTGGAGAAATAGTGCAAGATGGAAGACTTTAGATTCCTGGGACATTGGGACAATTTTTCCAAGCGGTGGGACTTATTCTGGCAGAACAGATAGTAAAATGTAAAAAAAAACTGCAGAAACTGGAAATCTGAAACAAAAAGCTGGAGAAACTCAGCAGGTCAGGCAGCATCTGTGGAAAGAGAAACAATTAATGTTTCAGAACTGTGGCCCCTCATCAGAACTGAGAAATAGAGAAACAAGTTAATCCTGATCGTGGGTGCAGTGGGGTGAAGTACTATGACAGTCGAGGGGCATTTAAGTTCCTTTGTCTGTGTACTACATTGCTGATGTTGCAAAGTTCATGTAATGTCGTATAGTCTGGCTACTGGGACCAGCACAGCAAGCCAGACTATACAAAAAATAAAACAGAAAAAAAAGGAGGGGAAAAAAAGACAAAAATGGTGAGTCCTGATTCAAAAGAAAGAGCGAGCGAGTTATCTAAAGGTGGATTGGTCTCTTTCCACAGATGCTGCCTGACCTGCTGACTTTCTCTCATATTTTCTGTTTTTGTATCTGAGCAGATTATATCTCCACAGACCTGGGACAAATGTCTTTGTGGAACAATTCTCCAGTGCTTTCTCCAGTGCTATTGGAAGAGCATAAACTACAGTAAAACTGATAATCTGTAATCCGATTGTTTAGAAATCTTGATCATTCACCATCTGGCCCAGTGATGTGGTGATTCCTACACATACTTTAACAGACTAGGGGCCCGGTTCCTATGCTCTCCTTAACACCGGTCCTAGTTACTGCATTCCCTTGAAATTTACTAAGGCCTCAGTTCCCGGACTCTGTTTAAACTCATTGGGGCCCAGTTCCTGCACTCCTTTCAAATTCACCTGGATCTGTTTCCCACACTCCCTTGAAACTCACCTGGTTCATTTTACAACCTAGAAAAAAGTGAATTAAAATGTATTGGAGTGTTAATTGGAATAACTTCTGATAGTCTGGAAAATCTACCAGTCTGGCACCACCAAAGTCCCATGTGTTATTTGGTGGGGGGTGGACACAGGAAGGTAACATTGAAAAAAGAAAAGAAAACTGTACAGAAAGGATTGGGAGAGACAAATTGTACCTGAACCAGAAATAATCAGCTTTTAAGAGAAACAGACCAAGCTGAAATACAAGAATATCTAAGTTAGCTTTACAGTAAATGTGCAGAAATGCAAGCAACATATTAAACAAGGCTGGTGAACTGCAGGCACACTTAACAAGTGGGATTGTGATTTTTGTTCATAACAGAGACCTGACCAAAAAAGGGTGGAATGGGTCTAAATATTCTTGGATAGAAGATGTTAAGGGAAAGAGGGGAAGTGGCAGTAGTGATTCAGGGGGATTCTGCAGTGCCTGAGAGAGAGGATGTCCTGGAATGATCAGAAACTTGAGGGCATTGGTTTAAGGTGAGAAGAGAAAGATTTAAAAGGGACCCAAGGGGCAACTTCTTCACACAGAGGGTAATGTGTATATGGAATGAGCTGCTGGAGAAAGTTGTAGAGGTAGGTACAATAACAACATTTAAAAGACATTCAGACAGGTACGTGAATAGGAAAGGTTTCAAGGGATATGGCCAAATGCAGGCAAATGGGATTAGCTTAGATGGGCATCTTGGTCAGCGTGGACGAGTTGCACCAGTTCTGTGCTGTATTACTCTGACTGAATCTGTTTAAATTAAGAAACAATAAAGGTGCAGTTACACTCCTGGGACTATCTTATAGTCTAACAACTAGTGGGAAGGATATTGAGGAACAAATTTACATGGGAATTGCAGAGATGTGAAAAAGCCATAAAGATAATGGGGGACCTCAATCATCCGAAGATAGATTGCTATAATAATGAGGTAACAAAGGGGAAAAGTTTCTAAATTCTGTGCAGGATACCGTTACTGAACAACTTGGTTCTGACCCAACAAGGAATGTGGCATTGCTGGACTTAGTGATAGGAAATGAGCCAAGCAGTGGAGCAAGCAACAGTTGGGGAACATCCTGAAAAAGGGAAATATCTTGGTTGGAACAATATAGGAAATTATATAGGCAACTCAGGTGGAGAACCATCTTCAGTAGAATGAGAACAGATCTGCTCTAGGTAAATTAGCAGGAATAACTGAGCAACTGGACTCGTCTTATGTTGGAGATGTTTCATCCACAGTCTGGTTAGTTCCTCTGCAGGCCAAGAATAGAAGTTAAATTCAAACCAACAAAGAGATGAAGCAGTTTATAATGCCAGCCATCTTGGACACTAAAGAAATTGGAAGATGAGCGAGCAATTTGGTAGTGAGCCTTCACAAGACAAAAAATAGTCATCTTGGACAAGATGAGCTTGTAGCTCTAGGGTTGTACTGCTATATCATGTGTAGTTTCATGCCTGCTTCGTTTCCCCTTCGCTTCCCCTTCATTTCTATTAATTGATTATTGCTTCTCTTTCTGTCAGTTTTGACAAAGGTAGTCTATCAGTTAAGAAGCTTTTTCAAACTCTTGAAAGGTTTCCTTCCCCTTTGACACTCAAGGCAATTAATGATTGGCATTAAAAGCTGGCCTTGCAAATGATCTCCACATTCTATAAATGAATCAAAGAAGCATCTCCTTTAAATTTGTGCTCCTTTTTCCTCTCCCATACCTGCTATTATATCTCTCTCCATTTTTGGATTAATTATGCCAAGATTTAGCTAGAAATTTGAGTGTTTTTGCACTTTTTCATTCTAAAAGGCTTGCACCAGATTTTGACCATTTAGAATGTATCAATGTCAGTGGATGGAAATCTATCTTGGAACTCCTCAAAAAGACACCACCCTCCCAACAGACATATCAAAAATTTCTAATTACTATTTTAAGTATTGCCTCAGTAACAGAGTAACAGTTTGCAAATTTCTATATCTCTGGCAGAAGATATTTAAACCTCATGAGATTCATTATTAAAGTGGAGCTTTTAAAGCAAAAGTAAATTTTTCCAAATTAAGTTCAAATTAACTCCATCAGTTTCTTCTGGATAATTGCAACTCATGAAATCTCAGCCATAGAATTCCTCAGAAAGTTAACTTTACGGCCAATGGAAGAGAGGAAGGTATGGGATGTCCAAATATGATATAAGATGGCCAGTCAGTGGAAATCGTTTAATGGAAGTGTTATTAATTATTGCTATGGATCAACTAAATAGAAACTTGCATATATCTGACAGCAAATGAGTAGGAATGGTAGAAGAAAGAAATAAGTTGTCATTTAACTTTCAGTTTGGCAATGCAGATTTTGCAGATATCTTGACTCCATCAGGAGGAACTCAGCAGGTCAGGCAACGTTTATGGAGGGAAATAAACAGCCGATGTTTTGGGCCCAGACCCTTCCCAGTCCTGATGAAGGATCACGACCCGAAATGTTGACTGTTTATTTCCCTCCATAGATGCTGCCCATCCTGCTGAGTTCCTCCAGCAGTGTTGCTCCAGATTCCAGCATCTGCAGAGTCTCTTGTGTCTTGATTCCATCAGGTCTGTGTTGGACTGGAGTGCACTCGTCTGTCAGACTAGTAACGCACCAAGTTCCTAATGTGGGACTTTAACCCATGACAATACGATTATAATTATAATTTTAAGGACAGGATCAGAATTCCTAGTGTTGCTTCTTAACTAATCAAGCCTGAAAAGTAGCCTTCCAATGAAGGGGCTGAGAGAAGGTCATGAAACCTTAATTGTTTTGCTTTCCATGGATGCTATCTGACCAGCTGAGTGGTTCCAGAGTTTTATGTTTTTGTTTGTGAAAACTAGACTGACTAGCTACCAAAACTCAGTTGTTTTTGAGTTCTTTTTTCTTCAATATGAAGCTATCTCTGCCCCCATACCACAAAGCATGTTGTATATATACCACAAAGCATTTCATATAATACGTTGTGTGAAAGACTGTGAAAAGCTGCTACATAAAATGAAGTTGCACAATGACAGAGCTATCGGAGTGAATAACAGGTTATATAAAGTTTGAACTTTTGGAATGAATAAGCTTAATGTAGAAGGTAACACAGCATGAAACTGTAAATTCATACTAAGGTGAACTCAGAGATAAAACTAAGTTAAACTGATGCTACATTGTGGTGCAGATTGAAGTATGTTGTGAATATATCAACCAGTGAAAAGAAAAATTATGTATGAAGGTTTCTCCCCATTCCCTGATTAATCATTCCTTTCAAAATTCCCAGTGAAAAATGAATTTTCCACAAATATATCGCTTGGCATAAGACATAATGGCAGGTAAATTCTGATGAAGGGTCTTCAACCTGAAAAGCTCTGAAGCTCTGGTTCTCCCACCACAGATACTGCCTGAGCTGCTGAGTGTTTTCAGCATTTTCTGCTTTTGTTTTAGATTTCAAATAATTGCAGGTTTTTTGATTTTATCTTTGATAGCTGTGCTAACACTTCACTTTCTCAAATGAGCAAGAAATATTGGGAAGGAGCTATTTTAAAGGAAGGGGAAAAGCTGGAAGTGAGGTTTGTGTTATGAAATGTCATCTGTTAATTCCATCAATGTGTTGTACATGATTTACAGTGTCATGCAATGATAACTTTTACGCTAAAAGTTATTCACTCCTATAGCTTCCTCTTCACTTAGATGTAGCTTCTCTTCAAAATGTTTCTCACAGTATATTACCTCACAATATATTACTTTGAAATACTGATAGAATCTCTGTTCTGTAGATGGATGTGGCACTCATTCTGCAACAGCAGTATCTCAAGAACAGCAAAGATAAATGGTCAATGAAAATCAAAGATCTGCAGATACTGGAAGAGCCAGACACAAAGAAAAGAATATAAAAGTTGTGAAAGAAAGAGCTGTAGGACATGCTTGGCAAGTCTGGCTGTGCTAATGGGAGAAGAAAAACAGCCAATATCACAGATGGACTGGCCAGTGCTGTTGAATGGCCAGTTAATCATTTCAGGCCATTATGGTGTAACACTAGCAAACCCCCTAGATTTTAGTAATGTAATTATTGTTCTCCATCAATATAGAAAAGACATTCATTTAACATTTCATCTGAAGAACAATATCTGGCTTTGTTGATTAATACAATTTATTTTCTAATTTGCATTAAAACAATAGCTTTAGCTAACGCTGAAGCTTTATTAATGTTGTCAAAGAAGATTTAACGGAAGTACATAAAGAATTGAATAGCTCCTTCTCATTCTATAATTTTGTTTTTCGGCTTTTATTTATCATTGCTTTTCAATATATAAGACAAATCATTAATTTTTATGCCTGATTAAGACTATTTCAACCAAAATCTCTGATGCAGATTCCTCTGAATGCATGTGTTGTTTGATATGCTCAAGTAATTGGGAAAACATGGGCAAAGACCTGTTAAAGTGGACAGAACCAGGGCCATGGAAAAAAAAATTAATAGATATTGGTTGATTTCTTCATTTATTTGCAGAATGAATCAATATTAAAAATGTCTTCAGGAACCAGATACAACTGTAGGTTGATGGTAGGCAAAGTCCAAACATTTATTGTAGTTTTATTTTAAGTCTGTGATATACACCCTTTCTGGCTGATTCCCATTGTTCAATGAGAGTACAATTCCTTCTTGGCTAGAGAACAGCAGAATGCACAAGCATGCAACACAGTAGATATAGTGAGTTTTCAGGGGGTGGGTGACTGACTACACACTTGTCATTAAGAGCTCCATAGCAGAGCTCTGCACTGGAAATGCAAAGGATTTTTCTCCTTGATGTTCAAGTGCTCCAGCAGAACAGGCAAATAATCATGATAGCTCATATTGTGCAGTGGGGAACTTGTGTAACTCCCTTATTCCATGGTAGTCTGCTGTGTCTGCTGCATTTAGACCACCATGTCAGATCAGTAGATATCTCTTAAGGGATAAGGCTTATACCTTGAATGCTTGGTTCATGGCTCCATTATGGCTCTAACTACTACAGCAGAGTGGTCATCTGATATGAACTTTGGAGTCAACCACTAGGTTGTGGTGATCACCATTGTAATCTTGGCAGAGATTTTGATCCCTGAAATAATCTGGAGGCACAGTTCAGTGAAATATTTCTAGATGTGCCGTCACTTTGCTGTGTTCTGTCCAGTGTTGGATTTATGCAGATAAAGCCCTTGCTCATGGTTCTGCAGCAGGAAGAGGAGGTGCAAAAGAATAAAGAGGGAAAAACAGATTGTGTTCAAAACAGATCACAAGGGATCTTCTCTAGATGTGCTGCTTCGGATTAATATAAGGGGTTCAAATAAGGAATGTGAGGGCAACCAGCATGCCTGAGAGAATGAGGCCATCTGTACCTCCACACAACATAAATTGGACAACATTCACAGGCATGGGCTGATATATGCAAGTAACATTCAGGCCACCCAATGATTATCTTCAGAAAGAAGAAATCTAATCACGTTGAGGGTCAGGATCATGAATATCCCAACATCATCATCTTGGACATGACAGTTGACTAGAAAATGATCTGCAATAACTGTGGCCACAAGAGCAAATTGGCTCTTACACTGTTTAAAAAGGTACTAAAGGATTTTGAAGGAATATCCTTCAGGTCTACAGCGGATGCCATCTCCCTGGCCCTACACTCAGCTCTGGAGCATCTGGACAGTAAAGACGCCTATGTTAGACTACTGTTTATTGACTACAGCTCTGCCTTCAATACAATAATCCCAAGCAAGCTTGTCACCAAGCTCCGAGACCTAGGACTCAACACCTCCCTCTGCAACTGGATCCTTGACTTTCTAACAAACAGACCGCAATCAGTGAGGATAGGCAGCAATACCTCAGGCACGATTATTCTCAACACTGGTGCCCCACAAGGCTGCGTCCTCAGCCCTCTACTCTACTCCCTATACACTCACGACTGTGTGGCCAGATTCTGCTCTAACTCCATCTACAAGTTTGCAGATGATACCACCGTTGCAGGTCGTATCTCAAACAGCGATGAGTCGGAGTACAGGAAGGAGATAGAGAGCTTAGTGGAATGGTGTCATGACAACAACCTTTCCCTCAATGTCAACAAAACTGAAGAGCTGGTCATTGGCTTCAGGAAAGGGGGTGGTGTACATACACCTGTCTCCATCAATGGTGCTGAGGTCGAGAGGGTTGAGAGCTTCAAGTTCTTGGGAGTGAACATCACCAACAGCCTGTCCTGGTCAAATCATGTAGATGCCATGGCCAAGAAAGCTCACCAGCGCCTCTACTTCCTCAGGAGGCTAAAGAAATTTGGTTTGTCCCCTTTGATTTTCACCAACTTTTACCGATGCACCACAGAAAGCATCCTATCTGGATGTATCACGGGTTGGTACGGCAACTGCTCTGCCCAGGACCGCAAGAAGCTGCAGAGAGTTGTGGACACAGCCCAGCGCATCACGGACACCAGCCTTCCCTCCTTGGACTCTGTCTTTACCTCTCGTTGTCTTGGTGAAGCAGCCAGCATGATCAAAGACCCCACCCACCCAGGACATTCTCTCTTCTCTCCTCTTCCATTGGGAAGAAGATACAGGTGCCTGAGGGCACATACCACCAGACTTAAGGACAGCTTCTACCCCACTGTGATAAGGCTATTGAATGGTTCCCTTATACAGTGAGATGGACTATGACCTCACGATCTACCTTGTTGTGACCTTGCACCTTATTGCACTGCACTTTCTCTGTAGCTGTGACACTTTACTCTGTATTGTTACTGTTTTTACCTGTACTACATCAATGCACTCTGTACTAACTCAATGTAACCGCACTGTGTAATGAATTGACCTGTACGATCGGTTTGTAAGACAAGCTTTTCACTGTACCTCGGTACAAGTGACAATAATAAACCAATACCAATACCAATCTGCCAGAATTAATACATCAACAATTAAACCCAAAAATAGTCTCCACTTGCCTGAGAGTGAAGTAGCCTGATGTGAATCAGGGACCTCACCAACTATCTGGAATACTCATTTTACCCACCGTATGCCTTTCGTTGCTGTAATATATACTATTTATGGACTGCAGCAGCTGCTGTTTGCCAAGTCCTAATTGGTAGGCTCTGGACAACACATGACCTCCACCAGTTAAAAGGACAATTTCAGCAATTGCATGGGTATGTCACAACCCACAGGTTACCTGCCAGGTCATCCACTTTGCGTGCGTGGAAATATACCTCTGCTCCTCCCTTGTTACTGGGTCAAAATTCTGCAGTTCTTGTTCCCCCACAAAATACCATGAGGCTATCTTCACTGCAACCCTCTGCAATGGAATTAGAAGGGAATTTCTCACCACCTCCTTGAGCAATTCAAGATTATGATGCAAAACTGAACTACCAGAGATGACCATATTTTATTGAGTGAAGAAAAATAAAAGGGATTTTAAACATTGCCCTCCAGTTCCCATTTTTCTTCCTTTCATACATAATAGCACAGCATCAGAGATCTGTGAATTCAAGTACCACACAGAAAAGCATGTCAAACCACATTCGTGTCAAGACCAAAACCACCCAAATTTCAATGAATCACCTTTCCCAATCCAATTAGACCCTGTCTTCAAAGTATTTTTTTTTCTGTCTTACCTGGTGCTCCGAGTGCAATGCTGTACACTTTCAGAGGGGAAAGCTTCAGGTGGCCTCAGAGGACAGCTTTGAGTAGCTCTGGGCTGAGATGACTCAGCTTTGGACTGTGCCCAAGAAGTGTGGCAGCAATCTGGGACAGATGCCTGATGGAAAAATAGTAGTCCTGCCATCTGAATAGTTGTGGTGGGATCATCCATATAAAGGACAGCTGATTCATACTTTAGGATGCTCCTACCAATCTCTCAAAGAAGAGTTTCAGCAATCCTTGTAATCTTTTGGGTGACAAATAGATGGAGTGTCGTAAACGCGTTCGATACCTTTTTGACCCTCACACCACCAGTGCACCATGGCTCTGGTGGATCATCTATAAAATACATCACAGTTACTCACTAAGGCTTCTCCACCAGAGCCTCCCAAACCTGCAACCTCCATGACCAAGGAGGGCAACGATATCAGGCCACCTCAAGATCACATAGTAACCTGACTTGCAAATATATCTCTATTGCTGGGTCTGAATGCCTGAAGTCCCAATCCAACTCATGTTGGACGTACCTTCACCTGCAAGACTGCAGCAGTTCAAGGCAGCAGCTCTTCTCAAGGGCAATTAAGGATGGGCATTAAATGCTGATCTTGGCAGAGAAGCCCACATTACACAAATAAGTAAAACAAAACACTGCTGTCCATCTGAGTATGTGTGCCAGAAGCCAGATCTTCTACATTGGGTCACTTCTACCTGTGTTGCAATCGAAGCCAAGATGTCAGCTATCAGAAACTGCATGGAAGGTGGATCCAAAGAAGATGATGTGGAGCTGGTAATCACCCATCCAGGAAGCTGTGGGCTCCAGATTTCAGACTGCTTGCAAGGTAAAAGCTGGACTCCCCTATGCTGTTTACCATTTCATGAAGACCTTTAAGGTGATCAGATAGCTGAAATTCACTTGGACAATAGGTATGCCATGCTTTCTCTCTTAACTAGCGGTCAAAGCTGTCAGCAATTATGAATATTTCTCATTGTCTCTGGCACTGAGAAACTTCCAGAAACAAAAACTATTAGAAAACATAAATTAAAACAGCAGAATATTAGAATTTAAAAATACATTTAAACATAAGAATGTTTAAAAAATAGGCATTTAACTGAGTCAGTTAATTCAATAAAATGTATGTTACCTGACATTTGGTTCCTGGCAGCTGTTCCTCTTCACTCCAAATACAATTTACTGCTGACCCTGAGAGAGAGAAAATGTGAGAAAACCAGAATTGTCCTTTCTCTGGGTAGTCTCAAATGGCTCTATTCATCATATGCTGGAGAAGAGCCATAATTGTACTGTTGGAAACTGACCAAAAAGAAGTCAAAAATGGCTGATGCCAACAACAAAAAAAAAATCAAGACCTCAGGAGCAGAAAGTATCCCTCCTGAAATTCTAAAACTCAGCAGTGAGGAGCTTCAATCACAAAGCCATAACCTCATTGTCCACATCTGGGAAAAGATGGATATGGCAGGAGACATCAGAAATGCTACAATTATGACTGTCTTTAAGAAAGGAGACAAATCCTAGACAAATCCTGTTATGGCAAATACTGTCTGCCACAGGGAAAGTAATCAGAACCATCCTTCGCAACAGCTTGATCCCACTGGCTGAAAACTTGCTTCTTTAAATACAATGTGGGTTTTTAGGTCTTGGTATGAACATTTATTGTTGGAGAATGATACTGTAGAGTGGAAGCACAATGAAAGTGGTGGAAAGAACACACCATCTCACAAACCACCCATATGACCACCCCATTAGGCACCTCGTCCCCCATTTGTGACTATATTGAGTCTATGCTTTCCACATTGGCCTCATCAGTCATCTCAGAATCCATAAAATCAAAGTGAAAGGAAATCATCTTTGATCCCAGGATGCTGCCTAAGAAGAATAATAATCAGAGGAACATTATTTTGGCTGCATTGAGGTGGACTGGGCCCAGATTATCTCATGCTGTGTCTGGCAATCCAAACTTTATCTGGATACATAACACAGGATGAGCAGAGTCTCCACAACTGAGAGATGGAGCAGGATTCAAGGTGGCATATTGTTGAAGCCCTGCCCATGTGATGATCTGGGGTCTTTAAACTCACTGGCTGTCAAAGGCCTGTGAACTTTTAAATGTCTCTGATTGTGCAAAACATTCATTTATATTACTATCTATTTTTAAATTGGTTTAAATAATAAAAATAATGTCTTAATAAAATTAATTTAATTTTCTTCAAAATATGGGTAATTAATAGCATGCAAATAATGTAAAATAAGCTGAACACTTACCAGAACATATCTTTTTCCACTGAGTTCAAGTAAATGGGATTGCCATTTGTCCACCAGCCATCCTTAGTGTAATGCTGGGAGGGGGAGGGGCAGGTTACAAAATGGACTCAGTCTCTCCACAGAACATCAGTGCCCTGCTGCTGTGCTCAATGATAAGTTCAGTGATGGGGCAGGAGTTCAGTTCCACCAGCGTCTAACCCCCAGTTGGACTCTGGCTTGTGCATTGTATTAGGGGACCTCCAGCTGTCACTTGGTTGAATTCAGTTCATTATTTGCCGGACTCTATAATCAGCATGTAAATATGCTGCACTTTCTCCAGTGGATCATTCTGATATTATTTAAATTGTGTGATGGTCTGTGTGGGATGCATACGTTAACAAATGTTTTCTTCAACGTGGTCTAGGGAAGAGTCTGCATTTGCAGTGTAATTTTCCTTGATAATCTAATGAGACGCTCTGTGACAATTCTCTTCATGTTCCTTGTACTTCAGTTCAAACCATCTGCGCTTAAGAGGACACTGAATCTAAGAGCCTGTCTCTAGAATCCAATTGCTTTTCTCCAGTGTACGTTTTAAAGAAATAAAATAGAACACTGTGGGTGAGCTGTCAGTGAAACAGTGCTGGCAGACAAATCAGTACTGCCAAAGTGGCCAGTGAAACAGATAGGTTTCAGCCTTCATCAGAAAGAACCTGGGAGTGAAATCTCCCAGCAGAGATACAAACATCACTATTCTTGTTGAGCCTGCAGAGAAGCAGTGTACAGTTTATGACATTTCAATCTTATTGCAAACAATATGTTACTACTTTTTAAAACTATGGTAATTGCATTGCATTCAGAATTCATATGTTCAATATATTACAAAATGTGAGCTTTATGAGCATCTTATTTGAAACTGATTACAAGGCTGTTGAAATATTCATAATCCCCAGGGTATGATTTGGAAGCTTAGGATAGGTTAAAGCAAAGCAACACTCTTCTACATAGTTAGTCTTGTCAAGAGCCAAATATAGCAGCTTCAAATAAAGTAGATAGTTAGTTAGGAAGTGAAAAAATTATCTTGGGTTTATTTTCCTAGTCAGATGCAAAAGAAGCAGCATAGCTAATCAAGGTGTTTCTGACTGAACAAGAACAATTCAATAGATGCGGAGGCTGATAAAGATTTATATCTCTTAACCATTGCAATTAAATACAGCTCAGTGGCTGAGCATGATAAAAATGTTCTTATTGGTTCTAAGGCCCCTGGGTTCAGACTGGGAGCTTCTTTGCTCCAGATTGGTGTCCAGCTGCCCTTGCTTAAAGTGGATATTGTGGATATTGGAGGATGCCAAGAGATGAATAATGGTACCTTTCATGAGATATCAGATGGTGCTAGGCTCATTGGAAACACTGCCGTAACATGAAAATCACCTATATTCAGGGATGTTTGAAGAGCGTCCTCACTGAAATCAATGACCCCTTGAGAGCTTAATGGTTTTTCTTGTTTGAATTCCAGCAGCTTTATCAAGACTCAGCTGAAGTTGCCCATTCTAATTGCTGGGTCTCTTCCTTCTTAGACACTTTTGCTATTGATAAGCAAAGTAAAGATGAAGTCTTTGCATGTATCATGCTGTCAAAAGATCATGCAAGGATCAAAGGATGAGAATTTCTGCTTGTTTGTTTCAATTTCTTTGGTGTTGTTCACCTAAAATCCATAAGACCCACCAAAAAAATTTGAAGAATTCAACGTACACATTCTGACTTCTACAATCTTTTGCACTGTTTAAGAACAAGTCTTATTAGAAGTTAGTCCCACCTATAAAACCAGCCAGGTCCACAAATCAAATTAAAAACTGGTATGAGTTCCTCCAGTTATACTCGTTAATGCATCTTCAAAGAGGGTCTTAAAATTAGTCTTTGTTTGAGGTGCATGTCCACTAATTGTCACCTTCACCTTTCTGCAATCCTGAATAGTACATACCAATATTACTTGTTAAGAGTGGCGTATTGCAGGTAACTTACAAGTGGTGGACCAAATACCTTAATTAAAAATGTTTATTTTTTTAAGTTAAATCCATTTGCAGTTGTTCTGACTAGCTGCACCACTCTGAAGATTATAATTAATATTTTTGTTTAAAAATGCTTTCTAATTTGCTGTCTGAGTAAAATGGTTCATAACTGGTGTTATGTTCAAATAACAGGAACTCACGAAAAAAAAAGAAAGCACATTTCAAGACTATTGCAGTTTTACCCACAATTTGTCACTGTTTGACCAATTGCACCCAAACTCTGTGCACTTTGGTTAGAGTTGTCAGTTTTATTGACACACATCTTAGACCTCTATTGGGGAAGTGCTTCCTTCAGTGCTAATGAATGTCTCTGTTCTCATGCTCTTGTGAGAGGTGCAGTTATTTTCTGCTTTCTTCTTGTCTTTTTCATGATGTTCACCAGCTACCTGCTCAAAGATCAAAAGAGACTTCATTCCCAATGACATTGATTGACAGCCATTTTTCAAGTCATTTGTGAAAGGGGAAGACCCTTGACTGGCTTTAGCACTGTGTGATGGACAGCTTGGTGAGATTTAGAGGAGGAGGTGGGAAGGTCAGGGGAAGAACTTGACAGTTCCCATGGAGTATTGCTCTGCCTTCATTGAGCAAACAGTGAGTGAATATTACAGTTCACAGCTAGTGGACGACCCACATTCTTAAAAAAAGGGAGGGCAGGGGAATTTTGGTTGTTTTATGATTGCAAAATAGTTACTGTTATGTTGTTTACATGGACAGTAAGACTCCAGTAATCCACTATCCAAACATTGGGAAATCCCGATGATTTGGCATCTGGCTCACCTGAGTGCTGATTTCTCCTGCTCCCTTCCACTCACCAAGGCCCAGGTTCCCACCCTCCATTCCACATGGTGAGGCCCCAGTTCCCATGCTCCCAAACAGCAGGGCCCCAGTTCTGGTGCTCTCTTCCATTTGCCAAGGCCCCAGTTCCCATCCACCACCACCCCCCCCCCCCCCAACTCACCAGGGCCCCAGTTCATGAGCTCCCTTTAAACTTATCTGGTTCTGTTTGCTGTACTTCCTTTGAACTCACCTCCTTTTGTTTCCCATACTCCCTTAATACAAACCTGGTCATAATTCTCATGCCATAGATGCTGCCAGATCTGCTGAGTTCCTCCAGCATTTTGTGTGTGTTGCTCCAGATTCCAGCATCTGCAGAATCTCTTGTGTCTCCGTATTTCTCACGCCCCCTTGAAATGTACTGGGGCCTTGTTTCCCATACTCTCTTTAAACCGACTGGGCTCACTGGAATGTATTACTCTACTGTGTAACATCTAAAAAAATGAATCTAAAGTGAATCTAATAGTCCAGAAAATCAGCAAATCAGGCACCACAAAGGTCCTCCAGCATGCCAGATTAACAGTTTTATTACCTGTTTTCAACATGACAACAAACCTTTAGAAAAACTTCCAGGATATTAATGTAAGTGAGAAAGTAGGTTGTGTCTTTGCTGTTTCTTACATTGAGAATTTGAAATATTTTTCTATGCTAACCTATTTTCAATTATGTAAATAGAGCCAGGCGTTGTTTCAAAATCACAGTGTGGCCAGTATATCTCTGGTCCACCTTTGGGGAAGAAGGAGAATGTATATGAAATCTAATTCAGAATCATCAAGAAATCAGTGGTGAAATATCTCACTTAACATATATCAATATCTGATAATATTGATTATTCAAATTATCATTAATAGGCATTAAGATTGATAGATTGTCCTGGAAGCTCTTTCATTAGCCGTTGACCAGTTAAAATATTATGCAGTTAAGCCCTTTTCGCTGTTATTTTGGTTCAGGCTAGCCTTAAGTCAGTTGCCTTTCTGTAATAATGGCCAACTCAACACACTGGCAGCCAGTAATTTTGTTGGGAAGCAGACTGAACCTCTGTAGCTTATAATTGGCATTTGTGTACGTAAGGCCAAAAGTAGAACTCCAGGTGGAGCTGGCGGTCAGAAACTGGCACATCTGACAACCTGATCTACCGCTGGATCCACCACTGAGCCCAGTGGCATAGAATGAGGTTGCTCCATGACCACTCTGCAACTGAGAAAAGTAAGTCTGGGTGCGCGAGATGAGTCCAGCATAATCTGACGCTGTTTGCAGCTGCCTTTCAGTGATCACCTTTGTTTTTTTTTCAAAATCTGCCCTTTGCATTCAGATTGCCCTGTTCTGTTTTCTTTACTTTGCTGTCAAACCTTCCCAACTATATTTTAGTTCAGGTGACATATTCAAATTTAAATAATTTATAGGATTACAGGTCACCAAGGAATCAGAAAAGTTCAGCACTATTAGTTGTTTAAATGATACAATGCAGCTCTGAAAATGTGACTTTGAAAAGGCAGCAGTAAAATTAACTTCAGCTTACCCAACTTCATAATAGTATGCACAAATATTTGTGAAATAGAATCATTTTATTGATTGTAATGTTTCCAGATTTTACTACACTATTCACCACAAAACCTTATAGAATAAGTCCCTTTAATCTTTAATTAAAGGTGATACAAAGATAAGTGGTAAAGTAAATTGTGAGTAGGGCACAAAGAAGCTGTAAAGGGATGGAGACAGGTTAAGTGATTGGGCAAAAATATGACGGATGGAAATGAAGTTATCCACTTTCATTTAAATGACAGTAAAGTAGAATATTATTTAAATGGTATGAGCCTATTAAATGTTGGTCTTCAGAAAGACCAAAAACACAAGAAACTAGCATGCAATTATAATGAGAAAGCAAATGTAAGTGTGGTATTTTATTACATGGCTTTTGGAGAAAGAAAGTCTTTCTGAAATGTGTAGGTCCTTGATGAAATCACTGTATAGTTTTGATCTTTTTATTTAAGGAAGGATATATTTGCATGGAATCTAGCGAAGATTTACTAGATTGATTCCTGGAATAAAAGGGTATATTAATAGGAAAGCTTGAACAGCAAGGGCCTTTGCTCTCTTGAATTGGAAGAATATTGGAATGTGTAAGATTCAGAGGGTGTTGGAAAGACAGGTGCTAAAAAGATGTTTTCCTAGTACAAGAGCCTGGAACAAAGGGGGATTAGTCTTAGGCTAAGAAATCAACTACTTAAGACTGATTTGAAGTGGAATTCTTCTCTCAGAGCGTTGTGACTTTTTGGAATTCCCTATCCAGTGGTTAGTTGCTAGCCAGTGGTTCAACAGGGAAGTGCTAGCAGGCTGCATGCTGAGTGTCGGCACATTACAATTGTTTTTTGCATGTCTACTGCAGCATGGCATTATGGAAATTGTTGGAGTCTTATGGTAGCATAATACTCCACAATTATTTGTTATCACTCTAAGACTTACAGAAGTAATGCATTGTCAAACTGACTTTGGTTCATAATTTTATTAAATGGAATATGATGCACAGTTGTGAGATCATTGCACTAATAATAGTAAAATAACACCCTACGTTTGTCTAGGCCATACGATCATTCTGTGATTGGTACTTCCAAGTTGACTGTAGGTCTTCTGTCCAATGTCCAGGTCAAGTCCCATTTTGTGACAACAGTCCTAACTATCTAACAGCCTGGGTTTTATGAGCAATTGGTGTGTTGGTTAGTTATGATTCTCTGGTCACACTGTTGACTTCCATTGCCAGTTTTAATGTTAATCTAGTTCCCACAGAGACTGATAATCCCACTTATTCAATCTTAAATTGTCATTTTTTTCCTTCTGTTACTTGTTTTTGCAATATTGTTGCATCAGACATTGATAATCTCCGCATTGCTCTTGCTCAATACTATTAGCTCAATTCCACACACTTCTTATGTGGCATGCCGATCTCACTAATGCTGAATATTTTTACCAAATTATAAAATACAGTTTCCACAGACACAGTCTGAACTCAGGGGCAGATGCACTTTGCATCTTGCCCTCAGCTTGAAACCTGCCTGACTTGGCAGATCTAGCTCCACCCCATTTATGTGAATGGGGTTGACAACCTTTACTTTTAAGATAAGTGTGTGTATTTTTTTCTTTCTTTAGTATTTTGATGAATTTACAGAAGTTAAACCTGTCTCAATGCAGACAGCGAGTAGATGCACAGAACTACTCTAACAGTGGCTGAGACCCCACCAAAGCTGGCAGTGTGTTTGAATCCATTCAGGAATATTTAAGGCATACTGTATGGAAAGATAAAATGTGGACAAAAACTAAAGGTATTTGCTTTTCTTTATATTTATGAAGCTGAAAGAAAAACACTCACATGCAGTAAAATTCAAGTAACATCATTAAAACTATATTAAATACATAATAAAAACACAAAAACTTACCTTTCTCCCAGGAGCCATTTTTTTTTTATTTTTACAGCGTGGTAACAGGCCCTTCCGGCCCAACGAGTCTGCGCCGCCCATTTTAAACCCAAATTAACCTTCCTGTACGTCTTTGCAATGTGGGAAGAAACCAGAGCACCCGGAGGAAACCCACGCAGACATGGGAGAACATACAAACTCCTTACAGACAGCGATGGGAATCAAACCCCGATTGCTGGCGCTGTAATAGCGTTGCGCTAACCAGTACGCTACCGTGCCGCCCTAAGTCATTTTCCCCAAGTCATTTGAATGTGGACAGCATCACTTGTGTCAAGTTCAATCCAGTGCAAGCTCAGCAGCCAGATTTTCCAGCCTGTAAGCTAGAAAACCTGCAGAAGATCACACTGTTTCACTGGATTCCATGCAGTGTTCACCAGCTGGTAGCATGGAAGTTGCCATTACCAGTTCCAACTAACACCAGCACTGGAAACCTAGTCTGAAGATTGACATCATCATGATGCATTCTGACCTCTGACTGCAACATCTCTGGCTCTTTCTAAAAATCTGATCAGTTTTCTTTTCAATGAGGTCATTGACCATTTTGTGTATTAATTTCACAAGAAACCTCCTAAAGGAAAAAGTGACAATGTCAATATTGAGGAAATTTCTTGAAGACTTGTGAAGGCTTGAGGGGACTGTTAGAAATCAGCATTGCCTTCTACATTAATATTAGTCTAATATTATGCATTAATATTTTATCTGATTTTGGAACGACCCTTCTACAATTGTTTATATTCCATTCTATATATAACATTTCTGCTTGTTCAAAGGATCTGATAGTTCACAGGGAAAAATTCTTGTCTTAAGTTGGAATTTGATTTCAGTTGACATTATTGCAAGGTCAGAGAGCAAAAAACTACAAATTTAGAGTACAGAGGATGTGTAGTTCATTTATAAGAAACACTTTTCTGGCCATTGATTAAAGTACTGGTGGTAAGGTACTCAAAACTGTAACTTGGAAGTGAGTTCTTGAGCATAAATTAAAATTAGTTGAGCAGATAAGTAGTAATTTCTCTTGTGCTTTTGATATAAAGGTAAAAATTGAATTGTCAGTGTCTGTTATTCTGAATTCCTCAAAAATATTGGAAAAATTTTTGAAGATGGATGAAATTCCTGCAGAGATAAAATAAATCAAGTAATGATGAAAATATTTTCCTGCTTGCAAACTTTGGGAAGCTATCAGCAGCTTATTTCAATATCTAGGCAATGACACTACACTCAAAGCAACAAAGATTTGAGATTTACCTGTAAAATACTATCTAAAAATTCAGAAACCGATGTACTGTATCTGAAGAATCCAAAGAACTTAAAATTCCAGTGGGTGAATTATGCATCAAGATCAACATAAAGTTATATGAAATAAACAGCAATGGGATAAAATGTCAACTGGCAATGTGAAACTGAATCAATAAATCCCAAGGTTAATGATCTAAGATTGGATTGAGAAGGTATGGCTTTATGAGAGATTCTATGGCTATGATCAAATTGGTAAGACCAAAACCATGTAATGGCAATACTACTAAATGGGACAACGTTGGAGGAAGATGATATAATTGATTATGTTGAAAGTACAGAAAAGATATTGAAGGAATGCCCCACAGCACTAGGGAATATTGCACATGGATTTGGTTAAGTTTGTTTTGATGGTGGGCAGAAACCATATTGAAGGAATTCAAGCAGGAAGTTATGAGAAAGAGAAGCAAAAATTTGGCAGATGATATACATTCCAAGTTTTTGGAAAAGGAAGTCTGAAAATGGAACTGTCATTTTTAAAGACTTTGGGTTTCTCATCTACACAAATTCAACTGGCTGAGTGACCTACTGCTATTCTGTTACAATTCTACCATAAACATATATTTTCCAACATTTAGCTCAACACCACCTCACTTGATATCCATCTATTAATCCACCACCCCCGTGCCACTTGCTGTTACTGCTCTGTTAAATTGCTTGTCTGGGTTTCAATATTAGCTGAATAGAAATTTTCTCCAGCTAGTTAATAGGAAAACCAAAGGCATGATCTTTGGATCCTGCCACTTGCATTCCCTGGCAAATGTCAGAGGCCAAACCAGAACATTTGAAAACCTGGTATAATATTTGAAGTTCTGCTCATATCTGCTCCATCTCTAAGTCTGCTGTTCCTATTTTCATTACATTCTCTAACTCTGCCTTGCCTCAATTCGTCTGTTGCTAAAACCATGCATTTGATTCTCCAGACCTAAATATTCACATACTTTCAGGTATCTTAGAATCAGAGAAATGTACAACACAGACACTGGCACTATCATCCCATTTCGTACATGTCAACTGTGTTGCCTATCTCTGCTAATCCCATTTGCCTGCTTTAGGTCTGTATCCCTCCATTGTCTTTCCTATCCAAGCACCTGTCCAAATGTTTTTTAAATGTTGTAATTGTATCTGTCTCCACCACCTCCTCTGGCAGCACATTCCAGATATTCACCACCCTGTTTGTGAAAAGCTTGCCCCTCAAATCTCCTTTAAATTTCCCCACTCTCACATTAAACCTATGCCAGCTAGCTCTCGACTCTCCATCATCGGAAAACGATTTTGACTATCCATCCTATCTATGCCCCTCACAATTTTATAAACCTCTATAAAGTCAGCCCTCAACCTCCTACGTTCCAGTGAGAATAAATCACATCCATTTAAAATTTTACATCTTTATTTTTGTATACCTCCAACCATATCTATTTCCTATTTCCAATCTCTTTCAGAACTTCCAGCCTTCAAGATCTCTTGCTCCTCCAATCCTGTTCTCTAGCATATCCACAATTTTAACTTGGTGCACTTTATGGTATCTCTGGAACTCCTCTACCAAAACCTCTCTCTTTTCTACAACCCTTATTTCTAGCTCTAGCTAACATTCCTGTGCTGTATCTTGGGACAGCTTATTCTTTTAAAAGAGGCTATAGAAATGTATTGTTGCTTGGTATTTTGTGAAGAGGTAAAATGACAACAGCCTTGAGAGGAAAGGGGCAGTCCCATTTACATCATGGTGGCACTTCACTTAGCAAAGCATGAAGGAGCATGGGCAAGCTTTAAATAGGAACTGAAGAGAGAACACCTTGATAGCCAGAATCTTATAATATTGGTCACAAAGAAAATTGTGAACAGACCAGTTATCACAGCCGCTGGGCATTATTGGAAGAGATCTTCGTGAAAATATCCCTGGCCTAATCATCTTCTGAGGCATTAAAACAGAAAATACTGGAAACACTCAGCAGATCAGGGAGCATCTGTGGAAAGAGGAACAGTTAATGTTTCACTTCCAGGACTGTTCATCAGCAGAAGAGTCATGGGAAATGAGACTTATAGGATTGCAGGCTTCACCTTGATGAGCTGAATGAGCTCCTATCTCAGAGAATACAAACTATGAAAATACAAATAATGTTAAAGTTTACAAATCACATAAAATTCAGTGATGTAAACAAGAGAATAGTGTATTCTCATTGAATAAGACATCAGAAACTAAAGGAGAAAGACTGTTGAAATGAGTCAATGCATGCCAAACGTAGTTCAACTCAGAGAATATTAAGTGGGGTCTGTGGTGTCTATGTTGAGGGAATAAAGAATCCTTCACTTTATATAAGTAAACATATGCTGGATGCAAGGTGCAAGATGGTGCCGGAGTGTGGCGACTCGTTGCAAGCTGCTCTCTACATTACCCTTACAATAATCGTTCCACACTTTTAAACTTAAATTCTATGTCACTTACTATTACTAATAATGTTCTTTTGAATCTTCTCACCTTATTGTCTACCTGCACTGCACTTCACCCACTGTGATAAGACTATTGGACGGTTCCCTTCTCTGATATGATGGACTCTGACGTCACGATCTACCTTGTTGTGACCTTGCATCTTATTGCACTGCACTTTCTCTGTAGCTGTGATACTTTACTCTGTACTGTTATTGTTTTTACCTGTACTACCTCAATGCACTCTGTACTAACTCAATGTAACTGCACTGTGTAATGAATTGACGAGTACGATCGGTATGCAAGACAAGTTTTTCACTGTACCTTGGTAGAAGTGACAGTAATAAACCAATACCAATACCATGTTTTTAATATCACTTCCTTACTTTTGTGCTTGTTGGAGAGAAGCTTGTCCTTGGTCTGCAGTTGTTAAACACGTATGCAAGTATTGACTGCTGTGTGTACTCACCAAGGTATGTCTGGTTCCATTGCTGGTAGTGAAGGGGTGAACATGACTACTGAAAGTGGCCACTGGTCTTGTGTGTGTTTGGTACTGGCACCAAAAGCTAAATTTCTCCCCACAGAGTTTAAATCTAAGGAAGTTACATTAACATTTCATAGAATACTGGTTAGGTTAGCATACTGTGCTGAGCATCAGAATTCAGGATGAATGACAAAACCTTAGAAAAAGTGCAAGGGAAACTTACTGGTATGGTACCAAGGTGATGGGCTTCAATTAAGTGCAGGGACAAGAAAAACTGGGGATGATCTCCTTTGTCCAGAAAAGGTTGCAAAGTCTTCAGAAGATATAGATTCAAATAATGACTTTCAAAAAGATTTGTCTATATACTTAAATGAGCAAAGATTCCAGAGTTCTGTAAATAGGACATATTGGATTGCTTTTTCAAAGAGCCAGCACAGCTAAATGGGTGAGCCACATGCAGTGCTGTGCAGTGCTGGTTTGAGGAAGCAGATGAGCTCCTATGTGACTGCTTTGAGACAGTGGACTGGTCCATGTTCAAAGACTCAGCTGCCAGCCTTGATGAGTATGCCACCACCACCACAGACTTTATCAGCAAGTGTGTGGAGGACTGTGTACCAAAGAAGACAATACAGGTGTTCCTAAACAGGAAACCATGGATGAACCGGGAGATCCACTCCCGACTGGAGAGGACTGCTGCACACAAATCTGGTGATCCTGATCTGTACAAGAGATTGAGGTATAACCTTCGAAAAGCTATCAGGGATACCAAGAGACAATACCAACTCAAAATAGAGTCCCTGACCAGCCGCCACTTATGGCAGGGCTTACATGCCATAACAGGCTACAAGACGAAGTCGGGCTGCATAGCTAACAACGGTGCATCCCTTCCTGATGAACTTAATGCATTCTATGCGTGTTTTGAACTAAGGGGAAGTGGATTGTCACCATCCACCCTGACAGTCACCAACACAGCTGAACCTGTGATCACAGTGGAGGACGTAAGATCAGTCTTCTGGAGAGGGAACACGAGGAAAGCACCTGGCCCAGATGGTGTCCTGGGCCACGTGCCCAGATCTTGTGCTGATCAGCTGGCAGAAGTACTTGCGGACATATTCAACCTCTCCCTGCTTCAATCTCAGGTTCCCTCCTGTTTTAAGAAGACCACTATCATCCCGGTACCAAAGAAAAGCAAGGTAACATACCTCAATGACTGCTGACCAGTGGCTCTGACATCCACCATCATGAAGTGCTTTGAGAGGTTGGTCATCGCACGCATCAACTCCAGCCTACCAGACAACCTGGACCCATTGCAAGTTGTCTATCGGCGAAACAGGTCTACAGCGGATGTCATCTCCCTGACCCTACACTCAGCTCTGGAGCATCTGGACAGTAAAGACGCCTACGTTAGACTATTGTTTATTGACTACAGCTCTGCCTTCAATACAATAATTCCAAGCAAGCTTGTCACCAAGCTCCGAGACATAGGACTCAACACCTCCCTCTGTAACTGGATCCTTGACTTTCTAACAAACAGACCGCAATCAGTGAGGATAGGCAGCAATACCTCAGGCACGATTATTCTCAACACTGGTGCCCCACAAGATACGTCCTCAGCCCTCTACTCTACTCCCTATACACTCACGACTGTGTGGCCAGATTCTGCTCTAACTCCATCTACAAGTTTGCAGATGATACCACCGTTGCAGGCCATATCTCAAACAGCGATGAGTCAGAGTACAGGAAGGAGATGGAGAGCTTAGTGGAATGGTGTCATGACAACAACCTTTCTCTCAATGTCAACAAAACTAAAGAGCTGGTCATTGACTTCAGGAAAGGGGGTGGTGTACATGTACCTGTCTCCATCAGTGGTGCTGAGGTCGAGAGGGTTGAGAGCTTCAAGTTCCTGGGAGTGAACATCACCAACAGCCTGTCCTGGTCAAATCATGTAGATTCCACGGCCAAGAAAGCTCACCAACACCTCTACTTCCTCAGGAGGCTAAAGAAATTTGGTTTGTCCCCTTTGACTCTCACCAACTTTTACCGATGCACCATAGAAAGCATCCTATCTGGAGGTATCACGGCTTGGTACGGCAGCTGCTCTGCCCAGGACCGCAAGAAGCTGCAGAGAGTTGTGGACACAGCCCAGCGCATCACGGACACCAGCCTCCCCTCCTTGGACTCTGTCTTTACCTCTCGTCTTGGTGAAGCAGCCAGCATAATCAAAGACCCCACCCACCCGGGACATTCTCTCTTCTCTCCTCTTCCATCGGGTAGAAGATACAGGAGTCTGAGGGCACATACCACCAGACTTAAGGACAGCTTCTACCCCACTGTGATAAGACTATTGAACGGTTCCCTTATACAATGAGATGGACTATGACCTCACGATCTACCTTGTTGTGACCTTGCACCTTATTGCACTGCACTTTCTCTGTAGCTGTGACACTTTACTCTGTGCTGTTATTGTTTTTACCTATACTACATCAATGCACTCTGTACTAACTCAATGTAACTGTACTGTGTAATGAATTGACCTGTACGATTGGTTTGTAAGACAAGCTTTTCACTGTACCTCAGTACAAGTGACAATAATAAACCAATACCAAAAAAAACCATTCCTGCTATGCTGCAGCATTCTCTGCTTCAAAGGTTTGAATATTATGAGTCAGAGCAAACCCATTATTAGAATGATGAAGGAAAAATGCTTCATGTCAGCTTTTCAAAAGAGTAGGATTTTTACTTTCAGATATTGTCCTGAGTTTGTTTGAACGTTTTTGATAAATTCATGTCAAAAGGGCATGTTGCCCATGTTGCTTATGTTTATTATCACCATGGGTTGACTGCTGCGACCGGTTCTGGGTTATGCAATGGTCGTTAGGCACCTGCTTGATATGGGGAAATATTGTTGAATGACACACTGGCATAAAAGCAGGTTCAGGATCATGTTATATAATGTGATTAATGTACACAAAGCAGGTTAATCCCTGAGTGGTAGTTTTTATTAGAACAAGGCAGGGCTGGTCAAAATCAATTGATTCAAATTCTTACTGATATTTAGCAGGTTGCGGCAAAACTCTTAACCAGAATATGTTTGTTTTTACTTTAGTATTTTCTCAAATTATTATTATTATAATAAATCTAATACATGTGTATAATTCTTATAAGCCTCTTGAATTTCAAAATCCAAATGTATCATTATTACTCACAGCAGGTTGGCAGCAAAAGTGTTGCAGCCAGCCACAAGACTAGACTAATTTGGTTTCAAATGTAGGAACCTGGGCAAACTGGTCTTCTGGAAGGATGTGATCAAAGGAAGAAAATGATCTTCATTGTTGGAGTCAATAACAAGCTAAATTGTGAACTTCTTCAGTAATGGGCTGCCTGGAATGATTATGGGAAAGCAGTGTGCGATACAAGTTTAATGTAAATGTGCTGAACTTACAGAGGCATTCATTAGTGGTCAGTTTAGCATCAGATATTATTTTTATTGACAGCCTAAATTTGGATATAGGAAGCAGCACTGTATAGTTTGTGGAAGATATAAAACTTGGCAAACTATTAAGGATAGTTTTTGATTGCTGGATAAACTGAATAAAATGGGCAGAAAAGTGGCAGCTGGAGCTCATTGCCAACAAATAGGAAGCAGTGCACTTTGGGAAACATTTGAAATCGGTACACTACAATTAAAGATAAGAGCAAAAAGGTATAAATGAGCTGACAAATTTTGATGTCCATATGCACAAAAAATTACATACTTACTGCAACACAGAAGGTGGTAATTCAGCCCATTAGGCTCACATCAGAGCAATTCCATCAGTCCTGTTATTTCCCTGGAGCCTTGTAACTTATCCTTCTCCCATACACATCAAGTTCCCTTTGATGCTTCCATCACTTATCTAAGCCAAGTAGTAACTTACAGCAACCGATTAACCTACGAGTAGCTCTTTTGGATGTGGGAGGAATTCAAAGTCCCCAGTAGAAACCACATGGTCACAGTGAGAATGAACAGACTCCACACAAAGTTTCCAAAGTCAGGATCAAACTCCAATTTCTGGAGCTGAGAGGTAGCAACACTTAACAGCTGCACCAGTTTTATCAGCTGACCCACCATGTTGCCCATGACAAGTTAATAAAGTGTCCAAAAAAAAAAGTCATGTTGGTTACTTGGGTGAAAAAAAATAGATTCAAATACAAAAGCAGAGAGGTCAGGTTAGAGTTATATGAATCACTGGTGAAGCCTTAGCTGTAGTACTGTAGACATTTCTGAGAAACACACCGCATGTGAGGGCCTTAAAAGGGGTGCAGGTTGAGGTCTACTAGGATGTTATCAGGGATTGGGGACTTCATTTATTGGGACAGATTGGAAAAGTTAAGACTAGAACAAGGAGGCTTAAGACATGATCTGATAAAGATGATGATAGGACTTGATAGAATGAAGTAAAACTATTCCCTCTGGCAGGTGGGTCAATATCCAGAAGTCAGAGATTTAAAAATATTGTCAAAAGATTTGGAGGGGAGATGAAGAGAAATATTTTCACCTGGAGAGTTGTCCAGATCTGGTATGCTCCACGTGGAAAGGTGATAGAAGGTATTTCCACAAATCATTTTAAAAAGGCAATTGTGGAGTTGCTTGAGGAACTCAGGATGGGGAGAGAGGTCGGTCCAAAACAAGTGATCCTTCAAGGAATTAGGACAGGGGCAATGGATCCAATAATCTCCCCCTCTGCGATACATTTGTATGATTTGATAGTTAACACTTAGATTGGAATAATTTTAGATTATACATGGCTCAGCTGACCAAAGAACATTTTTCTCTCAAGATTGAACAAGCACCTTTTATCATTTTGAGTTTTGCATATGCCTACTTAACACACTGTTGATGTTATGCACTGGAATTCTTCAGAAGGTTGAAAGGCAGTATGGCATATTGCCTTGTTAACTTCTCTTCAGATGTGCTCTTTCGATAAGCTCAGTGTCTGACTCTGTCCTCTCTCTCTCTCTCTTTCCTTTTGTTTGTTTTAGCAATGGAATTCTGTGAAGCTCCACCAGTGTTGTGTGGTGGTTATCAGACAGACATATGTGATCCTTCCCAGCACGGATACCCTATGATAATAGGATCTGATGTTGATACTGAAACAGAAGGAGCTGCATCTCCAGATCATGCTTTACGATTGTGGATGCGAGAAATCAAATCTGAACATAGCTCCTGTCTGTCAAGCCGTGCAAATTCAATGCTTTCCCTCACTGACACTGAACAGGAAAGGAAGTCTGATGCAGAAAATGGTAAGGATTTAAACTAAGCATTGCTGTAAAATATTGTTGTACAGTGACATGTCTTCAGCTGATATGAAAATCAATTACAAAAGCACAGTAAGAATGGAGCTCTTTTCAGAGCTCCTTTGTAAGGCATGGTTTTGTGTAACCTTGCAGAGCAATTCATTGGATGAATATTATAACAATTGGATTCCTGTCTTTATCTCACAAGTTCTTAAGATAGGATTGTATAATAAATGTGCTTTTAAGATTATAATTTGTGTCAACTTCTTGTACATCCAAAGTTTGCTGCCAATTGTTATGTTTCTAAGATCTTGTAGAGTTTTACTTGGCTGTCATCAGTTGCAGAGATTTTACACTTCTCTAATACTTCCACTGCTTTTGTCTCAGTGTAAAATATATTTTGCATCTACAACTTTGAATCAAAGCCACTGATTGGCAGTGCTTTGAATTGCAGGGGAGATGCTTCACTTTGTCTGAGAAAAAGAAACATTCCCCATTGGATTCAGAATCCAGAATCCAGAATCAGGTTTATTATTACTGGCATATATCATGAAATTTGTTGTTTTGTGGCAGCAGTACAGTTCAAGACATAAAGACATAAAAATTACTATAAGTTTCAAAAATAAATAAATAGTGCAAAAAAGGAATAACAAGGTCATGTTCATGGACCGTTCAGAAATCTGATGATGAAGGGATCAAGTATTCAGAGTTACCTTACCAATGCTTGAAAATGTTAACATATTTTTGTAAAAGATGGAAAAGGGAGTGGTGAAAAAAGTCCACCTCACAGTGTGTGACAGTTTTCAGCATTTCCTCCCTGCTTGTCTTCCGAGACGGTCAGGGAAGACTTGAGGAATAACTATTTACACAGATTTCCTGGTTTTACTGTATGGAAAATCTTGAACTTTAATAGTCATGTGTCTGATTACATATTGACATGTGATTTAGCAGCAATCTTGAAAACTGAATCTGTATGGATGGAAAAGCATAGAGTCAAGGAACTGGTTTCCCTTTCAGATTTATTGACGCAATGGCAAATTATCTTTAAGTATTCTTGTAAGGGTGGCACAATGGCACAGCTGGTAGAGTTGCTCCCTCACAGAACCAGAAACTCAGGTTCAAACCTGACCTCTGATGCTGTCTGTGCACATTCTCCCTGTGACTGCATAGGTTTCTTCTGGGGGCTTTGGTTTCCTCCCACATTCCAAAGATGTGCAGGTTGTTAGGTTAATTTACCACTGTAAAATTAAAAAATGCCCCTAGAGTGTAGGTGAGTGATAGAATCTGAGAGGAAGTTGATGAGAATGTGGGAAGAATGAATAAAAAGGATTAATGTAAGATTAATATAAATAGGTGCTTGATGGTCAGTGTGGACTCCATGAGCCTAAGGACCTGCTTCTGTGCTGTGGTTCTCTATGACTAACATATTGAAGAAAAAATATTAAACTCTGGTTGGGACAGGACGCACCCATGGATGGAGATGGAGAAATTAAGCACAGACCATTAGTAAATATTTTATAATAATCTGGTAATTATAAATTTACCAATATAGCCACTATATGTTTAATCCAGAAGTATTCAGTTGGCTGGAATTAAATTTCCTAGCTGATGCTATGGAAACTGAAAAGTTAAGCTCACCTGTGGGGCCTACTTGCTGAGATCCCAACTTGCTGCTGTAGTTTCTGACTTCAACAAGAGAGATAATTTCAACAAAAGCTACTCAGTGGGAACTAGTCAGATTAGCTAGTTTTACCTTTGGCTGATATTGGTAGGGTTAGAGTATGGTAGAAATGTAGTTTCATTCCTGGACTAGTGATCCAGAGGTCTAAACAATTAATCTGCAGAGCAAGTTTGAAATCCCACCTCAGGAGCTAGGAAATTTAACTCCAGCTGAGAATCAGAATCAGGTTTATTATCACTGACATATGTCGTGAAATTTGTTGTTTTGCGGCAGCAGTACAGTGCAAGACATAAAGACATAAAGATTACTATGATAAATAAATAGTGCAAAAGAGGAATAACGAGGTAGCGTCATAGGTTCATGAACCGTTCAGAAATCTGATGGCAGAGGGGAAGAAGTTATTCCTGAAACATTGAGTATGGGTCTTCAGGCTTCTGTGCCTCCTCCTCAATGGTAGTAACGTGAAGAGGGCATGTCCTGGGTAGTGAGGGTCCTTAATGATGGTTGCATCCTCTGAGATGTTGATGCCCAGGAACTTGAAGCTGCTCATTCTTTCCGCCACTGACCCCTCAGTGAAGACTGGTGTGTGTTCTCCCAACTTCCCCTTCCTGAAGTCCACAATCAATTCCTTGGTACATCTGGATTAAACATATTGTGGCTATGTTGATGAATTTGTATTTACCAGATTAATATAACATCTGCTTCAGTGATGTCTTTACCCCATGTGGTCTGTGTTTGATTCCTCCATCACTATCCCTGGGTATCACTATTCCAATCCCAATAAAAGTAGCAGCAGTGAGTTGTACATTTGGGATGGAACGGCACTAAGAGTATTCCCAAGAAGTTCCATGGAATCAGCTCACACATGGGTCAGAATACCTGATGATTGCCACCCACTGCTCTCCCTCACCAAATACAACAGTATTCCTCCATGTGGGACAACACTTGGAAGAAACATTGTGAGTAGCAAGTTCACTGTTTTTTTTTGACAAGAGGGCTTCAAAGTTCATCACTAAGAGTGACTGAACTGGCCAACATTGAAGGACATGGCTGAAATACTGGATCTATGATAGGTAGTTCTCTCACTCAATAAGTGACTTTGAGAGTCAATTCAACATGAATTTATCTTCCCTGTTAAGGATGCATTTTCCACAATATTTTTGATTGGAGTGACTACCCCACTGTGACTATTACACGGTCATTGGGGGAATGAAGACTTGCTTTCTCAACAAGGGCATATTCCATCATATGTGTGGCACCACTACAGTGCTGAATGAGGTAGATTCTGTACAGATCAAATAGTTTTTAAACTGGACATTCGTGAAACACAGTGGCCCATCAAAAGCAGTTGAATTGTATTTCATTACAGCTGCAAGCTTGCACCAAGACATGCCCCTCATACAACTATTATAATCAAGCCAGGAGACCAAACATGAGTCAATGAAGAATGTATCAGAGGTTTGTGAACAGTGATATTAGGCAAACTTGAAGATGAGATGCCAACCTAATAAAGCTATTACATAGGACTACATGCATACTAAACAGCAGAAGCAGTGTGCTATAGAGAGAAACAGGTGGTCCCACAACCAAAAGATCAGATCAAAACTCAGAAGTTCTGCCATATCCAGTTATGAACAATTTTGAACAATTAAACCACCAAGGGAGAAGACCTTACAAACAGAAGAGTCTCAGATGCATGGAACCAAGACCATCTCTAATTCCCTGCAAGTCCCATCAGGACTTGTAAATATACCATCTTTCATTCGCCTTTGCTGGAACTTTCTACCTTAGAGCATTATGGAACTATGTCGACAATGTAGATAAAGTAGTTCAAGAAACTGACTCATTACCGCCCTCTCCATGCAGCCATGGATGGTGATTACATACTGACCTTGCCAGTAACACCCACAGAGTGAACAAAAAAAAATTAGAAATAAAATTTGGTGGGTGTAAAACAGCAGCACTTCATCCCCACTCTTTTCCTGCTGGGATAATGAGGTTAATATTTATCATCCTTGGCTTGTCAGATCAGATGCAAAAGATGCCAGCTAGAAACTGGTGATGTCCTCCTTTAGATATTTTGGTTGGTTTGTGATGATCAGTTTGCCAGAAGTCTGTTTGGAGGTTATTGTGACAATTCACACCAGGCCAATCAAGCAGGATAGAGAACAGCAGGCAAAAGAGCCCAAAAGGGTAAGTGTTTTTACTTTTATTGATTTTTGGGATCAGGAAATAGAAGGAAAACCTGTCCCAGGATATCCAATCAAAGTCTTTCCTTATTTGCATGCACTCCCTATTCCCCTCTCAGCCAGTGAGTTGAATGGTGAGGACGATTACATCAGTCCCCATTCAGTATCCTTTCAGTGCCTGGTACTTAGCTCTTGTTTTGTCCAGGATTGGTTTACAGTGGTTTTGGACAGAAGACTGTTGGACCCTGATCAGGTAAAACCCAGAGGTTTAACCTGTAGACGCCTGATGTACCCAAGCTTGGGACAGATTTACCTGCCACCCCTCCTTTTCCATCTCTTCTTTTTGGTCTTGCTGTATGATAGCCACCCCTAATTAAAACTGGGGCTGGAGGTTTAAATTAATAACATATTTCCAAAGGCTTTGAGAGGAAGATTCTGCCTGATTGTGCTAACATTGGCTTACTATTGTATGAAATAATTGTGAAAAACATTGTAAGGCTTCTTCAGTTAGAATTTTCCTAACTTTTCTAATAGGCCAAATTACATTTTATTTTAATTTGAAGTGAATGTTATTTTTTTCATTCTTGATTACCCTTAACCTGGAACAAAAAGACAGCACAATGGTGAATGTATGAAGTTATTGCAGAATAATTTGCCAATGTATTGGAAGTCATTTGAAGACTTCCAGGTTAACATTTTTGGCAGATAAACTTCAGAATTGTAAGGAAAAATGTCATCCTGTCATTTTCAGAGGCTGACTGATGCACTGTATATTCAAAACATTTTTTTTCATATCAAGCACTTGGAGTTTGATTTCTCATATATATAACTTTGTGTGCGATTGTGTAGATTGAGATGTCATTCATAATTTCTGTTTAAAAGGCCACAGGTCTTTGTTAGCTAATCCCATAATGGATCCTAATGGATATAAAGTATTTATAGAATTAAGTGACACCAAAATTTATATTGCATAGCTCTGTAGTACTAGATGATAATTGCTGCAAATTGTTTTAATATGTATGAAATTATAACCCTATTCAGACCTGGAACCTAAAATGTACAATGTTACTATTTAAGTCTTTCATGTAGTTAAAAATTATGTCAATGCATTAGGTGGTTACTGGGGTATGAAAATTTTATTACACCACATTAGGAGCTAATATCCTTAAGGATCCGTACTGAGATGAGTTTAGACATCTTGATTCAATTCACAGGGATTATAAATCAAAATCAAAAAAAACATTCATAATTTAGCATTAAGTTGGTAGTTTTACTGAAAAAGACCTACAAGAAAGTAACCTGTCCCACATATGGAGGAGAACAAAATTTTCCAGCAGCTCTTCTGTGATGACTTGTTGCATTGGTTGTTCAAAGAAATATTTATTAACGCATATTAGTTTTAAAGAAAAATACGGGTTTTCCTTACTTGGCTTTTTACAGATGTTAAATTTATGCATTTACAAATGTTTCAGTTGGTCCTGCAACCTTATCTGAGGTTTCTGAGTAAGGTCATTTTCTTCCTTTTGTTCTGTGGCCCCTGAATGGAGCAAGTTCTTACTTTAAATGATTTCATTCTCCAACTCTCCTCTGATTTCATGCTCTTCTGCCCTCTCTTTATTGTGCAAGCTCTCCATTACTCATATCCATCCCCTCAACCGTGCCATGTGATATGATCTCTCTACCCTCATTGTCTAGTTTACAGTAGGTTCATTGCTGATATTTATTTGCATCCCTCACTCCATGCAATCCCTTTGCTACTTTTCAGTCCCATTCCTTCTGCTCCTGGTAAATATTAACTGGAGATTAAATAGACATATTCCCACACATGCAAGAAAATGTGGTAAAAATCAGTGATCCTGAAGAAGGAGAAAGATTAAGTTTTAAGTGATACATAATGGGGAGGCATGTAATTAATTGAGGCCTAACAAACCAAAACTAGAAACACACGTCATTGTCCTTTCTGTGTTCCAGTTGACCCAGCCTTGGCCCTTGATTTGTCTCAATGCTTCAAAGTTGTCCATTGGCCTATTCACTGTCAGCTTTGCTTTTGATGCCATTGGCCAGAATAAAGCCCCTCCTGTCTCTCATCCTGGTTGTACCTTTTTGTTTTGCTGTTATCTTTGCTCCCCCAAGTCTTAAATCCTATACAAGAAGTTTAGCTATCAATTACACGTTGAGTTGCATCATGTCAAACTCTACCAAGCTTTGATTTTTTTTCTCACCAAAACCATTCTCTAAACCAGGATCATCCTGCAATCCAAAAATAGCCCCTGGCTATTCTATTCCAGCATGGTTTTTCACCTGGTCTTTCCTGACTCTCCCTGCTTTCATTTAGTCTGATTGCCCAGGCGCTTCTTTAGTTTTACTTTCCTCAAATATACATCCCCATCCCTTTTAAAAGGGTTTCCAGGAATTAGCATATTAAATGTGGTGCATTAAGGGATAGTACACCTTTGGTACAACGGACCATCGCAAATGCAAGTTGTTGTGCACAATGCAGTGTGCTTAATTCTTTTTCTTCACTCACTCTTCCATTGTTTGGGGGGTGAGGAGGGGGGAAGAGTGTGCCCAAGGGAGACCTGCAGTGAGGAATAAAATTTTAATTTAACATTCCTCAATTTTCAGCTGTTTAATAGCACCAGTTTCCAGACAGGTCCCCTTTAATTTTCACCAAGGTAGGCCTCACATCTATTATGAAGACCAGCTTCTGCATGAGTTGTACACCACTGGAGGCCAGTGCATGTGTTCAGGGACCTCCCTTTGTTGGTATATTGTTTGCATGGAGGATCCAGAAGCAACATTGCACACTTAAAGGTTATTACACTAAATGATCATCTAGCACATTAATGTTGCATTATGTGCTAGAATTCTCTCAGTAATCTACATTGAAATTAATTTGCCAATTATATGTCCGCACTGCAAATTTCTTAACATTTTCTTGTTGCAATCCTCCACCAACTTGATGTCATAGCAACTTTGAAAATTGTTGTTGATTCCATAGTTTAAATCGTTTTTAAGTGTGAACAATGATGATACTGCTCTGATCCTTGTGGGACCATCCTTTCTCAGTATGTTTAGCTTCCTGTATCACCTGTTTTCAATCTCACAGCTGACTTGCCATGCATTCTACCTACTTGTCCCCTGATTCAATGTGATCTCAAGTCAAAGTGCATTTATAAGTAGTTGTTGATGTCAGCCATAGGTTTGGTGTGGTAGTGCTTAAGTATCGTGTTTGCAGTAACATTTTGGACTTATGTGAACAAGGACCACTTGTCGAACAAGCCAAATGGTGGTGATGACCTGGTAGAAGTTAACTTCCTCTGGGCTGGAGAGAAAATTAATAAGGTTGGGGTGGAGAATAACTTCCATGAAAGCATTTGTAAGTAAATAAAAAAATGATGAATTTCTATAAGTGCATGGAGTTTCATCATTCGTATAACACATTTATACAAAACCATTGTGATAAAAATGATTTCTTATTAAACTAGTTTGGCTGAGCATCTCAGGAAGAAAGTGGCCTTTTAAACTTTGAAATGTTCAGTACCTTGACAGTCTAATTGATCTTCTCTGTACTGTGCATTATGTTCCATTGATTGCTTCCACTGCTTTTGTACCTAAAATAGGCTAATTATTTTTGTTTTGATTGTGGTGTTGCCTCATGCTGTGCTGAGAAATACAGTAGTGAACATCTAGAAAATAAATTGCTGCTCACAGGAGGCTACCACAAAGAGCCTTCTTATGCATTGAAGAATTTCTAGTCCTCTCTAGGCAAAGTCAGAGGACTTACAATAATTGACTTGGGGCGCTACTTCAAAGAATCAAGGACCTTGGCCAAGCATATTCATTGTGGGCCATCTTGTATTTTCTCTGCAGTTTATTGGGTTAGTTTACTTGAAATTTTCTCCTGATAATCAATTTCATTACAATATATGGAACTGTGGTGATGAAAGGATCTATAGCGATCTGTCCTTATTTTGTCAACCTTTCTGATATAGAAATTGAATTAACCTGTTTGCAGACAAATCATGCTTCCCCAGCAACCATTGACTCACTTGCAATGATTACCAGCATTTTGTAATTCCTCCTCATTAGTCATTCTCAACACAAGATTAAAAACAATCCATCTCTGGATGTATTTGCTTTTAGCTTTTGAGGAATGCCTAGAATTTTCATCTCATAAGTTCTACATCTTGCTTTGGAGGGTCATGTCGTCCCTTTTGAATAATCAGGGAAGTAATCATTCATTAAGTTTACAAATTTTGTCTCATTCTTAATTCGAGTCCCTTTGCCTCTTCAGCAAATAATACTAATCATTTTCCATTTCTGTTGAAGTCAATACCACATTGAGCACCTACAAGTTAAACTGGACTGGGGCATTTGAACATTAACAAGTGTTAAATGATTATCTTGTACCTCATTAACTATTAATCATTTCCAAATACATAATCACCTTTAACTGATGTTGGGTTATAGCTTGCACAAATCAAAGATGACTGAAGTAACAAACATCCTTAAAAAAAAATAACCAGCACCTTGTAATGCTCCAAAAGTACAAAGCAGGTTGGCAGATAATGTTTCATCTCTACTTTTATCTGAATCTCAGAACCTCGCACTATTTCAGACTGGTTTGTCCTCTAAAGGTCTTCAAGGGGCGTTGAACAACCTTTTACGTTTTGTTTAATACTAAAAGCCTGAATGTCTTGGATGGAGTCAACATTACCATGAATGCCTTGCACTCAAATCCTGTTGGGACTAAGTATGTTCACTATAAACAATGAGAACTGTCCACAATAAATACTGGGAACAGTATAATAAGAAAATTACTTTTATATTTTGTCTATGCAGTTATGCTATTTTCTGAGTTTCCACCTCACCTCTTTGAATTTCCCTTTGACTTGTTTTTGTGTGATCCAGTATTTATTTTTATCTTTTCTTTCCGTAGGTATTGGGATATTGACCTCAAGTTCCAACTGGTCTTTCATGGCCAGAATTATTCTCTGAAGGTATACTGAAATGTTCCTTGATTCTTGTATGAATCACTTGTAGGTCCTCCCCAGCTTACGAATGCCCGACTTATATACAGCCTGTACCTACGAATGACCATTTGAGAGACTGGCTGGGTGGAGTTGCTGGCTGCTGTGGGGCTGCAGGCATCTTCTGCTGTGTGGGAACTTGGATCACAGCTCTGTTTCCAACTTGCAAGCTGTTCAGATTATGAACAGTTCACAGGAATGGAACCCTGTCGTAACCTGGAGCGGACCTGTTTTTCAAATTTTCCATTATCCTCTTGAATTTAAAATCCTTCAAGTTAAAATTCTCGCTTGTGGTCTTGCATTCAATTTGGTCCTGTTTCATTTTGTAGATCATTATTCTGTACTCATTGTCATAAAGGACTGATACATCTTCTATTTCCTTTGTTGTTTGGGTCATTTAAAGATACCATGTCAAATAAGCAGTGGCTCTTGTGTCATCCTTGTGCACTATGTCACAAAATAGACATCTGTAACATTCACATTCATTGACTCTGACTCAAAAACACTGGTGATTGCCCATTTTATGTTTGGGTTAATTGGACTCACCGAGTTAAATATAATTTCAGCTTTCCTTCCTTATCACTTCACAGTAAAAAAAATTCTGCTGTCCTGCTTGCCTGTAGCTGATTCACCTACAGTTTAAATGTTTTTTTTCCAAATTAACAAGATCACAAGATCACAAGACAAGGGAGCAGAAGCAGGCCATTCGGCCCATCGAGTCTGCTCCAAGGAAAAGGGAAAAACAAAATGAGAAATGGGGAATGGGGGGAAAAAAAAACTATTGTAATCCCAATTTCCAGCCTTATCCCCATATCCCTTGATATCCTGACTATTTAGATATCTATCTATCTCCTCCTTGAACACCCCCACTGATCTGGCCTCCACTGCTGTACGTGGCAAGGAGTTCCACAAATTCACCACCCTCTGGCTAAAGAAATTTCTCCTCATCTCTGTTTTGAAACTGTACCCTCTAATTTTAAGATTGTTCCCTCTGGTCCTGGACTCACCCACCAAGGGAAACAGCCTAGCCACATCTACTCTGTCCTTTCCTAACAACAATTTCTATTATAACTGTTTTTTCCTGTAGCCAACCTCTTTTCAGGGTCAAATTCTATTATTTTTCATTTATCCTAAATATTTATGGCTGCATTACTTCCTTTTCTGACTTGCTTTTCCTTTCTGAGCAAATTGTATGCAGAATATCAAATTAAATTGATTTTAGTGATATTGTTGATATATTAATTGTGCTCTAATCTCCTAATCCCACAAATGCTTTCAGTTTAGCCACCTTTCTCCCAATGCTTTGAAGTTTAATATTTATGCACCTTAATAGACAAAGTTGAGGATACATTCATACATTACAAATATGTTCCTACCTAGTCACCAAGTCCCTTGATTCCTTGAATTTCCAAAAATCTGTCTTGGTCTTGAATATCCTTAATGACTCATCATCCACAGTCCTCACATCCAGAGAATTCAAAAGGTTTACAATCCTCCAAGCAAAGGAAATTATCCCCAGTTTTAAATGGCTGGTCTTATAATTCCAAGTCTCCAATTCTAGACTCTGCAGCTAGAGGAAACAGCCTTTCAGCACCCACCCTATCAATCCCTCTCAGAATCAGACATGCTTTTATGAGACCACCTCTCATTCTTCTGATCTCCAGTGAACATGGGCCCATCTTACTCAACTTTTCCTTAGGATAACGTCTCCAGTCCTTGAAGCAACTTAATGAATCTCCACTGCAATGCTTTCAAGACAAAATACAGTAATCAGTGGGACACAATACTTCAATTACAGTCTCACCAAAAACCTACACAATTTTGGACTTCCCTCCATGTGACGTTAGTCTCTGAAAGACCAATATACTATGCATTTCTAAGTTGCTTGTTGGACCTGCATGTTAACTATCTAACCTAGAAATTGAAGTATATAGCACTTGAATTTTATGCATAAATTGCAAATAAAAAACATTCCAAAAATACTTCAATGAGTTAGTACCTTTTCAGATGAAAGTTCTGCTCATGGGGAAATTGGAACAGGCATTTTCAGGAAGTCTTAACCTTAGCATGACTCATATTTCTCCAGCAACATTTAAACATACAATGATGTCATCATTGTGCACTATGCTCATTTCTGTTTTACTGATGTAAATTGAAGCAACAATGTGCAACCCATGATATATGTTTTTAACTCCCATTAACACAAAGAGCAAATCCTGCAGCAAATCAGTTGGGTGGCATAAAGTAAAGAGTCCCATGTTATTGTCTGCTTGTGCTTGCCTGACTTCTCTCTGCTCCACTTACTTGCCATCTAATTGCTGGATCTCAAAGTTCATTGCAGACTCTCAAAATCATGCACAGCACAGATATTCTGTGATCTCTGCCTGAATACTGAGCTCATACCTCATCTGGCATGGGCTATATATGGCATGGATTCAATCAATCAGAACAAACACAGTGGAGATCTGGCCACACACACTAGAGGAACATGCCACCATGCACCATGTTTTCCTCCACCTCCATGGCAGTCCTTTATGGTGCTACAATAGAAAGTGTTGTGACTTGCTTCCCATTCTTTCTAACAGCTGCAATGTCTGCGATAGCTGCCCTTGGGTACTCTGCTGCTCATATTTTAACACAGCGATCAGACTGAAAACCACTCTAACAAATTTTTAACTGTAAATGTTCCCAATTTTCTGATAAATTGGAGGTCCCCAATTGGGAGCATTATTGTTAACTGCAGCATGCAAGGTGGACTCCAATTTATGAACATATTTGTGTTTTGTGTACTGACACCCTCTGAACCCAGTATTGACCAGATTCGCATCTGTTAAGAGTGTTCTATTTTCTATATTTTCTACTAAAGGAGTAACCTCACATTTTCTTGCACTCTACTCCATCGCTGCCTTAAACGATGTCCTGTTCTTTTTACTGTATTGTTATCTTTCTGCTGGCTATTTTTGAGCCTGTAATTCAACTCATCTGAATCAAGTTAATCTTAATTCTCCTTCAGTATTTCTTAGAATTCTCCCTTTCACTTTTACCTCTCCTGTCCCAGTTCCTTTTGATCTCAAGCATTCCTCTTATTGTAGTCTTGTTGCTTTGGCACCAGACAACCAGCTATTCATTTGCATTCCTATTTTGTTAAATCAATGTGCACTCAATTAAACCTTTCAGAATGTTCTCTGATGGTTCAGCGAGAGTATTTCTTGCATTGAAAATATTTCAAAAGTACTTAATTGGCTCAATATCATTTTGGGACATTCAGAGGTCATTTGATATTTGACAATAACTGTCAGTGACAGATGGTGACTAGGCTGGATTTCAGCATTCATGAGGGATTGATTTTAATACAAATCCCAGGGTTGAGGTCAATGTTCTGGTATGCTGTGCTATTGTAAATCTGATTTTTTTAGAGAAAGTCATGATGATCCAATAGAAAGCAATACAACCTCTTTAGTGCATGGATGGCTGCACCGTAGGATGATAATACAACGTGCCTTGCTGCTAATAAAATACTTTTACCATTCTGGACTGTAATGTATGTATTTAATACATGAAACTGACTTGTAATTTGGCATTTCTTTAGTTCCATTATGCAACGATGCAGCAAATAAGACCCTCTGTCATAATGTGAAGGAACTCGCATTGAGCACTGTGCAATATGCTGTACTTGGGTTTAATGTCAAGAGATAAAGGCAAGGTCATTTTTTTGTTGATAAAAGAAGACATCTCAAATATTTTTTCTAGCTTTCTCCCCATTTCTGCCTGACTCACCTAGTGGAAATGGCTTCACTAATAGGAGCATAACCCCAGTATCTTCCCACCATACCTATTTAATATGTTTCAGCTGCTAACTTATCACAGAAGCAATCATAGCTAAGCCTGATACATTGTTCACACATGCACAACTGCCAACATGAGCCACTGGAAAGAAGTAACAAAAAAGATTCCAAACAGAATTTCTTCTTTATGACTCAGAGGTACTGAATTTATAGTTAATTCTAAAACTTCAAACATTGATTATGATATTGGAAGAAGTCTAGGCCTAAAAGGGATATTGATGGCTGAAGAATAACCAGCAGTTCTTTTTTAAGTTTATTTGCAAGTGGCATATACGTATATGCCTAGCACTGGAGGGGCTGAGCACCGTGATCAACAGTCACGAGACAACGCACCCTGATGCCTTCCCGATCATCATGGGGGACTTCAACCAGGCCAGCTTGAAGAAGTCTCTGACAGTCTACCACCAACATATTAACTGTGGAAACAGAGAAACCAACACACTCGATCATTGTTACACCTCCATCAAGAACCCTTACCGTGCCATCCCGCACCTGCACTTTGGCAAGTCCGATCATCTGGCTGTACTTCTACTCCCGACGTATAGGCAGAGACTGAGGACCATAGCACCAGTGGTGAGGACCACGAAGATGTGGTCAAGGGAGGTGGAGGAACGTTTACAGGACTGCTTTGAATCGGTGGACTGGACCATATTCAGGGATTCATCTTCGGATCTGAATGAATATGCCACAGCCGTCACAGCCTTCATCAAGACCTGCAAGTGTGTGCAGTTGAGAACATACCGAGTTTTCCCAAATCAGAAGCCCTGGATGAACCAGGAGACTCACAGTCTGCTGAGGGCTAGATCTGTGGTATTCAGGACTGGCGATCCAGAACCCTACAAGAAGTCCAGGTACGATCTACGGAAGGCCATCGTGAGAATGAAAAGGCAATTCCATGTGAAGTTAGGGACACGATCGAACCTTGACAGCTATGGTAGGGTTTGCATGCCATTGCATTCTATAAGACGAAACCTAACAGCATAATTGTAGTGATGCTTCACTCTCTGATGAGCTCAACACCTTTTATGCATGCTTTGAAAGGGAGAATAACATGACACCTGTGCGAATCACCACAGCATCTGGCGACCCTGTGATCTGTGTCTCAGAGGCTGACGTCAGAACATCCTTCAAGAGGGTGAACCCTCGTAAGACATCAGGCCCCAACGGTGTACCTGGCAGGGTACTGAAAATCTGTGGCAATCAAGGACATCTTCAACCTCTCACTGCTGCAGTTCCCACCTGCTTCAAAAGGGCATCAATCATATTGGTGCCCAAGAAGAGCAAGGTGAGCTGCCTCAGCAACTATCGACCGGTAGCACTCACATCTACGGTGATGAAGCGCTTTGACAGGTTGGTCATGGCTAGCATTAACTCTTGCCTGAGCAAGGATCTGGACCCACTGCAATTTGCCTACCGCCATGACAGGTCTATAGCAGATGTAACCTCACTGGCTCTCCACTCTGCTTTGGAGCACCTGGACAACAGCAAAACAGGCTGCTGTTTATCGATTACAGCTTGGCATTCAACACCATCATCCCCACAATACTAATCCAATCAACAAGCTTCAGAACCTGGGCCTCTGTACCTCCCTCTGCAACTGGATCCTTGACTTCCTATTGGAGACCACAGTGAGTGTGGATTGGTAGTAACATCTCCTCCTCGCTGACAGTCAACACAGACGCACCTCAAGGATAGCTGCTTAGCCCACTGCTCTGCTCTCTCTACACTCATGACTGTGTGGCTAGGCACAGCTCAAATGCCATCTATAAATTTGCTGATGACACCACTGTCATTGGTAGAATCTCAGATGGTGATGAGGAGGCGTACAGAATTGAGGTAGATTGGCTGGTTGATTGGTATCGCAGCAACAACCTCGCAGTCAACATCAGCAAGACCAAGAAATTGATTGTGGACTTCAGGAAGGAGAAGTCGGGAGAACACACACCAGTCTTCATTGAGGGGTCAGCTGTGGAAAGGGTGAGCAGCTTCAAGTTCCTGGCTGTCATCATCTCAGGGGATCTATCCTGGGCCCAACACATTGATGCAGTCACGAAGAAGGCATGACAGGGGCTCTACTTCATTAGGAGTTTGAGGAGATTTGGTATGTCACCAAAGACTCTTGCAAATTTCCACAGATGTATGGTGGAGAGCATTCTGACTGGTTGCATCGCAGCCTGGTATGGAGGCTCCAATGTGTAGGATCGAAAGAGGCTGTAGAGAGTTGTAGACTCAGCCAGCTCCATCACGGCCAGAACCCTCCCCACCATCGAGGACAACTTCAAGAGGCAGTGCCTGAAGAAGGCGGCATCCATCATTAAAAATCCTCACCACCCAGGACATGATCTCTTCACGTTACTACTATTGGGGAGGAGGTACAGGAGCCTGAAGGTCCACACTCAAGGTTTCAGGAACAGCTTCTTTCCCTCCGCCATCAGATTTCTGAATGGTTCATGAAGCCTGAACATTACCTCGTTATTCCACTTTTGCACATTTATTTATTTTTGTAACAGAGTAATTTTTATGTTTTTATGTTTTGCACTGTACTGCTGCCACAAAACAAATTTCACGACATATGTCAGTGATGATAAATCTGATTCTGATAAGGGGCAGCAAAATAGTGCAGCAGGTAGTGCTGATCGCTCACCACTCCAGCAGCCTGGATTTGATCCTGACCTCTGTCTTTGGTGGGTTTGCATGTCCTCCCCTTTTGCTCCAGTGTCTCCCCACATCCCAAAGGCAGGCCAGTTGGTAGATTAATTGGCTACTGTAAATAACCCCTAGTATACACACAAGAAAATGGGGGCAGGAGGTATAAGTGCTGTCTTGGAGAATTGAGGAGAGTTGAAGGGTATGTGAGAGAGAATAGGTGACAAGAAAATGTAAGGGAATAACATTGATTGGATTGGTCGGACAACAAGCATAGAATCAATGAGCTGAATGGCCTCCGTTTGTTGAAAGGAATTTTGAGAAATAAGTAACTGGGCTAGCTGCCAGAATTCTGAGCCATTGACCCAGAGACATGAGTTTGAATCCCACCATGACAGTGGGAAATTTAAAAAGTAAAGCTTGTCTCAGTGAGGTAGTCATGAAACCTTTTAGATTGCTGTGAAGCTCTTTTTTTGGTTTGGTTACAACCTTTAGGGGAGGAAACTGCCAGCCTTACGCAGTCTGGGCTCTGTATTATTCCAGATATTGCAAGTTGGTTGACTCTTAACTTTCTTCTCAGTTCAGGGGCAACAAGGGATGGACAATAAATGCTGGCATTGCCAGGAATGCATAAATTTTTTAAAAATGCTTTAATTATATAAAGTATCATTGCAAATTCTGTCTTCACTCACCCTGAGATTTCTCAGATTGCCATCTATCCACAGAACTATCATAAAGAAACTGGTTGCAACTGCATTTTCTGTATGAAAACTGAAGTTCATTGCCTATTTAATGGAACAGATCTTCTGTTGAGATTTGCCTGGATCAGCCGGCAGAAAAGCCCTAAAATGGGCAATTCCCAAGAGTGGGCTGAAGCACAGTCCTTCCCTCAGCTAAGCACTGTGATCTGGGATAGCTGTGCTCAAACTCTGCTCATTTCCCAGCTCCCAGCTTCACACCTGATCTAAATCATTAAACATAACACTTTTAGTTTTTGGTTTTGGTGTCACGTATCGCATGATAAGGTAATGTGTCAGTTTATCCTGGGCATTGTGGCTCTGTTGCTGTACTCGTCATACTTTAGGCTTCATCTAATGAGCCCAAATCTCAGCATGGCTGCCAGGAATTTAAATTTAGTAACTGCATAACACCTGGAATAAATAACTTGTATCAGTCATAGTGACCAAGGCTGTCAGATTTTTGTAAAAACATGTGAGGTTGGCAAAAGCACTTCAGCTTGTCTTTACCCAGGTTCACCTATTTGTGATTACAGAGCTACAGATACGTTGTTGACTCTTAAGAGCCTAACTGACTGCATTACCAGTTGCTATTCAGTACCATCTTCTCAAGTGCAGTTAGCCATGGGCGATAAATTCTGTTATTTGTCAGTGACACCCACATCCCTTGAATGAGTAATGTAAAAAACACTTAGATATATATGGGGTATGTTTTCTTTCTGTAAAACTTTATTTTACTTCTCTGAACTGTCGTGGGTTTATGACAGTTTGGTGAAATATATTTTCCTTTAACTTTGAATGCAGGGGAAAATATTTCACGTAGAATGATTCTTTGATTCCATATCCCAACTGGATCACAGCACGTCAGCAATTTCAGAAGGGGAAAGCAAGCCAAGGACTTTGGACAGATTTATTGATGTGCTGTTAAAATAATAGTTTAAGTAAAGACCAATTGATACTGTGAAAGTACCAATGACTGCAGCATGGCTATTATGTTTTGTCTAGCTGTGAGTCTTCTGTATGCTTCAATGATTGATTTGAAGTTTCGATGGATAGAAAACCAGGTGTGAAAAGCTGCATCACAAATATCACTGCATTAATAAACAATGCGCAAAATCTATAACATTGATGACTTTGGTGGGAAATATCAAGACCCTGAAGAAGAAAAATATCCATTGACTTATGGATATTCAATTTTTTTTTATTTATTTGTAAACAAAAGAGGCCGAGAATTAAGATTGCTTAGTGCTCCTTATTTCAGGCTAACACATTGGAAGTGCACTTAATCATGGGATGAAATGCTACAATGACCATTTCCTGGTTCAACCAGGCACTTGCTGATGCTAATACAATTTATACAATTAATTATACAGTTACATGCATCCAATTATGCCATTCCTTATGCTACACTCTTGGAGTATTATGGGGGAAATTTGGCCACAGTTTCCCAAGAGCCACCATTGCTGAGCATTCCTGAAATAACTAAATCTTTGAGCACAACAATAGACAGTGACCTGACTAAAATTAGTCCCATCTTATGCCTGCATCACTCCACAATATTCAGCAACCCTCATCCCTGTGCAGTGGTCTCTTCCCTGATGCCTCAAGCTCCAACTCCTCTCCCTGGCGAACTTACCCGATCACTAACTCGAACCAACTCCAGGTCTCAATCCTGCTCGCTAACCCATACTCACCTCCTCTACTCCTGCATTCCCATCCCACCTCCGGGACACAGGTCACTGACCTTCCCCAGTCCAACCTCATGGCCCTCATCCACCACCACAGTTTACTTCTCTGCTTACTGTCCTGGCCTGAACCCAAGCTTTACTCAGGCCAAAAGCAGTTGCCTCTCTACTCCCTGGGCCCTGTCTCAGTCCCATGCACCACACTTACTTTCATGAAAATAGCTCTGGCTGTTCAGTAACTTCCAAGCCCTTGAACGTCAGGCACTCCCAAAGTTTGCAGCAAGCAGGCCAACAGCTTCAACGGTCATTGGCACACTCCTACAACGAACATATAATGCAGCCATTTGGTCACCTTAGAATTCCCAGGCAAGTATGTAATAATACAAGTGACCTCAGCCTCTGTGATCAGGCACCTGTGTGAGAAGCATTTTGCCTGAATGACTCATAAAAAAGGAGTTCACTGAAGTTTAAGGAGCAAATTCTGACAATGTTTTTGAATTGTTGGGGTTTAAATTAAAGATGCAACATTGTCTGATTTACACAGTGAGCATTATCTCCCTACTGCACAGGCTCTTTCAGATAGGTGGCAGAGTATTGATCATCCTACTTTTCTTGTTAGTTGTTTGATGTCGGATCACTGGAAGGAACAACATTTAGTGCCTGTCTCTAATTGTCCTTCATACATGAGTGGCGAGAACAAAGAACAAAATGTGGCTTGTGTATTGAAGCAAGAGTTGGTTCCCTCCTCCTTGGTTCAAGGTTTCATGAGTTATTAGTTTATATGCAGAAGAAACGAAATGGAACTTGTGCATTTATACAGCGCATTTCCCAGCATTTTACAGCAAATGAATTACTTCTGAAGTGTAGTCACCCTGTTGATGAGAAAACGTAGTTGCAATCTCCCATATATAGTTCTGTTATAAAAACTAATGTTGATTAGGGGGTAAGTATCTGAGGAGATACTTGCAGTAGGGATCTGTTATTCTTTGAAATGATGCTCCAGGATCGTTTGTATCCTCATGAGTGACTTAATGTCTGATCTGAGGAACAGTACTTTTGCCATCATTACACTGCTACTGAACATTACTTCAGTAGCATACTGAAGTAGCAAGTTGGAAATTTGAGCTCAAGTCTTCAGAGTAAGATATGCACCACTATCTTCTGATATGTGATGTTGATTGTAATTTTTCATCCCCTTTTTTCACCATCCAATAATTATGCCTTAGAAATCTTCTTGGGGAAAGTAGATTCCCTGTTCACCATGGTTAGTTTAATTCTATGTAAAATATAATACTGAATTATTAGAAGAAAAACTCATTGTATTACGTTCTGTACAATCATTTGCTGTCTTCGTGTGACATTGGGTCATATACACCATCTAGCCTGTGCTTTGCATTCACCCCTTGCAATATCCCTCTGACTGCATTATTCTTCTGCAGCCTCGTGGGTCTAAAGAAATTGCAAGATTCACTGGCATGACCTTTATGCACAAGCAAGCAGTCTGCAAGCTGCAACTAGCCTCAGGTGACAGATTCTTAGACCACCCTCCTGGTACATGCTGATAACCTTTTGACATGTTGCTGTTGTCAAAGTCCTTTTCAACTTTGCTAAATGTCTTGCTATTCAGATTCATTGAAAAACTATTTTTTCTTTCGATAGATGCTGCTGAATTGCTGAGTGATTCAAGCATGTCCTGTTTTTGTTTTAGTTTTCCTGCGTCTGCAGGGTTTTTTGATTTTTGTTTACTGATGAATTCAGTACTACTACTCTTCCAGGAAAGCAAACCTTATAAAATGTTTTCTTCTGCTGTCGAGCAGGATTTACATCTAACCCAAAACATTAACACTGTTTATCTTTTTTTTAACAAATACTGTCTGAGCGTTTTTAGTATTTTTGGTGTTTGTTTTGCTTTTAAAAAACAGTTGGAAAAGATTTAAAGAATAAAAAGAATTTAAATATATTTAAAACATTAAAAAAATGCATAACAAAACAGCTTCTGACCTTTATCACATTCCGAAGAATCTGTCACATGTTGCAATCCGCGGTTGCACTTACAAAGAGGACCTTGCTGGCTGCTCCCTTCTGAACCCCTAGCAAAAAATAATTTTGCCCTGGCCCACTTTATTTGTCTTGGCTGCCAGTGTACTGCAATTGGACCTGTTTACAAATGTCTGTTCCAAAGCATTGAAATCATCTGAGACTGAACGGCACACAAATAAGCTGAGCAGCCTTTAAACCGGTGCAGTGCTCTACATCTCCTGAAGGTTTCAGCAGGTCCATTCAGAGGAGAACTAACAGCAGTACTCAATGACAAGGCATTGTTTGACTGATGATCGCTACAAGGAGACCTAGCAAAATTGACGTCAGCGATGGTCAAGGGAAAAGCCCCAAATAGCTGGAATCATTCTTGATGCTGCAAAAAAGAAGGCATTAGTTTGTCTGAGGTGTGTCATTGCCATGGGAGTTCCATAGGGAAGCAGTTTATTAAATAAATATCTTTTAAAAAATCATTAGGAAAGCAAATATTGCCAGAGGACTCTGAGACAGCTCATATAATTTCCTATTTTAAAAAGCAGATAGAACAAAACCAAGAAAAAAATAGACCAATAAGCTTAACTTCAGTGGCAGGAAAGAGATAATGGAATCCTTAATCAAATTTGTAATAGCAAGGTATCTAGAAAGTGAAAATATAATAGAACAGTCAGCATTTATTCCAAATTGGAATGTCACACTCGACAAACCTTACTGAATCATTTAAAGAAGTAACATTAAAAATAGCTAAGGTTAATCCAGTAGACAAGGTACAGAACAGACACCCACAAACCTTTTAAGGTCGGGGGGTCAATGAAAATTAGAAAATAAGTTAAACATTTGCTGCATTAACAAGGTCAGCAACCCAAGGTCGCTGTTTGTATGCCAAATCTACCTGAAGTAGAGGGCAGTATACAACGTGCATCTAGAGCCTCTCTGCGGTACGTCAGCATTCCACCTCTGGGCTCAATAGTTCGCCCAGCTACAGAGCAGACAATCAATTCTGAGTTCCAACTCATTACAGACCTCTACCTTTCACCACCCACACATAGAACTTAAGACTTGCTATGCTGCAAACCTACTGATATCCGGTGTTTCCCTTCAGATCCATTAGCTATCATTCAGTTTGACTCTGCCCACTATGCTAAGCTTCCACAGAAACTTGGTTCAACTACTTTTTGGCACTGAACAACTCTCATCTCCATATTAAAAAAAATTCATGAAAAGGGACGAGAGAAGGTTTTAAAAAAAGGGTCTGTAAGAATTATAGCAAAACTGAGTGGTCCTATTTGTTATGGAAAATATAACAGAAAAGAAGAAAATGAGGGTGACCACAAAGAGGTCCTCTATGATTACAAAAGGTTTTTATGGGTTAAAATGGAGAACATGCTTCCACTTGTGTGTGATAATAGAACTACAAACTATAGATGTGGGTCAATCATTAATAAATCCAATAGATTTTCCGGAGAAACTTCTTTACTGGTCCTGTCCTGAAATTAGACAGGCCCTCTTCTAAGATGCTTCAGGATGCTTCATTGAAATGTCAACTCTAAAAGCAGATCATGACACATGACACCTGTCTCCAATCTTGCTAAAGTCTGCAATATGCTTTTTTTTTATTTTTCCTGCTAAAGATCATCATAATAAATTCCTCAGTCATGAAACATCCAACAGCAAGAACAAGATAATATATAGATATGGCCTGATATGTAGCATTCAAGCTGCAAAAGTGCCAGATAATAATGTGTTTGCCAGAGCCTGACAGTTCATTTTTATATCTTAATCATGGATAAGGACTAACAATGCATTTTATATTTTGTTGCCCTGTATTTTTGTTATTATTTGCATTTGGTATGTGTTGGTAGCAGGAATGATTCTTCTTATTACTGGTTATCCCAAAAGACTTTCTTTGAACATTTTGAATTTTGTCATTCCCATAATGCCTGACACTTAGCACAGGAATGGAAATAAGCCAGGCCTTCTTCTAAGTTGCTTAGGATGCTTCATTCAAATATCAATTGCAACAGCAGATCATGACACCTGTCTCTGATCTTCCTAAAGTCTTGACAGCCAAGGTTCTATTTCCTTGCCCCTGCCCCTGCTTCCTTAATCTATCATAGATGTATTGACTGATCCTTAACCACGGGACTCTGTTCTCTGTGAACCTTTCTCAGCCCCTGTGACTGAGACCTATGTGTGCAGAAGCAAAGCCTTTCCATGCACAAAGTGTATAGTATCTGCAGTGACAATGCTTAGGCACATGTGCAGCAGAATTTTAGTGTGGATGATCCATGAGGAATCACTTGTTACTACTGAACAAAACTACATTAATGGTCTTTCCCAGGTAAAGAAGATTTGTTGGCATTAATTGTAATGACCTACTATTGCTAATATATAGGTTTCTCAGGCAGGGGGCTAGTTACTTGCATCCTGATGTTGGTTTCTTCACCACCTGACACAGGCCAAATTTGGATAGTCAGGACTTGAGCAGCTCATTCTGTATTGTACCTTGAGGCACTTCTGGTAGTCCTCTACATAGAGTAACATCTTTGACCTATTTCCCATAGAACATGGAAAAGTAATGAGATATTAGAGAAAGTAGGAAGTAGTGATCAGCTGGCACTTTCTCCATTATTTGACTTGAAGTAATGAACCTCCATGGGTGCATGGTCAATGCCATGAATTCCAAGGATCATGCCTACTAAGAGGCACTTCATTCTTCTACCAGTTCAGGTTGGTGTTTCTTGCCCACTTGACAAGAATAAAGGTCACAAGTTAGGATCCACCCAATTGTTGAAGCTAGGGAATCAGAGGAGTATTCCCTGATATACTTACAAAGTTTCAAACAAAACATTATCCATTTAATCCAGGATCTGTAAATACTGATATCATGATATTAAAATGAAGTAGTTTAACATTTGTAAATAATCAATGATATTTTCAGAATATAAAGGATTAGCACAACAGAGAAAGGATGAACCAGAACCATGTAAGAAGAAGACCTGTAAAAATTCTTGGAGCAGCATTGTAAATAAATTGAGTTAGATTGGGAGTGGAGAGTGAACAAGGGGCAATGGGATCAAATACATGGTCTAAGTTAGAGTATCAACTGCTTATGGAAACAGTGCTTAAGATAGAGACTTGAAGAGGCAGACATTGGGTGTCAAGAAAAGCAGATTTACATTGAGATGTATTAGTGTACTGTTAAAACTAAGACTTACCAGAGACATGAAAAGCTTTTTAGAAGTCCACAGTATTGCTATTTGGTTCAATAAGTACTTAGAATAGAGAGCTGACTGAAAAAAAAAGTGATGCAGCCATGAACATCAGAGATCTAGAGGTGAAAGCAAGTGTTTCAGTGGAAGATAGAAAAAAAAACGACCCAATGGATATATTATAAAAGAAATCCAAACCAAAGTCCAGGCCAGCAGAAGAAGAAAGCTAGTTAGCTTTCTTTAGTTATGAAGGGGCAGAAGAGTCTTTGAACATAGACCATTTTAATGAATTTATTATGAAATGGAAATGAACAATTGGTGTATGTTTTGCATGACTGCTTCATGGTCAAATGTATCAGCAAATTTGTAAGCTAGTGCTTAGCCAAAACTTGCATTCATAATTGATAGTAGAGGCCATTCAAGAACACTGTGATAGAGAACATTTTTAAGGACATAATGTTGAGTTTGCATGATAAATAAGTCGCTAAAATCAGCAAGCTGAAATTAAATAGATGTGACCCTAAGTGAATAACTAAATCAATAGAGAAATAAATAGAAAGGTCTCGACAAAGCCACAGGAAGAAAGGGAATGTGGTTCACTCTAAGGAATAAAGAGACATGTCAAAGTGTGAAAATGCTGTTCAGAAGAGTAAAAACCTAGAATCAATAGCATAGCTTTAACTACAGGTTCAAACAGTAAGACATTTTTTCTGTTTCAACCATATGAAAGCAGGAATAACAGTTTGCATGTATAAAGTGTATTTAATATAAATATATCATCCGAAGTGTTTCACAGAATTTGAACAGAAATGCATGCTAAGTCAAAGAAGGAAATATTTGGCAAAGTGACTTAAAGCTTAATTGTCAAGGTTGATCTGAAGGAGTAATGTAAAGGAAGAAGAGCAGAGCAGTAAGGAAATTCCAGACCCCAGGACCTTGTCATCAAAAGCAATGGCTCTCAATGCCAGTAAAGGGAGTGGAATGCACCAAAGGCCAGAGTCAGAGGAATATTGTTATTCAAGGGTTGAAATGCTGAAGCAGTTAATGGAGATAGAAAAGCTATAAAGAGGTTAAACAGAGTAAGAATTTTAGATATAAGCCAAATAAAAAAGATCTTTCATTTATATTCATCTCTTTAGATGTCTCAAAGTGCTTCACAACATTTGATATGTGATTACTGTTTTGAAGGAAAGCAGGGTAGCCAATTTGCATAGCAACAAGAATTGATCACAAGTTTAGCTAATTTGGAGATAACTGGGACATGCACTTTTTAATGTAAATATATACCCAGTAGGTTTATTAAGCAAAATGGAGAAACTTGAGGAGATATTAGGACAGATATCCAAAAGCTTGGCAAAGAGCTAGATTTTAAGAAATGCTTTAAAGGAAAAAGAAGTTGGAGAAATGAGGAGGGTCAAGGAGGAAATTCCAGAATTCAAGTCACAAAAGCCAGTGGTGGGCTGATTGTATTTGGATGTGCTCAAGAGCTCACAATTGGAAGACCATAGATATATTTGAGGATAAAAAGCAAGAAGTAGATTGCAGAAATAGAGGAGGGGCCAAGGTCATAGAAAGATTTAAAAATGGTGGTGAGAATTTTAAAACAACTTGTTGCATAGCTGGTGGTCAATGTAGATGATTTGTGAAGATGGGAAAGTTTTTGAAAAATTCTTAGAGGGCGAAATAAGGAATGACCCAAATAAGGAGTAAGAAATAAGGCCTGTTGAAGTAATCAAGTCTAGAGGTTAATGAAATTATGGGTGTCTTAGCAGCAGATCAGAATCAGGTTTATTATCACTGACATATGATGTGAAATTTGTTGTTTTGCGGCAGCAGTACAGTGCAAAGACAAATCTATAATTTACAAAAATAAATAAATAGTGCAAAAAATAGTATGATGAGGTGGTGTTCATGGGTTCATAGATCATTCAGAAATCTGATGACTGAGGGGAAGAGGCTGTTCCTGAATTGTTGAGTATGGATCTTCAAGCTCCTGTACCTCCTCCCTGATGGTACTAATGAGAAGAGGGCATGTCCCAGATGGTGAGGGTCCTTAATGATGGATGCTGCCTTCTTGAGGCACCACCTGTTGAAGATGTCCTTGATGGTGGGGAGGGTTGTACCCGTGATGGAACTGGCTGAGTCTATAACCCTCTGCAGCCTCTTGTGATCCTGTACATTGGAGGCTCCATCCCAGGCTGTGATGCAACCAGTCAGAATGATCTCCACCATACATCTGTAGAAATTTGTAAGAGTCTTTGGTGAGATACCAGATCTCCTCAAACTCATAACGAATTAGAGCTGTTGGTGTGCCTTCTTCATGATTGCAGTGTGTGGGGCCCAGGATAGGTCCTCCAAGACGTTGATGCCCAGAAACTTGAAGCTGCTCACCCTTTCCATATAGACTGAGACAGTGGGGCAGATTGGTGGAGTAATGTTACAAAGATAGAACTAGACAGTGATTGTACAGATATGTGGTCAGGAAGTCATTTCAGGGTTAAGAATAATGACAAAGTTGGAAATAGTCTGACTACGCTTGAGACATTTGCCAGGGAGATGGATGGAGTCAACACCTAAAGAAGGGAATTTGTAACATGAATTTAAAAAATGATGGCTTCAGGCTTCCCAATAATTAGTTGGAGGAAATTTTTGTTCATCCTGCATTAAACGTCTGATGTGCAATTGAGAGAAAATGAAGGGATAACGAGTGGTGGTTGTGAATTGAATGTCAGCAGTATAAATGTGGAAACTAATGTTACTGAATGGCGACATGTAAATGAGCAAGAGGAGCGGTCAAGGATAGATCCTCTGGGGATATCAGAAGTAACCGCATGGGGGTGAAAAGTCATTGAACGTGAATCTCGAGTTATGGCTGGATAGGTGATAATTAAACCAGGCAAGTGTGAACCCAACAAGCTGGATGATGGGGAAGAGTGATGTGGTAAACATGTCAAAAGCTGCAGACATGTCAAGAAGGACAAGGAGTGATGGATTACCATTGTCACAGTTGCATGGGGTGTAATGTGCGATTTCTATAGGAAGCATTTTTTTGCTGTGACAGGGAAACTAATTAGACTCTGCCAAAGATGGATGTGAATTTAAGAGGCAACAGCACTTTCAAGGACTTTGGAGAGGAAAGGGAGTTTGAAAATGCAGTGGTTCTTCTTTGCAAAAACAGCACTGTCGTGGTTTGTGCCTTTTATTTTTGGAGAGATGATGTCAGCAGATTTGAAGAAGAATGCAATAGTCCATGAGGTGAGAGAGCCCAGACACTGTATTAGTCAATTTACAGGCAGGGAAGGGAATTTAGGTGGTCAGCAGTTTAATAGGAAGAGGTTTGGTGGAGAAGGAAGTGAGTTTTATGGACAAGACGATGTTGGGCATGACATCAGGAGGGAAGTTAGAGGAGGGTGGGCCTTCAATGATATAACAAGAGTGGAACTTTAGAAAAGGTATGTGCAGTGGAGTGGGAAAAGCAGCAGAGTACATGGATGTTGACTTTGCATTCCAGGCTGCTTCAAGAATAGTTTTGCCAGACAGAACCAGGGTGATCCAGGAAGATTTTGTGGAGAATGGCTTAACCAGCTGTTCATCATGTCCATACAAATCAATGAATATCAAAACAAAAACTGCACATGCTTGAAATCTGAAATAAAAATGGCAAATATTGGAAACACACTGCAGGTCAGGCTGCATCTGTGGAAGGAAAACCGAGTTAAGATTTCAGGTTAAGATCCAGCCTGACTTGCGGAGTGCTTCCTGCATTTTCTGTTTTTTTTATGTCCATTCAAGTCTGTGTCCTTTGAATTTAAGGGAGCAGAGCTGAAAGCTGCACAGAGGGGCCAGTGAGGATGAGAGATAGTAGTAGCTGTAATGCAGGTGAGTGTATCAGAAGTAGAGTTGATGGTGTGGTTGAACAGACAGGCATAGAGTAAAATAATGCAGTGCATGGGGCAATCTTATTCCTCAGGGGGCTTGACTGAATAAATGCTGTTTCTCTGTCAGTCCAGAATGAAAGGCATGGATTCAGAATAAGTGGTCATGCAGAAGAGTTGGAATTTCTTCTCTCTGTGGGCCATAAAATTTTGGAATTGTTTGCCCTAAAGAAATGTGGTGGGAGAATTGCTGAATATACTCAAGGTTGATGATCAGCAAATTACTGGACTGTGGGTGGATCAAGGGTTTGGGGCACAGGCAGGCAAGTGGAATTAAGGCCAGGATCAGATCAGCTATGATTGTATTGCTTTCTTTTTTTGTTGTTATTTATTCATTCCTGGGACGTTGATGTTGTTGCAATGGCAGCATTTATCATCCATAGCTAATTGCCTCTTCAGTTCAGAGTGAAGCACTTCCATGAGACAGTAGATGTATAGAAGCCAGATTGAGAAAGGATGGAACATTTCTTTTTCTGAAGGACATCAGTGAACCAGGGGTGCCTTTTATGAAAATCCAGTAGTTTCATGATTTCTGCTAATGAGACAAGTTTTTTTTGTCATTCTAGATTTACTTAATTACTCAAACTTAAATTCCCCTGCTACTATGGTAGGATTTGAACTAATGATCCAGGCTTCTGAATGCTCAATCAGTAACCTAACAGCTATGCTACCACACTTAATTGCGAAGCAGGCTTGAGAAGCCAACTCCTGCTCCTATTTCTTATATTCATGTTATGTTCAGTGAAGACTTTTCCTGAAGTGCCTCTTAATTGGATAGGAATTAGCATCAGCAATACTATGGAACAAGACACCAAAATCACCGGGAATAACTTGGACACAAATAGCCTTAATAAGAAGAGGGTCAGAAAATAACCACAGGACTGCTGGACTGGAAGCATTGTGAAGAGATAACAATCTACCATTTGTGAATGTAAAAATGATAATAGTTTAAAATGGCTTATCATATTGTGTGCATTACTTCAGCAAGAACCTCTATTTAAGTTTGACATCTCCATGGGCAAAAAATAAGGACAGTGGACTAAAAATATGGATAATTGAAAAGAGTTTTGCGGGGACATAATCCACATTGAATATCTTTGTAAATATGTCTCAATGTAGTTGAAATTGTATCCCATTATACTCCATTTGAAAGGAACAATTTAGAAACTTATGCTCCTTTTAAAGATATTTCTTTGCAATTCTGCAACTATGAAATTGGTGGGCAAAAATTTATTGTCATTTATCTTGTAGCATTTAGCCATTCCGCTCTTGCACTTTTGAACCTTGGAGCAATTGCCACAGAGCTGCATGTTGATGGAAAAGCAACTGTGAATGCTTATTGGTATTTAAGTGTGGAAATCAGGCAGTAGTTTACAGTAACCACATTTAAACTGATTGTTAGCTGGTTAAGGAATCTTGATGTCTGCCTGGTTGATATTTTAGCTCTGAACTTAATGCCAAAGTAATTCATTGCACTCAAAGTGCTTTGAAACATTTCTGAAAGATATGACAAGGCAGAATGAAAATAAGTTTTTTCCTACTCAATTTCCTCAGGAGCATGATCCTGTCTTCAGCCAGCATTCACAAACAGGAACTTCCCAATGGGAGTCACTTTTAGTAAATAGCCTGAGGACTTTGATTTTGTTGCTTCCTAATTGTTATTCAGTTGTGGCCAATTGTGCAAATTGTCAACTTTGCTGTTGGCAACTAACTCAGCACAGGTTAAAAATGGAACTGTGAACTTCTGTTCTGCTGTTGCTGATTTTTACAAGTACACTGTAGTTCTGTTCCAGTGAAGTAGGTTGTGAAGGACTAAGAGCCCAACCTAATCGATGTAAATAATTTTGGTGGCAGTGCTGTGTATCTATGTGCAGAACAATAGAACATAAAATAGTTATTCCTTCCAATAAAACTTTGCCCTGAGCTGTGAACAAATGAAGCTAGCCATCCTTTACAATTCCCCTTGCCCAAAGACCATATCTGAAGCCTTTGTGAACAAAACTAGCAAGTACTTAATCAGTCAGAATGAAGGACCATTCATGAATAGTAGAGTTGGAACCAGGAACTGCCAGTTAGAATTTTAAATTCAATATCAAGTAAGAAAAATAACAGAAGTAAAAAGAAAAGTTTTAAAAAACAGTACAATAAGTTTTTTCGAAATAGTTTAGTCATTTTCTATGTTATAAGACCAGGAAATTTACAGCGCTGAATATATTTGAAAGGCGAGTCTGACAACAGTGTGTCATTTTCAGACAGGTTTTGATGGACAGTATCTTGACATCTCAGAGAACAACTTCCTCCACATTTATTTGTAATAGAGATACACATGTATATATATAATAGAGATGTTTTACATTAGTATGAGTGATGTGCCATTGTAAAATAGAAGAAATAGCTCATGTAGTGTAAGCAGCATCTATGCAAAAACAGATTTGATCACAAGAGTTCAAGAGGTTCAAATAGTGTCAAAAACGGTATGTTGAAACCCTGGATTTGGGTTAGAGCACTGAGATTATTCTGTGCCATCTGACTCTTGTTTTAATACAATCTAGTTGTTTTACATGAGGAAGAATAAATTAGTTTGCCTTTATTTCTATTTTTAAGTTTCTGTGCTGTCAGTGACATTCTGCATGTCCACTGCTAATTTTGTACTTCACTGGTGCCAAGGGGAGTAGCTCATCTGCAATGTGATTCTTATGGTCAAATAATCATGAATTGCATGCGCCAGTGCTTCCAATTTGCACCAAGAGTAGGTGAAGTTTTCTGCTGCCTTTGTTGACTTGTAAAATTACCCAATCCATCTATTTGAAATTCAATGGGGTACGCACAACAGAATTGGTATACACCGCCTCAGAATCTTGAATTGATTGACAGAATGCTTATTGCTCCCTTAATATTACATTCTGTTTATGTTTTTGAGGATTCAAACTTTCAACCTTGCTCAGTAGGGGTCATGAATCAGTAGAGTCTATTCCTCTGCATATGAAGGAAACCCTGACATAATGAACGCTTATACTTAAAAATCTGAACACAGCTGAGCCGCTCAGATCAGTGTGTAGAGACAAATATCCATAAAGATGGACTACCACTGCTGATTGGTACACAGTATTCCTATTTTTATCGACAGTGGTAGAACATGACTGAGCCACACTGTGTCCTTTTATAAAGTCAATGCTCAGTATCCAGCTTCTCAAATTCAGAATTACCCTTGGCTAAGCTGTTGAAAGAACACCAAGCTAGAGCAAATGTTGGCAAAATTATGGTGGAAACAACATTTTATCCTCCTCAAGTCCTCAATATTTTAAGGCATCACAAAGCTTACCTCTTCCTCAGAAAATGGCTCTGAGACCAGGTCAGAGGCTAAGAATCCTGTAGCAAGTAACTCATGTCCTGGCTCTCCAAAGCCTATCCCCCATTTACAATACTCAAGTCAGGAATGTGATGGCATATGCTTCACTTACCTAGATGAGTGCAGCTTCCACAATACTCAAGAAGCTTGACACCATGCTGCACATAGCAGCCTGCTTGATAGTTACCCCATCCACGACCATGCACACACTCCATCACCAATGCACGGAAGCAGCAGTTTGTACCATCTACAGGATGAACTAGCACAACTCACCAAGACTCCTTAGCACCTTCCAAACCCCACAACCCTTACCAGCTAGAAGGACAAGGGCAGCAAAAGCATGGGAACTACCACCAACTGGAAGTTGCCCTCCAAGTCACACACCATCCTGATTTGGAAATTTTTTCGCTGTTCTTTCACAGTCACTGGGCCAAAATACTGGAACTCCTTCTCAAACAGCATTAGAGGCAGCCCCACACCTCAAAGACCAAAGCAGTTCAAGAAGGCAGGTCACCACCACCTTCTCAAGGGCAATTAGGGATAGGCAATTAAATACTGGCTCACCTCCCTTGAATGAATAAAAAAAATCAGTTGCACCAAATCAGTTACATATTGCACTATCTTTACCGGCTTTGCTCATACTACCTGAAGACCTGATTTGTTCTGGTGAACTAATTAGTCTCTTGATGCACTCACTTCTACTTTTAAAATGCAGGGGAGGACTTTTTTGTTTGAAACTATATTAGCTGCTGTATTGTCACAGTTGAATCTCCTTTGGATATCACATTTGACTCTGACCCTTTTTCTGTGAATGCAATGAATTACCAATTGCTGAAAGAACACCATCTCCATTTTTATGACAACTGGAACTGACTGTTCATGCTGTACTGTGACTGAATTTGAATTACTGATCAAATGCAAAATTACTTTCTCGGAAAGCTGGAACAAATAAACAGACTGAAGGAAATAACTTCCTCCAGTGACTTTGTTATAAAACCTGAACAGATAGTGTATAAAATCCCATAATGTTAGTATGTCAATTCCTTGGTATTGATTAGAAGGCAATAAAATAGTGCTTATTAATTCAGTAGAAAATTTAAATATTCAGTTTTCATTAACCATATTTAGTGAATGTAGACCTCTTTAATAACCACATTTATTCATGACAGGCATACATCTTGGATAAAAAAAATTATTGAAACCAAATTTACAACATTTTGTGCAAATTAAAGCTCTTGTCTTGAAAAATAACTTATGCATTTGATAGGTTAATGGAAACAGAGACCAAAGTAATTTTGTCACTTAAGACTTGTGAAAGTACATTTACACAGCAAGTTTAATAGTGCTATCATGTGATTTTAATTCTGCACCAAAGAAAAATATTTTTTGTCTGGAGTTGACAACCTGAAGAAAAGCAGAGTGGAATACAACTGGTAGACTTTTCTGCTTCCACCTCAATCTGACACATTTTAACCTCATTGAATATCAGAAATGTGAAGGATACTCACAGCACAAGCAGCAAACACTAAGTGCATGAAATAATCTTAAAAGGTTGGTTAAATATCTACCTAAAACTGACATTGAAAGGAAATGGATGATAACATTCTTGACAGACCATTGTGCTTTGCGCAATTTCCGTGGTACAATTAGTTGGAGATGTATTAGACAGGTTGTAAAGTTAAATTAATATCCCAGAGTTATGTTTGTCAATTGTTGGGGGTATTCCATGACAGATAAATAACTTAATCACTTCAAGAACTTTCAAAGGTATGGCATCTCACAGGGCTAGTGAGACCCTTGGAGAAAACATGTCTCTGCTGATTTTAACATTACACTGCATTGAAAAAAGCCTTGGGCTCCAATCCCTTTACTCATCAGGTCTTTTTCACTTGAACCATAAATAGTCAGAAAATCTGTTCCCAGCATTCGGTCTATTCATGAAAAATAAAGACAAGAAAGTAAAGCAACCAAATCTCCACACTTTTGATCACTATCACCAGCTCAACATCCCAGAGATTGTCATGGCAGGGGCATAAATACTGAAATCAAAGTTTCCTGTTTATGATCTTTTAAATGCTTCTTTTTGATTATTCATATAGAATTGCATACAACCATTCCTAACTACATTTGTAATATATACTTGATGCCTATTTATTCCAGAAATTCACAGTAGAGATTTTGTAGTGCATGAATTATTCACTTGAGCTATCATGTAACAACTCCCCATTTAATGAATTACAGATTATTCAACTATTTAACATAATGTCCTATTCTTGCTTTATGCAGAGATGATAGTTATTTCCTTTTAATGGGCTGGTTTGGACTGGTTTGTGAACATAATCCATTAGTCCTGCAACTGCAGCTGCCCATTGACTTTCTTTAGGGTTGCACATCAGAATATGTCATAAATTTTGGATTCAAAAACAGCAATGCCCCCTGCCAGAATTGCATGAAAATGTCAAGTGACTGTGTGTCACGTTAACTAATCATCATGACAAATTATTAATGAAAAGTGCTGAATCTGAACCAGAGCTTATCAGAATGTTGATTTCAATATGCTAAGTAAAGAGAGGAAAAGACAGATTAGACTAAAAGGGTTAAAGGAGACGGGAGGAAACATTTAAAATAAAGTTTTATTTTTAAATTTATATTAATATGTGTAAGAAAAACTGAGGGAGGATAAAAGCTGAGAAAGGGATGAGTCTTAATATTTAACTTTCAGTCCTGGAGAGGTGATATGTATCAATTAACATTTTCCATTGGGTTGGAAGGTAACCCTATTGGAATGACTTCTGGCAAATTTCGTCCATGTGCATAAAGTAAGTACAAGAATATTGAATATTGAATCAATGGCAAGATGCCAATTTCAGGAAATCTCTTAGCAGAGCCCAGCATGTTGGTAAACAGCAATTGATTTCATCAATTTGGTTGCCAGAAGTTGCTTTTCAATTTGTTCATAAATAACTGTGGTTATTGTTTGATTCTGTATTTTTGCAGAAAAATCCAGCTGAATGATAATTATTCTGGTGTTCAACACTGCAAATGAGAAGTGTTTTCTTGATTAAATGTTAAAGGGTGAAAGCAAAAGGTATCTACACCAGTTGTGCTATTGTATAGAATTTAAAGAAATGGTTTTTTTTAAAGAAAGCAGAATTGTTGGAAATACTCCACTAAATGATGTCCTAAAATGTTAACTTTATTTGTCTCTTCATGGATGCTACCTGACATGATGAGTGTTTTCAGTATTCTCAGTCTTTATATTTCCAGCATTTGTAGATTTTTTTTGCTCTTCATTATTCCAAATTGCACCTTTCAATCCAATTGTAACAGAAAGTAATTAGCAATTTACTTACGAAGTCACTGAACGTGGCCATTTCTCTCTGTCAAATGTTTTCAATGTTACTTATTGTGTCAATGTGGAACACATGGTCAGTAATGGGGTTGATCAATTATAATGTCAAAGTTAACAAGCTTTTCCACTCAACTAAAGATATTAGAAGATGAAAACAGGTGAAAACACACCAGGGAAGGCTGAAGTGTTATTAGCTAAAATGTTTATTAACAATGTCCTTGAATACATGATATCTATGTAAAATGAAAAAAAATCTTGAGTACTTTATTTTTCTCTTAAATTTATTTCTTGATGTAAACCCCCCAAATCTGAGTAATGGCAGCTATTTTAATGTTACATTGGTACTTGAATCAATGCACCAGCAATAAATTGTATGTAAAGCTCAAAGTGTAAGAGAACATCCAGGAGCTGCAATAGTGATTGTGAGGAGACAATCATTATCGAAGAAAAGAATTGACAGGTGAAGTCGTTTTAACAAGTAGTTCCATGGAGTAAGAGCATAGAACTTAAAGATCCTCAGCAACAATGAAGTGGGTGAACAGTGAGCCCATAATTTTCTGGGCTCAGAGGAATTGAGGAAGCTGTGACAGGCAGGATGACATAGTGGCCCAGCAGGACATGCTACTGCCTCACAGCTCCAGCATCCCAGGTTTGATCCTAACCTCAGGTGCCATCTCTGTCAAGTTTACATGTTCACCCTGTGACTTCATGGGTTTTCCCCCACCTACTCTGGTTTTTCCTGCATCCCTAATATGCACTGGCTGGTAGATTAATTGGCTACTCTAAATTCCCCCCAGAGTAGGTGAGTGGTAAGAGAATCCAGGTGAGTTGAGAGACATGTGAGAAAGAACAGGTCACAGGGAAATAAGTAGGGGAATGGAACTGAGCGGATTGATCTGAGAACTGGCATAGACTTGATGGGCTAAATGGTTGCTTTCTATGTTGTGAGACAATTTGAAAAAACACGGGAGAGTTACTGTAGTTAAAAGTTACAAATACCTGCATATTTGTCTTGGTCAGTCTTCATTATTTAAGGCAATAGTAAGACCATAAGAAGTAAGAACAAGTGTAGGCCATTCAGCCCCTTGAGCCTAATCCAGTATTAACTGAGATTATGGCTGATCCAGCATTCCTCATCCTTCTGTTTCTCCTCGATTCCTTACCGATTAAAAATTTCTGCTTCAATTATACCCGAGGACTCTGCCCCCACACCTTTTTGTGATAGGAGAGTTCCAAAGCCTCACAATCCTCTGAGAGAAGATTTTTCTTCTTCTCAGTGCACCCTTAGTCTAAAACCATGAATTGTCCCATGAGGGCAAACCTCCTCTTGGCATTTTTCCTGTCATGCTCCTAAGAATCTTACATATTTCTACAAGATTCCCTTTCATTCATTTTCATTCACCAACCACCATCCTCCCTCCATACAAGCTTAGATTTACCTGCAGGAAGATTTATTGATGAACCAGCCAAATTCCCTTAAGTTTCCAACGGGTATCGTAAAGGAAACAATGGGCTGGATTACACTCAACTTGCTCATACCTCACAGTTGCCTCTCAAGGGATGCTCATGGCTGTACTAAGCTTTTGCAGCTGTGCATCTTCCATTATCCAGCCAGCCTCACTGCTGTGGCAGTCCAGCAAAGCAGAGTTGTCTGCAAGCAGTGGTTTGCTGCTAATATCCCCTTAGTTGAAGTTAAGACCCTGTTCTGCCACCCTGCTGACCTGATAGCTCGTGCTGTCAAAGCCTTTTCCACTGTTTCTAAATGTCTCTGATGATCAGCAGTATCTAGAAACAGTTGAAATACATTTAGATAATGAAAAAAAGCAATATATTAACAAATAATTTAAAATAATTAATTAAAAGCTGCATTCAACTTTATGCAAATTAATTTAAAACGTTAATATTAATTGGAATAAAGTAAAAAATAATCAAACCACCTACTTGCACATTTTTGACGAAGGTCAGCAACCTTATTCAAATAAATGGGACTGTACTAGATGCACCAGCTATGGCTGGGCTATAGCTGAAGGGCCAGAAGCAAAGTGTACTTGTGCCCTCAGAGTATGTTACAGAATAAATACCAGAGTCAACGGTGATTCTAACAGCAGAGCTGGAAATCAGATGCCTTACCGTGATAGGTTTCATCATTCTATGTTGCAGTCCACAGGCATGGACTTCCAGAATGTGTTGATGCATGTGCACTGCAGTAAGATTGTGGTTATCACAGAACTCTCAGCAAGCTATCAAAATGATGCAGAGCAATGATGGAGACTAATGTCCAGCAACCCTCAGGTTCTTCACACCTCCAGCTACCCCATTATCTGTCACTGTTGAAACTTTAAAGACTGTATCGTTCAGGAACACACTGGACAAAAAACAATGCAAAGAAGGCTCTCTATATTGGAGCACACCAAGCTCTCCATCTCTGTGTCAATAGAAACAGGGCCTGTCATGTTAACTATATACTGTAACTTCTGAGCCAAATATAATGAAGACCATGTGATAAATTGGTTGAATGCCAAGCACAACATTTCTTTTGGTACAATTTGCTTGGAAATTCTTATATCTTTAGCTTAGAGTGACATCCTCTGATTATTTTTATGCTCCATGTTTGCTGAACGCCTATCAAGTGATTCATCTTCTGTTATATGGAATACACAGTCTAGCTTTTATTTTGTATGTCTTAGTCAGTAGTTTTCTCCCCTCTGCTGCTCATTCTGCTGTTGCTAATTCACTGTCGTTTGCCCTTTTGAAAAATTTTCACAGAAACTGAATGAATCACTTGATAGGCATTCAGCAAACTAGGTCAAGAGTCCATCTTATTGTACTAGGGGACCGTTCAATAGTCCTAAAACAGTGGGTTAGAAGCTATTTGGAGCCCAGTGGTACGTGTTTACAGGATTTTGTATCTTCTGCCCGCTGGGAGGGGGGAGAAGAGAGAATATCCAGAGTGAGTGGGGTCTTTGATTATGTTGGCTGCTTTACCAAGGCAGCAAGGAGTGTAGACAGAATCCATGGAGGGGAGGCTAGTTTCCACAATGTGCTGAACTGTGTCCACAGCTCTCTGAAGTTTCTTGAATTCACAGGTAGAGCTGTTGCAATACTAAGCTGTTATGCATCTGGATAGGATGCTTTCCATAGTGCATCGATAAAAATGATGAGGGTTCAAAGGGGACATGGCAAATTTCTTTAGCCTCCTGAGGAAGTAGAGGCACTGATGTGGGGAGTTTGTCATTTTCATTTAATTATCAATTAATGTAGGCAGTTGATTGAAAGTGAGTTGAATTGCCAGTACACCATGGTACACCCATGGACTTCTGCATTATAGTTGTGGCGCTGAGGATAGATGAACCAAATTAGGTAGAAGATTGCATTGAGATCTATTCATCCAACATTACTGAATATCTAAATCCACAGAATTAGCCATAAATACTCTAATTTTTGTGTCAAGCAACTATGTCATTTGAAGACAAGACTTTGGGTTTAATTAAGTGGAGGACTGAAATTCGTTGGGCTAGATTGTGATGTGCCCTGGTCACTCCCAAGAATTGTTGCATGTAGTCTGCTCATGCTTGCACTTATTGGGCCCAAATGTGGAGGGCCTTATCCTGCTGGGTTCTCAGCATCCTGGAGTCCAGCAAGTGGTCTGGATGATGATTGGACTCAGGAGGCTAAATGAAGAGACCCCACTCCTAAAAATAACATTGACAACCTTTGACAGCTCGGGAGGCGAGACAGACCTTGCTATCTCTAAAAGTTGTCAATGATTTTAACAATTTTTAAATGTCTGTGAGATTTTTTTGATTAACATGAAATGAACTATTAAAAATATATAAAATCATTGAACAAGATAAACAAAGATAAGTAACAATCTTAGTGACAATTCCCCTGCATAGTACTGAGGTTCCCTCTGGACTTTATGAGGACTCAGGTAGTGGAGAGTCAACTGACAGATTTAGTCCTCTCACTCTGTCAGTAAAAAGCAGAACACTGTTAAAACCACTGGCAAAATTCAGCAGAATCTGGGTTTTAAACCAAAAAAACAAAATGGCTTTCAATATAATGAGACTAGATTATATATAACAAACTAATTTTACGCTCATTTGTATGTAGATAGGAAGATAACAGGAAAAAAATAGGAAACTAAAGTAATTTATCACTTCCCTTTGGTTTGTTTTCTGTTCTGTGATCCATTACTCTAGGTCATCCGCTTGGTATATAAGAGCTGCCTCAAACCCTGAGAGAGTTTGCTCTTCTTAGTCTGATAACTGGCAGTTCAAACTCATTCCTCTTGATTTAGATGGTCCCAAATGTTTAGAAGAGAAAACATGATTCATTTGTCGGTTATTTTCCTTTTCTTATACCCTCCTAAAGCTGGTGATTGTGAAAAGGAAAGGAAAATTTAAAGCTGAAAATTGGAGCTTTCCTTTTCCAAAATAATATCTTGCATTTATATTTATCACACGGCAATTTTTGTGAAATAACAGGCTGCCAATGAGAAAAAAACCCACGCTTAAATATGCACTGCAGTTATGAATAATAAATGGATGATGAGCCAGGGAGAGGGCAGGTGAATCAATGAGAAACTAAGTAATACAAATCATCCCGTAACTGTGCTCTGCCCTCCCTGTGCAATCTTTCCCAAGCTAGCATGTATGGAAGAAAATGAATAATTATAAAATTTTAGTTTGCAACAGTTATACAAGTAAAGGTAACAGGTAGCATTGCCATGAATTAGAAAGCCGGACAGGAAATTTTACCTGCAGATAAATCCAAGCTGATGCTTAAGCACAATTCCCAGTGGTAAAAAGGACCACAGAAAGTTGAACCATTTATAATAAGCTTGTATTTATATAGCATTTTTCATGGCCCTTTCAGAAAATCCCAAAGCATTTTACAATTAACTACTTTTGAAATACAATGGAGGAAACATTAGTGCACAGCAAACCCCCACAAGCAGCAATGTGATAATGATCTGTTTTAGAAATAATTTGAGGGATAAATTCTGTGAGGGTACTGAGGATAACTCCCTGATTTTTAAATAGTGCCGAGGAATCTTTTACAACCATCTGAAAGAACAGATGGGGCCTTGGCTTAACATCTTGCCCAAAACACAGAGCTTCCAGCAGTGCAGCACTCTCTTCTGACTCAGAGGTGAGATTACTACCAACTGAGCCACAGCTGAAATGCAACTCTACTGACACACACCTCACACAAATTTACTGACGTTGCTTGTCAGCCAAACAAAACCAATGATGAGAAATTGTTTGTTTATAAATTTCAAAGTAAAAACACAAGGATAAGAAAATGGCTGAGAAACCACTGACTAATTGTAAAGAAATTATATTTTTGAACTAACACATATCAATATTGTCAATTGGAATTTTAAAGTTTCACAGAAGTTAGAACAAGCTATTTTTGAATTCAGCTCAGGTCCCATTTCCCTATAAGATAATATACTTTATTAGTCACATGAACATCGAAACACACAGTGAAATACATCTTTTGCGTAGGGTGTTCTGGGGGCAGCCTGCAAGTATCGCCACACTTCCAGCGCCAACATGGCATGCCCACAACTTCCTAACCTGTACATCTTTGGAAAGTAGCAAAGTCATAAAAGGCATTACTTGAATCATTATCTCAGAGCTGGTATTTTAATCCTTGGAGTTTACCCCATGTAGATTAATTCATCAATGAGAATTACATTGACAAATTTTGGTCACAGTTTTCTTTGTTTTTGTCCACAGTACATTAATAATTCATTTCTTCCTACTCCCCATCCCTACAACTACCCCATGGTCTTTATATAAGCTGAGTTGCATTTGTGTGCACAAAAACAAAAACATCCCAGTTACTGAAAATCAAAAAACTGAAGATGCTGTAAATCTGAAATAAAAAACTGAAAATGCTGAAGGGTCTGCAGCCAGAAACATTAACTGTTTTGCTTTCTACAGATGCTGCCTGACCTGCTGAGAGTTTCCAGCATATTTCTGGTTTTTTTCATATATGTCAGATATAGTTAAAAATATTGAGTGAGTAGAATAACTAATCAGCAGACCCCCTGCTTTTTCCTGGTTCTGTAATCTGGAATGAGGAAAATTGATTGCCCCATGAGAAAACTAAATAACTCATCAATATACGCTGATGAAAAGCACTAAGAAATGAAAGGTTTCCAAATGAATTTTGCTTGATTGAATTCTTGGCAGACAATCTGATGATTGACTCATACAAAAACATTCTTTAAATGTCAATCGCTCCAAAATGTATAAACAACAACAATATTTCATTAATATAAGAAAGTCTTTAATCTTTGATTGCAGACTCTTGGAACCATTTTATGTAGATTCAAAGGACTTTGATTTATAAATTTCCTTCTTATATTTTGGAAAGATCTCAAAAACCTAGTACAATGTGCAATTTTTGAAACATAGTGAATGTTATCAATAAGATTTAACACAGAAACCCATTGATATGCAACAGAATGCAACATCATATGATAATTGACAAGTTAACCTGTTCCTGGGAGTGTTGCTCGAAGCAGGAATGCTAGCTAGTGTACTGAGAGACCAACTCTTCTTCAATGAATAGTATAAGTTTTGAACTTTCATGTTGCATCTGAATGAGGGCAGCTTTGATCGTGCAGCATGCCCTACATATTGAGCAAGTGTCAGCCTGAATTTAGGTTGTTGATGTAAAAATGTTAAAGGTACTAATAATTGGGCAGGGCTATCATTGTCCCAGAATCACTGGCCATCTCTCACCACTGTTTGCTTCAGTGTGACTTTGGGTGAGACCTTCCTTTCTGATCCCTGGACTCAGCACTTTGGTGTGGCTGAGTAGAACATAGGGATCATCTCATTCAGCTGTACTCACTGGCTTTGAAAGCTAATTTGTCTCTCTCCCATTCCCCAGACTCGTGGACTGGCAAAGCTGTCAATGTGATCAGAGCATTATATGTTTGTGCAAGGCTTTGACACCAAAAGTATGTTCAGACACTAAAAATCACTTGAAAATATTTAAACTGAAACAAATAATAAAAATATAACTAGTTATTTTCCTGGTGGCAGCCAATTTCCCTCAATGGGGGCTGCTGTGCTTCTGCCAGGTTTAAACCCGTGCAGGCTCTATTGACAGAATCTTAAACCTGAGAGCTAGAAAGTTTGAAGAAGATTGCACAACTTTGTTACCACTGGAGTACCATGGAGGTGACCCACAGCCCAATGGCAAGGGTGGCAGATGCCTCTGGCATAGGCCAACACCAGCTTTGCAAACCAGTATTTCCACAGGGATACCTGGATAAGTCCCAGTACAAGTTTTGGCACAAGGTGGAAGATTTTTCCCTAAATGTTTTCTTAAATCTCTTCATATATGGGCCAAATCAAGCTCACTGACTTTGACAGTTCTGTAGGGGACTGATGACTGTTAGTTGGTCATGACTTAGGCTCGGACCCCAGCTCAACCAAACAAGCGAAGTCTGAAATGAGCTGTAGGTCTGATACCGGCCACTATTTTTGTTCCCCAAGGAAGAGGAAATCCTGCAAATACTCCGCAGGTCAGGGAGTTCTGAAGATTCTGAAGAAGGTATTAGATGTGGTTTTACTGCCTGAAATTGGATCTGTTGCTGAACTGCTTGGAATTCAGATACATCTTGACGACCAGGCAACAGAAAATCTTTCCCTGCAGACTAGTTGAGCAGATATTGAACAGCTTGTTGTCTCTCTCTCTCACACACACACACACACACCATCCACTATTACAGACATTTTGGAATTTAGCAACAGATGTTTGACCTTTCACATGGAGTTGTACAAAATCAAAATATTGCCCTGCTAGAGGAGTGAAGAAGAAACAATAAACAATAGAAATACTCAGCAGGTCAGGCAAAATCTCTCCTTAGTCATAATAAAAGGTCATCAGCCTTAGATTTTAACTCCATTCTGATGAAAGGTTATTGATCTAAAATATCAACATTGACCTACAATATCAACCCTATTTCTTTTTCCACAAATGCTGCCTGGCTTGCTGAGTACTTCCAATGATTTTTTACTTTTGTGAGGGCTGTGCAGTGTATTTCTTCAGGTATATTTTGATTTTTTTTTAATCACAGACTCTCACACACACAGACATGGGAAGTTTTGCAAGTTGCCGTATGTAAATGAAATGAAATAAATATATTTGGCATTTCTTGATCCTTCTTCAACTTGATTAGGTACCTTGGGACATTAATAGTTACAGGAAAATTGAAAATCTTGATTTATTTACTAGACTGTTGGCATGATTGGACATGCTTTGAAGCAAACGGCTGAATAACTTTACATCTCTTTACACTTCTCTTGAGAAATCAGTATGAAAATAAATTGGACAGAAAAGCAAGCCCATCTCCCTCATGTCTGTGAGATTCTAATCTAACGGATTGTATAATTTTTAGGAAGCCTAAAGAAGGCATTCAAGATAATACAGAGAGGTGAAGGAGAATGTCAACAATAAGAAGCCAGATTGCTCCTAGTATTTCAGCATGACTTAATTATCTGCGATTATCTGCTGTAATACACATCATTCTGAAAAGTAGTAACTGATCATGTAGAAGGTCAAGGATTGCAAAAAGCTCTGGAGAATCAAATGATTGAGTGCATGGTCAAGCTATACTCTGGCCAGTTTCTAAATGTGCACTTTGCTAGTTGAAGACCACAAATGTGATGTAACAGTAAAACTTCAGGTGGATAGTTTTGTTTCTTTTCTTTTTCTTTCAAGGCTTTCAAAGCAATGTTGTACTCATTTCAGTTTCATCCTCTGAGGCAGCAGAGTTTAGTAACTGGGCTCTGATATGTTTCAAAAGGATCATCTGGGGAGAAATATCCTGATCCAACAACATTTAGGATAATTTATCAAGAGAATTTATCATCTCCATATTTGGAAATGTTAGGTTTCCCTAAGAATTAAGTGCAATTTGGAAAGGAACTTAAGAAATTGTTGTGGGTGGTATTAGAAGGATTAGATCTGGCTAGACCAGTCACACTTCTGGAGGTAAAACCCAAGCAAATGTATGGGCATTGGAACAGCATTGACAGCACAGCTAAGTACAATCACATTTGCTATGTAAAATAGAGTGGCCTTTGTATCTCAATTGCATATTGATTGAAGACTGGAGACAACATGTGGTGTGACATTTCAGGGCTCTTAAGTTTAATCTAAAATATCTACTAGGACACAATGCACTTGACAGCCAGCACTGTCATTTGTGGAAGTTCAAGTGGTGATGGTTCATATGAAGCCTGGCAGTAGTTATTAGTTACTTTTTTCTTTATCTGAAACCAGAGTCTGTTCATGCAAATGTTATAAATTTCTATCAGCATCGCAGTGATGTAGAAACCTATTTAGAAGATTTACACAATGTCTGGCCTGATTCAAGTAGCTCGAATCTGAGCCGGATTGTCCAAAATGCTATAGATCTATCCCGGTGGGTCAAACAAGAGATGAGGTCACTAACTTCCAATAATTCAAGGAAGATGAAAATCAATCATGTTTTCAGTTTCTTCACACTTTTCAGTAGAAAATAATCATTGGTAGATATAGATGAGGCCATGAATAGCAAGGCTAGATCTCCCTTTTTCCCTGAATAAGTTATTAATATTCGATATCTAGGTCACAGGAGTGTTCAGAAATTTAAGTGTGCTGGCATTTAGAGGAGCAAGCATGTTCTTAATGTGTGTGTGTGTGTGTGTGTGTGTGTGTGTGTGTGTGAGAGAGAGAGAGAGAGAGAGAGACACACACACATCCGTAACCTCATGTTACACATTTTAGTTGATTCTTACAGTGGTGATTGGAGGGAAGGGGGAGTAGGGGGAACTTGAGCCACTGCTCCCCCCACTCCCTCTTGTATATGCCCTGATCCAAGTTCCTTTATCAACTTGGTATTCAAAGAGTACCAATAGTTCCAAGAGAAATGGGAAGTAAATAAATACCATAAAAAAATAAAAATAGAAGTATTAATTTTCAGTAATAATTATCACTTTTAGATTTCTGATGTAAATGTAAATTACAATAACTGGATTTCAGTTCTTCTAAGGAAAACTTTCCTCCAAAAACATTCAAGGTGAATCATGACAAATGTGGTTAAAATATTTTGTAGTGATAAATTTTGTTGCATTTTTATTGGAATTCCCATTCCAAGGATATTTGAACAGATATGATCCAATTGTTAGAATCATATAACATATGCCTTGTGCATCAGTAATTCGTATGGAAATGGTTATATTGAATTTGAAATTCCTCAGTGTTTTATTTATAACAAATTGGTTAACATGTATATTTAAAATCTCACTCTGCCACTTTAGCAGTCATCAGCCATTCAAATTCGACAGGCTAACAACTTAAGAAAATCAGGAAATTTTATGTAATTGCATTATAAATGTCACACGGGAGAATTTAGACCTGATAATTGTCAGACAAGATTGGACATCAAGAAGATTGAACAATTCACAGAAGAGAACTGAGACAATAATTAGGCATCAATGATAAGAAGGCATGACAGTAGGAAAATGTTATTTCTTTGAGAATATAAACCTAAAGTTCTCTCAAGTTGTCACTCATGACGTCGAAGGATTAGTGGCAGTTTACACAGTTGGAAGATTGGTACGAACAGACTTGGCAAGCACACTTGTGGGCACATCTCCAGAAATTGTTTTACTCATCCATTGGAAAATCTAACATGTGGCAATCTATCTTATCTATAACCCCATACATTTCCCTCTTGACCCATAAAATAATTTATCTTTTAAAGCAGCATGAGGGGTTTGTGTCTCCTCCTAAACCAGCCCAAATTTATTCATCTGGAGACTGAATCACTTCAATTTAACTGATCTGGCTGTCTGCATGGCTACGCTGAGGAGTGACCGAACCAGACTGATGGGAACCCTCTCTGTAAGGAATGCCAGTACTTAGTTTAGCCAGGAGAGAGTCCCCGATCCTCTTCACCTTATAAAGCAATCTGAAAGCTCTTGGAAATAACTAAGACTGCTAAAGCAATTTGATTGACAGTATTTTACACACAATTCCAATGGTTTGCCACAAAATATATGCGGTATCAGGAGACTGGCAGATTCCATTTTGAGATTCCATCTTTGTATTTTTAAGATGCAAAAACTTGCCTTGGTTCTCTCTTCATGCGCGATCATCACTTTTAATGTTTAAACTTTGAATTGGGTGCTATTAATAATGTGCAATTATCAAGTTACTTATTGTCATTTTTCTGAGCAGTCAAGCAATATGTGGCATAAATATTATTTATCACAGCTTACCTGTGAATGTTTCTACTTATAACACATGTGTTGCAGACATGAGGTCCATATCTGATGAATTGTCAAATTTGTGACTTTCACTCTCAAGGAAAAGTGCAAATAAATTACCAAGAATCCCTTCTACTTAATAAATAGATGAAAATAAATCTGGGAAAAGAAATGAAATGCAGCATTATTTATGATTGCTTTAAGAAGAAATTTCTGTGTAGAACTGAGAAACCATTAGCAACTGCATTTTGACCTTCAATCTTTCTCTCAGTCATTACCTTGCTATTGCACTATTTTATCAGCTTTCCTTTCCTGCTCCTTTTCTACTGCTATGATACTTATGTCTGCATCCTATTGACATCATGTCTCTTTGCCACCCTACGTCTTCTGTCAGCAAACTAAAAAATCTCCTCTTTAAAACAAGTTATACCAAGCTTTCTGTACAAAATATAGTTCTAGACATCAATATTTTCAATTCTTGGTGTATTTCCTCGATCACCATATAGTAACTCATGAAAAAGTAACCATTAATGTATTTGTTAATTAAACATCTTCATACTGTTAACTATTCCCACTATTTTTAAATATCAAAGATTTTTTTCTCTTTCAAATGTACAATGTTAACCTAGTGTTTAACAAAGATATAAATACAGAAGTCTTCCTTTGGTGAAAACAATGTCTGTAATTGTTGGGTTAGAATGTCAGTGGTAATGCTGGTCAGATGATAACCAAAGTTTCCATCAGTATGCTTCAACAGGCATGAAGTCCATGGTGATCATCTAATTAAATCCAACTTACATTTTATTTAAGTTGACACTTCAGTGCAGTACTCAGGGAAAACCACTTTGTCAAACATACCATCTTTTGAATGAAATTTTCAGTCAGAAAGCAATGATAATATTGTCTTCTCTGGTGCCAGTTATCTCCTTCACCTGCCTTTTACCACACTTACCCATATTATATGAGGAGCTCAAGCCTGTCTTCACACTAAGTCTGAAATCATCCATGCAACTCCCTCTGTTGCAAACCTCTTTTCCCCTTTCCTACTCTTGAAAATGCATTGTTTTCAGTTCGTATTAAAACTAGAAATGCTGGAAATCATCAGCAGATCATCCAGCATCTGACAAGAAAAACAGAGTAAACATTGCAGGGTGATCACCTTTTATTCGAACAACAAAACACTTTGAGTTGCAGAGCAGGGGAGGAGTGGACAGAATGAAGGGAATGTATGTGATTGGGTGGAGATCTAGAAAGACTGTCTGACATAAGCAGTGGTGAGAGCTTCTTAATCATAGTTGATCTGTCTGGAGAATATGTAGGTACATGAATGAGAATAGAGGAGAGAGAGAGATTGTGAGAAACAAAAGACAGAAAATTGTAAAATAAAAGAGAATGCTGGCAGTAGGATTGATGGGGATCTGAGGAAGAACTTCTTCACTCAGGTGGTTAAAATTTGGCATGCACTGCCTAAGTGGGTGGTGGAGGCAGGTTATCTCACAACATCTAAGAAGCAGCTAGACAGGCACTTGAATAGCCAATGCAAAGGCTACTGACCAAGTGCCGGATAAATGGATTAATATAGGCAGGTACATGATGGTTGGCATGGACATGGTTTCTGTGCTGTATGACACTATGACTGACAACCTTATTGTATCAGAACGTACTGGAAATGCTGGTTATCTGAAATTGATGAATTCAGTGTTGAGTATTGAGGGATACAATATACCTAATTAGAAGGTGCAACAGTATTCCTTGAGCTTATGTTGAACATCAATGAAAGAGGCCAAAGGCAGAGAGGTAAGAATGATACTGGGAGTGAGAAATAGTGGTGACAACTGGAAACTCAGGATCACCTCTGAAATCTGAATGGAAGTTCCGAAAAGCAGTCAACTAATCTGCACGTGAGCACATCGTGAGGGTCAAATGTAGTACAGTAAATTGGAAGAGGTACAAATGAATCAGTACTTCAGCTGGATGGATCCCTGGATGGTGGAAAGAAAATAGATAAAAGGGCGGATGATGCACCTTTTGCAGCTGCATTGGGAGATTTTGAAAGGGAGAGGATTGCAGTGGAGATGAATGAGTGAAACAAGGAGTTGCAGAGTGAACAGTTCCTTCAGGATACCGAAAAGCATTGGATAGATGTGTCTGGTGGTGGCATCACATTAAAGCTGGTGGAAGAAGCTGAGAATAATCTGCTGATTGTAGAGGCTGGTGCATTGGAAAGTGAGGACAAGGGGAAACTTATTCATGTTTAAGAGAGGAAGTAAAACAGAAGTGTGGGAAGTGGAACATACACTGTTGAGAGTACTGTCAGTTGGGTGGAAACCACAGTTAAGGTAGAAAGGAAGACATTGTGGAAGTACTTTTATGGAAGGTGTCATCACCAGAACAGATACAATGGAGCTAGAGAAACTAAAAAGGTGGAACAGAGTCCTTTGTTGGAAGCAAGTTAGGAGGAGGTGTACTCAAGATGGCTAGGGATGTCTGTAGGTTTGTAACTGATATTGGCCACTAATTTATTTCCTGAAATGGAGGTGGAGGTTGAAAAATGGAAGGGATGAGTATGGATGGACAAGGAGAAAGTGAGGGTGGGTGAAAATTGGATGCAAAGATGATGAAACTTTCAAGTTCTGTACTAGAACAGCAAGCAGCTCTGGTACAGTCTCATCAATGTACCAGAAAGACAAGAGAGAGGGATTCTGAGTGGGATGAAAATGAGGACTGTTCCACATGTCCCATAAAGAGATGGACAAAGCCTAGACTTGTGCAGTTTCCTATTGCTGCATCTTTGATTTGGAAGAAGAGAGTGAAAGTTACTTGATGTGAGAATATGTTCAGTGAGAATGGTGGTGAAAGAAGTGAACGGCCATGCCATCCTGGGGAGGGATAAACGTGTAGGAATCTCTGACTACTTGTTGGGCTGGATTGTACTCACCTCCATGATTCCTTCAAGAACTGTCAGTTCGGCTCCAATTTCCATGCCTGCAGGTGGATGATGGAAGTCTGCATCTGCCACTGCACTCATAAATGTATCCAGACTCTTAGACTTACACTTGATGCAAGATTTTAAAATTTTTTAAAAGGTTGTTAGATCAGTCAGTGGCAAGTCCTCAGATTACATCACCTGAAGCTAAGCCACCACCTTAGACCATCTCAAGTATGATCAGCTCATTGGCTCTACATTTCTTTGAACAGATTGTTGTCAAAGGATAAACAGAGTAGTCGGCCAGATCTAAGCTGTTGTTACCCATTGTCTCAGACTGATTTATCATTTCTCAATCTTAATAACTTATTCTAATTCTACATACTTTCTAATTCCAGCTTTGGAATGCCACCCATCCCTGTTTCAAAGCTTCTTGCAGAACCTGCCAAGACTTGCACAGCCCAAAATCTTTAATTATAATTCAGGTTTTGCATATAAATTGGATTTGTACATTAAGCATCTTGGTTTTGATCGACTACAGCACAGTGAGAGCATACATGCCACTCAGAGAGATCCCAACACACAGCACAATTTTAAGTCACAATCACCAGGGAATAAGGTCACCAACTGTAATGCACGCATAAGTTCTTATTTTAACTGTTCATAGTGCTAGGAATATAATGAATTACTAAGAGACACAGAGAACTGCAAAAACACTTGCAGCTCATTTATTCCACTTTCTCTGACCACACTCTGCATCTGCACATATGTTATACATAAATCACACAATTTTTGAAAAAGGAGTAATTCACATAATCATTATTTACAGATATAACCTCTGTACAGTTTTCCTGAGTCTCTTTGGTATACTGCCTACTGTTTTACTTAATATCATTATTTTTCATAAAGCTTTCCAATATAAATGAACAATACTGAGGATTATTATTTGAATTTAAGTTGTCTGTAATTAGTGACACGAGCAAATGGATCTTGATAAAGTACAAGACCCAACATGTTCCACTTCAATCCATTTCAAGTGACTAAATATGAATACTAAGAAATTATGAAAATGTTCTTATTATAATCAATGTGTACTCTTTAGAAAGGTCTCATCTGGCCACTTCCAACTCTGTGAAGGTGTCATTGCTGGCTTGGCCCTTGACAGATAGTACACTTGTCCAATAAGCTCTTCAAGACATTAATCTAACCCAGACCAAATAACAAACTTCCAGCATTTGCCTTTGTACTCATAGTACCAGAATGATCATTGTGAAGCTTTTCCAGAATCTGTCTTGACACACTTGGTTTGATCACTCTGTGTCCTTATTTAACACAACCTTGTTCTGTCAACAAGTTATTGGTTTTTCAAAAATCTCATGACTTCATCAGAGCAGTAATCTGACATGGTCCATCCTTTTAAAGCTTTTCATCATACTTGTTTTAGCCCAATATCTTTCTGTGTTTTTTTGGCTATCTCCATTACTGTAAACTGAAAATCATCTAGTATTTTCAACATGAAATCATGCTTTCACATCCTGTGTTTTGAATTCTCTTTTGGTAATCTTGACAATGCATCTGAAGCACTTATTGTTTCAAAGGTCTATACTCAGTGGCGTAATCATACTGAGATAAGATAGTGGCCCACCATTTCATTCTCCACACAGCCATTGGCTGTATTAGGATGAAGGATTGCTGACAAAGACTTACAGTTCATGATCAAGGTAAGACGTCTGCCCAATAGAAATTGATGACAGTTTTCATTCCAAAGAGATTTCCTATGCATTTTTCTCAAGTTGATCCCAGTTCATCGTATTCTTTGTCAATGTACATGATAACTATGATCTATTACATGACCAATGACTCCAATTCCATAATTCAAAACATCACTTGCACTCTTGAGCTTTACGTTGTGTTTGGGTAGCCACCTGAATGCTTATAATATTTGCAGAGACAATACTGTATATCTAGTATTGTGTTCACTGTAGCCTGAGAACCCTTTGGTTCTGATTTCACACCATAAGATGATTTTATGTACAACACAGGTTTTTATGAATGTTAATTGTCAAATATCACTGATTCTCCTTATCCACATTTAGCTCAGCAAATACACGTGACAGATCTAGTTTGGTGAAAATTTCTGCCCCTTCCACTGCTGCATATGGATCTTGTGAGACAGGTGATGGGTTTTGTTCATCATCAACCTCCTGGTTTAATATCACCCACATCACCAGACAGTCAAAGAATTTGATTCACATGACTACAATTGGTGTTACTCTGTTTGCTTTTACTGGAAGCCCCCTTCATTCTCATTTATCCAAATGCATATTGGGAGAGGTCAAAGCTTAATTTTTGGTTTTGTACCTGAATTGATATAAACATGGGCATTATCACACGTAATATCCAAGTGGGTATCCAAGAACATTTATAGGTATTTTTCCAGTAGTATGTTCTAAATGTGATTTCAAAGCATCAATGATGAAAATCTTCTTCCTGTGCAGCTTCAGTTTTCCTAACCAATATTTGCCTATTGATATCAGTGAATGAATGCAATAACTACAACCATTGGTAGTTCAATTTTCCGACCATTGTAACTCACTAAACATTTCACCTATCTTCAAGTTTTCAGTCTTTCATCTGAATATGTTATCAAATTCACTGTACTCTTCTTCAATGGTTCTTGGCTGAACTAACTTAAAAATGTATTCTCATCAAGCAACCTACTGCTGTGTCAATCTCTTGTTCATGCGCTGACCTATTTAACCATACCTTTGTCTGAAGTCATTCTGCTTTCCGATATTTCTGCTGATGGCACAAGTGTTACATAAAACCAACTCTACATCATTCACACCAGCTTTAATACTGCATTGTTTTGCTTTCAGTGGTTTTGTGCTGTGAAAACTTCGCTTCTGTGCAGAATTAACATTGCTTGAGTTGGTTTGACTAACTACCTTGACTTTAGATTGCGTGTTGAGGATATGTGTTTCTTTTCTGACATTTAAAACATTTTGAATTGACAGACATTCTTCCGTTAGAGTTATGACAGCAGTTTACCTCAGTCTCAACTACATGCTTTGGAACTGTAGCCTTTACTCTGTTATTGTAAACTGCTGTTATATTTGCATCTTGCTTCCATTGGATGAAATTCTTTAGCATTCCTTGATACCATCTCCCTCAATGTTGCAATTTTGTATGCAAAATCAAATGCAAGATTCAGTGTATTTAGCCTAATGCATATACAATTGTTGATTAAAGCACAAAAAATTTGTCACACAGCATTGTCTAAATTAAGTGCCAAAGTTGCAGTGCCTGGGCAGGCCCGTCATTGAGACAATATTCTCACTGACAGTCTCACTAGACTTATGCTCTCTACTTCCAATTTCTCACCCTCAACATTGGGTGCAAAAGGCAAGGCAGCTCCCCATGAACCTCAGTCAGCAACTTCAATAAGGGTCCTTTATTAACATATCTGGGTCTGGGTTTAAAGAAAAATTCCCTAGCAATGTAGCATTCCCTCAGTGGTGGAGTCTCCTGACTCTGTCTCACTATTTCCACAGTTCAGTGCACTGACTCGGGTTGGGACTCTCCAGATTGTCATTGTGGGGCCAACCAATGGCACCAAGGATAGAAGTTCCTGTAGAAATATATGGTAATCTCAGCAACGCTGGACTAATAAGTGTCAGTTTAGGAGGCTGGAAAATGCGCCAAGGCAGGTGCCTGCTAACCTACCAAGAAGAAAGCCATAAGTGCTAATTGTATGGGAGTTACTGCTGGTGGGACTTTAAAGGAACTACCTCTTTTGTTAGTCAATATTTATAAATGCAGGTTGTTATCGTTTGCTCTATGGCATCATGTTCCTGTATATATCATGGATTCTGTGACACATTTCAAAGAAATGGTAGATTATTAAGGTATCCTGGTCAATTACATCTTCACACACAACAACTAAATGAGTCTAACTGCGAATGGGATCTTGTTATTTCTGCAAGAAATGAGAAAATACATTTTTAAATAATTCAGTATATGATGTGTTCTTTGAGATATGACAAAGTACCATATAATTAGACACATTTCTTTTTCTATGATGCTGGTGTATAATGCTGTTTCTGTATTGTGTGCTGGGAAACATCATCATAGAAACTACACTGAACACTTAAAGCATTTCATCTTGCAAAATGTTTGGTTAGTAAGGACAGCTCTTGGAAAAGTGTGAAAATGTACTGATGTTCTACATCACAAACCACAGATTTCCAACACTACCATCTGGAAGGTGATTAATTGAAAGTAAAATATTTCCTCAAGGGAAAGAAAATCAAAGATCATATCAAACTAAGATGCCTTCCTGCACTCCTGGTACCCAGTTATATTTCTGTATTGGTTAGAAATAGTATGCACACTCTTATCAGCAGAGAATATTGGAGGAGCTGAAAGAGCTATAAATTAGTAATTTTATTGAAGGATCTCTTGGGGTATACCTGTGAGGAAAATAAAATATCTAGTCCAGTGCAGTAGAGTTACAATTAAGGCAGCTTGTTGTGTTCAGCAAGAGGAGAGTTTAAGTTGCATCTGGGTATCTTCTACTTCTCCTGGGCGTGCTTTAACAGCAGATGTTCCAAGTGGAATAGTGTTTCATCCTCCAGCACTGGCACCTTTGCTTTGAAGGGAACAGGAAAGAAAATCATTAAATGGTGGCTGCTGTCTGTGACTCACCACAGGATAAACACTGGACCTTGCTTGGATGGGGGGGGGGGGGGGGGGGGGGGGGGGGCAAGCAATAGCAAGGTAATTTTTCAGAAGTAATGAGGAAAAAATAGTCAGTTTGGTCATTCCATTATCCCTCCAAGCAATCAAGTTACTATAGAGAGCTGGGAACAGGTGAACAAATTTAAGTTTAAAAGATTTTGAACAGATCTGAAACACTAAGGAAATAAATTGTTCACTATGAAATAGGATTCAAATAGCAGGGGACGTGAGTTTAATCATTTGGAAATTAGAAGTAAATGGGGAAGTTATGCACAATTTTATTTTCATCCAAGGACAATGCAGCTTGTGGAACAAGTGATGCAGGAGAAGCCAATGAAATGGGTAATGTAAATTCAGTCAAGAGATAACTAAATGCTTTTCTCGATATTGTAGGGACTGGGGAATTTAGTTTGAAAATGAGTTCCTATAAAAGTAGTTAAATAATTAACCTAAAATCAGAGGAAATTCTATTAAATGAATTAAAATAAATTAGTATCCTTCAACAATTTACTCAGGCAAGAATAGAATAAGAATTCTTTTCTTGAATTGAATAGAATAGAATAAGAATTCTATAAGAATAGAATAAGAACAAGAATTAGAATAAACCTTGCAGCACAGAGAGTTAATGATCATTGTTATTCCTTCTTTCAGTGTATTAAAGCTTGCTGTTTTGGTGGGTAACTGAGTCATCTTTGAATTTAATCATTGCCGGTCATGATTTCAGTTGCCAAGGCCCTAATCGCCAGAGTTCCATCTCTCTGCCTATCATTCCTCCTTTAAGACACTCCTTAAAGCCTATGTCTTTGACCAACCCTTGGATCTTTTGTAACACAGATTTGAAAGGTAACATACATCAATGTTTCAGTGTAGTTCTCAGACAATGGAACTCTTCCATCAAAATACATCCAATCCTTAAAAGTGAGGTGCCAGCCAACCTCCAAGGTAAATATCAAAGATTATTCTAAAGGCATGAGATTAACCCTGGCAAAGGTTATTCATCAATAAACATCATTAAATAATTATCATATTACTGGCAGTGGGAGCTTGCCGTGTACAAATTGGCAGTTACATGTAATATATTAAAAATAGATTTAAGGAGTAATATAATTGGCCGTAAAGCACTTGAGGATGCCACAAAATCATGAAACATACCATGTAATAGTTTATATCTACCCATTATGGCATCCCAGTCTGTCAGATGCTAAATTTATTTCAATTAAGTCTGAAAAAAAATGGCTTTGCCTGTAGAATTACAATGTACTCACCTGGGCTTTTTAAAAAGTACAGAACCACTCCTTTATATTCAACATTGCAGATAAGCTGACAAATTGTGTATGATATGTAGCATGCAGAGAAATAATTCCCTTAGTATGTCCGACCTGTTATGTAACATCTGACCAAATACCTGTAGAACAGTTTGAGGATGCAAACCAGTAATCTACCTTTTAGACTATTATAAATAGAGCACTAGGTTTGGTACCTTTCTGTAAATTACTAAATGGGAGGAGAATGAAAAAATAATTCTAACCTGATTTTAAATGGTTCATTACATCAACTGAAAAGAATCTAAACATACTGAAACAAAATGATAAAGATGAGGACAAAGATGTATTGCACCTGCTTCATAATGCCACCATGTACTTAAAAGCTCAGCAGTTTGGCATGGAATCTGTTGTTTTTTCTACAGAGTAGAATTTGGAAACAAATACAAGAAGATCTTTGGATTTCTTTCCCTTTTTTTTCTGCTGTCAGTTTCTTCCTCTCCCAGTAAATTGCCGAAACCTGCAGCTCAAGTCATGGGGTAATCGCGTGCACTTTTTCCCTCAGATTTGGGAAATCTGGCTACCTCCTTGAGCCATAAGACAAAGGTTCAAAGAAAGGAAACAAAGAAGTTTTGGAGACATGACAGAGAGCAAAAGGAGAACAGGTGATGAAGGAAGATGGGAATGTAGTGGCTAAAAAATCACCTGCAAATGACAAGGTCCATGAACTGGGAAAGCAGAGCAAGCTGAAGTCAAATATACACAGGGAAATATAAGTGGAACAGATTGGCTGATAAAGAATGAAATGAGTCCATGGGGAGAACTCCAAGCGTGTGATTTTCTGCCTTGTTTGGTTCACTGACAAAATAGTGTCGGGGACATATTTATGAGTTTTGGTGTTGTATGATTGTGAACTATGTTCAATTTTTCTCTGAGCACCTCATTAGAGAAATAGAGGCTTGATAAAGTGGATCTTTTGACAACCCAGGGAATAAAAACAGCCAGATGGGAGAGAGCCCATTTTCAAAGGTGAAAGAAAGGGGGCTTCGAAAGAAATTGGTTGTGAGGTAGGAAACAGAGGTCAATATTCAAGTGTTAAATAATACTTATTAGAGAAGAGAGCCATTTTTTAAACAATGTGTGGATCATAGAAACTATGCTGTATTCTTATACTTGTTGCAGATTTATTTTTGCTGGATTTCTATTTTCTTTGCTGCAGACAGGTATAATACATACTACATAATGCCAACACAGGAGATGTGTCATTTTAAAGCTGCTATGTGGGGTAAATATATCAGTAGCTTTACCACATTTTGTCTTGTTATTCGAAAAGGCATTTGTACATTGATAGTATGTGGTTAGTGGTAGATGCATGATACCATTATTATTACCATTTATGCACTTATTAAAAGCAATGGTTACATAAAATGTACCAGATATTACCTTTGTCACAACAATGCTAAACCACAGTGATTTTGAGGCCTTTGGCTTTAAAAATTACACCTTTTGCAGCATTATTTTTAAAAGCTATTTTGAAGTTAATTTTAGATTTGGAGCTCATAAATAGTGAAATGATAATTTCCTAGGAGATGGTAGCACCTGACATGCTATAAGGCTAAGTTGCAGTTTCCATTATGACCAAAGGAATTTCCAGTTGTGTGCTAACTGATTCTGCTGGGAGCTCAAAGCAATGAGTTTAGAACCTTATAGTGCCAATGCAGACAAACTTCTGTAGTGGTTTTCCTACCTGTCTGGTATAATGTTCCCAGAGAAGCTGAGTGAATCTCTCTGTTATATAAGAGGAAAGTAATTATAAATGTCTAAACAATTCGGGCAGCACCTAATGCTTACCCCATGTGGAGAAAGATGATACACTACCTCAACGCACTGTGTAATGAATTGATCTATATGAATGGTATGCAAGACAAGTTTTTCACTGTACCTCATTACAACTGACAATAATATTCCAATTCCAATTCCATTTTAAAATTAATTTCTAGGTTATTAATATTGTTTAATTGATCATGCAAGTTATGTGATTTCTGAATGCTAATTATAGCTTAATTGCCTAGAAGTTGTCATTGGCCTGAAATTGTGCCAGATTCCAAGCAGCAAAATTGTGCCCTGCATTAGACCTAAGATAGTGAATGCTGTAGATTAGGCTTTTCTTTCTTGATTGCTTGCCTTTGTTGATGGTGAAAGTCGCAGAAGTGGATTGGGGTGGCTGGGAAAGAAATAGGGGTTGATGAAGGACTTTGTCTGAAAGAAAGTGGACAGGAGGAAGATGCAAGAGACTGCAGATGCTAGAATCTGGAGCAAAAAAACAAACTGCTAGAGGAACTCAGTGGGTTGAGCACGATTTGTGAGGGGAAAGGGATTGACATTTTGGGTCAAGACCCCACGTCGGTTCCTTTCTCATTCTATTTCCCACTCGCTGTCTCTCTTCCTGTTCTGGTCTCTTCTGTCCCTCCTGATCATGAGTCCACTGCCAAGACCTACCTGCAATACAAATAGTTTGACTGAGAGACTGAGCACGCTCCAACAGGTCACTAAACTGAGGGATGAGGCCCCTTCTCAGCAATCCTTCAGCCCACCTCCTCTGATGCAGGGATTGTTAATTGCACCAAGATTGTGCAAGGGAACAACAGATGTTAGATGGGAGAAGAAAAAGTTTGATACTCATGTTTTCTGCAATCAATCAGTTTGCAAACATTAACTATAGAACATAGAACATTACAGAACAGTGCAGGCCCTTCAGCCCATAATGTTGTGCCGACATTTTATTCAACTCTAAGATCTGTCTAACCCTTCCCTCCCACATAGCCCTCCATTTTTCTATCATTCATGTGTCTATCTAAGAGTCTCTTAAATGTCCCTAATGTATATGCCTCCACCACCTCTGCTGACAGTGCGTTCCATGCACCCACCAATCTCTGTGTAAAAAAACTTACCTCTGACATCCCCCTTATACCTTCCTCCAGTCACCTTAAAATTATGCCCCCTTGTATTAGTCATTTTCGCCCTGAGAAAAAATCTCTGACTGTCCACTTGATATATGCCCCTTGTCATCTTGTACACCTCTATCGTCACCTTTTATCCTCCTTCTCTCCAAAGAGAAAAGCCCTAACTCACTCAACCTATCCTCATAAGACATGATCTCCAATCCAGGCAGCATCCTGGCAAATCTCCTCTGCACCCTCTCTAAAGCTTCCACATCCTTCCTATAATGAGGCGACCAGAACTGAACACAATACTCCAAGTGTGGTCTGACCAGAGTTTTATAGAGCTGCAACATTACCTCATGGCTCTTGAACTCAATACACCGACTAATGAAGGCCAACACACCATATGCCTTCTTAACAACCCTATCAACCTGCATGGCAACCTTGAGAGATTTATGGACGTGGACCGCAAGATCCCTCTGTTTCTCCACAATGCTAAGAGTCCTGCCATTAACCTTGTATTCTGCCTTCAAATCTGATCTTCCAAAGTAGATCACTTCACACTTTTCTGGGTTGAACATCTGCCACTTTTCAGCTCAGCTCTGCATCCTATCAATGTCCTGTTGTAACCTACAGCAACCTTTTACACTATCCACAACACCTCCAACTTTTGTGTCATCTGCAAACTTACTAACCTACCCTTTCACATCCTCATTCAAGTCAATTATAAAAATGACAAATATCAGGGGCCCCAGAAACAGATCTATCCTGCCAGTAAATGTAAGAATGCCAGTCAAGTGGGACTGAGCACCATTTGACTCCAGCCTTGTAGTTACTAATAGCATCCTTTCCACTGGATCACATTTCGAGGGATTCTGTTTCTTTAAGGAATGACCCCCATCTGATTAGATGAACATTAAAAACATTTATTAAGGAAACAGCAGCAGTGGAACTTTGGTTGAATGTGATGAAATGAGTTCAGAGGCTTCCTCATTTAAAGGTTTATTGTGAATGTGCATTTTATCCCTAACAAGCAATTTAAATATACTGTCAAAAATTATTTTGATTTTGTAAAAATAAATCAAAATAACTGTTACATTATGCAGACGGGAATGCTTGTCTGGAATAATAGTTGTAATGATTGAATGTTTTACTCATCATTCATGGTATTATTCAGAGCTTATTCATCACCATTATTTTCAATGTTTCTTTAAAATCCAGTTGATATTTTTGTATTTTTGATATATTTATTGTACTGAATGTCAAATGGGAACAAACTAATTTTCATTTTCAGACAGAGCTACAATAGGTTCAGCATCACCAAGGTTATGTGGACTTAAATATGTGTTTAACAGTCAAAGAGTTAGTGGATGGATTCACATGGCAGTTGCCAGAAGACCAGTCTGAATAAATATTGACTATAGAATTGAAAGACAATCCTGCTGCTTATTATTCTTTCACTCGTGAAGAAGACCTTCATGGATCAAGTAACATACGATTTCCCATGCAGTAGTGCTCACTCAGGAGTTTGAGAGGTTCTGTGATTGTGGTGCTTTATTATTATAAATATGTTAACCACCTGGTAACCATCTCTTATGACCCATTTGATAGATTGTTCTGACACTGTAATATGTACTTATGCCTTCTGTGGCTCTCTACCTTTTATTTAGGTGGAAAGAAATGGAATTTAAAATTCAATAAAGATTAAGACTATGTAAATCTGATACTCACCATGCGCTTTATAAAGCCACATTTTTCTCATTTGGGAATGCTGTAACAATATAAACTTGATCTGCTTTTGACTTGATTACAGAACATCTGAAAACTGTTGGCATAAAATTGCAAGCACTGGTCAATATGGCATGCATGGTACCATTTATTGATAACATTACTGGGTTTGAGACTACTGTGTAACTTTGGGTGGATTAACATTATAACAGCATTAGTTAATCTTATTTATGAGAAGGCAACTACTATTTGCCTCATTTAAGTCAGCATATGATTTTGAAAATATTTTTTGTTCGTTGTTGACAAGTTACTTCAGCCCAGAATGCCTCCAAAAGTTTCCTTTCTGTGCTTCATTTGATTATGGCCCTGCTGCCAGTAAGATATAAATACATGAACAGTGGTAGGAAACTCAACTAAATGCCTCGCACGTGTTCCTTAGAACTTGCTCATAAGTAATTTTGTCCTCAACATGAAAAATTTAACCTCCTGTTGAATACAGTGTACATTGAATTAGCAGAATTTAGTCTCACAATTTACTGGAAGCCTTGTACTATTTAATAAAATTGAATCAGATCTTCTCACAGGATAAAAATTATATTCCATCTCTATCTGCATTGATTGACATAATGGGGATGGCAGTTCAACTGTTCTATTTTCGTTTGTGAACAATGTGGCTCTCAGATCGTAAACAGGTTAGCTTTACATGTCAGGTGTTCTCTGACCTGTCGTCTTACATGTTTATCACAAGGTGTATTTTCCACAGGCAGATTTCTAACCTCTGTTTTCTTAAACCTGCATATTTATATGCATTATAAACTGAAGTATGTAAAAATATTTAGAATCTGCAAAACTCAACAAAAAAACTCCAATCTATCCATGTTTACTTCTCCCATTCAAATGAACAAATATGCAGCTTTCCTTCCTCTATCCATCCGATAGAATCTCGAATGTTGAGACAGTTTCTGCCCCATCCGTTGGCATTTGAAGTGAATTCCACAGAGTGTGTGAAGTCAATCTCTCCTGCCCTTTGTTCCACTTCCTTTGATTTTAATCTTGACCCTTCAGCGATGAGAAGCAGTATGCTTTTATCAATCCTGGTGAATCCATACAATTGAAGGTTTGTTATTGCACGAGCATTTCAAGGCTGCACTGAAACAACTGAATTTAAGCCTCATTTTGAAATAAGCTCCCCACAAAGACTTGGCAATTTCTGTGGCGAGAACTTCATTTTTCCCAACACCTGCTGCTGTCAGGTGCAAGGTTAATAGGATCCCTGGCACCCAGCAACTGTGAGGTTAACAAGCTGATTGATTTGATAATCATATTAAAGCTTTCTAACAGAAAACATACCAGAAAGCAAGCAGCATAATCCTGAATCATTGTTTTTAAACATTTTACTGGGTTCTGAATAAAAATGGAGCACATACATACTGGATTAAAGATGAAGTATTACAAGTAAACGATTTAGATTTTTAAAAATATTTTCAGATCCCTTATATTTTGAAATATTTATGGAAGGCGATTACAATACTCTGTGAAATTAGTTTTATAGGGCCAGATAGTTTGCTGAGCATTTATGATGGCTTAGTACCTCATTAAAAGCTCACTTAAACCTCATGCAACATTTTCTATGATTTCAGGATATTTTGCAGTTACTATTTTATAGCTTTTTTAAATTCTCATCAGTTCATGCGATTTCCCTGGAATATGTTGGTAAAGAGTGGAAAAAGCAGAGCCTGTGGAGAAGTGCTGAATCATTGACCGTAAATTTGAAATTTCTGTGGAAATCCAGAAGTTACTGTCATTTTCACAAAGTAATAATGTTGAATGGCAATGATTTCTCTTTCATTGTCGCTGCAAAATCTGGCAATTAGATTGCTCATTGTTGCTGTTCAAATATTTAAAAGGACAGTCTTCAGCTCACTCATTCTATTTGTATTTTATCACAGCAGGAACAAAATATGTTTCATCCTCCCAAGTTCTCAATATCCTTCCAATAATATGGAAAGCTATGATTCACTTGCTACTTTAATGGATCACCAATAAGGAGTACTTCTAACTGCTTCTTCCTGAAGGCACTGACTGGCTCTGTATCCTTGATAAACTCTCTGCTGTTTTTCTATCTACTTGGGGAGGGCCCTTGGCTGTTTGAAACTTAGGTGATTTTGACAGCCCTGTTGAATCTATACACGTCATGGTTATCAGCTAATTTCTGGACCTTCTGCACTCTCCCCCACCATCTGTTCTTTCGGGTATGTGCTTTCTGTTGCACCTCTGCCTTTAGATGCCATTGAAGCCGTCTCTTTTGTCTGAAAGTGTACTGGATCCTCCAATCCACAAATAACTCCCTTTGTCGTTAATCAGCTCCTGGATCTCTGAGTCATTCTTATTGAATCATTCCAAGTGTTTGCGAGCAGAGGGAGACATATGAGTGCTGATAATGGTGGGCTTTGGAGTGGTCTATACCTTATGCACAATCAGCAGCTCCTGCTGCCTGTGGATCATCAAATTGCATGTGAGGTTCTACCTGGGAAGATCTATCTTTATGCTGTCTTTGAGACTTCAACATTGTTTTCTTTTACAATGGTGTTTCTGATGCCTGCATTGTTTTGGGGTCAGGCTGTTATACATAATTGGGTGGTCAGTCATTGAAAGCTATCAAGTTGTAGGTGATGATGATGTCCTTTCTCATATAATAATGGAACCTAACAGGTGCCAGTGCCTGGATCAGGGCTGTTGCCATGATGTCTTGTGCTTGACTTCATCCTGCAGTCCAGTCTCACCACTACCATGGACTAAAAAGAAGCCAAATATAAATTGAAAAGGCCTTTGGAGCAGAGAAATCCTCACTCAAGTTCTAAAACTTGGCATAGAGGTTTTACAGGGGTCATCATTACTTCCCAGCTTTTACATGTTACACTTTGGGAGATGAAAGCGAGAATTCTATTAGCTTTGAAGTACTGTCTTTAGTGTTCTGTGAACCAATGTCCCCAAGTCCCTTTGCTCTTTCAGAACACTGAGTCTATTTCCATTAAGTATAATTACTGTTCTTTTTTTACCTGAATGCATCACCACACACCAACACTAAAATTATTTTACTCACTTTTTAGCCATTTTCTGTTGCTAATGCTCCTGTGAAGTGCTTTGGGATGTTTTAGCTACACTAAAGGTATTATATAAATGGAAGCCATTTTTATTATCACTACTAGGATTTCAAACCTGTGTATTTGAGGTTGGGGACGAGATCACTTATGGCAGTAAGTTAAGCTTCCGGTCTTTCACTTCAAGGGTTTTTATTTAAATTGTGCACAAATGATTCAATAAAAATCTCAGTCTATAGTTGCAAGGGTCCTAGATTTTTTTTTGGCCGGGGGATCTGGGCATTGCTGGCAAGGCCAGTACTTATTGCCCAGGTATAGTTGCCCTCGAGAAGCTGGTGGTGAGCAACCTTCTGGAACCATTCATTGAGCAGTCATTCTCTATTTCCTAGCACAGCATCTAGAGGGTATCAGCAGAATGCATAAGATCAACCCAAAAACTACAATGAACAGATATTAAAGTGTGATGACCACAGACTGCATTCGAAAATGTTCATCATAATGCAAGGGTGGTTCTCTCATGAGGTTGTAACAAAGGAGCAATACTGCAATGGGAAACTGATCCTAACTCTATAGATATCCATAATATACTTAATTAGATAATATTGGATGTCTTAAAGGAAAACTATTTAATTTCCCCAGCACTAATGTTCCTTATAGTTGATAAATATAAGAAAAAGGAACTCACTCTGTGGTCAATTGGAGATGTGTCTATTTTCTCACTGACCTGCTGACTCTCAGGTTTGAGCTGTGACTCAGTGTTGGCACAACTCTCCTTTGAGTCAAGACGTCTTGGATTCAGCTCTTCCAGCTAATGAACATGGTTAGGGTTCCATCTTCTGGAAGTGATTGTAAAACTGTCACAGGTGGATATAACAGTGTTTGAGATTGATTCTTGTGGTGTCCTGACCAAAATATTCTCTCAATCAAAGTCAGAAAAAACAGAGTAGAGTCATTTATGTTATTGCTGTTTGTGAGATTGAACCATGTATTGTAATGCGGTATATGACATTAGCTTTACAAAAGGATTTAATTGAAAGTAAAGTGCTTAGAGATGTCCTAAGGTCATAAAAGCTGCTATATAAATACAAGTTTATCTTATCTGAATTGCCCTTGGTGATACCAGCCTGGAGTATTTGAAAAAAGACTTTCTTTTCCGATATAGCCCTACAAGGGCACATTCATACTATTGCATATGCAGCCTTTTTCTAATAGCCATATGAATTTTTGTTTGAGTATAATCACATTATTTTGGTATGTATATTTTCAATTTTCCATGTGAAAATTAAAATGGGCTTTCAAAAACATTGGCATAGATGAAAAAGATAACTGAGCGGTCACAGCTCAATAACGTTACACAATTAATTTTTAATATTTCATGACAGCAGTATTCGCCTGAGATGATGGTGTCTGATAAATTCACTGTTTTGAATTAATTTTCTGGGTTTAATCTAGATGGTCAATGTCTGTGTTCTTAATATTAAAGCACATGGGATTAATCAAATATAGCCTTGTTGGGTCACCTTCAGGAGACAGACAAAGTGATAACTTAGACATAAAACTGAAATCAACTTGAAACAAAATAGCAAGTCAAATGCCAGCTTTGGTAACTGAAGATTAGACTAATTTGTCACATGTGACAACAGACTGATACCTGGATCTGCAAACTTGCTGCAGACATCTCTTATGTATTTTTTAGATACAATTTCCATCCTAAATCTGTGACCAAAGCACCAAAAAAAACAAAGCTTCCAGTATTGTAGAATTTTGTTCATATAGCACTCTTTTCTCTTCCAGCTGGAGTTATGTATTGTCAGCATAATTTAGTATTCCATTTCTCCTCTTTGAACAAAAGGTTGATTTGGTTAAAAATATATGTTTGTTCTCGTTGAAAGCTGATAATCATAGTCAGTGTGTATCGGTAGGAACACCTCCTCCTTGCTGACAGTCAACACAGGCGCACTTCAAGGATGCATGCTTAGCCCACTGCTCTACTCTCTCTACTCTCATGACTGTGTGGCTAGGCACAGCTCAAACACCATCTACAAATTCACCACTATTGTTGGCAGAATCTCAGATGACACTGAGGAGGCATACAGGAGTGAGATATATCGGTTGGTTGAATGGTGTCACAATAACAACCTCACACTCAACGTCAGCAAGACAAGGAATTGAATGTGGACTTCAGGAAGGAGAAGTCAGGAGAACACACACCAGTCTTCATTGAGGGGTCAGCAGTGAAAAGGGTGAGCAGCTTCAAGTTCCTGGGCGTCAACATTTCAGAGGATCTATCTTGGGCCCAATACATTGATGCAATCATGAAGAAGGCACGCCAGCAGCTCTACATCATTAGGAGTTTGAGGAGATTTGTAATGTCACCAAAGACTCTTGCAAGTTTCTGCAGATATGCAGTGGAGAGCATTCTGACTGGTTGTATCACCACATGGCATGGAGGCTCCAATGTGCAGGATCGAAAGAGAGTGCAGAGGGTTGTAGACTCAGCCAGCTCCATCACGGGCATGACCCTCCCCACCATCGAGGATATCTTCAAGAGATGGTGCCTCAAGAAGGCAGCATCCATCATTAAGGACCCTCAACACCCAGGGCATGCCCTCTTCACATTACTACCATCAAGGAGGAGATACAGGAGCCTGAAGATCCACACTCAACATTTCAGGAACAGCTTCTTCCCCACCGCTATCAGATTTCTGAATGGTCCATGAACCCACGAACACTACCTCATTATTCCTCTTTTGGACTATTTATTTATTTTTGTAACTTATAGTAGTTTTTATGTCTTTATGTCTTGCACTATACTGCTATTGCAAAACAACAAATTTCACAACATATGTCAGTGATAATAAATCTGATTCTGAAGTCATTTGAGGGTCTTGATGTCACAGGAATATGACAGTGTTTGTAATTATTCTGGGAAATTAGGAACATTCATTATTGTGGCTCAAGGATATGCTGTACTATATTGCTGCATTGCCAAAAATCCTCCATTTTCCAGAGATGGTTGAGTTAGCATAGTAAATGCCCAATCATTAAATTCCCTTTACTGATATTTGATGCTTTTTTACCCATTTTGAACAGGGGCTGCTTTTACATCAGGCAACCTGCTCTTAATTGTTCAGAGAAGGGAACAGAGTACAAAGGAGGAAAATCTGTACTTTTAACACACGGGTGGATGGAAAATTGACATGACTGGATGGAAAATTTGGCATGTGCATAAACACACAGACACAAACTGTAAATCACCACCAGTGCACAGAAGAATCAAAAATTAGGCAAAGTAAACGGTAGTAGCAATCAATTTGTACCATTTTCCTTATTTAAAAGCCTAAAGATTGTAGTGAGCAATGAAGAATTATGTGGTTGGGGTTCCTGGGAAGAATGAGTTACAATAGGAGTACATTGATTGCAGTATCTGGTACCTGGAGCTTAGAAGAAGCAAAATAATTACCTTTTGAGTGCCCTTCAACTGCGCTACACATTCACCTGCACCATGCAATAAACTAAAAGATAGAAAGATGTGTAGGTACCATTAATCATTTGAAGATCCTGAGCTTACCTTCTTGTTCATAAATCAAATGAGGCATCCAAAAATCTCCCATTTAGCACATCTGATACAACACTGTTTCGAGTACTCTGTAAAAAAAATACTGGCATCTGCTTAGTCAACACACCTAACCATCCATGAAGGCCCATGAGACACCGTGAATGGCTGATGCTGAAGCTAAAGTACAGCTGATAATATCCTACTTGAAGAATCAAGACCCCAACATGACGTATCTGTGATCCAATCCTGATTTTTAGATGCTTATTCCCACCAAAAAGAGCTTCACTTGATTTATCTTAAAGCTGTCTGCAAAAAAGTGATAATATTTCTAGTTAGTCTTTGAAGAACTTTATGTATTGCTGGACCACTTATAACTGGATTTTAAAAATGTAATGCTTTGTAATGTTGCCTAAGATGTTTTATAGTCGTTGTTTGAGAACAGCATAAAATAATGAGGAGTATCATTTGCACCTGTAAAGCATGTACTTTGAGCAGTAAGGGACTTCTTTCAGATCCAAACTGGATCACCAGAAATATGACAAGGACGCAGATTGTGAAGTCAATCTGTGTGTGAAACACTGGATTTTGGAACAGCCAATTTGGAGTCCACCACTCCAGCTAAGAGCCTCTTTCAAGTTGCTTAGCTGAACTCACATATTCAGCAGCATGAAGGATTGCACTTAAACCTATTTAGAATTATTACGAATTAAGAACTGATTGGCTTTTGATTTCTTACTGTTAGCTCTTGCAATGATTGTAAAAGTATTTAGTTTAATCCAGGATTCTTTCATTTGTTCAAGTTGCTAATAAGATGCGAGACCCAGGTGCCAGTTCTTTGCCCTGACTACAAGGCACATCTGCACATACCACTGGCAATTGGCAAAAAAATGACTAGCAGAGGCACACAGCAAAGCCATTGGCTAGAAACGGGAGGAGGAAGATGCTAAGTCAGAAGCCATTTTGACTCATGTTCAGAGAGCAATTCTCCAACTGGAACCTCCGTTTTTAACAGAATGAAAATATCTGCACTTCATTGAGGGTGTTTTTACTGAAATCTGGTAGTAAGGAAGGCAATGCAATGTTGGCATTCATTTCAAGAGGACTAGAATATAAAAGCAAGGATGTAATACTGAGGCTTTATAAGGTGTTGGTCAGACCACATTTGGAGTATTGTGAGCAGTTTTTGGCCCCAATTCTAAGGAAGGATGTGCTGGTGTTGGAGAGGGTCCAGAGGAGGTTTGTGTGAATGATCCCAGGGTTTAAAGGGTTAATGTATGAGGAGTGTTTGATGGCTCTGAGCTTGTACTTGCTCAAGTTTAGAAGGATGAGGGGGGATCTCATTGAATCCTACCAAATATTGAAAGACCTAGATAGAGTGGACTTGGGGAGGATGTTTCCAGTAGTGGGAGAGTCTAGGACCAGAGGGCACAGTCTCAGAATAAAAGGATGTCCCTTAAGAACAGAGATAAGGAGGAATTTCTTTAGCCAGAGGGTGTTGAATCTGTGGGATTTGTTGCCACAGACGGCTGTGGAGGAAAATCATTGGGTATATTTAAAGTGGAGGTTGATGGTAAGGGCATCAAAGGTTACCTGGAGAAGGCAGGAGAATAGGGTTGAGAGGGAAAAATAAATCAGCTGTGATTGAACGGTGGAGCAGTCTCAATGGGCCAAATGGTTTAATTCTGCTCCTTAGTCATATGGTCTTATCTATTGTCTGCTGCAATTACCACTGCAGTTTCAAAGCAGAGTAAGGGCTGCATTGCTAACTGTTGTGACCCTGAATTTCCTTTACAATTATTTGCAACATCACATAGTTTCCTATCCCTCATGGTGTAATTGAGGTTATGAATGTTCTCCACTCAGAAAAGCTGACAATATTTCAATTGTTCTTTCTCATGCACAATTGACAGAGTAAAAGTGTGCCTTTGCAAAACTAATAAACACCCCTGGCACAAGCTGCAATTGGCCACATGTATGTTGCTTTGCAGGCACTGTATTTTCAGTCTGAATTGTGCTATAACTGAAGAGGATACTGCTCCTTCAACCTCCTACTGCTGTGTGACAATTGGCAGTGGATCATAAAGATTATCTGTTATCTTTGGAATAGTCATGTTGATTCATATTTTCTGGCAATCTTGTATGTCTGCTGCATTTGATCACCCATGACAAAACAAAAGGGTAGTTACTGGACATTGTGAGCTGTCTGTTGACAGTCTAGCATGCCACCCACATACACATAGATGGCATAGATACAAGAAAGACCTAACTACCAGATGAAATGTGATGCTGTATGTACCCCATGAGGGAGCCTTGCATTACTTGTCAACCTGGGTTTCAGGATTCCTGATGGTCTGCTCTAAGCTGCACAGTCTTAATAACATAAAGGTTACTCCTTGCCACGAGATACAGAGCAAGTAGCTGAGGAGCAGGAATAACGCCACTTAAACACCTACAATGATTCATCTCACTGTAATACCTGATTCACCTAACAGTCCCACAACTTCTGTTCCCAGTCATTGAGCACTGCAGCACCAAGTTGGCCACAATACAAAAATAAACATTCTAAACCAAACTTATAAATTAAAGCAGGTCAAAAATGCATCTAAATATCATTAATCATTCCTGTACATCATTCCTCTTTTGTCTTTGCCTGCCTTAGCGATCCTGGATGATGCTTTTCCAATAGCTGCAACATGGCTTGTGGAGACTCTCAGTTTCATTTGGAGAGATTGGGATTGATCATATGGTGGCTTCAAGTATCTCTGGACCTTGAAGGCCTGATTTTAGGCTGACATTGTGGACATCTTTCGCCATACCACAACCCTATATTCAACCAGAGGGTTGATGAGGGTAAGGCAGTGGATGTTGTCCATGTGGACTTTAGCAAGACCTTTGATAAGGTCCCTCATGGCAGGCTAGTCTGGAAGGTTAGATCACTTGGGATCCAGGGGGAGATAGCTGACTGGATTTATAATTGGCTCTGTGGTAAGAAGCAGAGGGTGATGGTTGAGGGTTGTTTCTTGAACTGGAGGCCTGTGTCTAGTGGTGTGCCACAGGGGTCAGTGCTGGGCCCTTTGTCCTTTGTAATTTATATAAACAATTTGGATTTGAATGGACAAGGCATGGTTAATAGGTTTGTGGATGATAATAAAATCGGTAGTGTTGCAGACAATGTAGAAGGTTATGAAAAATTACAGGGGGAATCTTCATCAGCTGGGTGTGTGGGCTGAGGATTGGCAAATGGCTTTCAATCTTGATAAATGTGAGGTGTTGCATTTTGGGAGATCAAACCAGGGTAGGGCTTGTACAGTGAATGGTAGGGTCCAAGGGAGTGTTATTGGAACAGAGGGACCTATGAGTGCAAGTGCATAGTTCACTGAAAGTGTCATCACAGGTATATAGGGTGGTGAAGAAGGCATTTGGCACACTGGCCTTCATCAATCAGGGCATTGAATATAGGAGTTGAAAAGTTATGCTGCAGTTATATAAGATGTTGGTGAAGCTGCACTTGGGGTATTGTGTACAGTTTTGGTCAACCTGTTATAGGAAAGATGTTATTAAACTAGAAAGAGTGCAGAAAAGATTTACCAGGATGTTGCCTGGACTTGGGGGCCTGAGTTACAGGGAGAGGTTACGTAGACTAGGACTTTATTGCCTGGAATGTAGGAGATTGAGGGGTGACCTGATAGAGGTATATAAGACAGGGTGAAAGCATGTAGTCTATTTCCCAGGGAGGGGGTGCTAAAAACAAGAGGGTGTAGGCTTAAGATCAGAAGTGAGAGATTTAAAAGGGACATCAGGGGCAGCTACTTCATGCATAGGATGGTACATATTTTCAAATGAGCTGCCAGAAATAGTGGTTGAGGCAGGCACATCAGCAACATTTAAAAACCATCTAGTTAAGTACATGGACAGGAGAGGTTTAGAGGGCTGTGGGCCAAATGTGGACAGATGGGACTAGCTCGCTGGTCAACAGTCGGCATGGATGAGTTGGGCCAAAGGGCCTGTTTCCATGCTGTAAGACTCTATGTTCATGTGATTGCCCACTATTTCCACATAGAAAAGGATAGGCTTCAAGTTTTAAATAGACTAAGCATTTCATTGGGCACAGCCATCAGCTGCCTTCTGTGGTCTGCCCCATGAATATCCTTGTCTGAATCTTCCACAGTAGAACTTACATGTATCTTATCTCCTGGAGAGTTTTTACCTCTGCTACTCTTGCATGTTATCCTGGCTGCAGGCCACTTATGTCTGATGTCTCACCACATGCAGATCACACAGCAAGCTAAACTATTCACAATGTACACTGGTGGCTCTGAGTGTCAGTGACTGCCTGTTCTGGCAGCTGGTAGTCTTCTGCCAAGCCTGGGTAGGTTGTATTTCTTTGGTACCTGTAAGGGAAAGACATAAAACACTGGAGGTTTGTTGAGGAGAGGCAGAAATCTGAGAGGTCATTTCCTGAATCATTTGCTGCTTGTAAATCAGAAGTGATAAGTGACTTCTATAGGGTAATCAGAAGTGATTGTGGGATAAGGGGAATTTGAAAAGGAGTTTTAGATATGAGGATACAAACACCTCCTGTTGCTTCAGCCCTGCTGCTGGCCACAGCCTTAGGAAAGTTCAATAGCTCCCATTAATGGTTTTTGCCCCTTGGTGTTGTCTTAGTTCCACCTGAACTGATATTGCTTCTTGATTTTCTGAGCTTTGATCCTTTCATTCTACTATCTTTATCCCAATCTTTGTTATCAGGGCTACTGCACCTCTTTTTCCATTTTGCCCATCTCTTTAGATTCTAAGTATCCCTGAATCTTTAATTCCTAACCTGTATCACTTTCTAACCGTGCCTCTGAAATAAGATTGCACCCATTTATTTCTATTGATGCTATTAATTTATCTGTCTTGTTCCAAATGCATTCAGAGCTTTCAGTTTTGCCCTTTTTATGCTTATCCCTGCTCTGACCCAAATTGGAGCTGTACTCAGATGTTTGTATACTCTCTCTCTTCCCGACAAGATTCTCATTATCATTACCAACTTGGCTACTCTGGACTATCACTTTCTCTTTAACATCCTGAATTTCCCCCAACCAGAATCCTGCCCACTTGCCCTGTCCTACTGGACTATTTAATCTAAACGTCTAACTCCGGTCCTAGTTATTTGTTTTAATTGGGCACCAGTTCCAAGTCCAATTAAGTGCTGCCTGTTCCAATGAAACAGTTTGCCTTATCCCAATACTTGTGCCAGTAACCCATGAATCAAAACCCTTTTCTGTCTTTCAGTCATGCATTCAGCTGTCTGATCTTATTTGCACATGGTTCGGATAATAATTCAGAGAGTTATACCTGTGTGGTTCTGTGTTTCAAACTCCATTCTTAAGTTCAAATTTTTTTAGTAAAACACTCTTCTTTGGCCTACCTCTGTCTTGGTTTAAATGAGGACTACGGAAACTGGATCTTTCCTCTCCTTCTTTAAGTTTCTCCACAGCCCTAAGAAGACTTTCTTAAGCTCGAAACTGACTAGGCAAGGTAACCTTTGGGACTCATGCTTGTCACTGCAGAGAACAGTATGCCATTTTCTCCTATTGCTACCTTTTCACTCTCCCAGCTTGAATGATCCCCCATATGCATGGTACTTCAGTTATTTTGCTCATCCTCCCTGCGGTCTCTGCTCTTGTTTTCACAGGCTGCAAGGAATGCATACCTGATGCACAACTGCAGAACTGCAGTGTTTCCAGCACCCCCTTTTGGATACACTTCCTGTCCCCCTTGGCTCGTCAGTTCTGAAGTAACTGATCTAAGGGCTGTGAATGTCTTGTGGATAAAAAGAGCCCAAGAAACTTCCCCACTCCCTGATGCATTGCAGTGTCTAAATGTCTGGCTCTAGCTCATCAGTTCTGAGCCAAAGTTCATCAGGCCATAGGCGCTAACTGTAGATGTGGTCACCATATATCACAATGGTTTCCATTGACTCCCATATACTGCAGCTGCAGAAGAACACCTGCCCTCCTGTCCTCATTTAATTAATTTACCTATTGAAAATAATTATTTGAATATAAAGCTGCTCTCTTGCCCTCACCTTATTGAATCCTCTTATTCACCAAAGTCCACACTCCATTGACACTGCACTCAGTGGGCACTGTACACTGTGCTAAACTAAAACACACAGTACCTGAGCAGAACCCACAGACTTATACTCCCATGTACCACACTTCTTGAGTCAGATGAATTTAGTTAATCAGTTTTAGATGATCATCTGGGATAGAGGCAAGTGTTTTGCAACACTGTTTCCTGGCTTTCTGAAGATGGTTAAGGAAAACCCCAAGGCATTTTTCACTTATGTGAAGAGCAGAAGGATGGCGGGAGTAAAGGTAGGATCGATTAGGGATAAAGGTGGGAAGATGTGCCTGGAAGCTGTGGAAGTGGGTGAGGTCCTCAATGAATACTTCTCTTCAGTATTCACCAAGGAGAGGGGCCTTGATGACCTTGAGGGCAGTGTTGGTAAGGGTAATGTTCTTGAGCATGTTGATATCAAGATAGAGGATGTGTTGGAGCTGTTAGAAAATATTAGGATAGGTAAGTCCCCGGCCCCAACAGAATATTCCCCAGGCTGCTCTGCGAGGTGAGGGAGGAGCTTGCTGAGCCTCTAGCTAGGATCTTTGAGTCCTCATTGTCCACGGGAATGGTACCGGAGGACTAGAGGGTGGCAAATATTGTCCCCTTATTCAAAAAAGGTAGTAGGGATAGTCCAGGGAGTTATAGACCAGTGAGCCTTACATCTGCGGTGGGCAAGCTGTTGGAAAGCTATTCTTAGAGATAGGATCTATGGGCATTTGGAGAATCATGGTCTGATCAGGGACAGCCAGCATGGCTTTGTGAAGGGCAGATCATGTCTCACAAGCCTGATAGTGTTCTTTGAGGAGGTGACCAGACAGATTGATGAGGGTAGTGCAGTAGATGTGGTCTACGTGGATTTTAGTAAGGCATTTTACAAGGTTCCACATGGTAGGCTTCTTCAGAAGGTCAGAGGGCATGGGATCCAGGGAAGCTTGGCCATGTGGATTCAGAATTGGCTTGCCTGTAGAAAGCAGAGAGTTGTGGTGGAGGGAGTGCATACAGATTGGAGGACTGTGACTAGCGGTGTCCCACAAGGATTGGTTCTGGGATCTCTGCTTTTCATGATTTTTATTAATAACTTGGATGAGGGGGTAGAAGGGTGTGTTGGCAAGTTTGCAGATGACACAAAGGTTGGTGGTGTTGTAGATAGTGTGGAGGATTGTCGAAGATTGCAGAGGGACATTGATAGGATGCAGAGCTGGGCTGAGAAGTGGCAGATGGAGTTCAATCTGGAGAAATATGAGGTGGTACACTTTGGAAGGACAAACTCCAAGGCAGAGTACCAAGTTAATGGCAGGATTCTGGGTAGTGTGGAGGAGCAGAGGGATCTGGGGGTCCATATCCACAGATCCCTGAAAGTTGCCTCACAGGTGGATAGGGTAGTTAAGAAAGCTTATGGGACGTTAGCTTTCGTAAGTCGAGGGATCGCGTTTAAGAGCTGCAAGGTAATAATGCAGCTCTATAAAACTCTGGTTAGACCACACTTAGAGTACTGTGTCCAGTTCTGGTCGCCTCATTTTAGGAAGGATGTGGAAGCATTGGAAAGGGTGCAGAGGAGATTTATCAGGATGCTGCCTGGTTTAGAGAGTGTGATTATGAGGAGAGACTAAGGGAGCTAGGGCTTTACTCTTTGGAGAGAAGGAGGATGAGAGGAGACATGATAGAGGTGTACAAAATATTAAGAGGAATAGATAGAGTGGACAGCCAGTGCCTCTCTCCCAGGGCACCAGTGCTCAGCACAAGAGGGCATGGCTTTAAGGTAATGGGTGGGAAGTTCAGGGGAGATATCAGAGGAAGGTTTTTTACCCAGAGAGTGGTTGGGGCATGGAATGCGCTGCCTGGGGCAGTGGTGGAGGCAGGTACATTGGTCAAATTCAAGAGATTACTAGATAAGCATATGGAGGAATTTAAAATAGAGGGATATGAGGGAGGAAGGGGTTAGATAGTCTTAGGTGAGGTTTAAAGGTCAGCACAACATGGTGAGCTGAAGGGCCTGTATTGTGCTGTACTGTTCTATGTCCTATGTCTATGTTCTATTCCTACTTTAGACCATTGTGGCTAACCACTGCTTCCGCTCCTTTTGTGAGTTTGCCTGGAGGAATGTCTGCTCATCCCATGGATAAAACATCACTCTTCCTTGCCACCTTCCCAAAAGCAGTGCTGGAACATATCAGAGCTTGCCCTTTCTGTTTTTCTGCATTATTATATCATTCTCTGCATTAAAACAAGTGTCATAAAGACCTCCATCGTCTTTACCTGGCACTGTGTTGCCCACCAGCAGTAAGCTGACCTGACCGATTTTGCCAGGTTCCAGCTGGATAGCAATACAAAATACTGGAGGAACTCAGCAGGTCAGGAGCATCAATGGAAGAAAATAAACAGTCGACGTTTTGAGTCAAGACCCTTCATCGGTGCAGATGAAAGGTTGGCTGTTTTTTTTCCCTCCATTGATACTGCCTGACCTGCTGAGTTCCTCCAGCATTTTGTGTGTGTTGCTCCAGATTGCAGTATCTGCAGAATCTCTTGTGTCTCCATCCAACTGTATAAGTTATGTTAAAATCCACCCCAAAATATACACATTACCTTACTTTGTTCATTGCTGAAAAATATTCTTTCTTGTTCCAAAATAGCTCACTTGGCATGTGCTGCGACTCTTGTTGGAGAAGCATGTGACTTAGGCAGTGAAACAATAAATGATCAATGACTCCCAGATAATAGCAGTCAGAGCCTGCAGGAGCATATTTCCATCTTCACAGCTTTGCAAACTTAATATTCTTTTGAATTCTTAGTGTTTTATGTTGCTGTGTAGAAAAGGATCATAAGGAGGAGCAAAGAGCATTATATTTTTTCAAAGAATGTAATAACACTGCATGTCAGCATGCAATGGATCTGTGAAATGCTGTAACTAAAATCAAACTCAGTTCACATAGTTGAATGCATTTCTATTTTACTTCTAAATACCTTAAACTGTATCTTTTAAATATGTTTTAAAAAGGAATTCTGAAACAAACTACTGCAGAAGACTGAAATAAAAACATAAAATGCTGGAAATACTCAGCAGGTCAGGCAGCATTTATGGAGAGATCAACAGAGTTTTCATGAAAGGTTATTAACCTGAAAAATTAACTCGGTTTCTCCCTCTGCTTGATCTGCTGATTATTGCTGCATTTTTGAATAAGTTTTGGTCTCATTTTCACTGGAGTATCTTCAATGTAATTTGGGAGAAAAGCTCTTGGGAAGTTTAGGAGTAAAAAGAGTACTGTGTACAGCTTAGGTAACCCTGTTTTTAGAAGGACATGGTTAAAGTGGAGGGAGTGCAGAAAAGATTTACGAGGACGTTGGCAGGACTAGAGGGCCTGAGTTATAGGGAGACGTTGACCAGGCTAGGTCTTTATAAGATATCTTTATTAGTCACATGCACATCGAAACACACAGTGAAATGCATCTTTTGTGTAAAGTGTTCTGGGGGCAGCCCGCAAGTGTTGCCACACTTACGGCACCAACATAGCATGCCCACAACTTCCTAACCTGTATGTCTTTGAAATGTGGGAGGAAAGCGGAGCACCCGGAGGAAACCCACACAGACACGGGGAGAACGTACAAACTCCTTACAGACAGTGATCGGAATTGAACCCGGATCACTGGTGCTATAATAGCATTATGCTAATCAGTAGGAGAATGAGGGGCGACGTTATAGAGGTTTATAAAATCATGAGGGGCATAGATGAGGTGGATGGTAGCAGTCTTTTCCCCAGGGTAGGGGAATCAAAAATGAGGGGGCATAGATTTAGGGTGAGAGGGAAAAGATTTAAAAGGGATCTGTGGGGCAACTTTTTCACGCAGAGGATGGCGAGTGTATGGAATGAGCTGCCAGAGGAAGTGGTTGAAGCAAGTACAATAGTCTCATTTAAGAAGTATTTAGATAGGTGCATACAGAGGCTAGGGCTTGGAGGAATATGGGCCGAACACAGGAAATTGGATTTCGATTGGTGGGCACCATAGTTGGCATGGACTCGTTAGGCCAAAGGGCCTGTATCTGTGCTGTGTTGCTCTATAACTCTTTGATAAGATTAAAAATAGACCAGTGAAATGTTCTCAATAGTGACAAAATGTAAAGCCAAATAAGAAAGTTGTCAATCAGGATGAAGGCTCCTACATTCAAAGCAAAGGAAAAGATAGTTTGCACTCCTTCTATCAGCTATGGAAACAACCTTCCTCAATTTGACTTTCACATGGGTATATTTTGAACATAAGACCTGAGATAAATGGAACGTAGAGCTAATAAATTAAGTACTCCACACAAGGAGAAAAATAAGCGATGTGCCTGTTCTTTGATGACATTAAAATAGCTGATGTTGAGTGCAAAAGGAAGTGAGAACTATAATTAGCTTTGGTGCTTAACCTGTCACTCCAGAGCAACAATCAATCAACTTGAAATATATAAATTCATTGGATGTTGTGCCGCACAATAGCAGTACTGTGGCCAGAATGCACCTTTAGTGTTGTGTCAATGTGACCACCGAGGCTCAAGGAAAGCTTTCAGCTCCCATATGCTGTTCAGAGAAGAGCTGTGGGATTAACCTGAAATAACAGAACTCATGGTTGTGGGGACAGAGAAGAGAAGCATGTGCATTTTAGTTTTGAAAGAAGGTGACCAATGGCAAACTCAGAATAAGTTAATGAACAACGTGGAAATCCATAATGTAACCACCTCTGAATGGGGTCATTGACTTTGATTGAAAGGGCATGTCAGGAAGTGGTTTGTTTATTTTTAACCATTTTACCTTATTTCTACTTTTATAATTAATTTCCTGTACCTTGAGATGTTTCAACTGAACTGTTTATATTATATCTTTGTTTTAGTGGTTTCTTTTTTTAATATGTACATTGATTTGGGCTGTTTTCAGTATCCCTGGTTACCACCTCCTGAGGCCTGGTTGCTTTCTCAGACTGCACCGCTCATGGGACTGCCAGCAGCCAGGCCTCACTAGGCTGAAAAAGCACGTGCAACCACAGTAATAGCTCAACTTTCAATTGTGGGCTGCAGAAACGTTAAGAGAAAGATAGATTGGTGGAAATAGTTAGTGAGATTATTGCCAGAACTCAGAATTAAGTCATTGGACAAATGACAGTGCAAGTGCACCGAGTTATACATGATTTGAGGAGGTTTTTAGAGATATTGAAAGCAATAATAAAGTAAAACCATCTAATAAGAATCACCTATTGAAATCAGTTTTAATTCTCAGCATTGACGATAATTGAATGATACTTTGGGCAAATCATGGTGGCCTGGATCCATCCACAGAATTGGTGTCTTCAATCTGTGCTTGCCTGCCTTTACCCAGACTGGACGAAGAGAACCTATCCTGCTGGTTGTCTGCACCTTAGAGTCCAGTGGACTGCTCCAGACATTACCTGGCCTGTGGGTAGTTCAGAATGACAACACTGCCTCCAAGACATCCTGACAGAAGGCAAAGTTGGGGCTCGAGCTTCTCCTTGTGTCAAGGGCATCATTAATGGCACTTATAACATCTTTGACATTCAGAGTTGTTTAAAAAACTCGTAATATTGGAGTAAAGATAGAAATTATTTAAAATATTTTAAGGATAAAAAATTAAGTTAACTACAACCACATTAAAATTCATATTTATAACCATTAAAGCAATACAAAATAATTTGAAAAGAGTGATGTGGCTTTCCATTGCTTCCTGCATCTATGACCTACAAACCCCTTTGATATTAGTGGGAACTGTTGGAATTCTCACTGGGCTTGCCCAAGAGTCTGGGGTTCGCATCACTTTTTGCAGCTAAATGCTAGAAGTCCTATTGGCAGCTCCCAGTCACTATCTTCGTGATTCAGCCCCATGATTTGATATTGGGGAATAGAGACTTTAAGGTTATGTGTGTCTCTGCCACTGAATCCAGGCATGTTTGTCGGCTGATAAATTTGACTCAAAATAACTTCCTCCTCTGATATCATTTTGCCTTTCACTTGATAATTCCCCATGATCACACAATAAAATCAACAATGTTTCTCTACCCTTTACTTCCATGTGATAACCATTCAGCAGAGCAAGCAATGGCTCATACTGAAATGTAGTCAGACTATTTTTCTCGGTTCTTGTCAGATACATTACAAATTATTTTTCATCTCCCTCTATTAATTATTTATTTTCAAATATGCATTGTTTACCTTAAAAGTTTTGCAATATTGGAAACAACTCTAAAATCAGTCAACAAATTGAGTCAAAATGTGTTTGAACTCAGTTGGAGGTTTGGCCATTTTGATTCAGTCAGTAGGGAAAATCACTATTTAAAAAAAAAACAAAATACACACTGCAAAAGCTCCAAATGTCCGGTTGTTCACTGAAATATCTACAGAGTTTCAAAGCCTACATCTGAAAAAGTCCATTTGAAATTTTGCCTTCCTCTTTTTAATTATTCCACATTACTTTAAACTAAGTAAACACCACTTAGCTTCAACATAATTCAATCTCCAGGAGGAATTAGATGGTTCAAATTCATTAATTTCTTCTGTTGCCCATGGCAATTAATTTACCCTCATTGTTCCCTTCCACAGACGGCTGATATTTGAAAATCCTAGCAGTGACCACAGTTAGCTAAAGGGTTTGGATGGTGGCAGAGAAATTGTTTTATCTGGGTTTTGACTACTATAAATTGAACCCTGGCAGAATGCTTTTGCTCATCGATATCAAATGAGAGAGGCTAGTGTTTGGTTGTGATGATTTTTTATGTTTGAATAGCTTGTAAGAATGGTCATTTGATGTAGCCTGAAAAGGATATGACTTATGAGCCAACCATACCCTAGCATGAGTTGCCATCTTCGAGACAGTATGGGTTAAAGATCTTTCTGATGGAGAATCAGGAAACTAAACCTCTGCTAATAATCTAGGACACATGTCATGAGTTCTTTAATATGCTATGTCATTCACCAAATTTATCAACAGGACATCTCAGAATGTATTATTGTCAAATAAAGACTAAGAGCTTTTCACTAAACCACTCAAGAACTCTTCAGAATTGTTTTATTAGGTTTGCAAAAATGCATATAGTGCTGATTTGAAGCATTTAATGGAACATAACCATGGCAACATCAGTTATAATTACTTCAGCCCCTCAAACCCTCATAGACATTTTTCTTTGTGATTGGTCCTGCAACATATGGAATAAGGGCAAAGCGCAATATGGCAACCTTCCTAATAGCTCTTATTACACTTCAATTTGAAGTTCAAAAAGAGCAGATGCATGTAGTTGTAGCCATTGGTAATTATTTAGAGCTTTTATTACTAATTTGCTTCAAAAAAGTTTCCTCTAAAAGGCATTTCAGTTCCACAAATGGCGCTGTAGTTTTGCAGTGGTTCACTATGTTTAGCTGGGCCATTCAGACTAGGAAAACCTCAGTGTGAGTCTTCATCATTTGCAGCATTTCCATTCCACAGATTTTGCCAGTCAATTAATTGGATATCAACATTGGCTTATAAATGTCCTCAAAGTAGTATGTGTTTCCATTTTTGAAAACTATCTGGTAACCTTCGCTGGTAAGTGCACAGCTCATAATGACAACAACAGACATTTCATTGCAGCCCTTCTTATTTGAATCACTGCTGGGAATGTCATGACACCCACATAAATAATGACTGTGCACAAGCTTTCACATTGACTGCTAACAGACATTTTGCATGTTGCTCATCACCAAGCAGTCAATACCTTCAGGAGATGAAGAGAGAAGAGGAAAATTGACTGAATAGGACTAAATAATGCAGGTTGTGTCATGTAATTCAGGTGCAAAGTTAGCTCCAGGAGGCGGCCTCACGTCCTTTTGGGTTCACACACTCTGCATTGCAAAATCAACCTCAAAGCAGAGTTTAAAAGGGCTACTTGGAATCTTTTGCTTTGTAATCAGCAGAAATTTCACATGTCAATCAACTCTCCTATAATTAAAATTTTATGGGTGCTTGGATACTGGTGAATGGAACACTGAAATTGTAATCTGTGCTCTGACAGGCATGGGGCCCCAATGGAATTCTAACCCACACTGCCACCCTATTTTTATTACAGCCACCCTACTTATCTGTGATTTGTTTTTATTGTGGAATACCATCCAGAGACAATACCTTATTGATTAGAAGGAGAAAAATACAACTTCATAAGACCCATTGGGAAAGCCTTGGTGAAGAATTTTTTTTTTATGAGTACTGAAAGCTCTTCAAGCTACAAAAACAAGGGACAACTTGTACATCTTTCCATCATCTCTTGCTGCCAAATTACACATCAAAGTTTTGATATGAACTCTCAAATGGCCTTGTATGTAAAGATGTACTAACCCATAGTTCCATCGGGCAATAAGCTGTCAGTTACTTTATTCCTTCCGGTTTGGAGGAATTCATTCTGTTTTATTAGTTTTTTTCCAAAGCCCCAAAGTCCTTGCCTTCTTTTCTGTCTCAAATAACCTATCATTCAAACAGAATTTATTCCCTTCCACATGTGTTTGAATCAGATGAAAGTGCATTTTTTCAGTTAACAAGAAAATATTATACCTTTCTGGTTACTCTGATTTTTGAGGGATAATGACAGCAAGGATCATCCGAGCTCTTAAATGTATAATAAGACATTTTCAGACAGGTCCATCTTGCCTGAACCATTAATGGAATTACCTGGAGTCAAATGTCTTTACAACAAGCCCTCTTGGGATCAACTGCCTTTTCATTATAGGAAAGTCTGCTGAGTTGCCATATCAGAAAAATGAAGGATTGAACGTTACCTTATCTTATTTCTTTTTTTTATGTCTGCAGTGTGGGCTACCCTCTAATATTCAAGCTTTCCTTCGCACATGTTTTTCCTATTTCGTGACCTAATCCAAAAATGTTGTTGATTTCAGGCAGAGATCATGTGAAGTTATGCATATTGTTTACTGCTTTTCTGAACTACTCATAGAAATAATGACTGGTTTGTGCCTCGTTACCACATTTATCCTCTCCTTTTCTTAATATCATTGACTCAATAACGTTCTCATCTCCCATGGTTGGGGAAAGGACAGTTTTCATTGAATTTATTTTCCTGCCAATTCCAAGTGTATTTCATTCCACACCAACAAATACCATCTCCTTCCTCTTTGCCCACCATTCTCATGGTATCTCTATCCAGATGGCTGGGCCTGGAGCTATTTTGGTCACAGGTTATTTTGAAGATCAGGATGACTCTTGGATGGCTCCATGGATATTCAGCCTACCAATACTCTGGTATTCATTATAACTTAATATGCTTCATTACCTTTAGTTAAGAATAGACAGTAGATGTTGGTCTTGCTATTGAAGCCCACATCTTGAGAAGAGAAGGAATAAAATCAGAGATGAGATATCGTGAGGTATTAAAGTATTGGAATTATGGTTAGATCTAATGAATCTTTAATACTGGATTCCCTGGAAACTCATCCCAAGTTGGTAGTGCTAAAGACAGCATATCAAGTCAGCACATTGAATTTTCCCTCCAAAGTTCAGTCCATCATGTTCAACAGAATGTTTAGGTATTGCTTGTATACACAATTAGACCCAATTACTTGTTATCAATAAGTAAATCATTGGTTTATGCAATAATGGCCACATGTCAAAATTCATTCTATTGATCATGTTGGACTGAGTTTTGGAGGCAGAGCACAACACGCTGAATCAAGCGCCCAGGGAAGAACTTCTTGGCAGATCTTTCTTAGCCGAGCCATTGTTTGCTCTGACTTCTTTGAGCAATTTTGAAATAATATTTGACATACTTGTTCTTTTTAATATTTTGTTTAGACACAGCAATTAGAAATATTGGAATAGAGTTGTTAATTTTATTACATGTAATATAAAAGCTGAACATTCATTTATATTAATGCGTCATTCTTCAGGAATTCAGAACATAGCCTCTGGTAGACAAAATCTGCATGTTATTGTGAAAACATACGAGGGTGTTTTGCTTTTGAGTATGTCTGTCATCATTACTTAAATACAGCTGTCAGGGCAGTTCTAAATCTGCACATATTCCAAATGTCCAAGATTCTGAAACTACTGAAATTGACCTCTGCCCTTGTTCAGTATTCTTTTTGCATTGAATGGATGAGGTTACAACAAAGAAAGTTCATTGGGATAATCCCTGTTTTCTCCTAAATTATTAAATCTCAGTCAGGAATGTACAGATGATGCAAATATTGTCATTGCTCTCAGAAAGAGAATTGATACCAGATTTTCTGCTGCTATCAGTGTTATCAATGCAATTGTTTTGGATCTGTTCATGTGTAGGTATTGCTTGTCTACCCATTCAGACTCAATTGTGCATCATTAATAAGGAAATCATTGGTTTATGCAGCATGATAAGAAATGGAAGAGCTATAAGACCATAAGACATAGAAGCAGAACTATGCTTGGCAAGGAGTCAACATCCTCAGGAAAGGAGCAAAGAGAAATCTGATGGGATAGGGAAAAGGTTGCAAGCCCCATAACTTACACAAATCAGAGAACATTAAATCTATTGTTTTCAGAAAAATGAAAAAGAAGCCCTGAATATTTGATTTGAGTTGTCCTTGGCATAGAACTGCCACTTCGGCACTCAGTCACTTGCATATGGAATTTTTGTGAGTTTGGAGTATATAACGGTGGATTTTTTCATTCCCAGTGCTCTTTCACATTTCCAATCATTTCTATCTGCTTCTTATTTCAGCATCTAATTAGTTTCTGTTTAAACAACAGTTGCTCTGATTGATTTGATTTTGGGCTTCTCATCAGGCATGTTCTGAGCTTTTGTAGTTTGTCAGGAAACTTGGACTGAAGACAGAATTGATTCTTCTCTGGTGAAGATGAGCTGACTAACTTTACAAGGCAAACATTGATTTTATTCACAGAAAATTTGGGGTTTGACTAGAAATTGCATGAAGTTTGAAAAAAGTACTTCACTGCACACACGAGTTATGAATTCAAGTATTACTCAATATATCCATTTATTCCAAAAACTATCATGGCAAACAAAAGTGAATTGCACTTTTATCATGGAAAGTGCCATGAATGTATTCTCTTTCTATCCTTCTTCTCAGTATTCTTCTTCCAGTTTCCCTTTTGTGGCTTTGGGATTTATAATTCAAATATTCTTTAGATTGGAAGACAATGAAAGTTGGAGATACCTCATCCTGTTGTTTACTGTGCTAGAGAAGGATTTAACTTACAGTCTACAAGAAGAGTTTTAGACTTATAGAATATTTCTGAGGTTTTCCAATGGTGTTTTCAGACATTGGTCTTATTTAGAATGTCAGTGGCTTATTATACAGAAGAACAAGGTAGTAATACCATACAAAGGAAGTCTGAATATCAAAGAATTTATGTTTTGCGATGCATGATTGATGAATAAATCAGCACAATAGGAGACAGGTCTGGTGAGAGATGACTTGATTGAATCATATAGGATCCTGAGAAGTCGAAAGCGTGTATATGGAGAAGATATTTCCTCTCGTGGGAGAATATAGAACTAGGGATCACTGTTTAAAAATAAGGAGTTGCACATTTAAGACAGACAGGTGATTTTATTTTTCTCTCAGAGTCATGAGGCATCAGAAATCTCATCTTAAAGGGTGGTGGAGACAGCATTTTTGAATATTTTTAAGATAGTGCTACGAGCGGAAGCAAAAGGGAGAAATCAGAACAGCCATAATCTTGTTAAATGACAAAGCAAGCTCAAGGTGCCAAATGGCTCCTAATTTGTATGATCATATGATTTCCTCAAACAGTGTCATCTGAAGTGCAGTGGTTCAATTTAACAGTTTATACAGAGAACAACAGCTTGATCAGTGCAGAATCCCTCAATATTGTATTCAAGTATCAAACTATATCGTGTGCAGAAAACTAGAGGCGGACCTTGAATTAATCATCACCTGATGTTGTGAAGAGTAACAATCTTTTGGATATACAGTACATGTTAACCATAATCAAGCCTGGGAAAACTTTGTACCCAAACACGTTTTAATCAACTTCCTTTTGTCTCCATTGAAACGGTACAAAGTTTGAAGTCTGTATATCTGTGAATTAATTATACAAATCCAATTTATAGTTCATCCCACTAATCAACCTCTTTATGAGAAATTCACTTAATTTCTCATGATAGGAACAACAATAGTTCAAGTGAAAGAATTACCATCTCCATGATCCTGGTAATATTGCCTGCATCCTAAAGACATTTTTTTTAAAAAACTTCCACCTTTATATAGGAGAACATGCTAGCCAATCTATTTTTGGTAGTGTTTGGTTAAGGAACAAATGTAAGTCAGGATATTAGGAAATGGTTCTGGTCTTCTTCAAACTGTCCCCTTTAATTGCATTGCCCCATTTTAACAAGTTGACAGAAGACACCACCTCTAACCATCGCCTGCAGGACAGAGGGGTGAACACCTGCCTGGTCAGCTTGGACCAGAAGAAGGCCTTCAACCAGAAGAAGGCCTTCGACAGGATATCACACACGTACATGTTAGACGTGCTCTCCAAAATGGGCTTTGGGGAGGGAATCAGGAATTGGATCCAACTGCTCTACACAGACATCTGTGGCGCAGTCCAAGTCAATGGGTGGGAAGCAGACAGCTTCCCCATCAAGTCTGGAGTCAGGGAGGGCTGCCCTCTCTCCCCTGTCTTGTTTGTGTGTTGTATAGAACCCTTTGCCAAATCCATCAGGAAGGACGAGAGCATCAGAGGGGTGACGTTGCCAGGCAGTGAGGTCACCCAGGTGAAAACCTCCCTGTACATGGACGATGTCGCCGTCTTCTGCTCGGACCCAAGGTCAGTTCGCAGATTGATCAGCATCTGCGACCAGTTTGAGTTGGCATCAGGGGCCAGAGTTAACCGTGCGAAGAGCGAGGCCATGCTCTTCAGCAACTGGCCCGACCGATCCAACATCCCCTTCACCGTCAGGCCTGACTACCTGAAGGTGCTGGGGATCTGGTTCGGAGGAGCTGGGGCGTGGAACAAAAATTGGCGGGAGCGGATTGGGAAGGTGAAGCAGAAACTGGGACTGTGGGAACAGCGCTCCCTATCGATAACTAGGAAGAACTTGGGCATCTGGTGTGAGGTGCTCTCAGGGCTGCTGTACTTACCGCAGGTGTGGCCTGTTCCTCGCTCCTCCGGCTTGGAAATCACCCGTGTCATCTTCCGGTTCATCTGGGGATCCGAGATGGAACGGGTCCGACAGGTCACCATGCACAAGTCCCTGGACAATGGGGGTAAAGGTGTCCCCAATGTTGCCCTCATCCTGATGACCACTTTAGTCAAAGCAGCAGCCCTTGACAATGTTCTGAAGGATTAACCTGTATTATATGGGTTATATAATTATATGGGCAGGCACAGTAGCATAGCAGTTAGCATAACGTTTTACAGCGCCAGTGACCCGGGTTCAAATCTGGCCACTGTCTGTAAGGAGTTTGTACATTCTCCCCTTGCTTGCATGGGTTTCCTCCGGGTGCTCCAGTTTCCTCCCATATTCCAAAGACATACGGGTTAGGAATTTGTGGGCATGCTATGTTGGCGCCAGAAGCGTGGCGACACTTGCGGGCTGCCCCCAGAACACTCTACGCAAAAGATACATTTCACTGTGTGTTTCGATGTACATGGGACTACTAAAGATATCTTATCTCACCTTATCTTATATTGTGCCTTTTCGCTCACACTTGTGCCTGATTGCACCAGAAAATTACGGAAACTCCAACCACTTGCTATCTGCCTACGTGTGTTTGACTTTTCCTTCTAACTTTCTCTCTTTTCCTCATTCAGAGTTATAACTTAATTGTGTACATCATCTCTGATCCCTCCCCAAGCAGTCAATTTTCATTCATGAGCCCAGATAACAATTGTCATCAGACTTTTCAATCATAGAAAAAAAAAGTCCAGATTCAACATTCACAAATGCACACATGGCAGTAAGAGCCACAGGGGGAACAGCAACATTGTTTGAATTTGGCTTCCTCTTCCACTGCAACTCTAGGAAAGATAAACTCACTCATCACAGTGTTGGGATCAAACTTGGGAATACATGATCCACTGCCTTTATTGACTGAGCCAATTGTGTTGGAGGGAAGTTCTATTGTTCAATCATAAATGCAGCTGGTTAAAACATATGATTAGGAGATTATTCTTTAGGAGCTTTTTGTTTTGCCCCTGCTAGTTTGCATGTATGTATGTTTCTAAATCAAAATTTCTTTCTCTTACAAAATATTGGGCAAGATTTTGCATGGAAATTTCTGCTGTCCTTTGTCTCTCTGGACACAAAATTATTTTTGATATTCTCTTCCTTTTTAATGTTATTGTAGGTTCTTTCATGGTCTTTTGTTATATTTTTTAATAATTGATTTAATAATTTGACTTCTCCCTCTTAATCGGCTTTTGTCATTCCCTTTCGCTCCTAATTCTCAGGCTGATTATTTTTATGGGCCACATTATAAGTTTTGATCTCATATCTCTTTAGTTAGCCCTTCTTTTTTGTGGTGTTTTATTTCTTAATAGGATGTTCATTTGTGGAGAATCTTGAAATAATTCTTGAAATGCTTGTAAAACCTTTCAGTCTAGTTTCCCTCAGCTAGTATAGGCACCACACCTATATAACTGGCTTTATTTATTTCAAGAATCTAATTTCTGTTTGCCCTGTGTCTCCCTCGAACTGAAGACAAAAGTCTATCAAATTGTAATTCTCTTTTCCCTGAAACATCCCTTACTGTGAAAGAACTGGTTCGCCATTTCTGATTACAGAAACTCCTGTTTATACCCCTGGACATAAATTCCACCAGTGCTCCTTTTAATTATATCCATCCCATGAATAATTATGACTGCATGTAAGTTCTCTTAAGGTGGAAAATATAAATTTTAACTCTTTTTTTCATTTCAATTTCCCCTATATCCCTCCAACTGGTGCAAAGATGCAAACAATCAGGTTACTGTCTCTATGGGGTGAGTCAGTGTCTTGATAATTTAAATTACTCTCTTACTTGGTTGAGTCACATTAATCTTTTCTCATTGTGCTCTCTTCAATTAACGGTGCCATGCCCAAAACCTGTTCTTAAGTGCAATTCACATGGCATTACCTACTAGTTACCTCACATAGAGCTAATCATACTTATATGTGCAATGGTATCACAATATCAGGCCAGACGTGTCACATGGCATGAACATCCTTCTGTAGAAATCTTACTAATGATTTTGGAAATTTCATCTCCTTCGTTCTAGTGCATCAAAAGTTGATAGGCAATGAAATACAGTTTTCTTAAAATAAAAGTGTTCATAGACAAGAACACAGCATTCCTGCAAGAAGGTTGCCAAACCACCTATTCTTAATTACGTTTTGCTGACGTTCTTTAGAAATATATTTTGTATGTCCACCCACACATCTTCCCATCAGCCAGAGAATTATCCTAGAACTCAAATGGTTGTATGATTTCATAGCCTTGTTTTACATTATCCTCAATCACAATGCAAATACTTTTATTTTTCAAGAGCCCAAGAAAAACATTACTATTATACAGTATTTTAATAACTCGTAGCACAATGAATAGGCCTTTCCTTAATTAGCTTTGAAGTTAGCATGAGAATAAATGCTGAAAATCTATTTCCTCAGCCCTTCAATGATTAACTACGTTGAACATTTTATATTTCTAGAGCCTGCTGTCACAAAAGCTTTTGGTCATCTGAATACACACCTCCTTGAACAGGCAATGTCTGTCACACAGCAGAAACATATTCCCAGTTCCACCTATGATGTTGTTTCTGATATGGACCATGACATCTGGATCCAAGCATTCCCACTAACAAGTTCTTTTCCAATGCAAGGAGATGACCTTACTCCTGGCACTGGTCAAGCAGCAGAATCTTTGAGACATCCAGTCACATCTGCAGAGAACAATCTTCATCCCAAGAATATACTGTCTTCCATCATCACCACATTCCTTTGCATTACTCCACCCTGACTGGTCTCCGGTGAGCACCATGGTCAGAATGTCCATCTGCCCTACAAATTGTTCTGCTCACTCTCGTCTGCTCGTGCCTGGTCTCTGTTACAGTGTTTGCAAATCAGACTCAATAGAACCATTCTAAGCTGAAGTTCCTCAAGATGCAGACTTTACTGCAGATTCAAAGTCTTCAAAAGCACTCATAAACAATTAAAGAAAATCAAACCACGAAACCATTCAAAAATCATATTAAAATGAAGAATAAAAACAAGACCTGTTAAAAGTATTTAAATAAATTCAAAGAATTAAAATAATCTAAAATTATTGACACCTTTGTCATTTGCAAACAAATTCCTCCATCTTGCTGATTTCTACAAACTCCCACATGGTTATTAAGACAAGAGAAACAAACACTAAGCAGTCATGGAAAGCGAATGAGAAGTGACTCTGGCTTTGTCAATAATATAAGTTTTAATACTTTTTGAAAGAAAATGGGAAGGGAAGTAGCCAAAACTTTAGCATATTGTTCTGAGCCAATAAGCTTGAAGGGTGTGCAGGTTGAAACACAGACTAGACATGGAGGAATTCCCTATAAAACTGACCAAATATAGCTTCACATATTCAAAGTACAGATTTCTATTCAGTTGCTATTTAGTATGTTTTGAATTAATTCATTTATAATATATTTAAGTTAATAGGTCTAAATTGCAGATTTACTTTTCAGTCCAATATTGTGTTCAACTCTGATCACCTCATTATGAGAAGGATGTGGAGGCATTGGAGAGGGTGCAGAGGAGATTTACCAGGATGCTGCCTGGATTAGAGAACTTGTCTTATGAGTAAAGGTTGAGAGAGCTGGGGCTTTTCTCTTCGGAGTGACGCAGGATAGGAGGTGACTTGATAGTGGTATGTAAGGTTATGAGGGGCATAGATAGAGTGGACAGCCAGTGCCTTTTCCCCAGGGCAGCAATGGCTAATACCAGAGGACATCAGTTTAAGGTCAGAGGAGGAATATTCAGGGGAGATGTCAGAGGTAGGTTCTTTACACAGAATGGTGGGTGCTTGGAACGCACTGCCGGGGGTGGTTGAAGAGGCTGATAGAATAAGGATCTTTAAAAAACTCCTAGATAGGCACATGGCAGAAAGTAAAATGGAGGGTTATGAGCTGTGTAGGAGGGAAGGGTTAGGTTGATCAGAGAGTAGGTGACTATATAGGTTGGCACAACATCGTGGACCAAAGGGCCCGTACTGTGCTGTACTGTTCTGTGTTCTACTGTTTTGTTTCAAAAAATCGTACTAAATTACATCAACACTTGTCAAAAAGATTAAATACTGGCTGGAGCTTACATGAACTGCCACAAATATTGGAGACACAAAGGAGCATCTCCTTTCCCTCTGCACCAAATTTTTGTGCTGATCAAATTCCTTACCTTTGTATTCCATTTAAGATGTGCTTCATTACTTTCATTTTCTACGCCTGACACATAGTTCTCTGTTGATTTTAATGGAGGAAATAGGTTGTGGGGGACCATTAATTGTTTTGGATAATATTAATTGTTTGAGTTTGTTTGAATGTTTTAAGTGCTTTAGTTTTTATGTTTTATTAATTTTTCAATATATATATTTGAAATTAATCAATAGTTTGATTTTTTTGAAAGTTTTTCTGAAAATTTTAGAAAGGACATTCATTGTGTTTTTGTGCAGTTAATAACCAGCTAAGACAAGAAAAATGGTTTAGCCACCTGACAAAAGTTTATCAATAGTTTTGTGGGTGTGATTCATGCTGCCTTTCTAACCTTGTTCCTACTTTGTCACTAGCATAGAACCTTGGCACTTCCTTCTACTAGCAAGTTCTGTATGAGGGAGCTTGGTTCAGAAGTCACCTGAGAGTCTGCAAAATCTCAGACATTAGCAGCAGCACTAACAACTTACATGCATGTGACACATTCAGTATGGAAAACATATTTGTCAAGAGAAAAGACAGCATCATCAGTAAAACGGGTTTTAAATGTTCTTTTAAAGGTGGCAATGGAAGTAGCGAAGCTTTTACACGCTTTTCCAAAGTCTGGCCCAAGGAGGCTGAAAGATTTGTTTCCATTTCAAATTAAAACATAATTAAAACATAAAGGAGAGCAGAGTTGATGGAATAAGGGGCATAGACTAGGATGTGGAACTGTATGATGTTGCAGTGGTATGATGGGAGCAAGGACATAATACTATTTAGGAATCAAGGTAGTATCACTGAATGTGGAAAACTGCAGAACAGGGAGATTGTCAAGAACAAGTGTTGAGAATGATCAGGACAATGTCAGGCAGGATAAAATTGGAGTGGCAAGTTTTTGTTGCATTGCAAGGAAAGAGCTACTTCCAAATAGTAAGTATTGCAGATACTGGAAATCTGAAATAAGACGAAAAATGCCGAAACTACTCAGCTGGTGAGACCGCATCTGTGGAGAGAGAAAATTTCAATGTTTCATGTCTTTCATTAGAATGAGGAAAAGTTGGAAAAAGAAACAAGCTTTAAGTTGCAGGAAGTGGGGGGAGAAGGTAGAGAGAAGAAAAGGAGAGAATGAATGATAAGGGTGGTTATGGACCAGATCTGTAGTGGCTGAAACAAGAAGATTCCTAGAGAGTTTCATCTAATTCTTGCCACATTGATGAACAGCTATTTCAGAGAAGGTAGAACACTACAGCACAGCACAGGTCCTTCGGCCCACAATGTGGTGCTGACGTTTTATCCTGTTCTAAGATCTATCTAACCCTTCCCTCCCACATAGCCCTCCATTTTTCTATCATTCATGTGTCTATTTAAGAGTCTCTTAAATGTCCCTAATGTACCTGCCCCCACAACCTCTGCCGGCAGTGTGTTCCACGCACCCACCACTCTGTGTAAAAAAAAGTACCTCTGACATCCCCCTTATACTTTCCTCCAGCCACTTTAAAATCATGCCCCCTCGTGTTAGCCATTTTCGCCCTGGGAAAAAATCTCTGACTGTCCACTCAATCTATGCCTCTTATCATCTCATAGACCTCTATCAAGTCACCTCTCATCTTCCTCCTCTCCAAAGAGAAAAGCCCCAACTCACTCAACCTATCCTTATAAGACATTCTCTCCAATCCAGGCAGCATCCTGGTAAATCTCCTGCACCCTCTCTAAAGCTTCCACATCCTTCCCATAATAAGGCGACCAGAACTGAACACAATACTCCAAGTGTGGTCTAACCAGAGTTCTATAGAGCTGCAACATCACCCCATGGCTGTTGAATTCAACACCCCAACTTATGAAGGCCAACACACTATATGCCTTCTTAACAACCATATCGACCTGCGTGGCAACCTTGAGGGATCTATGGACATGGACCCCAAGATTCCTCTGTTCCTCCACACTGCTAAGAGTCCTGCATTAACCTTGTATTCTGCCTTCAAATTTGACCTTCCAAAGTGTATCACTTCATACTTTTCTGGGTTGAACTCCTTCTGCCACTTCTCAGCCCAGCTCTGCATCCTATCAATGTCCTGCTATAACCTACAGCAACCTTTTACACTATCCACAACACCACCAACCTTCGTGTCATCAGCAAACTTACTAATCCACCCTTCCACATCCTCATCCAAGTCATTTATAAAAAATCACAAACAGCAGGGATCCCAGAACAGATCCCTGAGGAACACCACTGGTCACCACCCTTCAGGCAGAGTACGGTCCATCTACCACCACCCTCTGCCTTCTATGGGTGTGCCAATTCTGAATCCACATAGCCTTCCTTGGATCTCATGCCTCCTGACTTTCTGAATGAGACTTCCATGACGAACCTTATCAAACGCCTTACTAAGAACCATTTACACCACATCCACTGCTCTACCTTCATCAATGTGCTTTGTCACATCCTCAAAGAGTTCAATCAGGGTCGTGAGGCACAACCTGCCCCTCACAAAGCCATGCTGACTGTCCCTAATCAGCCTATACTTCTCTAAGTGCCCATAAATCCTGTCTTTAAGAATCTTCTCCAGTAATTTGTCCACCACTGAAGTAAGACTCACTGGTCTATAATTCCCAGGGTTATCCATACTCCCTTTCTTAAACAAGGGAACAACATTTGCCACCCTCCAATCATCCGACATTGCTGCTGTGGCCAGTGAGGATGCAAAGATCATCGCCAAAGGTGCAGCAATCTCTTCCCTTGTGCCTGTAATAACCTTGGATACATCCCATCTGGCCCTGGTGCCTTATCTATCCTAATGTTTTTCAAAAGTTCCAGTACATCCTTTTTCCTCATGTTGACATGCCCTAACATATCAGCCTGTTGTATGCCATCCTCACAAACGTCAAGGTCTCTCTCTCTGGTGAATACTGAAGCAAAGTATTCATTCAGGACCTCCCCTACCTCTTCCGACTCCAGGTACATGTTTCCTCTTTTATCCCTGATCGGTCCTACCTTCACTCTAGTCATCCTCCTATTCTTCACATACGTGTAGAACGCCTTGGGATTTTCCCTAATCCTACTCACCAAGGCCTTCTCATGCCCCCTTCTAGCTCTCCTAAGTCCATTCTTAAGCTCCCTTCCAGCTACCTTGAAACTCTCCAGAGCCCTGTCTGAACCATGCTTTCTAAACCTTAGGTAAGCTTCTTTCTTCCTCTTGACAATATATTCTATGTCTCTTGTCAACCACAGTTCCTTCACTCTACCATTCTTACCCTGCCTCAATGGGACAAATCCATCCATAAGCTCATGCAAGTACTCCCTAAACAACCTTCACATTTCCGTTGTACACTTCCCCAGGAATATCTGTTCCTAATTTACGCTCCCAAGTTGCTGCCTAATAGCATCATAATTCCCCCTCCCTCAATTAAATACTTTCCCGTATCATCTGCTCCTATCCCCGTCCAAGGCTATGGAGGGCTCAAGAAGTTATGGTCACTGTCTCCAAAGTGCTCTCCCCCCGAGAGATCTGAAACCTGATCAGGGTCATTGCTTAGTACCAGGTCCACAATGGCCTCTCCTCTAATCGGCCTGTCCACATACTATGTCAGGAATCCTTGCTGGACATACTGAACAAACTCCATCCCATCTATCCCCTTTACACTGAGGAGGTGCCAATCAATATTATGGAAGTTGGAATCACCCATGACAACAACCCTGTTATTTTTGACCTCTCCAAGATCTGCCTCCCAATCTGCTCCTCAGTGTCTCTGCTGCTGTTGGGGGGTCTGTAGAATACTCCAGATAGAGTGATCACTCCCTTTCTGTTTTTGACTTCCACCCACACTGACTCAGTCGACGATCCCTCCAGGACATCCTCCCTTTCTACAGCTGTGACCCTGTCCCTGATCAGCAAAGCCACTTCCCCACCTCTTATACCTCAGTCCCTGTCCCTTTTGAAACATGTCACAAACCAGCAACAAAAGAAACACACTGAGCATGATTCAGAGTTAAAAACTAATTTATTAATCACTACTTATGATAATACATAAAATAAAAGTAAAAATGTTAGTATGTTAGAATTCAAAAATGTTAAACCTCGAACGTTAACCCCAAAACTAAACTCTTCGTGTGTGTGTGTGGCAAAGTCCAAAACTCCCAGTTCCAGAATGGTTCTTAAAGTTCAGTTCCGCAAGCCATAAGGTGAAACATGAGCAAGGGCTTCTTCAACAACCACCGTTGTCAGAAGATAAGACGTAGATGTAGAAAAACAGAGAGAGAGTACATACAAAATCCAAATGTTCCACGATGGAACCCAAACGACACTCCAGTGTTTACTTGGTAGTGACTTCCTCACCCCGAAAAGCATCCGAATCGTGGTCGTCCACACACACAAGTACCTGTTTCCTTCTACAGGTCAGCAACAAAGTGAACTCCACCGGATTACTTCCAACTTCCATACATGGATTTCAGTGGCAAACACAGTTATTGTTTCTCATCCATCGATAGAGAAAACAAGCAGGCTGGTGTCTCTCTCCCTTCTCTCTCTCTCTCCTTCTTCTAACTGCTTCAACAACGTCATTATGTCCTTTATCTTCTATTGACGTAAGCACGCCCCACACACACATACACACACACTCTCTATCTTAAAGGGACTTTCACTGAGTCCGTAACAAACATCTGAACCCCAGAATATCCAGCAGCCATTCCTGCCCTTGTGACAGCCAAGTCTCTGTAATGGCCACCACGTCATAGTTCCATGTACTTAACCATGCTCCCATCCCCCTACCAAACTAGTTTAAACCCTCCCCAACAGCTCCAACAAACCTGCCCGCAAGAATATTGGTCGCCCTCCAGTTCAAGAGTAACCCGTCCCTTTTGTACAGGTCGTACCTTCCCCAGAAGAGATCCCAATGATCCACAAATCTGAAACCCTGTCCCCCTGCACAAACTCCTCAGCCACAAATTCATCTGCCACATCAACCTATTCTTACCCTCACTGGTGTGTGGCACAGGCAGCAATCCAGAGATTACTTCCATTGAGGTCCTGGTTTTCAGCTTCCTAACCTAGCTCCCTATATTCCCTCTTCAAGATCTCATCTCCTTTCCTACTTATGTCATTTCATTTCAATTAAGTAGCGAGTCCCGGGTTGATCCAAGACTGGATAAATCTTTGTATTCATTTAAACCAGCAGAGATTTGAAGCTGTCGTGCCTTGGATCTCAATTGCTGTGAGATGTTGTAAGAACCTTTTAAGAAAATGGATATGTTCATACTGTTGTAATCGTCATTTTGAAAAGCAAAGAAGTATTTATGACAAGAACATGTGCTCCACTGCTTGCAGCACTTCATCTAGTAATGTATCAAACAATATTTTAAATAAAAAACAAGTTCAAAACAATGAATGAAAATGAACTTCTGGAATAGGGAATCTTATAGAAAATGAGGCAGGCCAAGGGCCCAAATGGCCTAATACTGCAGATGTGTTATTATATGATTCCTATAGTAGAAACATTAATAGCTTTGGGGACTTGCTGATTTTGTGTTTTGATGTATAAAAACTCATGATATTGATGCTGATGTTTGCAACACAACAATTGACAAGCAGACCAAACTTGAAAATAAAGTTAAAGGTTCAAAGCAAAAGCTTCAAATATATTGGTTTGAAGCTCTGAACCTTGGATTTTGGAAATATATATTAAAGTGGGTCTGGCAGAGTTAGATGCAAGGTAAGTGAAATGGCATGGGATAAAAAAAATCTTTGAACTGAATAATCTTGATTGGGTTCTGAATACTGAAGAATATTCCAAAACTTTACAATGTGTAGCACACACCTATGTCCTACAAAGAAGCCAAATTTGTGATCTAATTTGAAAATTGCCCTGCCATATTAAGCCATGATCTTCTTGTTTATTAGTGACTCATCTTTGCACAGGTTAAATGCACAGATTAGCAAGAGAAGCAGGTAGTGTCATCGAGTTCACAGAAAACAAATATTTCTACCTGATATGACAAATAGCATAGATGGATCACAGTGATCACAAATGCATGATCTTTGTGATCTTCAGTTGGTTAATAACTTAATATGAATCATCAGTTGCACAGCATGTGTTGCTTGTTGATTTAAAGCAAACATTTATGAATACTAGAAATACTGTTAAGGCAAAATCTGCTGGATATATGGTCCTAGTGCATCTGTTGAAGGTTTTACTGATCACAAAGCTCATTAATCTTTCTGTTTCAGATCTGACTAACCTCCTGTGCACTTCCAGCATTTTCTGCTTTTATTTAAATCTTTAGTAGTAATGGAATTTTAAAATAGCATTCATGTCACCTCCTGTGATTTTCAAGAAAGGCAATTTTAAGGCTAAAGGGAAATCCTTATCCAGATTGAATAACTGTGCATTTTAAAAATGCTTTCCATGTTCAAAGTATGACACAACCCCTGTTGTAATTTAGAAAAACCCAATAGCCAGTTTGGACTGTGCAAAGAGGTGATATTTCTTTTTAAAAGTAATAGGAAAATATCTGTTTTTCTTCTGTCTTTTTTCTACAAGTTAAATAGTATTATCAGATTTTATTAATTGTCGATAAAGTAAATATTTTACTGTTCTTTTATTAAAATACATTTTGATTCCCTTTTACAATAAGAGTGGGAACTAGTCAACATTTGTGCAGGGGAAGGGAAAAATGTGGACCATCATCGGAGATGTATGGTTTACACATTCATGTTATTTGAGAGGTTCTTGGTTCAATTATGGAGCCCATGTGGTTCTGTGTTGTAAAATTTCTTCTATAAAGAATAATTGGTGATTAGCTTAGTGAACTTTACAGCATTTTCACAGCCCTCCACGAATAAAAATTTATTTGAAGACTACATTAGATATTTTCTATTTAGTTAGCTTCATTCTCCAGTCAAAGCAATGTTGTGGGAGTGATTATCAGGACAAAATATAAAGTCTGCCAGGACAACAAAAACAGAAAGCAAGAGGGAATCACTCAGGCTGTTAGTGGAGATACCTCTTAAACCATTAATTGATTAATTGTTGGAACATTCAGACTTCATTGTTTGAGGAGTGAAGACTCAAATAGCCTGTTGACTTGAGCATGTTGTATGAGTTATCAACAACATAATTTTGAATGACCTCTTAAAATTTATTATGATTAATAATTAATCTTTTAGTTAAAGAACTGTAGAGTAATATACATTTCATTGGCTACATGGTCTTTTTAGTACAATATGTTCCAATGCTATCCAACAATGGCAGGAGGTATGTGACAACACTACCACCTCCATGATCCCCTCCAAGGCACATTTCATCCTGACTCTGAATTATATATCATGGCTCCTTCATTGTTGTTGGGTCAAAATCCTGGCAGATGATCTGATGTACTCTAATGCTCCAAATCTGGCCCATTATTAAATTCTAGTGCAAATATTTCTGCTACTGATCAACACTGAAGTTAATTTTCACCGAGTAAAAATTATCTATTAAATTTTGGGGAATTGCTTCATACTTTTGGTTATCAGTGAAGCAAAATACAAAATTCACAATGCATCCAAAGTCACTGCAGAGTGTAAAGCTTTCACATGCTTGATTAAAAAAAAATGACTCTCAAGAGTGGGAAGAAAATCACAGAGTTGTTATAGGTAAAACTTTGAAATAGTTAAATACAGGTGAAAAAGGAGTACCAAAGGCGATTGGGAATTAAAGAAATAGTTGTGACTAAAATAAGTTCCACAATAATTCTTTGACTCTTTGTTCCAAGGGTCTTGTTTCATTTGCATTTTCTCCTTTGATATTTCTCAAAATTTGGTAGTTCTGGTAAAGGACCATTGGTCTATAAACTTAACTCCATATCTCTCCATGCAGATGCTGTCTCACCGTTTGAAAAATTTTAGCACTTTCCCCTTGCTTTTGGAAATAAAAATGGCATCTGCTTGCAGATTACCACATCACCTAGACCACTGAATACACATTTATTTATGGTAAATTCTTTGGTCAGTTGTTCAATGAGTCTAATGATGAGTTGTGAACACTAGAGACTGCATATGCTGGAATATGGAGCTAAAAAAAATTACTGGAGGAACTCAGCAGGTCAGGCAGCATCATAGAGGGAAATGGGCAGTCGACATTTCAGGTCGAGACACTTCATCTGGACTGGATGGGTTGTGTCTATAATGTGGTAATAAGGATTCATGCTTACAGCCAACAATAACTGATTATCATTTGAGTTCCCAGTGCTTTTCAGAATATATTTATATTGATATATCCATATGAGTATATGGATATTGGGCCTGCATGTTAACTGTGTTTTATTTATCCTGATTTATATCTCTCATAGTTCCTTAGTGTATTACACTTCGTTACATTTCCTATTCTGCAAGATGACATTTGCTTTTAATTAGAGATACGTACATAGAAAATGTGCCAAGCTTAAAAGGACAATTGATGTGGTTCCTGCGGTGCCCATTAACTCTGCAACAAATATTTCCCTGCTCACTAGCTACTGATGCCTGCATGTGAAGATTGGAAGTTTTAACTTTGGTAAAGATGTCGCCCAAGTGGTGGCAGATCATTGAACATATTTTGCATCCCATTGATTCCAATAGAAAAATCCATCACCAAAGCAGTTGGATTTCTACAGATATTTGTATCACCTGCGCAGATGTCCCTGCTTCCTGTGCTAGATCTGCTCAGTCTTCTTGGTCTCCTTATGAAATTTCCAAAATCAGAGTTGTCCTGGAACAATTGATTTAATCTAGTTGACATCATATTTTTTTTTGGATTCACTGACATTGTTTGCAAGATTTTAAGTAAAAACAGCCATCAAATTTTTATTCCATTTAAAATATATGGTTGAGTGATAGCTGCATTAAAACTGTGTGCACAATTGTGTTCAGTCATTTTAACCAGTATGTAACATCCTCAAAAGTAAATTTTAAATGATTACAATAACTCTAGTGAGGCAAGTGTAACCAGAGATAGTTGTCATTCAGTCCAGATTTTATAATATGTTCTGAGTGATAACTGCTGGTAAATCTCCTTTATTATTTACGTAGAACTGGGAGGCAATATAATAGCAACAACACGCAACAGGTTAACTTAAATGAAGAAAAAAATCTGGTAGAATAGTATGATTATTCATCATCTAAAAATGAGGTAGTAACCAGATGTGGCCACAATGCAGGACTATGTGCATGCGAAGTAGCAGAAACATCAAACAATATTTAGAGGCAAGTGATCCCACAACCAACAGATCAGGTCAAAGGTACTTGAGCCCAAAGGTACAGCACCATAGTGTTGGTGCTGGACAATTAAATGGTGATAAACATCCCAATCTCAACAAATATACAGCATATGAAGGAAAGAGACAAACCTGAAGGGTTTGCAACCATCTTCAGTCAAAAGTTTTTAGCTGATAGTCCTTCTTGGTCTCCTCTTGAAATTCCCACCATCAGAGTTGCCTTGAGCCAATAATTTAATTTACATGGCATCATGCTTTTTGGATTCAGTAGCATTCACTAACATAATTTGAAAGGTTTTAAGAGAAACAGCTCATCAACCAGTGCCTATGGATTGAGACTTTATCATGAATTCTTCCTTTACAAGCATGCCTGAGGCAGCCAGCTTCTATTTGTTTGAATCCTGCTGTTTAGAGGTTTCTGTCACTTTAGTAATTTCATTTATTTGGATTTAGCTTCTTTTATTCCCAAGCAGTTAAACCTGCCATCAGTTAGACAACTTTTAATCTCATGGTATTTGATTCAGTATTCAATCTCTGCATTTCATTTGCATGTTTGGTTTATTTAAAATGTATTAAATTGTTGCACTCACTTTATTCAACCTAGGTTTCTCATTTGCCAATTTAATTAGCTTCATTGGAGTCTTGGGCTTCCCAGTATCCTGGTTTCGGACTGATTTATTGAGCCAGTACTGGGCCAATTTTGGATATGGAGTTTAATAGCAGGCAAAAAAAATGTTCATCATTCTCGCCGGTTGATAAAGAATGAAGCTTGTGCTGTTGTTGTGCTGCTTCCATCTTTTTGATAGCCAGTGCAAACTGTCTTTAGTCATCTGTATTGTTCACTCTTTCCTTACTGGCTCCCTTTAATTATACACTTCCTCACAGTTTTATTATTTTAATAAGCCAAAACCTATTGTTAAGGCTGAGATTCTTGTACTTGCTTCCCCCTCACCATGGCATGCCCCACCTCCCCCATCGGATCCAATAGTTGGGATAGACTTCTCCTTTTTAGGCAGTTCCTTGGAGTCAGGAATGACTTATTTCCACTCCAGGGTGCGGAGTGGATGCTGCCTGTGCACGATACCTCTTAACATGATATGGCCATTGCGTACCAGCTAACACATGGGTTTGATGGAACAAAATCTTGGTCCAATCGTAAGATGGTCCAAGATGTTTGGAGACCAGGTCCTGCTGCATGGACTTAGCATGTACAGCGTATATGCACACACACACACGCATACACACACACTCACACATGCATACACACACACACGCATACACACACACACACACACACGCATACACACACACACACACATGCACGCACGCACGCATGCACACACAGAGACTTGACCTAGAAATGAATGAATGCTGCTGGAGATCTCTAACAAGGAGCTGTTGGCTTCATCTTTAGACAGGAGTTCTGAACTTGCTGGAACCTATGTTGAGACATGCCAGCATTTCATCTGGGAACTGAAATTCTTGCGAGTATATCATAACTTGATTAAACTACTTATCTGTAGAACTTAAGTGGCTTAGGGCCACTTATTTGTAGTCAATACAACCCAATTCCAGTAAGAATTAAAATAGAATGAAGATCGTGAACTTGCCTTGTTATTTATGGAGTCCCTAGTTTCCATTCTAGGTTCATCCACATGTTTGCTCTGTATTGAACCACAGATTCCACATACTTGCAGTGACATCCCGTCGCATGCAAAGTTAGTCTATATCTCTCTTTTAGGATTTTCATTTGTGTTGGAGTGGCCCTTATTATCTAAAAGCCAGTCCTGCAGAAGCAAGCTTCCAATGCACTCCACAGCCATTGGCATGCCCCATAAGCTCTGCTATTCAATATTTCTATCTTACAATCAGTTCCCTGAAAAGAGGAAAGCCTAATTAATAGTCTAGCTTGTATTATTATTCATTTATAGAATATACACATTGCTAGTTAAGGTAATTATTTATTGTCCATCCCTGATTTCTCTTGAACTCAGTGACCTATTAGAGTAGAGGAAGATTTAAGGGTGCTGTTGACATAAAAAGTAAGCAAGAGCATATATTCTGCTTTGAATTGAAAGTAGAATGTATATTCTTGCTCAGAAATGTTATGAGTTAACAGGCTATGTTTCCAAGATGATAAAATAGTCTTCATATTAAGATATCCAATAGACTGCTTCACTGTTTTCCCACTTTTTCAAACTTTTGGTTTACCACATATTTTCACCATCCTTACTCCTTCTGGGGCAACATTCCATTCCAAGTACTTGCACTGTCCGAGACTGAGATGATATGAAAGAATTGCCTCTCATAAACTGGTTTATGTAGCTTTAATGAACCATCTCCGCAGCTCTTATGCACAGATTACTTATGAGCTCATTTTAATAGTAAATCATACTGTGGTAAAATTGATATAAATCAAAAGTGAAATCTCAAGTATTATTTGGCTGAAGTGAGCTAAACCTGGCTGGGCATCATTTCTGGGAACTTTGCTATTTGCGTGGCTTATGCTGTTGTTAACTGAGTCATCAAAGGAGTGAGCGTGCATTATGTCAACTACAGTTTCAGTTTTCAGCCTTCACTTTCCCATCTTGAAACACTGCTATATGCAAACATTGCTTCATTTGTGTATAATATCATATCTGAACTTCATCATACACGATCTATAATGCTTTGGAAGGATTCTAACCTTTTTTAACTTAATCTGGTAATTTTGCCTTTCTTCTGGTATAGTATCATGGTTGAGACTTATTTAATGTTATTTTTAATTTGTGAATAGTTTTGACTTTTGCATTGATTAAAATGTAAATTATTCCCCAGCCCCCTACCCCCTCAATGAATGCTGAGCCTTTGCCATTCTTACTGTTAATCTCGCCTTATTGTAGAAATAACGTGGATGTTCCTTAACTCCATTCATTACAGATGTACCTTCTCCCCTAAGGATGATAATCGTATTCAAGCTTGTGGTTCTGATTTGAAAGTGGAGAGCTTACTCAGGATACCTTTCACATTCAAGCATCGCTCTTGCAGCAATTAGATACAATACGATTAAAAGTGCATTTGATTTAGTGGTTCAGTAGCATGCTATAGTGGCAACTAATGGACTCTGCTTCAGAATGGGAGAAAATTCTCAGATACTGAGCTTGCAATTACAGGCAAGGCTGTCTGGAAAGGTACAAAGTGAAGCTGATGTGATTTCCCACAAGACTAGAAGAGTAAATTGAAATGGTGAGCACCATCCATTTCCAGAGTGGGGTTGTCTGGATCCTGATGATTGGTGTGTCACTGGTGATGGGGGTGGAGCACAGGAAGCCATCACTCACAGGATGAAATATTTATGCTTAACAAAAACAGGATCCGACCATATTAAAACACTAAAATGATGAAGCAATTCAAATTTAGAAGTCGTGACCAGTTAACTCATAATTTTACATTTTGTCATGAACTTATTTTGAATTTGCCTAATTGATAATTGTTATGCATTTAAAATGACAGCCAGATCACCTTCACACACTTGCCAAGAGAGTTTGAAAGAGACATATTAAACTACATGCAAAGGCATCAGTGTTGACCCTTCGGTTCCTGACAGGCAGATCATGCCACCAGGATGCCCATATGTGTGACAATTTCAAAGCCATGAGCTCAATTATTTCGAGCTGTAGGGACATTAAACTACATGCAAAGACATCAGTATTGACCCTTCAGTTCCTGACAGGCAGATCATGCCACCAGGATGCCCATATGTGTGACAATTTCAAAGCCATGAGCTCAGTTATTTTGACTGTAAGGTGCTCAAATGCAACCCACCCTAATAAGTGCCAGACAATTTTAACTAGTCCCAGATAAGTGTAGTGGCAGGGCTAGGGAGAAAACATGCACTAAGATATCTTTATGATATCTTTATTAGTCACAGGTACATCGAAACACACAGTGAAATGTATCTTTTGCCTAGAGTGTTCTGGGGGCAGCCCACAAGTGTTGCCACTCTTCCTCCACCAACATAGCATGCCCACAACTTCCTAACCCGTACGACTGATGAGTGGGAACATCGTAGTGCCTGCACCCTAGATTATTTCTGTAAAACCAGGAGAGGCACTCTTCAGCTCCAACGTTCGAGAGTTCAGAGAGTAAAGTTACCAAACTCATCCATGACTTGTTATTGCTCCATTAGGCTTCAACAAGTTAAGTGCACACTAGCAAACACAGACACACATAGACACACACACACACATACACACACACACACACACACACACATTTTTACTTTGATGGATAAAATAGTATCAAAAATGAAAACCATAAGCATGTCGGAATTTGATTCTGCTTTTAAGCAATTTCAGGCAAAAGTTCCAATGTTTCCCATTCTTCTGTTTTGGATTATTACGCTTACATTGAAAATATGGAAAATCTGTATTTGAAATGTTTGGTTACTTCCTTTCTTTACTTGCAATACACATGGAAACCAGGAAATCACACTCTTTAGTACCTTGGATGTTTTAGGCATCTATTGCTCTGGTTTTAGTGGTATTGGTATTGGTTGTGGTATTGGTTTATTATTGTCACTTGTATTGAGACACAGTGAAAGACTCATCTTGCATGTCGTTCATGCAGATCAATTCATTACACAGCGCGTTGAGGTAGTACAAGTTAAAACAATACAGAATGCAGGATAAAGTGTCACAGCTACAGAGAAAGTGCAGTGCAAGTAGACAATAAGGTGTAAGGTCATAACAAAGTAGATTGTGAGGTCAAGAGTCCATCTTATCATACTAAAAAACCGTTCAACAGTCTTATAATAGCAGGATAGAAACTGTACTTGAGCCTGGTGGTGCGTGCTTTCAGGCTGTTGTATCTTCTGCCCGATGGGAGAGGGGAGAAGAGAGAATGTCCAGGGTGGGTGGGGTCTTTGATTATGCTGGCTGCTTTACCGAGGCAGTGAGAAGTATAGACAGAGTCCACAGAGGGGAGACTGGTTTCCGTGATGTGCTGAGCTGTGTCCAAAACTGTCTGCAATTTCTTGCAGTCATGGGCACAGCAGTTGCCATACCAAGCCATGATGTATCCAGATAGGATGCCTTCTATGGTGCACTGATAAAAATTGGTGAGCGTAAAAGGGGATATGCCAAATTTCTTGAGTCTCCTGAGGAAGTAGAGGCGTTGGTGAGCTTTCTCAGCCTGGTCCTAGTTGGACCAGGGTAGGCTATTGATGTTCACTCCTTGGAACTGGAAGCTCTCAACCATCTTGACCTCAGCACCTTTGATGTAGACAGGAGTATGTGCACCACCCCCTTCCTGAAATCAATGACCAGCTCTTTTGTTTTACTGACATTGAGGGAAAGGTTGTTGTCATGACACCATGTCACTAGGCTCTGAATTTTCACATCTGTTGTGTTGCTTACCCTGTTCCTGTTGGGAATGGGGCAATAACCAGAAGTCAGAAGAGCAGGCAGATCATGATGCCAGTAAATGTGCAATGTTGATTTGAACCAGCCTGACAAATTGGACCTCAATAATGCAAGTAATTGTATGTGCTCAATTCCACTGGAGAATGTAGAATGCACAGGTTGATAGAACCTCTGCCCATGACCTCTTCCCCATCAGTGATGCTATGTAAAGGGACTATCAATTACTTGCACATTTGTTGGTTATTGGGTGTGTTGCAAAAAAATGCCAGTTCATATTTTCAGAACTCACTGCAGTTTCTGCAGTCCAGAGGAGGGTGAAGCAAGAAATATGGAAACATTACTGGCAATTATTTTTGGCATTGAGTGTGTTAGGAAGGATGAAGAGAGAGAAAGGCAACCTGGGAGGTAGTCAGAGGAAGGGATCCTCCTCAACAGGAGGATCCATACTGTAGGGCATTTCAAGATAAATGTGCACCTCAGGGAGGAACATCATTTGAAGCAGCTCAACTTCCCTAAGGAGTCCAGAGTCCTTATCAAAAGATGACATATCCTGGACCCGTAAATGCTACCACAGGGCAAGGCCCTGTCCATGCTTCTCTTGATTGTGGAAGTAAAACTAGTCATGAATTGTTGTACTGCCTTAATAGAAAGTACTGGGCTTGGAGCAATCCTGGATTCACCAGAATTGTGGGTTTTCTGATGCTTGGGGATGACTCCTCCAACACTCCTGGACAAACATATTAATCCAATACATGAGCAAGCAGGTCCATATGCCTAGACTGCTGCATCGTTTACCATACTCATACTGCCTTTAGAAGCCACATTGGACTCTGAGATGCTTCACACCAATAAGGACTTCTTGCAGCCAGACTCAGAGGACCATAATTATCTCTGTATAACCCAGACAGTGGTCACAACAGTTTTATTTAACAACATTTGCTGTGCTGTCCTTCTATGGAAATCATCCCAGACTTTCCCTGTTAATATATCCCAATCTATTCTAGTCAGTGCTCATAATTCTCCCATAAGATAACAAGGGAAGGTTAGGCACAGTCAGTCTGTATCCCCTCTAACCTGAGGTCAGCTGGTTACACTTTAACCTGCCTTCATCCATCCAGAGAAACTTTAGATTGCTTTCACCTCTCAACTTCAAAAAAAATTGTTTTTTAATGCTTATTTATATTAAGCAATAAGTATTTAGTTATACCATGGTTTATGAAGAGAGTGTACATCACTGGAAAGCCTGATGTTGTCCCTAAATGCATTTGAGAAGATGGTGGTGAACCACTGTCTTGAACTACCACAATCATAAAGTTATTCTCACACTGTTGTTGACTCGTGAGTTCCAGAACGGACTCAGTCGTGCTCAAGCAGCATTTTTCGAAGTCAAGATGATGTGCTCTTTAGAAGTAAACATGTGAAGCTGCTCCTATATGCCTCTGCCCTCGTTCTTCATGGTTGCATGTGGCACTTGATTGGAAAGTGTTGCAGGAGTAGTCTTCGCAAGTAACTGCAGTGCAGACAGTACACGTAGCTGTGGTGTGAGGTGGTGGGGAGATTGAGTGTTTAAGTTGGTGGATGGGCTGCTGCTGAAGAGTACTGCATCTTCCTGATTGGTGTCAACCTTCTCGAGTGTTGTTGAAAGTGTGCACACCCAAGCAAGTGGAGATTATACCATGACCCTGATGTGTGCTTCATTGGTTGTGGAAAGGCTTTAGGGTGTCAGGGATGAATCATTCTTTGTAGGATGCTGAATCTCTCATCTGCTTTTGTAGCCACAGTGTTTATGTGCTGAGTCCATCTGAGCATTTGGTCAATGGTGACTCCAAGGATTTATAGTTGTGTCGCCTTCCTTGGTGGAATATCTGCTGAATATCTGCTCATGCACAGATTATTCACATTATGTCTTTCTGAAAAGTTTCAAGAGTTGACCATGTTAAGTGATGAGAGGAGAAGGTTGGGTGAGTGGTATTTTCTGGTAATGTATTAAACTCTCTTCCGAAATTGCAATCAGAGGAATTCCATATGGTTTAAGAAAATATCGTCCCAGTCTTCTGCTGACTACTGAAAAACCTGCAATCAGCAGTTGCCTGCACTTGGACCACATGTTTCTTCCTACACGATCCCAGGCCCAGTCTTCCACTGGGGGCCAACTCCCAGCTGACTGCCAAGGCCCCAGTTCATGGCTGGTTGCACTCCCAGCAAGAGCTGGACAGCTGACAAGATCCAATCCCCAGGCTCACAGGTTGTCAAAGCTGTCATTTAAATCAAGTGCTCCACAAATTCTATGTAAGTATTTAAAAAAAGATATTTAAGGAAAAGAAATACTTTTAATTAGAAATCAAAAACACATATATAAACAAGTACATTTAAAGTAACTGAATGAAATCAAATAAAAAATCTATTTAATTTTCTCTCAGCAAGTTTCTTCCCATTAATTTTTACAGTACTGGTTCTTTAGACAGATTTCCCATCCTGAAAGCTGCCACTTTATTTACTGCCTAAAAACTGCCAAATTTATAAGGGCCAAGCAATCCCAATATTAAACAAAAAGACAGACTTGAATTTATAAAGTGTCTTTTATAATCTCAGGATTTTCCAGTAAGTGAACTAAGTGAACTATTTTTAAGCTGCAGCCGCTATTAAACTGTAGAAAGTAAGCAGCTAATTTTGACATAGCGATTCACAGCCTCGTCTAATTTTTTTTCTCTGCTATTTTCTAAGTCGCTGTTTCAGAATCCAGGTCAGAATGTGAAAGCAAGCAGTCTATTTAACCAGGTCATCCAAGTGTCTTGCCTGTACTTTGAAGGACTTTACCCCACACTTAGTGAAATTAACATCAAGGCATCTGTCACCCACTGGGTAAATGTTACATGTTATAGATTTGCAAAAAAATGAGAAATACCTCATTTTTCAACTGAGAGAAATTTACATTATGTCTAACAGAGGCCTCTTCCTGGCAAAATTGATGAGTGTGAATGCAATCATATTGTGTGTTTACTTGTGCCTCCATTTATGCACATTAACATTCCATGCTTTAATATTCCTATTCCCGTATAAAGGTGAAGCTTGATTTAGAACCCTCTTTTATTGGTACTGCACCTCATGGGAACAAATTGTGTTTCTTAGCTTGTTCTGACATTTAGATTTTGTACCGTTTTCAAATGAGAGAAATTATACAGTGCAGGAAATGTAAAACTGAAAAAAAACCCAATGTTTTGTCAGATTCAGGGTACATTTACACATTAAATTTCAAAATTTTAGGTCCTGTCACCTGCTGTGCAATGGGGGTCATCAGCACCTGTCACATTGTTAGCCGAAATGCCAAGCTTGATAATGGTATGACCTTAACAGCTCAGCACTGAATGCTACATTATCATAAACTCACAGAGCAGGATGTGTGCGTGGTACCATACTGTTTCCTCTTTCATCCTTGTTTGATTACTAATTAACACGGATATGCCGTGGTTTGGAGGGAGTAATGGAGTAATTCATCTAACAGTGATTTCAGCTGAGAATCAATACATTTTCACAGATTAGAAAGGAAAGTTAAACTTTGAGGACAGATGGTTAGGAATAAAGCCAATCATCTTAAAAGGGTATTTATTGACCAAATCCCCCTATTTAAAATCAAAGCTCTTGGTTTTCAGTCTTCAAGGCAAAACCATCACAGGATTAGATCTCTAAAACACTGATCAGAGTCACATGTTATTAAAAATAATTTTTGACATTAAATAATTTACAACACCTAATGCAGCCGGAGCAGAATTTTGCAGTAACTTGATGTGAATTAAACTTTTTGGTGATTAAGTCATATATTTAATTCTTAAGTATGTATTTCATCAGTACCAACTGAATGGGAAGGACTCTTGACAGTGTAGTGGTAGCCATCGTCATGGAAGAAACAAGTATACTTTTGCACACTCTAAAACAAGCTCACCATTTACTAGAGGAATATTTTTTTATATTTTAACTTTCCACCCTTGGCAGTGAGTGTCACCTCTAATGCTGGAAACATTTGTAATAATTGGATTTCTGATAAGTTCTCTCAGTGTAGTGATGCTTCCCATTGGAAGCAAAATGTGAAAGAAATTACCCCTTATATAAAATTGATATAAAAGTGTGCGAAGGTAGCACAATTTTTTATAATTTATAGCCGTGCAGATTTCTTGGCTGTAATGATGGCAAAACTATTAGTGTTCAGTGCATCACACCATGAGATTGATGGCAATTACTGGATTTCTACAGATCTGTAATTTAATGCAGAAACTTTGCTGTTAGTGATCCTGTACTTCTCTGTGGGCTGTTATTTTGCATCTTTCTGTGCTATGGTTAAGGGAAATCAGTTGCATTGATGAAAATTTCTGGTGCTTACAAATAATCTCAGTACAAAATAGACTGATAATGTTTTCATTTTGTTGCATGAGACCTTTGAATTTTTAGTGGCATTATAAACGAAAGTATTGCTTGGCAAACTCTATAGTTATAAAATACAATGTATTTTAAAATAATATTGCTTAGATAATATTTACATTGTTTCAAGTTTTACTGTGATTTTATTCTACAAATCTTTATTTGGTGCTTCTACAATTTTAAAATTTTGACAAAAAATGTGCTTTTTCCTTCTAGTTTAACGATTTGCAAGAAATCTTTAGAATGACTTGCTACTCAACTAGTTTGATTTTTATAAAATAATGATAAAGGCTGCTGCAAATTCAGGGCTCCCCCCATAAACTGACACTTAGTGGCAATTAGCATCAAAAATGAGTTGTCCTTTTTTATAGATATTGTTAGATCTTTGGAGGCAGCTTTCTTTGAAGTCAGCATTGGCTGCGTTTGGTTCACTGCTGATGATAAAGATCAGGCTAACTTTATTTGAAACCTGAGCTTGTCCAACACAAATTTCCCTTTCCACACATCTTCACTCAAAATAAAATCTCACTGTACTGTACCAATTTATTCTATTCCTGAGCATGAAATTTTTGAATTCTTTAATCCCATCAGAATATCCTTACTTAAGACTCTTCTAACCCAAGACGAGAATTAGCCAGAGGATCATAAAATTATAGAATTTTAATGACATATGACCATTCGGCCCATCAAATTCTGGGTTGAGTCTCGGTAAAGCAATCTCTTCAGCCCCATTCCTCTATACTTTCCATATATTCCAAATTACTTCATTTTTTTTTATTCAGCCTCCTTTGAAAGCACTGATTAAGTCTGTTTCCATAACTCTCAAAGTCAACTGTTTCCACCTCCAGTGCAGAGGCTGAGCTCCAAATCATAATCATTGTTTACATAAAAAAATGGTTGTTCTTCAAATGCCCCCCTTATCTTTTGCTTATTTCTTTCAATTTAATCATTGCTAATCCTTTTATTAATTACTGTTTTCTTGATCATGTCCAACTATTAATCACTTCATCTTAGCCTCTCATGAATCAAAATTGTTCATTAATTATTTTTACACCTTGGTTATATTATTTCCAGTGAATTGTCATAATTATAGTGATTCTAGGTTGTCATTGTACACTTCAGTCTAACATTGTCACCGAACAACTGTATTCCTTCTACTAGATACCCTTCTGTGTTCTTAAAGAAGAGAAAGCCAGCATTTATACATATTGCCTCAACATTGAGCAACTCATCTAAATGTGAAATTCAACATTTCAGCCCTTATCACTGATTTCAGAATTATAGAAGGAAATTTTTTGTCCAGCTAGCAAAAAAGAACAACTATACAGTATAGGCACTTCCCCAGGCTCAGTCCCTAAACTTGAAGAATATGGCTCTTCATGTGGTCATCCTGGTAATTTCTAAATGTTTTGAGGATTAATGATATCCCCACCTTTTCCGAAAACAAGTTCTAGATATCCACAACATTTTGGGTATTTTATTTTTCCTGAACTCTCCTCTAATCCTTCTATCAATTCACAGAAGATAGCAAGTCCTACAAGAGTGGGGCGTTTCTGGATTTGTTCTTAAGGAATGAAGCTGGATGTGCATCAGTGGCAGAGCAGTGTTGTGGGAGTGATCCTAATTCAGTTAGCCTTAGAGGCAGTAGTTACAAAAAAGTGCAACAAAAAGCACGGGTATAGATTCTAAATTGGGATCTAGCCAGTTTTTCTAGATCAAGACATGATTGAGCAAGACAGCTACTTGAAAACAATTCAGTCTCAGAGCAATGGGAAGCATTTAAAATGGAGATTAATGGGCTTTCAGGATAAATGCCTTTTCACGAAAAATAGGATTCAAGGCAGATAAGTTCCACAAGGTAAAAAGGTGGGGCTATCAAAACCAGAGGATAAGAAAGAAAGCTTATGTCAGACACCAAGAGCTTAATATAGTTGACAGTCTGGAAGAGAATAGAAAATGTATGGGTGAAATTAAAAGGGAACTTTGGAAAATGAAATGGAGGCCTGAAAAATATTCACGTCAAAGATGTTTTATGAGTACATAAGGAGCAAGAGGATAAATAAGGAGGAAATAGGCCCAATTATGTTAATAGGGTGTGGAAGCAAAGTATATGAGAAAGATTCTTAAAAAAAATATTTTGCAATTGTCTTCACAAAAGAGGACAACGAAGTTATAATTGCAGATAAGGTGAATGACTGCAAAATATTCAATGGGATAAACAGAATGAAAGAGGAAGTATCAAGAGGTTTAACACCTTTGAAAATAGATTAATTATCTGGCCCAGTTGAAATATCCAGCATGATAAAAGAAAGAAGGGAGAAACTTATGGAAACTGACAGCAATTTTTACACTACAGCAATGGTGCCAATGGATTGGAGGATAGTTAGCATTTGCAAAGGCTGGTTAGTTTAACTTCAGTGAAGAAAAAATTTTTGGATTCCATTCTGAGGGATAAAATAAATCTTTGTTTAGAAGGACACAGATTAATCGGGGACAGTCAGCATGGTTTTGTTAAGGGGAACATTGTTTCTGACTAATGACTGAATTTTTTTGATTTGTAATAAGTGGGTGGATGAGGGCATTTAATCTGCATGGATTTTAGCAAGGCCTTTGACAAGGTTCCACATGACAGACTGGTTAAAAAAAAGTAAAAGCCCATGGGATCAAAGTGGTAAATAGTATCCAAAATTGTCACAGCGGCAGGAAGCAAAGGGTAATAGTTCATGTGTTTTTCTTGTGACTGGAAGGCTGTTACCAGTTGGGTTACGCAGGGCTCAGTGCTTGGCCCTTTGCTTTTTGTAATATATGCAAATGACTTAGACCTAAATGTAAACAACAAACAAAAAATGTTTTTCGATGATATTAATACTTCTTGTGTGGTTAACACTGAGGAGGAAAGCCTTAAACTGCAGGAACCTGACACAGGTCAGGTGGTCAGGTCAGCTGGCTAGAAAAATGGAAAAGGGTACTTAATCCAGATATTTGTGAGGTAATGCACCAAGGTAAGGGAATAGGCACTTCACTAAGTCCTCATAATTTGCTGATTTACTCTCCATGGATCCGTATATTACTGGCAGTGTTAGTAAATATTGTGCATTCCAGTTCCTCTCCTGTGGTGCCCTATGAAATCTGTTTGCCATGAGGTGTATTGCATTTGATATCTTGTGTTGCTGTGAAATATCAGTAGTTGATGTGCAGCTGGAGGCAGGGTTGGGGTCAGGAATGGGAACATTGGGAGCAAGCAGGGTCACTTGTGTGCCGGGATCAGAGTCCAGAGTGTGGACTGGGTCTGCAATTGGAATCAGGGTCAAGGTCAGAAATGCAGGCTGTCCCTGGGTTATGAACACCCCACTTACGGACAATCCTGACATATGAAAGAGCTCCCATAATATTGTTAATCAAAAGTCCGACTTAAGTACATATGTTCATTCCTGTGAAAGGCAGAACTAGTTTCCTCTCTCTCCACTTTTAGTAATTGTTCATTCTTATTAGTTTTATGTGCTTTTGATGCCAACCATTGAAATACTGTGAAGGTGTGGTCACCATCTCAAGTGATTTTTGTTTATCTTCATACTTAAGGACAAAATCAACTTGTGGATGTCTATAAATACAGAACCTGTTCATTACCCAGGGGGCAGTCTGTATGGGTAGGTATGCAAGTGTATGGGTAGGTATGTGAGTGGGGTTGAGGTCCACAATGCTTGTATGCTTCAGTTTGTTTTGACAAGCTGAAACATAAAAGCTGAAAGTTATGTAGAAGTTGTTATATCCACAGATGGATTTACCAGTGCATGTCATTGCAACCATGGTGTCATTACCAACAGCCTTGTTGGGATCTGTGTTTCTTCATTACCTGTGGGAAGTTCGTGCCCCTATCCCTCATCACTCTCAAGGATTTAGTGCACAATAAATAGGAGGATACCAACCAGTGCAGACGCACAGAAGGACTTTGGAGTGTCTGTCCACTGATGCTTAAAGGTAGAAGAACAAATCAATAAGGTTGTTTTCCTTCATTAGTTGAGGCATCAAGTGTAAGAGCAGAAGGTTATGCTAGAACTGTATACAACACTGCGTAGGTCAGAGCTTGAATATTGCATGCAGTTCTTTTCATCACTCTACAGGAAAGATGTGTTTGCACAAGGGGAGTTATGAAGATGTTGCCAAGGCTGGTAGCTGTGAGGCAGGATTGGATAGGTTAAGGCTGTTTTCTTTGGAACAGGAAGCCAAGGAGAAACATAATTGAGGTGTATACAATTTTGAGGGGTGAGATAGATCAAATAGAAAGAACCTATTTCTTAGCAGGGGTCAAATACCAGTGGGTATTGATATTAAAGTAACTTGTAGAAGAGTTAGAGGGAAGATAAGGACAGATTTTTATCTACAAGAAGAAAGCAAGGGTCTGGAACTCACTGCCTGAAAGGGTGGTAGAGGAGGAAATGCCTAATCATATTTAAAAGTCCTGGGATATGTATTTGAAGCACTGGGACCTTCTGGGGTATATCCCTCTGCTGGAACATAGGATTAGGTTGGATAGCTCTTCATCGATCAGCACAAACACAACAGGCTAAATGGACCCTTAGTATGCTGTACATTTTCTTTGCTTCTGTTTTGATTTAAGTCTCTGCCCACTAACTATTACTCTGTCTGCCAAGGGAACTGGACTCTTCCTATTCACTGTCTGCACCTCTTGTAATCCTACACAAAGTCTCACTAGCTTTATTTCCATTTCAAATGTCCTTGGATTCTCCTATATTGTCAATCATCTGTTTTGATGTTCTGTTTGGATGGGATTAAAATATCTGCAGATTTGGTCAGCATGCTTACAGTTTATTTTCATCCAACATGATAAATAATAGAGATTGAGGAATTTCTGTCGGAAGAGACAGCTGGAAACAAAGTAAAGACAGCGGATGCTTCAATTTCCTATTGATAAAAAGAAAAAAAGTCCTCTCCACCATTTCTTTCTGTGGAAGACACTCTGCTGCTCAGCTCAAGGGATCCAGTCGCAACATCATGGTTTCTATAGTAACAGAATGCTTTTTACAGATTGCACACTGTCTCACAGTGAAGGAAAAAAAAGAAATAACACTTTGAATTAAAGAAAAGAAAATTGCTTGCTGTGTCATTTTTACCCAACTTAGAAAAATCCTAAAATGTGCCCACAAATATCTATCCTTGCAATCAATATCATCTAAAGGGGTAGAAATTAGTAGGTGTTATGATGGTAATTTGAGCATGAAGCAGTGTTCCATTTTCTCCTGCAATCCTTGTCCCAGATGCAGAATGTAGTCTCTGATACCTTCTTTCACATGTCAATCACTTTTACCCATATCTAAGAAGAAAAAATACAAAAAGTGAAATAGAGAGAGAAAAACACATCGAAAGCACTTGCTATAAGAAGAGTTTGGGCAAACTTGGATTGTTTTCTCTAGAGCGTCAGAGGCTGAGGGGCACCCTGATGCAAGTATATAAAATTATGAGAGGCATAGATAGGGTAAGTAGAGCCTTTTCGCAGGGTGGAAATGTCAACTATTTGAAGGCATACCTTTAAGGTGAGAGGGAAAAAGTTTAAGGGGGATTTATGAGGCAAGTTTTTTTTAGCAGTATGGTAGGTGCCTGGAACGTGCTGCTGGGGAGGTGCTGGAAACAGATACAATGGCAACGTTTAAGAGACTTTTAGACAGGCACATGAATAGGCATGAAATGGAGGAATATAGACCATGTGCTGCAGATGGGATTAGTTTGGATTGGCATCATGGTCGGCTCAGATATCATGGGCCGAAGGGCCTGTTCCTGTGCCATACTGTTCTATGTTCGATGTTCACTGTGGAGAGAGCAAAAGGGGCAAAATAAGACGCAGGGAAGCAGAAACAGAAGAGGAAGAAGCATCACAAAGATGATATTACGGCCTTGACAGTGAAAGACACGTTGCAAAGAACACAAGTCAGGAAGTACAAATTGCCAGAGAATTTGAGATATGCTAAGATCTCAGAGACATGTTGGGAAGTTTACAGAAGTGGGGAAGGGACGGGTAGACAGGAGAGGGGGGAGAGATTTAATAGGGACCTGAAGATAAACTTTTTCACCCAGAGGGTGGTCAGTATATGGAATGAGCTGCCAGAGGAAGTAGTTGAGACAGGTGCATTAACAACATTTGAAAGGTATTTAGACAGGTACATGGATAGGAAAGGTTTAGAGGGATATGGGCCAAACACGGGCAAATGGGACTAGCTTAGATGGGAATCTTGATCAGCATGGACCAGTTGGGCCAAAGGGCTAATTTCCATGCTATGTAACTCTATGACTGGAAAACAAGAATAATTTTTTTTAAATCAAGTTATTACCAACCCATTGTGGATTCTACAAACCCACTGACCTCAACTATACCTCTTCCTACCCTGCTGCTTGCGAGGATGCGATTCCCTTCTTTCAGTTTCTCTGTTTCTGCTGCATCTGTTCTCTGGATGAGGCTTTCCACTTCAAGAGATCCAAGATGTTCACCTTTTTCAGAAAATGGGGTTCCCCCCCCCACTGCTATCAATGGAGCCCTCACCTGCATCTCTTCTATTTCCCGTACATCTGCCTTCACCCCATCCCCCCCCCAAGACATAACGGATAGAGCCCCCCCCTTGTCCTCACCTACCACCCCATGAGCCTGTGCATCCAACATATCATTCTCTGCAGCTTCCACCATCTCTGGGATCCCATCACCAGGCACATCTTCCACTCCCCTCCCCTCCCCTCTCCACTTTCCACAGGGATTGCTCTCTGTGTGACTCCCTTGTCCACTCTTCCCTCCCCATCAATCCCCCTCCAGGCACTTATCTCTGCAACCATGCTGAGTATTACACCTGCCCCTACAACAACTCCCTCACCACCATTCAGGGCCCTAAATAGTCCTTCCAGGTGAGGCAGCACTTCACATGTGAATCTATCGGTGTCACTTATTGCATTTGGTTCTTCCAGTGCAGCCGCCTCTACATCAGTGAAACCCGATGCAGATTGGAGGATTGCTTCGTCGAGCACCTTGGCTCTGAGTGCCATACCAGCCGGTGGGCAGCCATTTTAATTCCACTTCCCATTCCCACACCGATATATCTCTGCACAGTCTCCTCTACTGCCAAGTTGAGGCTAGACACAGATCAGAGGAACAGCACCTCATGTCCCGCCTTGGTAGATTCCAACCTGATGGCATGAACATCGATGTCTCTAACTTCCAGTAACCACGTCCCTCTGTCTCTTTTTTTCCCCTTATCCCACCAGCTCCATCATCCCATCTCTCTCCTCTCCCCACTCTCTCGAACTGCGCATCACCTATACATTCCTCCCACTGGTTCCCTCCTCACCTCCTTCCTTTTATTCCATGGTCCACTGTCCTCTCCTGTCAGATTTCATCTTCTTCAGCCCTTTATTACTTCCACCTATCACCTCCCAGCTTCTGACATCATTCCCACTCTCCCCCCTCCCTCACCTGCCTATCACCCCCCTCACCTGGATCCGCCTATCACCCACCAGCTCTTGCTCCATCCCTTCCCCCCACTTTTTTATACTGGCAATCTCCCCTCTGTCTTTCCAGTCCCGATGAAGTGTTTTGACCCAAAATGTTGACAGTCCATTTCCCTCCGTAGATGCTGCCTGACCTGCTGAGTTCCTCCAGCTCCTTTGTGTGTTGTTCAAGGTATTACCAGACTAGAAGCCAATTTATATCTGGAGGCTCAGGGCTGATATTTCAAGAAGAAATTAACATGATTTAGGACATGGGCAGTGGGAGTTTGATTAAGCACAACTTAGAGAAGCAACTAGGGAGGAGGCTGGCCAGGAAATTATTGGAACAGTTGCGCTCAGAAGCAACAAAAACATGAATGTGGGTTTCACAAACAGGTGGATTGAGATGGTGGATGAGGTATTTGTATGTAATGTTTATGATGTACATCAAGATAAAATAGGGTGCTGAGATTGTGAACAAACTCTGGAATATTAGCCCAGTACCACTCAAGGCTTTGCATTTACTGACCTATAAAGTAAAGCATATTAAATTACATTCAAAGCCACCTCCTGTAATTATCAACATGCAATCCAGCTGTGCTCCCATATACACCAGAGTCCCTATAACTGATGACAGGCATTCCTTTCCTATCAAAGCAACAGTATTATACTCTTTCACTGACATCAACATAATACAAGAGATTGCAGTGAACTGGTGGCAGCCATGTATACATTTTGTCCAATGAAACCCTAATTTAACACACAATACACAGCATGAAAATGGATCTTTCAATCTCTACTCAAGTCTCTTCCCATTCTTTCTCATCCAAATATCAAAATGATAAAGTGTTCATAATTTTAAAAATATCTATTCGGTCACCCTTCAGTCTTCTGTTTTCAGTGAAGAACAGACCTAGCCTTTCAATCTTCCCTAATAGGTATCTTATTTCATCACACTGAACTGCTGTTATTGCCAGTAAGTCCTCGGAAAATTGACACTTATTGCCTTTATTATCAAACTTCCTGACAAGGGTAAAGGGGACTCATATGAGTGGGGTCTGTTGGCTACCTTCTGCACAGTCAAGTGCTTTACCTGCATCAGTAGGCTCAGCAAGTAACTCTCCACTGTTCTGCCATGCTCCTTAATCTTCTCCTACAGTCTGGTGATGCAGCTGTCTCAAGTCATTTGATCTTACTGTTATCCCAACAAATCTTTAGTGTCACACTAAGACAAGGTACACTTTTGCCACAATTAGTAGTGTTGGAGTGTGAAGCACTTGAAAGCCTGTGACCACTGATGGAATTTGACAAATGTGTTCTGTCCCGCTCCAGTTCTCCCCCCCTCCCCCCCACAATTTGAATGAGGTTTACAATGATGGATTTTCATTCCAAGATGACAGCAAACCTCTGATTGAGTTCCCTGTCATATTACCCACTACAACAATCAAATATAAATTTACCCTCATTCAGCTTGGTATGCAAAGGTGGTGGATCCATGCTGCACTACTGTACAATTAGCTCATAAACTGCCAGATAATACTTGGTCATGCAGTGCCAATGTGATTAACACATTGTTATACTCACTGTGGCATTCTAATGCTTAAAGACTGGCAGGTTTCGTTATTTGTGTTGACAATGTATTCTAATTTTTCAGTGGAAAATATAGGCATAATTTAGCCAAGTTATATCTATGATTGAGCTGAATCAAATAGATCCAAAAGGGAATGGCTGCCAATTAGTTGCCTACAGATTAGAACATCTTGGATTTATGAGACCCCTGCTGTAAATCTGGGGTGAGCTGAGGAACAGAGGACACCACATCTGTTATTCTGCTGTGTCTCAGGACTCCACAGACAGTGCGTGAATCTGCCTTACATTCCTACGCCAGCCTAACTTCGTGTAGGATCGGAATATGGGGATTCACAAACTGAAGAGAAAGAGAGGTTAGGTTGTTTATCTTGTAATTTGTTTTTTTTTAAATTTTATTTTAATAGCTTGTTAGTATTTTGACATTTTTAAATTTAAAAATGTAATAACTTGCAAGAAATTATTTAAACTGATTTTAATAGCTTTTTTATGTCCCTGTGTTTAAAAAAAAGGCTGTCAGGCTTTGACAGGCTGTCAGATTGTCCTGGGGGCAGGGTCTCAGCTAAGGCTTCACCATGTTTCACCACCTAATCCAGGATCAGGAGATCTTGGACAATTGGACCCATGGACTGGTTAGCATGACCAGGGGGAGAGTGAGTGCAAGCAGCGGGCTCAATTATGCCTGACTGAACACAACAACCTGTATCTCGTGGCACTACAGCCTGACCATGGTTACAAGGAGTGTTGCCCTTTTAGGTAATTCAGTTGACCTTCCCTAGAGGACAGCACTGTGCCTCACTTGTCACTTGGTGGTGGTCAGGCTTAATGGTCTTAACAATACATGGGTGCCATCTACTGGCATTTGGAATTTATTCTGTACCATGTTGTATGCTGATACCTCTACTTCATGGGGCACATATCCCTTTCTTGATACGTTTACAGAACCACCTGGCTGATGTGGCATATGTCACCACTTTGATTATGTAACAGCTCCTCCTGTGATCCATGTTGTGCACTGGTTAACCTCCAAGAGATGCCAGCCTTGTACCTCAGTCACAGCAGACGTACTGACTACATGCCCAGGAGGAAAGTCTGCACTCTAAATATAGATTCTCCACAGAGAACAGATGTGAACATGACACCTTATCTGTCACTGCTCTGGCATTTTTGTCCATTTTAAATTTGTCTTTTCTCTCCTAAATTATTGAGTAATATTGAACCCACAAATGCATGACACTCCTAACAACTTTTGTACTGTTTCACTTGAACTAGGAATCAAGAGGACCGTAGATAAATACTTTCCCAAAAAATTTGAACTACTTAGAAATAAATAAGCACACAAAATAAACATGCCACCCAGTTCCAATGGTAAATAAGAAAAAAACGGTTTAAAGTCTCATACCAAGCATCAAAATTGGAAAGATGTAAAAACTAAAAGTTGTCTTTGCTGCTAATTCAAGGGGACATTGACACTATTCAATCTTTTTCACATTATAACCTATCTTTTTGACCAACTTCTTTCTGAAGTCATCATTTGATCAGGTTTTATTCTGCATTATAATGTCTCCATGAAGCACCTCAGTTGATGTAATATGTTGAGACAATTTATGTGCAAATTATGTACTAACATTTGAAATAAAATGTAAAAGTTTAACTAAAATTTTTGGTTTAAAACTAAATATGACTTAGCTCTTTGAAAGCAAAACAACAAGAAGTGTGAGAACTGAATTCCTCAAAGTTTTCAGTTTGTTTAAAAAATCTAAGTCGCTATCAATTGATAGACCTAAAATTAAAATACATTTTACAATGCAGAGGGATAGAAGGTTGTACAAGCAATTATCTTTCTGTGTTTTTACCCTTTAAAGATTGGACATGTATATCAAACCTTTGCAACAAATTGCATCATATATGGGCTGTGATTAGTTATTCCAGACAATGGGGAGGTAGAGTTGACAGACCAGGATGGTAAGATATGAACTTGCATTGAAAGTCAAAAAAAAAATGGAGATACTGAAAATCTGAAATAAGAAACAGAAAATGCTGGAAAAACTCAGCAGGTCAGACAGCATCTGTGGAAAGAGAAACAGAGTTAACATTTTAGGTCTGAGACCTATCAGTTAGACAAATAGTCTTGGACCTGAAATGTTAACTCTGTATACATTTGGGTTCTTCTGCTACCCACTGTAACCTCTATGCAAGAACTACAGATGTTGTGAGTATGAGAAGCTCTATGACTGTTGCACCAAAAATTGCAATGAATTAGCTGGAGAACATGTGTTGAAGTTTAGTCCCTGCCTAATGCAATTGAGATATTTTTCTGTTCTCCATTATTAGCATATATGCTCATTCTGATGAGCACAACATTCACTGCCCTATGTGCTTGTGAATAATTGTTATGAACTTGACGAAATAAATAGATTCCACTTGCATTTATGCTCTTATGAATGCTCTCAAATGCAACTGGTAAATGAACTAAATGTTGGACACTTTTACACTAAAACTCTGTCTATGGATTCCATTTTTACAGACATCCATAAGTCAATTGTGTCCGTAAGTCAAAAAATACACAAAGATCAGTCAATATAGTAACCACACCAAAACAGTATTGTGATGAGTAGCATCAAAAGCACATAAGACTGGTAAGAAAGAACAATTACTAAAAGTGGAGAGAGAGGAAACTAGTTCTGCCGTTCATAGGAACGAATGCTTGGATGTATGCTGGGGGACTTCTGAATTTAATAATGTTATAGTAGCTCCTTCGTATGTTGGGGTGTCCATAAGTTAGGGATTTGTAACCCAGAGATGGCCTATATGTACAATAAAGCTTCTTCCATTGCTCAGTGAAAGGATTCTTCCATTTGTTAAAAATTGGAAAAAAAATTAGAAGAGGTGTTGACATGATTATTGCCGACTCCTCAGTGACTTGTTTGATATACACACAACTATTGTTACACCAGCAGTTCAGCTTGTTGAATAGTGACCAAAGGTATTAACGATGTTAATTAGTAAATTTTGAATCATTATTTATACTCTCAGTTCAATTTTATTCCCTGTAACCATTCATAGATTACTTAAGAACATTGCATTGCAAATTTATCAATTTATTTGAAATCCAAAATTAATCAGCAGCATTGTCAATAATCACTTTAATTACCAGTTGATTGGTTTGTACTGTTTATCAGTGGTTTCTCATTTCTATCCCCTAAACCGTATGTATTAAAACATAAATGTAAAACAAATTAATTATTTGTTAGATCATACTAACACTTTTCATCCTCATGGAAGGTGTTCTTTCAATTCTAGACTTCACAAATTCTAAGCATACTGTTTCATGACACTCAACTTTCATTATGCAGGTTACATGAACCAAATTGATTTGGAGTGGAAATTGTAAGTGGTGCTGAAATTGAAGGTGAAAATAGAATGTATTAACACCCTCACTTGTTGCCAGTTTATGGCGTTTGATTAACTGACAAGCCATCATATATTGGAAAAATCCCTCAACTTCACCTCAGCAAGCAACAGACTGCAGCAAATGAGACTAATGGTTAACAATGTGGAGATATTCCCTGTTGGTATAGCTAAGCACAAGATTGCATGCGCACCAAAACAAATGGTGATACTTCTCATTCCACCGAGACATTTAGCTCAAGGCTACAATAAAATGAATTGTTAAATATTGTAATTGTTACACTCTAGATTCCTAGTATGGATTAGAACAATGTAAATGTCAGAGTTTACTGTTCTGGAAATTAAACATAATTATAAACGCTCAAGAATTATTGACCCCTGCATGCATTTACATTATTACTGAGAGGTAGAAGGATGAACAGGCTGTTTGCTTGGTGCGAGAGAACCGGATTCTCAAACAACACATTTGAACATACCTACCGTTGAATGAAATATCTTGTTGGCACTAAGCTGAAGCTCAGATGAGGAGATCTGAAGCAGCAAGTGTCCTGTTGGGTGAAAAGTAAATATTGTCACATAGGCCTATCTTGTTCTACAAAACAATTTGCAGACAATTGTTTGAAATCCTTGTTCACTCTCCTGATCTAAGGAAGGCACTGGGCTGCTGGGGGGGCAGCTGAGTGGTAGGATAATGTTAGAAAATTTGAAACTCTTTATTTGCCTTGCATGTATGTCGAGAATAAATATTTATTCTTGAGGAAACATTCTAAAGTACCTTGTTATTTCTTTAAGTATTCCATTTTCTGAAGAAGTCTATCCCCCAATTTAGTGAGTCCCACTTCCCTTTGGACTCATAGACATTTGTTTTCCTTAACTTCAATGTCTTTTGTGAAGACAGATGCAAAGTACTCATTGAGAGCTACATACAAAATTTCCACCTCCATGATTATTTTGGTCTCCAATAGGTCTACTCTTCAGTTAATTACCTTCCTACTCTTTTTGTCATAATAAAACATCTCTTTTTCCCTTCAGCCAATGATTTTTAATCGACTGCATTACAGATTCATTAGGGTTGATCCAACCAGTCCTTATATCCACAATTTATTGTCAATAAGCCATCCTACCTCCTTCTACACTCTATCACTTGCAACTTTTCTTCATTCAGTCTGCAGTGATACACCTCTACTTTAATTATAGGGACTGCCTAATATTTACATAACACTTTATCATATCCTCAGAAATGTTCCAAATGGTTTATAATCAATGATTTACTTTTATAGTCCAAGCAATGTTGCAATCTAGGCAAACATAGCAGCAAAATTGTGCATGCTAAGATTTTATAAAGAACAGATAGGATGAATGATCAAACAAAAGTAAATATTGACATTTAACATTAACAAACATCAAAATGAAATTCTGACAGTTATGAGATGCAGATGGCATTCCATAAGGTTTCAATTCAATTGTATTGTTAACATTGAGGAGTCTCTCTAATAAATCCACTATAAATCAATGGTGACAATAAGTCCAAAGGTTGGGGGAAAAAATCCATTTCCTGCATTGACATCCGTCATCTTGATAGGTGCAAGATTCAAAATTATTTAAATTATTAATACCCTTTATTTGATGAGTGATTGTGCCAGAATCAGATCAGCAGTGACACAGTGGTAATGTAAATGAAGGCAACTGCCTTCTTTCAAAGATCAGATGCAATATTAGTGGATTGAAGGCTCAACATGATTTTGCAATGACAATCGTGCTTTAATTATAATTCTCTTTGAAAATTGCCCCACAAGCTCTGCTTGAAGATATTAAACAAGTGGAATAAATTGTTCTTTGCTTTAAATTATTTACTTTCTTTTTTAGCTGCCTAATGCAGTCTTAGAAAATGAGGTACTGTGAGCACTTTTTTCTTAATTTTGTCTCAAATAATATGTATTCCAGCATAAATCCCAGTAAATGTGTGGGTTAGTTTCATTTCTGTTATATAAAAACAATCAATTTACTCAACAGTAATTTGCAGTAGCTCTGTGCTTTGTATTTAGTTTTGATCACTGGGGAGGAGACAAGGGCATAATTAAGACTACAGGAATTAATCAAGTTCTGTTTTCTGTATAAGAATGGCTATTCTAAAGCACTTAGCACAACAGCATTGATGAGAGCACCATCACAGTGGCACAAAGAAAGGACAGCATCACTTCAAAGTCACTTTGTGAAAAAACAATTTTGTCCATCAATGATCTTTGCAGACCTCTGCGGTTTTCTCATATGCATTTTCACACATTTCAAAATGTAACATTCCAGAGGGAGTAGCCCCAACGTTGTCCTTGGGCAGTCACTGCTCTCTCCATTCCATTTGCATAACTCAGAGCTGAATACGAATTCATATTTCAAATATCCACGCACTCATCTTGCTCCAAATAAAACAATATTTGGGATAAGCAAGTTCTTCAGGTAATATCAGTGAATCATTGATATTAATGATTATAATGTACTTTTCACATTTTCAATTGCCAGCTGATCACTATCATAATACTTATTTAGCACTTCTTCCCCTCTGATTTTCTGCACTCCTCTGCAATAGGCTTTCTCATAGGAATAAAGCCCAGTGGATACCTCTCATCCTTCCTGCATTAAACAAAATAATGTGTATTAACAGGTTATTGAACCATTGAGATCTCATATCCTTCTCAATTAATATCCTGATAAGCTGGAATGAACATTTGTATAAGCATGACTTCCTGGAATGAGTCCCTGACTGTGTTTCACCCTTTTATAGCTTCTGAGATCAAGTGCTCTATCTTCACATTAGCTGAAATCTCAGGATGCAACTACATTTTTTACTTAAATCATTCTTTCTATCCCTGTCTGGTCCCTGGCCTTTGAGAAGACAATTGTGTCCAGTCTAGTTATAAAGTACAGACACAAGAGACTGCAGATGCTGGAATCTGGAGCAACAAATAATCTGCTGGAGGAACTCAATGGGTCTGTGGGGGGAAAGGATGTTGAGACCCTGCATGGTTATGAAGTGCCTGATGAGAAGTGTTCTGGCTTGCAATATTTTCAAAAGGCAGAAGTAGTTTCATCTCCCACTTATAGTTGCAGCATTTTCAGGCATATTTTCAATGCATAAAAATTCTTTGTAGACTGTTTGGGAATCTATTTGTGCTGATGATGTCTTCAGAGATTTTGGGGATTAATTCACAGATGCATCACTTCATCATCATATCACCTTTGAGGTATTGCAGCTCTGTCTGCACCCACATGCTTTTTGAGGATGGTTCCCTGCTGGGAGCTTTGGGTTTGTGAGCTTTGTCTATAGTTTGATGTGGTTAATGAGCCTAGAATGTAAGGGAGCTGAATGAACCACAATGAATGCAGTTATTAAACTATCCACTCATTTACATTATGAGATTACCTCCAAGAACATCTGCGAACAACCAGCAACATAAATAACATCACAGCCCTGTCATCAGAAGCAATGAAATCCACATTGAATTTGGTGTTTACTCTGCCAGCACTCAAACAATGCAGGTAATGGTAGATGTGTTGGAACTATTTGATATCAGGTGATCATTTTGAATGACACCAATCAGAAATGCACTTACAGCATTGTCAACATCTTTCTGCAACTTCAGCTTAGTGCTATAAGAACATATTTGCAACTTGACATTTATGAAAATTATGTACACAAGATCACTTGTCATTTGCTACCTCCATCTTGTGATACAGGTAGGACTGTTGCTGGAAATCTGCTGTTGCCAAACAGATGAGATTTGTATCAATATAAATTCCAGTAAATGAGTGGGTTATTTTCACTCCCATTATGTAAAGACAATGTTTAAAGACAGACAATGTTTAATAATTAGGTTACCTGAACTGTATGCAGTAATTGTGGAGGCTTTGGAGAGGGTGCAGAAGAGGTTAACCAGGATGTTTCCTGGATTAGAGAGTATTAGCTATAAGGAGAAGGTTGGACAGACTTGGATTGTTTTCTCTGCAGTGTTGGAGGTTGAAGGGTGACCTGATAGAAGTATGTAAAATTATGAGAGGCATAGATAGGGTAAATAGAGTCTTCTGAGTGGAAATGTTAAGTATTAAAGGGCATAAAGTTTGAAGTATATTTACATGGCAAGTCTTTTACACAGAGAGTGGTAGGTGCCTGGAACCCTCTGCCAGGGGAAGTGGTGGAAGCAGTTACGATAGCAACTTTAAGGAGGCATTCAGACAGACACATGAATAGGCAGGGAATTGAGGGATATAGAAAATGTGCAGACAGATGTGCAGTTGAAATTGGCATCATGGTCTACACAGACAGATTGGGCCAAAAGGTCTATTCTTGTGCTGTATTGTTCTATATTTTATGTTCTTATTTCTTGCCTACAACTTTCACAGCTCTCACAGTGGGTGCTGGAATCGGGTTCGTGGGTTTGAAAACATTGAGAAATGGATGGATAACTTATCTTTCATAGAGATTATCTCAATTTAGATGTTAATACATGAATTAAACTAGGAGCTCTATTATATCTATTTACTCTGCTGACAACGGAAGACCCGACTGGCAGCTTCAAAGCAGACTATAAGCTGAGCAGACATCTACCCAAAATTCATAAAGTGCACTTAAACTAACAGTGAGTATCTTTTTCAACACCTGCTTGCTAATGTATTAATTCACTTGTGCCTCTTTGGTGTCATTACTGGCAGCAGTCCAGTACTAGAAGTGTTGTTATGGCAATGACTAACCAATCAGGGTGGTTGGAGGACCTTACAGTAGGAGACATTGAGAAGCCCACCTGTGAAAAACCTAGACCCTACATGGACCTCACTAATTACTGGCTGAACTTTTCCAAGGCTGTCATTACTAAGATACATAACCCTCTGTGAGAAAAACCTATCACCATTGTCTTGTGCCTGCAATGCTCTCTCCACAGGTGTCAATGTCCCATTGATTTTCATTTGATGCATTTTAGAAACATGTCCAAGGATTCCTGCACAGGTTGGTAAGATGGTTAAGAAGGCATACAGGGTATTTGCACTCATTAACTGAGGCACCAAATATAACAGCAGGGAGGTTATCGTACAACTATATAAAACTTTTGGTCATAGCTGGAGTATTCTATATTCTGATTGCCGCATTACAGATAAGGTGTGATTCCACCAAAGGGTGTGCAGAGAAGGTTCATCAGAATGTTGTCTGAGATGGAGCTTTTCAGCTGTGAGAAGATGGATAGGCTGGGTTCGTTTTCCTTGGAGTGTAGAAGGCTTGAGGGGTGACCTGATTGAAGTGTACAAAATTATGAGGGGCATAGAAAGTGTTGGTAGTGAAAAACTTCTTCCCCAGCAAATGTGCGTATCAATGACCAGAGGGCATTGGTTTAAGGTAAGGGGTTGGGGATTTAGAAGGGATTTGCTGAAGATTTTTTTACACCCAGAGGGTGTTTCAAATCTGGAACACACTTCCAGAGAGGGTCGTGAAGGTGATACTGTCACAGCATTTAAGAAGCATTTAGAAGAGCACTTAAAATACCACAACATAGAAGACTGTGGGCTAACTCATGGAAAATGGGCTCAATATAGATAGGTACTTGAAGGCAGACACGAACACAGTGAGCTAAAGGGCCTGTATCTATGCCATAGGACTCTATGAATTTATTACATCAGTTGCTATTCTCATTGTTCTCTCATTTCTGGTGCAGTGGCACAGCCAGCAGAGCTGCAGCCTTGCAATTCCAATGACCTGGGTTCAATCCTGAACTTGGCAGCAGTCTGTGTGGAGTTTACATGCTCTCCTCTGTGAACACATGGATTTGCCTCAGCTGTTTTGATTTCCTCCAACATCCCAAAGACATCTGAGTTGGTAGTCTTGTTGGCCACTGTAAAAATTGCCCCACTATTGTAGGTGAATAACAGAATCTGTAGGAAGTTCATGAGGATGTGGGATCAATGTAAGTGGTGCTTGAATCTGCACGGACTCAGTGGACTGAAGGGTCTGTTTTCATGCTGTATGACTCTATGACCCTTTGACATTGAACGTGATAGTTGTGTCGGTGGGAGAATGGGAAAAGTGGGATTGCTCCATGGGAGCTGGCCTGGAACAGACGGGCTGAATGGCCTTCTATGTTATAAGATAAGTGATCAGTGACTATCTGTGCTTCCAAGAATAACATTTGATGGCCCCCTGTGGAATGTGACATTTGCCAAAATTTACTTTCTATTTTGATCTCGTTTTACATTGAAAAGTTGCAATTTTCAAAGCCCTTAATCAATAATATTTTTCTCAAAAATAAGATAATAGCTCTTCGCCCTCATTTGTCTGCCCTGATAAAAGCCCTGAAACTTGAGGAGATACAAGCAGCGAAACTAATGCAGCATTCTAGTAAATACACAGCTGGCCAGCTGTTTCAGATGTGGGATCACTACTGCAAACTTCTGCATCAACATTTCAGACATCATAGCTGCACGGGAGAATGGTGGATCATGTCAGCCTTCAACAGGTCAGAGGCCAGAGTGGGAAGGGGTATAAGGTGTGAGGGTGGACTGTGAGTGGATTTGGTCCTTGAAGATAGTGGGAGTTAGCCAGCCATCAAAGTACCAGCGTGGCGAGCTGTGGGTGGAGTGGATAGAGGATGGTGCAAGGTGTTGCTGAGAGTGTGGTTAAAGAACAAAAAAAATTGCAGATGCTGTAAATCTGAAACGGAAATTTAAAAAAAAGGTTGGAAACACTCAACAGGTCAGGCAGCATCTGTGGAGAGAGAAACAGAGTTAATGCTTCAGGTTCATGAATCTTCAGGGAATCTGATTGCCCACTGACCATTCAATGATGGGACTGTGCTGTGGGAGAGGCAGCAAGTAATTGATGAAATGGTCTCCTCCAACTGGGCATCAGAGGAGCAAGGGGTTAGGGCTAATGAGGCATCAGAGGAGTCTATCAGGTCGAATCTGTATACTCCTTTGTGTTTCTACTTATATAGGTAAGTAACAAAACATCCTTTATTGAAGGAAATAATTCCCAACTAATGCCAGTGTCTTGTACAATACTGTCTCTAAGGTCATGCTGTGTGGTACACTCAGTTGTTTTACTTTCAGTTATGTAAATTACTGTGATTGGGGTCTTGGGCAATTGGAGGGTCAGAGGTAAGATGATTGGGAGCTCAAGCAATCAGGAAATTCAAAATCAGATGTTATGGACCTTGGGAGATCGAAGGCTGGAAGAATCAGATGTTTAGGGCCATGGGTAGTTGGTGGATCAGAGGGTTGCATGATTCAGGCCTCAAGAAATTGTAATCAGAGCTCAGGGAAGTGTGGTTTTGGGGAATCTGAGGGTCAGATGATTGGGGCCTCAGGTGATTGGGGGGTTGCAGGCCAGAAGAACATGTGTTTAGGGAGATGGAAGAGTTGAAAAGATCAGGTGATTGAGGACTTGACAAGTGATCAGGGTATTGATCAATCAGAGGATCAGGTGATCTGTGCCTCAGATGGTCAAAAGTCAAGTGATCAGGGAACTGGATGGTCAAAAATTAGGTGATCACCACCACAGGCTGTTGGAGGGTTGGAGATCAGGTGACTGGGGACTTGTGACCAAAATGATGGGGTTATTGAGGCAATGGATAGTCTTGAAATTGAAGTTTCTGTGGCCAAGCTTGATCAGGAGGTCACCGGTCGAGGCTGGGGTGTCAAAAGGTGAGATTGTTGGTGAGGGTGGTCGGTTCTGAAAGATTGGAAGTAAATTTGAGGCTTATCTTGGTGGGTTCCAGGCTGGCAGAGAGTATTGCCCTGGGAGTGACCAAAGCTCCTTGGTAACAATCTAAAAGTAGTTCATATGGGGCATGTATATCTGATGTAGTCAAATTTCATGACTGATGTGAAACAGCTCAGGAGGAATGGTCTTTATTGTGTTTTATGCTGTCACCATTGCATTTTCAATCACGCAGGCTGTAGTTCCATAGGCAGTGTCAAGCCCCAAAGGAGTCATTTGTCACATGTAAGTGTGATAATGAATGCTCAGGGGCTGTTTGTTTCAGGAAAGGATGAGTTGGCTTAGTAGGGCTTGATCCTGTTCTTGCATGACTTCCACACAGGCAAGAGCTATTGGATAGCAGTAAGAGCTCTAAGGCCAGTTCTGCAACCCAACCGCTGCTTTTACTGAGATTAGCTGACTCTGCATGGCAGTGACTTAAAGCCTGAGATGTCATAGCTTGTTTACAACAATGTTATATGAGTTACTAGGTTACTTGAAGGAGGAATGTTCTCAAGATTTCAGTCAAAAGTACATTTTGCATTTCTTTTGTGTTTGTCCTTTTGGAAGTGTGTGGTTATTTTTTTCTCTTTTCCCTGATTTCATTAATAAACAACCTATCCACAAAGAGAAAATAGAATTCTCCCTCAGCCTCAGCACGAGGTATTGTTAGTCATCATGATTTACACATGAAACAATTAATGTAATCAATGAGAAATGTTTGAATTAATATTGATTTTAACAATAAAGCTTCAGGTGCTTAGATACCTTCAAAGAATTATACATTTTAGCATGGGCAGGATTGTGTTATTGGAGTAACTGCTTGATCAGAAATGTTGAAAAATATTAAAATTATAAACAAATTTAGAAGTAACATCACAAAATACTGGAAATACAGAACTGATTAGTAAGCATCTTTTGAGGATCTCTGTGTGAAATGTCAGTCAATGTTCTCCTGGTCTTTGAAGGCCCACAGGGCATTGCCAATATTTATGTTTATTACAGTTAACGTAACTTATTCCTCTTTGCTTCTCAGTCAGTCCAATATTATCCTCCTCAGCAGGCAGAGAGAGATTTTTGCTTAGTCAGATTTCACAGTGCGTTTAAAATTATCCCCCACACTTCTCTTTCCTCCTCCTGCATATCATAAGTGGATGACCCAGGAAGAGAGTTTTCATTTGGTCATCCCAGCATTAAATGGCACTCGATTAGCCATCATTGACAGTATCCATCCAAGTTAATTTTCACTTAGAATCAGGAAAGTTTCTAAAATGGCTGTTCCAGCTGCAACACCATTTTCAGCCCAAATTCAAAGTTGAAAATGATTTCTTCAATTTTCTTTTATTTAACTTTTTCCTTGTACCCTTCTGCAATGAATGCTGTGCATTACTTTATGCCATTTTTAATTATTGTTTTGTGTCGGTGTCCAGAGACACATTGCATTCCAACAATATGAAATATGAAGACTTAATTGAGGAAAAGTGCAAACATCTGTTTAGCTTGCTACAGTCACAACACATTCATAGATTTATTGTGATAACGGCACTCCGCCTTCATGCCGAGCATGTACGTTTTCAGATATAATCAACAATGAGAGGAATAACTGGCATCACTACACTACCCTAATTTTAAAAATCCTTTCAACAAAAAACCCAAGTTAAATGCAATTCAAGACCTGTATTTAAACTGGACAGAAGTTTTAATGAATATCTCTACTGTGAAAACCAAGCAATTCATCTCATAATTGTTTTCTTTATTAGGTATCATAACATTTTTACACATAAGTATTGAATTTATTTAAATTTGTTTTTGTGATGTCCAAATGAATTATTGCAAGCATTTATATTGATAAAGCTTTTCATATTTTTTTTACCTTGGTGAAGGTCCTACATGAGAAATAATTAACACAATGCTCCAGAAAGGGAGGGTCTAGTGTCATGAAAGTCTTGAAGGAAAATGCAACATTCTTTCACTTGAAATGATGGCAGGGGGCAAAATCCTTCCACACAATTTAAGAGCAGTGGATACAGAGGTAGAGAGGAGATTGTCTGTTTCTCAAGATGGATGTGTTTAGAATAACCAAACAAGTATTTGCACTCCAATTACCACGTGATAAAGTTACCAATTTGATAACTTATGGATGTCAGCAGAATCCTGAAATTGAACTGCAATGTATAACTATCTCCTGCTCTGTTGCTTTTTACAATATGTGTTAAGTGCATTATGAAGGTACTGCGGAATGAGTAAGTGACACACATGATTATGGTCATGCTGCTGAGATTATGTGCTCCAAGGAGAATGTTAATATCATGCAAAAGTGTCACTGTGACATTCATGAAAGGGTAACTGAGATGACATTGATGTCCACAAAGCAGAATGACACTGTGTTATTCCCAGGAGAAAGTAACAAGGCAGATTGCTTATTGCACAGTAGTTTACAAAGCTGGTGCAGACTTATTTGTGCACCTGGATTTATAATTAAACCAACAGAGCTTCTTTAAGCAGCCTGCTTAATAGTTATTTTCTAATCTTTTTCTTAAAAAAAATTGAAGAAAATGCTGTCTCTTGTTATCTCTGACTCCTGAAATATTAACCCATTAATTTTGCTACTTTTTAAAAAATTTGCTGCATGATGTGGGCATTACCAGTACAACTAGCATTTATTGCCCATCTATAATTACCCTTGGGAGGGTGGTGACAAGCTGCCACCATGAATTTCTGGAGCCGTTCTGGTGAAGGTACTTCCATAGAGTTGTCGGGCAGAGTATTCCAGGATTAAGATCCAGTGATAATGAAGAAACAAGAAGCTATTTCCAAGTCAGGATGGTGTGTGGTGGAGGTCACAGGTTTGGGAGAAACTGGTGAAAAATCTTAGTTAAGCTCCTGCCACATATATTCTGGAAAGAATGAATGTTTAGGATAATAGATGGGATGCTAATTAAGTGGGTTGCTTGGTCCTGGCTAGTTTTAAATTGCTTGAGTGTTATTGGAGTTGTATTCACCTGCAAGGCACAAGTCATGCATGTCATGGAATTTGGGGATTCGGAGCTGGGTCACTTTCTGCAGGATACCCAGCTTCTTATCTGTCTTTATAGCCACAGTAATTAGCTCAATTAATTTTCTGGTCAATTGCATAGAATTTCCAAGTCTTTTCCCTCCTCTTCTGCAGACACCATTCCCCTAAAATAAAATGGTCCAATACCTCATTCAAATGGCTATTGCTTAGGTCAATAATAGGTGTCAGTCAGCTATTCACCTTCACAAAAAAAAATCCGAATCAAAGTTTGGGAGCAAGTTTTCTTTATATTTGTTCTAAAATATATCCATAATGCACCTTTAGTGATCCTAAAACTTATGTTACAAAATACATGGTACACACTGTGATCATTTGTAACTATTCATTAAAACCTGCGTCAATCTGAAAAACAGATCAGTCTAAAATAGGAGAATCTTCAATTGTGTTTGTTCAGAATCAGCTGTAGGTTCTCTCAACATTACAGGCAATGTTCAATTATAACAATTTTTATGTTCCCTTAATTGTAACTATTTGGTACATTTTTAGAAGAATCCTTATTGCTACCTGTTCTGTTTTGTTTTGGTATTATCATGAGTCACAGTAAAAAAAAAAGGCATTGCCAATTGCAGGTTTTAAAATATATTGTTCCTCATGTGCCTGAAGAAAGGGTTTAGTGAGTTGGAACTTCAGATTCAAAGAGAAAAGAAATCAGTGTGGCAGTGGGGCTTCCTCAGGCCCTGGTTGTTTATGCTGATTTCTTTCCACTTATTCCATTTTATGTTCTAATGCAACTGGGAAGACAATTGGCTGTAATTTAACACTGGAAAAAGAACCATCCAATCACAGAATCGTTACAACACAAAAGGATGATATATAGCTCCCTGCAGAGCCATCCATGTAGGCCATGTTCTTTTCCCTATAGCCCTCCAGATTATTTCTTCTGAAGTTCCGATCCAATTGCCTTTTCAAAGCTCTGATTGACTCCATTTCTACTCGCCTTTCAGTTCCACATGAGCTCAGTGTTGATTGCAGTTTTGGGTTGAACTCTCAGTGGCAACCAGAGAGAGAATTGTTCTCAACATATATTCCCATGTAAGAATATAAAATGAAGGTTTCCGCAACTAGGCATACTTCAAACAGTTGTTACCTAACACAGAATGAAAGTTATTCAGCCTGAAGTTCACAATTCTACATTACCTTACTGCTACAGCAGGCAATGCCTCAAGCCATCCAGTTAACAACTATGTTGTTGCTGCACCCATCAGGGGAATTTAAATACAATTGAATAATACATCTAGAATTAAAATCTGGTATCAGAATATCCTCAAAAGCTCCGCAATTCATTCATGTCCTTCAGGGAAGGAAATCTGCCATCCTAACTTTTCTGGCCTAAGAGAAAGCATCTTAACTGCTTTCTCAGTGCTGGGTTATTAGGCATGAACAATAGATGACAGCGTTACTGAATTGGAATTGGTGTATTATTTTCACATGTACCAAGGCACAGTGAAAAACTTGTCTTGCATACCATTCAAACAGATCAATTCATTGCACAGTGCTTCGAGGTGGTACAAGGTCAAACAACAACAGGATGCAGAATAAAGTGTAATAGCTACAGAGAAAGTGCAGTGCAGGTAGACAATAAGGTGCAAGGTCATAACGAGGTAGATTGTGAGGCCAAGAGTCCATTTTATTGTACTAGGGGACCATTTAAAAGTCATAACAGCAGGTTAGAAGCCGTCCTTGAGCTTGGTGGTATGTGTTTTCAGGCTTTTGTATCTTCTGCCCGATGGGAGAGAGGAGAAAAGAGAATGTCTGGGGTGGGTGGGGTCTTTGATTATGCTGGCTGCTTTACCGAGCAGCAAGAAGTGTAGACAGAGTCCATGGAGGGGAGGCTGGTTTCCGTGATGTGCTGAGCTGTGTCCACAACTCTGCAGTTTCTTCCGGTCACAGGCAGAGCAATTGGCATATTAAGCCATGATGCATCTGGATAGGATGCTTTCTACAATGATCCTATAATTTTTTATCCCATAATTGGATTAAAAAAACTGGGCTTTCATAAAATATTGTTTATTTACTTATTGGTTGGAACTTAAATGGCTTGATGGACAGTTTCAGATGTAATTAATGAATTTCTGACTGCTCAAATTAATAAATTTATTTTAAAGATATTTAACTATATTCATTTTCATTGAAGTGATTATTGAATAAAATGGAAACACAATCTGATGACTCCAAAAAATCAAGTTATTTTATTCTATGGTTCATAACTTAATCCCTTTTCATATTGGTGAGAAAAGATTTTTTCAGTAATCTTCAGAGACACAAGAGACTTTAGATGCTGGAAATCTGGAGCAACACACAAAATTCTGGAGGAACTCAGTGGGTCAGACAGCGCCTATGGAGGGAAATGGACAGTTGACATTTTGGGTCAAAAACCCATCAGGACTGGAAAGAAAGAGGGTAAATTGCCAGTATAAAAAGGTGGGGGAAGGGATGGAGCAAGATCTGGTGGGTGATAGGTGGATCCAGGTGAGGAGGGGTGATAGGCAGGTGAGGGGGGGGGGGTAAGAGTGGGAATGATGTAAGCAGCTGAGAGGTGATAGGTGGAAGTAACAAAGGGCTGAAGAAGATGGAATCTGATGGGAGAGGACAGTGGACCATGGAATAAAAAGGAAGGAGATGAGGAAGGGAACTGCTGGGAGGAATGTGTAGGTGATGGGCAGGTCGAGAGGCCAAGGGATGGGAAAAAGATGGGGTGATGGTAGCTGGTGCAATAACGGGAATAAAAAGGGAACAAGGGGAGTGGTTACCAGTAATCTTTGTCAGTTTTGTCTCTATTCTCAGACCAGTATTTCACATTTTCTTGTCTTGTCTTTAGCCATGTTTTTTCACAAACTTTTCTTGTTCACCCCTTCCCCTTGCCTTTTCTTCCCTCTCCGCCATTCTTTCTGCATATTTTCCTTTCTCGCTAGCTCTCTGAATCCCTTTTAATCACACTTTCACACATGGTTTCTCCCTCTCTTGTACACACAGTATTATTATCTCACCTCTTGCTTTCACATCCAAGTTCTCATGAAGCAGAAATGCACAAGGATTGTCTCAAATTTTCTTGAGAGCAAAAACAAACTCCATTCTCTGGGTTTTCTGTAGTCCTGAAATGCCTTTTGTAAGTTTCCAGTCGCCATAAAAGCACAAGGGATCTTCGACCTGAAACGTTCACTCTGTTTCTCTTAACATAGATGTGGCCTGACCTGCTGAGTATTTCAAGCATTTTCTGGTTTTATTTTAGATTTCCAGCATCTGCAGTTATTTGATTTTACTAGCAAATTATAGATCCCTCCCTTCACCTCCCACACTCAGTTGATGGTTAGGATTTTATTTAGGTGGTGAGATTTTTTTTTGCTTATGCCTGGATTATAGAATGCTCTTCCTCAATTGCCTCTTGAATTGAATAATTTGCCAGAACACTTCAGAGGGTGGCTAAGATCCAATCACCTAGCTGTGAGTCTGGAAACACAATTAGATTTCACCAGGTAAATAGATTTGCTCAGGAGACACAAGTTTTGCTAAGGATATTGGTGCATCAGATGGGTTTACATATTCATCAAAACTGACATTCACTTTTTATTCTATATTTATTTATTCACTAAAACTTAAATTCTCGAGACAGCATGGTCTAATTTGAATCATGCCTCTGGTTTACTGATCGAGCCCTCTGAATATTAGTCCAATAATGCAACTACTATATTAATTTAACATGTAAAGCATCTATCCAACCCCAGTAAAAGTTCAGCCACCGCCTGAGCTCCAAGGAAACTCACAATATTAAACAGCTTACAAGCAAATGGCAGTCACCAACTGTAACACTTTAGCAATGCAGGATTTAGGAATGCGATTGGGAGCTTGCTGTTCATGTCTGATGGGGACAAGGTGGTTATGGCTAGAGAAGAAAAGACTGAGGGGTTAAGCCTGTGAGTAAAGTGACCTTTCAGCACCTGGGACCAACCTGGGTCATGCACATTTGAAAAAGACATGAAACTCTTGGCAGTGGAACTGAATCAGAATCAGGTTTATTGTCACTGACATATGCCGTGAAATATGTTGTTTTGCGGCAGCAGCACAGTGCAAGACATAAAAATTACTATAAGTTGCAAAAATAGATAAATAGTGCAAAAGAGGAATAACGAGGTAGTGTTCATGGGTTTATGGACCGTTCAGAAATCTGATGGCGAAGGGGAAGAATCTGTTCCTGAAACATTAAGTGTGGGTCTTCAGGCTCCTGTACCTCTTCCCCAATAGTAGTAACATGAAGAGGGCATGACCCGGATTGTGTGGGCTTAATGATGGATGCCGCCTTCTTGAAGCGCTGCCTCTTGAGTTTCCGTGATGGAGATGGCTGAGTCTACAATCCTCTGCAGCCTCTTGCGATCCTGTGCATTGGAGCCTCCATACTAGGCAGTGGTGCAACCAGTCAGAATGCTCTCCAAAATACATCTGTTGAAATTTGCAAGTGTCTCTGGTGACATACCAAATCTCCTCAAACTTCTAATGAAGTAGAGCTGCTGGCATGCCTTCTTCATGATTGCACCAACGTGTTGGGGCAAAGATAGATCCTCTGAGATGTTGACGCCCAGGAACTGAAAGCTGCTCACCCTTCCCACCGCTGACCCCGCAATGAAGACTGGTGTGTGTTCTCCTGACTTCCCCTTCCTGAAGTCCACAATCAATTCCTTGGTCTTGCTGACGTTGAGTGCGAGGTTGTTGTTGCGACACCACTCAATCAGCCGATCTATCTCACTGCTATACGCCTCCTTATTGCAATCTGAGATTCTGCCAACAACAGTGGTGTCATCAATGAATTTATAGATAGCGTATGAGCTGTGCCGAGCCAAGCAGTCATGAGTGTAGAGAGAGTTGAGCAGTGGTTAAGCACGCATCCTTGAGGTGCACCTGTATTGATTGTCAGTGAGGAGATGTCCCTACCAATCTGCACTGACTGGTCTCCCGCTAATGGAGTCAAGGATCCAGTTGCAGAGGGAAGTACAGAGGCCCAGGTTTTGAAGCTTGTTGATTAGTACTGAAGGGATGATGGTGTTAAACGCTGAGCTGTGATCGATAAACAGCAGCCTGACATATGTTTTGCTGTTGTCTCGGTGCTCCAAAGCTGAGTGGAGATCCAGTGAGATTGCGTCTGCTGTAGATCTATCGTGGCAGTAGGCAAATTGCAGCGGATCCAGGTCCTTTCTCAGGCAGGAGTTAATTCTAGCCATGACCAACCTGTCAAAGCACTTTATCACAGTAGATGTGAGTGCTACCAGGCAATAGTCATTGGGGCAGCTCACTCTGCTCTTCTTGGGCACCGTTATGATTGACGCCCTTTTGAAGTAGGTGGGAACCTCAGACTGCAGCAGTGAGAGGTTGAAGATGTCCTTGAACTCTCCAGCTAGTTGGTCAACACAGATTTTCAGTACCCTGCCAAGTACACCGTTGGGCCCTGACGGCTTGCGAGGGTTCACCCTCTTGAAAGATGTTCTGACGTCGACTTCCGAGACAGGGATCACAGGGTTGCCAGATGCTGTGGGGATTTGCACAGGTATCATGTTATTCTCCCTTTAAAAGTGTGCATAACAGGCGTTGAGCTCATCAGGGAGTGAAGCATCACTGCCATCTATGCTGTTAGGTTTCACCCTATAGGAAGTAATGGCATGCAAACCCTGCCAGAGCTGTCAAGGTTCGATTGTGTCCCTAACTTCACATGGAATTGCCTTTTCACTCTCACAATGGCCTTCCGTAGGTCGTACCTGGACTTCTTGCAGGGTTCTGGATCGCCAATCTTGAACGGCACAGATCTAGTCCTCAGCAGACTGCGAATCTCCTTGTTCATCCAGGGCTTCTGGTTTGGGAAAACTCAGTATTTTCTTGATGGCACATACTCGTCCACGGAGGTCTTGATGAAGTCGGTGATGGCTGTGGCATAATAGAGCAGGATTAGTGTCTCAGAATGTTCAGGGTGGTGGGCTTTCTCTCTTTTGTCTCCGAGTGGAAAAAAAAGATTTTGGTTAAAACGAAATAAACCAACACTAGGCAAGATGGCTTACAAAGGAATAACATTTGCGTGTAAAAAAGACTTTGTTAATCCTTGATCATACATAAATCTGGATAATAATTAAAAGTCTTTCCTTCAATTATTAATTAAATAATAAATGTACATAAGAACACAAATAAATAACAGAAGTAGTCCACCAGGCCTCTAAAGCCTGTCCCGCTATTCAGTCTGATCATTGCTAATCCATGGTGGCGTCAGCTCCTCTTCTGTGCCAGTTTCTTGATCTTTCAAATATTTATCTGTCTCAACCTGAACTTAATGAATCTCTTGAACTCTCAACTTGAGAGTTCCAGAGATTCACTGCCCTCTGAGAGAAGAAACTTCTTTGCACTGCACCTCAGTTTTAAATGACTGGCCTCTTATTTTGTAGCGTAGTCTTCTTGTTCGTGGCTCTCCCATTAGTGAGAACACCTCAACATCTGTTCTGTGAAGCCCCTTTAGGATCTTGTATATTTGAAAAAGGTCACCCTTCATTCCTCTGAACTTCAAGGAATACAGACCTAAACTCTCTAGCCTCTCTTGAAGGGAATCCCGATCAGCCATGTCTCCGTAATAGTTATTAGATGATGCTCATATGTTGTTCCCTGTGTTGTCAGCTGATCCGCCTCACTGCAAATGCTAAGTGCATTCAAATAAAAGCCATTAAGCTTTGATTATTTATAGTTCATACTAACTCTGGATTTGGTCTGTGCTACGTATTTGTATTTACATTTTCTTCTTCTTTGCTTGTCAAATTCCCCCTCACTATCCTGTGCCATCACTCTCTCATTTCCTTTTGATATATTAAACAGGCAATTCATGGAGATCTCCCGTCTTCTTATTTAGTTGAAAGCCCTGTCAAAAACTCCATTAATGTAATTCACTAAGATACTGGTCCCACCCAGCACAATTCAGTGAAGCCCATCCCAATTCTCTTCCCTAGTAGTGGTGCCAATATCACACCAATGACACAATCCTTCACCTAACATGAAATCCTGAACACTAGGGCTAAATCCAAATGTTTTAATTCTAACCCCTTCCCCAGTCTTAACTATTAATCCTGATGTTGAGCATGGGCCTTGGATCTCTATCCCAAAATGGACATAATGGTGAAAGGGCAGAATTGGAGGTGGTGCAGCAATCATCTTTTATGTAACCCATCAAATTCTTGCTTCTGTTAAAATCAGTGAAAGGAAATTCTAGTGAGTGTCATTACATCAGAACTCAAAGGGGATGACTTAACAGAAGCTGTCAATGTGGATGTATAATGCAATGATTAAAATAAAAGGATATAAGAATGAATGCAAAAAATGTGAAATAGAGTTACACAGCATTTACAGTGACATCTGAAAAAGAAAAGAGAGGTCCATGCTTTGGATAGAAATCTTTCATGATGTCAAGCTTCAGAACTGATCCCTATGAAAAATCTTCCCCAATACATGAATCTATACTCTCTTGTTAAAATGGCTAACAAGTTCCTATTTCTGTTCATAGCACCTTCCACTGAAATGATGCCTTATTCCTCATTTCTGAAAATACGTTACAGTCTCTGAATGGAAAAATGCACTTCCTAGTCAAGGGAGACAAAATTTACAAGATCTCCAAATAAAAAACTATGAGAAAGGATGATATGCCATGATGTCAGTTGAGACTGCAAAGTGTAGAATGCCTAAAATGAGCGTAGAGACTGCCTGGATGAAGGAAATTGAATAATGTATGGCAGGCACAGCCCTCAGTGTTACGCAAAACAGAAGAGAGAACTCTTGGATCCTGTGGTGCTGGTTAAATGCTCTGTTACAGAACATTAGAGCCAGTGGAGGGGCTGTCTCTTGAAAATAGGAGTGTTTTATGTCATTCAAGCAACTTTGTCCAGATATAGCTGCATATTTTGTACATATACCATATCACAATTAAAAATTCTCCTTCACCTTTTTCACAATTTTCCAATCAAGCTAGTGCTAATACTAACAGATTACCTGCTTCTGGTCATACTTTGACCTGTGTTTTAATCAACAATAGTGAACTTATTTGACAACTGAAAATAGAATTGTTGAAGAATTTGAATCAAAAAAATGTACCTGCTCTCTTCTTTCTTAGTACAATTTCACATGATTACAACAGCTTTTTAGTTTTAAGAAGATGGTCATTCGTTAAAGAGTGACCGCAACAAGAATTAATGGAGTGTTGTGGTGGGTGAGATTATCGGGCCCATTTGTGACGTAAACTGATCGCTATGCATTCTTTTTCAGCAACAGTCAATCTGAAATAAGAACTTACTTTCTCCTCTGGTCACATCACCTGAATTGCTAACACAACTGAAATCAGCTGACCAGGTATTGAGTCTGGGATACCTTTGTCAGTGCTTTTCCTCTACCAAGCAATACAGCAGCTCTTTTATCTGCAATATGATAATACATTTCTGCAGTGATAAATTGAGGAGTATTGATTGGCACTCAGATCTCATCACAAATGTGTATCAAATTTCATTTTGGCTTGTGTCTTGTTTCCTGGTGCATCATGGCTACACAGGGGCCAACAAGCAAATTGCATTTCAGCTAACCCAGCCTGCACCTCCTTCCAGGCAATCAAAATGGAAAAATAATGATCCTAGTTCTTGAATAGTTCATAACTTGTCTGACAAACTCCCAGGGCAACATGAATGAGTGAGGAGATAATGAATGGGAATAAAAGGCAGAAATGCAGTTGGACATCAATATCATTAAAGAAAGAAAGTGGTAAACACATCTTGGTACAACCAGGAGTATGAATTATACTGGTCCCTGTTTCTTTTGTTATGATCCTGAAGTGTCAGATGAAAGCACTGTGTGATTACCGTAGGTTTTCTATCTGACTATATCCTAAGACATAGCACTAATTGCATCCATGTCGAAACTCTTGGAAGACTGTGTGAAAGCTGCTCTTGAAGCCAAAGGCCTCATGGCTTTCAAATTTGATTTTCAGACAGCTGTGCTGGCAAAGTTGAAAATTTTTGTTGCAATTCATATTTATAATATCTGAAAAGTAGAATGACTAAGCAAGTACAATAAGTAATGAAGCAGAAGCAACGTATGACTATAGATCATTTGAAATACAAATATAGTTAGCATCGGTCTGTAAAACTCGAACTCAGTATTTCAGTAATTGCCTTTTCCTCCCAACAGTAGATCCATGGCATATTTTATTGCATAATTTCATTGGTTTTTCTCTGACAGTGGTTGTTAGTTCATTGACTGCCTTGGGCTGGCCATATAGTTGATGTAGCGTTTTTAAGCTGCTATTTTTCTATAAAGAAGAGACATTACAAACTGGTGCAATATTTTTTGTCAACTGCTCCAAAACACAACAGGGATTGAGCTATATGATGTTGTTCATGAACTGAATCTTAATTTTTCTTCCTTTCTTTTGCTGACCATTTTCTTTCTGCAGACAGAGTGACTTCTGAAATGACTGTGCTTGTGAAGCAGCCTCAAACCAAGCTTCTTTTTCTTTGAACCTTTTTTCACAAGCACAGTTATTGAACACATAACTTGAAGTCCATTTCTCATTTCTGTATTGCAAGATGTCTCTGTTTGGTCCAGAAATATTCCTAGTATGTAAATTCTTAAAGGAGATAACTGAGAGGGATTTGCCCAGAATATATCCACACCTTTAAAGGCTTTAATAGCATGCTGAAGCCCACCAATCAATCTTTTGGTTATGGGCCTAGGGCAGCAAACTACTGTGCCATTCAGAGAAATCATTTCATTCATTCTGTTTCTGTCAATCAAAAATAGAGCTCTAAACAATGCATTGTACCAAGGAAACCCATCACAATCTAATCATGTGATCTCATAAATATAATTCTCCAGTCCTGACAACTTCTTCATAAATTTCTGCACCCTGTTTCATGTTATCACTCTCCTTCTATGATGCATAACTGTACACAGTATTCTAGCTGTGATCCAATTAGTGTTTTATACTCCACTGGTTTTCTAAAACAGTCAGGAATTCCACATGCCTCTGTAAATACCTTATCTACTTGTCACATTACCTTAAGGGTTCTGTGGAGGTGCACTCCAAGATCCCTCAGTTCCTTTATATTGTTTAGTATCCTACAATTTATCATGTATTGCCTTGCCAAATACATGACTTCACACTTCACCAGATTGAATTCCAAGTGACACTTTTATGCTCATCTAACCAGTCCATCGATTTCTTCTTGTATCTTAGATCTTTTTTCCTCACTACTAACACCACATCAAGTCTGGGTTCAGAATCAGGTCTGGTGGGCTGGAGATAGGGAATGTAGGTTACAAAATGTGGCTTTAATTAAGTCTTAAGTGGGGAAGGGGGAGGGAGGGATTGTCTAGAAGTTGACATGTGAGGGGTAGCACCAACCCTTTGTAGTTGAATTTCTGTACCAACATACCAGAGGTGTTAAAAAAAGATGAAATGGTTTAGAGAAAGTCAATGCACTGCTTCAAGTTATGTTAGAAGGCAGATCATGAATCACTGTCAAGAAGATTTACTTCATGCCAAAAATGATTTCTGTTTAAAATAGGCTTCCAGAAAGAAGAGTGAAAGTGCAAACTGAGTTTCCTGGTGTGAGGTATGGATATTCACCTGCTTGTACTGTAGCTTTATTTAGATGGCCCAAGATAGCCTTTCCACTTGTAGTTATGATCTTATAAATCACAAATATCATGTTTTTAATTCTATGTATGATATAATATCAAAAGCTTTTTTAAATCAAATCAATGCTATGGAAGAGAGGTTAGAGCCAGGCCTCTTCTCCATGGCTAGAGAAGGCTGAGAAAAGATTTGATGGAAGTGTTGAAAATAATGACAGGTTTATTTGGGTAAATGAATAAAATGCTGTTTACATTAGTGGATGGCTCACTGATCTATATCCCACTGTATTCTTTGGTAACCTTTTATATTTCTCCACAACTCCACCAATTTGACAAGGTCCAATCTGAGGAAGTTGTCAGGATTGGAGAATTATACTGTATTTATAAGATCACATAATTAGATTGTGATGGTTTTCCTTGGTACAATGCTTAGTTTAGAGCTCTATTTTTGATTGACAGAGACAGAATGAATGAAATGATTTCTCTGTATTCTGTAAATGTTTGTGGTTTCTCACTGTACCCATCCTCATTGCCCATGCTCATTACCCACCACCTCCTGATAACCCATCCGAGAAACAATCTTGCATTTGACAAGGTTCCTCGTGGTAGATTCATGCAGAAGATAAAGATGCATGGGATCCAGGATGAATTGGAAGTTTGGATTCAGTCCATGTAGATAATGTCCACCACCTTACCCTCATCAAGCACCTATGTCACCTGCTCAAAAAACTCAATGTTTGTAAGATGTGACCTGCCCTGCACAAAGCCATACTGACTATCCCTAAGCAGGCCATGCCTTTACAAATGTGCATAAATCCTATCCCTCAGTATCCTCTCCAATAGCTTCCCTGCCACTGACGCAAGGCTCACTGGCCTATAATCACCTGGATTATCCCTACTTCCCTTCTTGAACAAAGGCACAACATTTCCTCTTCTCCAGTCCTCCAGGATCTTGATACCCTCACCCCAATCCCAGATACCTCTAAAAACTGATCCTGCAATTGATCCCAAACATTTACTCACTCATGATTGGTTCATAGGTCATGCAACTTTAGTCTGCTTTCCAACAAATTTTTGCTGGAATGAATGAGAAGCTGGCTGGATATCTTTAATGAGATTCTGGAGTAAAAATTCTCTGGTCCTGTCTTTTGCCACAGTTGCTGAAAACTGCCCCTTGTTTCCCACCCAACTCCCCACAACTCCCCTGTTAAAGTTTGGCCTCCTTTAACAGTCATGCAGTATTAAAGATAATCATCTTCTGAAAAATAAATTTAAAATTCCTGGGACAATGATTTAAGAGGAGAAGTCCATAGAAAAGAAAATCATGATGGAAATGTGTAGCAGAGATGAATATCATTTTGCACAATTGTCCAAGATCAAAATGACTCCCATGAAAACTGCTTAAACAATGATTTTTGAAGATTTTAAAAGGGGTTATTTTGATTGTGTACAGAAGTTATATTTAGTAAAGGATGTATAAATCAGCAAACTCACTAATAGTGCAGTACGTCTGCTGAATTTGCATTCCTGGCGCAGATCAAAGTTGCCAAGGTGCAAGAAAAGCTGACATCATCACTAATGACAGACAGGGTCTGCAGTCACATTTTTATTGTCAGCCTAGGTCATGTGCTACCCACAACTTTTTGACTCAATATCAAGAATGCTGTCGACTGAAGCAAAATGACAATATACTGTGTGGTGTTCAGGCACAGCATTAAGTGAAGGATAGCTGGCTGCAGTTTCTCCACTCCTGCTTAACTAAACACATACCCAGTAACCTGTATGGGTTGTAAGTACTTAATTCCTTCACTGGAGAGCAGATATCAAAACCAAAAGTACTATCTTTACAATAATCAGCACACTGTCATAATCTGTTGTCAGTTTTTCTCTGTGGTCTTATTAGTGACTGACCCTGTGCTGCCACTCCACAAATTTCTGTAGCTTTCAAACACTTCACTTCAAAATCCATTATTCTTTTTTCTCTGATGCTGGATAGCAAGTAGCCATAGGGCACTGAAACGTGGAAAGATTCGGCACTGTCCAATCCCAACAGCCTAAGATGAATCCATCAAGATTCTCCATCAAATTTCTGGGCCTTCATTTCCTCATAATTTATGCCCATCCTCTTATTGGTGTAAATGCAGCATTAATCTTGTTTACTCACTTCACATGCCCAATGAACTTCGGACAACACACTGCCTAAATGTTTAATCCAGTTCAGGACCCCTAAGTAGCAGAATCTTTCTGTCTCTGGACCAGGAGCTCTGACCAATTGTATTGCTGTGGTTTCTGTCTCATCTAAGATCCAGTTCTGAAGCATGGAACATAAGTCATTATTGTATATCCTCCATATGATATTGCCTATTAAGTGGCTGGGAAAGTGAGAGTATATGCATCCACATTTGTGACATGACCAGGGAGCATTATCTTATTCTGATTAAGCTGTAGTCCTAGTACTTCAGACAAATCTGAACTCTATTAGTTCAGAAATACGAGAGTTGAATTTAAAGCCATTTCCAAAAATGTAACTTTCAATAAGCATTGCCAATAACAAATTTTGAGTTTTATAATCCTGTTATATCAGTTTGCCCCACCATCAAAGTAGTTTCAGTTTCTCTTTGATGTAAACAATGCAGTAGCTCAAATCAAATTTTGCAGAAAGAAGTGGAATTAATTGAAAGACAGTTGCACATCACAATAGTTTTGCATTAGTTGCTATTCAACAGCATTCATTGTTGAGCAATCCTTAAAACTGTACAAAATGCTTCATCCTAATCTCCTTTTCTCATCAAAACATTGAACGTTCTGTTGGTCTTTTGGTGGCATCTCCAGCACAATTGGTATTGGTATTGGTTTATTATTGTCAGTTGTACCGAGGTACAGTGAAAAGCTTGTCTTACAAACCGATCGTACAGGTCAATTCATTACACAGTGCAGTTACATTGAGTCAGTACAGAGTGCATTGATGTAGTACAGGTAAAGATAATAACAGTACAGAGTAAAGTGTCACAGCTACAGAGAAAGTGCAATGCAATAAGGTGCGAGGTCACAACAAGGTAGATCGTGAGGTCATAGTCCATCTTATTGTATGAGGGAACTGTTCATAGTCTTATCACAGTGGGGTAGAAGCTGGCCTTAAGTCTGGTGGTATTTGCCTTCAGGCTCCTGTATCTTCTACCCGAGGCAAGAGGAGAGAAGAGAGAATGTCCCGGGTGGGTGGGGTCTTTGATTATGCTGGCTGCTTCACCAAGACAACGAGAGGTAAAGACAGAGTCCAAGGAGGGGAGCCTGGTGTCCGTAATGCACTGGGCTGTGTCCACAACTCTCTGCAGTTTCTTGCGGTCCTGGGCAGAGCAGTTGCCGTACCAAGCCGTGATACATCCAGATAGGATGCTTTCTATGGTGCATCTGTAAAAGTTGGTTCAAGTTCCAGTTCAAGTTACTTTATTGTCATTCATCCATGCTATAAAAACACATGGCAGAACGAAATATCGTTTCCCCCAGACTCACACAACAGAGGACATACATAGAACAGAAGACATACAATAAACACAAACAAAAAACAGAAAATCAAAAAAAAATAGTGCAAGTACAAACAGTGCAAAAAAACAGTATATACAAACTACAAGTTTAGTGCAGAGTTAGTGCAAAACCGAGTTGGACAAGAGAAATACAAGCTCAGTGTGTTGTACTCATTGTATAAACATGTTCAGCAGCAGGCAAAGTTCTTATACGCTGTTGTGCAAACCAGAGCTTTTGACACGGCATTTGTCTACCAGGGTATTCAGGAGCCTGACAGTCTGGGGGAATAAACTGTTGTGCAATCTAGTAGTTCTGGCCTGAATGCTCCGGTACCGCGTGCCAGATGGCAGTGGGACAAATAGATCATGGGAGGGATGAGAAGGGTCGTCTATAATTCTATAAACCTTACATATGCATCATGTATTGTAAATATCCGAGATGGAGGGAAGAGGTACTCCAATGATCTTTTTCGCTGTACTCGCAATTCTCTGCAAAGACTTACGGTCAGAGATGTTACAGTTACTGTACCAGGTGAGAGTCAAAGGGGACAAACCAAATTTCTTTAGCCTCCTGAGGAAGTAGAGGTGCTGGTGAGCTTTCTTGGCTGTGGCTTCTACGTGATTTGACCAGGACAGGCTACTGGTGATGTTCACTCCCAGGAACTTGAAGCTCTCAACCTCAGCACCATTGATGTAGACAGGTGCATGTACACCACCCCCTTTCCTGAAGTCAATGACCAGCTCTTTTGTTTTGTTGACATTGAGGGAAAGGTTGTTGTCATGACATCATTCCACCAAGCTCTCTATCTCCTTCCTGTACTCCGACTCATCGCTGTTTGAGATACGACCTACAACGGTGGTATCATCTGCAAACTTGGAGATGGAGTTAGAGCAGAATCTGGCCACACAGTCATGAGTGTATAGGGAGTAGAGTAGAGGGCTGAGGACGCAGCCTTGTGGGGCACTAGTGTTGAGAATAATCGTGCCGGAGGTATTGCTGCCTATCCTCACTGATTGCGGTCTGTTTGTTAGAAAGTCAAGGATCCAGTTACAGAGGGAGGTGTTGAGTCCTAGGTCTTGGAGTTTGGTGATAAGCTTACTTGGGATTATTGTATTGAAGGCAGAGCTGTAGTCAATAAACAATAGTCTAACATAGGTGTCTTTACTGTCCAGATGCTCCAGAGCTGAGTGTAGGGCCAGGGAGATGGTATCCACTGTAGACCTGTTTCGGCAATAGGCGAATTGCAATGCGTCCAGGTTGTCTGGTAGACTGGAGTTGATGCGAGCCATGACCAACCTCTCAAAGCACTTCATGGTGGTGGATGTCAGAGCCACTGGTCGGTAGTCATTGAGACATGTTACCTTGCTTTTCTTCGGTACCATGATGATGGTAGTCTTCTTAAAACAGGAGGGAACCTGAGCTTGAAGCAGGGAGAGGTTAAATATGTCTGCAAATACTTCTGCCAGCTGGTCAGCACAAGATCTGAGCACACGGCCAGGGACACCATCTGGGTCAGGTGCTTCCCTCGTGTTCACTCTCCGGAAGACTGATCTTACGTCCTCCACTGTGATCACAGGTTCAGCTTCATTGGTGGCTGTCAGGGTGGATGGTGACAATCCACTTCCCTTCTGTTCAAAATGCACGTAGAATGCGTTAAGTTCATCCGGAAGGGATACGCTGTTGTTAGCTATGCAGCCCGACTTTGTCTTGTAGCCTGTTATGGCATGTAAGCCCTGCCATAACTGACGGCTGGTCAGGGACTCTATTTTGAGTCTGTATTGCCTCTTGTCATCCCTGATAGCTTTCCGAAGGTCATACCTCGATTTCTTGTACAGATCAGGATCACCAGATTTGTGTGCAGCAGTCCTCTCCAAATGCAAATCCAACAGTATAACTTGGTCAAAGCTCCATTCTTATCCAAAACCACACTACCTTATTATTATCAACAACCAAAGAACATTGATTTTAGACTTATTGCTCAGAATTCTGTTGCTTCATTAATTGTTTTTATTCTCTTAATGAAAAGTTTGACTACAGAGGACCTCCTAATGAGGAAATCATGCCTCATCCTAGGGGTTAATAATGATAAGGCATGATGATATTTGTAAATAAAATGTGTTTTACTGTACTCCATTAGAAGCTGGCGTGTCTTGAAGTAAATTGTCTTGTAATTGTTTGCGCTAGTGGTAATTAAATGATTATTAAAAAATGCTATGCTCAATTGACTTTAATTTACTTCATTATGTTTACTAATTGAAGCTGTCAAATATACTGTGATGAGAAGCAACTATAGCAGTATTTTGTTCTCTTCACAGCAAAAAAATATTATTTAGAAGAGGTAATGCTTGTGTAAATTAGTAATTTAACAGATTACAAAGCTAGCAGGGTATCATGATTCTGAATGCATTGTAAAACTAAAGATTAACTGTGTGAGGTCGAAGCTTGGTCATTCTTTATGTGCATCTGAAAGCCCAATCGCTGTTGGAGATTTTGTGCAATTCCCACGTAACTATAAAAGCATGTTTCCTCATAAAGCATTGATATTGCAATGTAGAGGAGTTGAGTTGATAAATATTATATATATTTTAGCATTATGCCTAGTTTATTTTCTAATAACAGAGTAAAGGCTCATTGAGATGGCTAAGCCAATTAGATTCAGTCGACTTTTTATAACATCATTCTGTATAGGCAAACAATGGCCAGAATTTTGCAGACCATGTTGAAGCTTAGTGCTTCTGCCAACATTAAAGAAAGCTGCCTGTGAAAATCTAATGTTCCCTTTGATGTGTTCCCCTTTTTGACTTTGGTTGCTGTTAGTTGATGGCATAATGCGATTCTTGGCATTCAACAACTGTGATGTTATCCACCTGGCTAAGCAACACTATGATGAAGAATTCTCAGAGGCAGCAAGCCAGCAAGTAAAACACAGCCTTTTTAACTTATATTTTAAAATTTTACATAGAAGATTAAGAAAGAAGCTGAAAGATAGCAAAAGAAATTTAAAACATTTTTAATAATGTAAGTTACAAAAACAATTATCTTTTGAAATATTTTTACCTAAGGGAATTACATTCCACATACAAAAATTTAGTTTTTAGAGCCAGTGTGTTTACAAAGCTATAATTCTGCATGGTATACAAATACAAATCTTGACATGAAAGGAAGCATGACTCATTTTTAAGAACTTTTACATTATCAATATTTTATAAGTATCTCAATTTCTGGTCAATTCACTGGTTACACTGGAGATGGCTGTGAAGTAGCAGCAGTGGGGAAGAACAAAGGAATTCTGACAGGAGCTTCTGGATTTCCACATGTAACTAAACGTGTATCTATGCCAGATGTTGCCAACTGTCTCACAGCATGATGATGGCAAACACTGACAGGCTCAAAATCATAACCACACAATCTGGGCCATTGCAATACTGCAGTCCCTTGTCCTAATTACCATGTTCTCTGATGTTGAGCAGATTGATTGCTTAGAAGTTAACTCACCAGGAACGTGAAATAACTTGTAATAGACCAACTGCTGGGTGTCAATTTATATGGTACTTTAAAGTGTCTTTGCAATTAATTTGGAAATAGTGTTACGTGTGTAGGATAGACTTGGGGGTTACATTAGGTAGGCAACATTGTGGACCCCAGATAAAATATGTAGAATGGAATTCAAATAATTTTGGTTGGGCAGAATTCTTTTAAGCTGAGAATCATTCTTTGAAGATATTAATAAAGTCTGCTAAAATAATGAATTTTTCTTGCCAAAGAAGAGAAATCGTGCCAGAACCATAGCATTGTGCAGCTCCAGTAATTTAACTTAACACTTCTATCCACCCTAAGGACATAATGTGGGTCAACTTCCACCAGTAAGAGTCACAAGACCTTAAATATTTTACTATTTCCAAGGATGTTGCTTAAGCCATTGTTTCCTTATGTTTCTTTCTAATATTTTCTAGTTTAATTAGTTAATGCATGGGTGATCCTTTTAAAGGAAACCTACATTGCAGGCATTCTGTTCTTGAAGTAATTGTTGCTCTTTTTAATCATCCAGCTCACTTTCATCTTGAGTGACGACTTTCTTGCATTTGATCATAAGTTAGCTAAAACATGCTCTCACAACCTCAGCTTTGTTTCTCAGTAATCATAGAGCAATACAGCACGGATACAGGCCCTTCGGCCCAACGAATCCATGCTGACCACAGTGCCCACCCAGCTAGTCCCAATTTCCTGCATTTGGCCCATATCCCTCCAAGCCCCACCCCTGCATGTACCGTTTCAAGTGCTTCTTAGATGATACTATTGTACCTGCCTCAACCACTTCCTCTGGCAGCTCATTCCATAGACTCACCATCCTCTGCATGAAAAAGTTGCCCCTCAGGTCCCTTTTAAATCTTTCCCCTCTCACCCTAAATCTATGCCCCATAGTTTTGGACTCTGCTACCCTGGGGGAAAGACTGTTGCCATCCACCTTATCGATGCTTCTCATAATTTCAAACATTTTTATAAGGTCTCCCCTCATTCTCCTATATTCAAAGGAATAAAGACTTAGCCAGGCCAACCTCCCCCTATAACTCAGGCCCTCTAGTCCTGGTGACATCTTTGAAAATCTTGTCCGCACTCTTTCCAGTTTAACCATGTCTTTCCTATAACAGGGTGACCAAAACTGTACACAGTTCTCCAAGTGTGGCCTGACCAATGACTTATACAGCCGCAATATAATGTCCCAACTCCTATGCTCATTGCCTTGACTGATGAAGGCCAATGTGCTAAACGCCTTTTTCACTACCCTGTCCACCTGTGATGCCACTTTCAACAAACTATGCACTTATGCTCCTAGGTCCCTCTGTTCCATTACACTCCCTAGTGCCCTACCATTCATAGTCTAAGTCCTACACCAGTTTGACTTTCCAAAATGCATCACCTTACACTTCCCTAACTGATCAAGATCCCCTGTAATCTATGATAACCTTCTTCACTATCAACAACACCTCCTAATTTTGTGTCATCCGCAAACTTATTGATCAAGCCTTCTACATTCGTATCCAAATCATTGATATAAATGATGAATAACAAAGGCGACAGACTATTAATGTTCTGACAATTTTTAAGGTATCATCTGACACCACTTGACAGACTAATAGATGCCAATTTAGTCATGAGTTTCAAAAGGCAATTGGATCGGCATTACAAAGATCAGTGTGACCATAGGATGGCAGGGTGGCACAGCAATCAGTGCTGCTGCCTCATCGTTCCAGCAAACCCAGATTGATACTGACCTGGGGAGTCTCTGTGTGGAGTTTGTCCATTATGACTGCCTGCATTTCCTGTAGGTGCTCTAGTTTCCTCCCACATCCCAAAAATAAGCTGTGAGGTTGATTGCCTGCTATAAGTTGCCCCTACTGTGATGCATGGCTGGAGAATTGAGAGGAGGTGGGGAGTTGATAGGCATATGAGAGGGAATAGATTATAAGAAGATGTGGGTGAATGGGCTTGATAGGTGTACTCTGAGAATAGGCATAGACTTGATAGGCCAAATGGTCCAATTCTGCATCAAAAGGAAATATGAGATATGAGGAAAGAAATGCAGGGATATGGGGGGAAGGGCAGGGATTAGAGCTGCATGGTTATGGGCTACCTTTTGTGTTGTCACCATTCTGTGCTTCAATTCATTTGTTACAATTGATGCAATACCTTTTTATCAGTGAATATGTAGCCATATCAATGCAGCTGAATCCTGAGAGAAAATCTTTGGCATAATTAATTAATAATACTTCCAAGTTTAAAATTTTACAGCAACCCTTGCAATGAAAGCCAGATACGGTGTACAAAATAATCTCATAGTCATCTTTTTCATTCACAAATACTCAGTGGATACATATCAGCCAATTGTTTCAGAACTGATTTGAACAAAGAAGAATGAATCACTCAATGTTTACAAAAAATACAAAAGGTAAACAATTTAAATTGTAGTAGTTAACTTGTGTCGTTACCTCCTATAATGGATACCCGAGAACTGAACAGCTTAGTTCAGTCATGACAGTTTCATTTATCGATCGAGCAGTGATAGGTTGTAGTCCCATAGAGGGATATGAGCACATAAATAGGCTGGCATATCAAGGCTGCAGTTCTTCATACAATTTGAGAGGTTAAAGTGAGGACCTGTCCGCCCCTCAGAAAAATCAATGTACTCATCTTTCATGTTATTGCTGACTATGTGAGGTATTGCTGTCCCAGCTTAACAATTGTTACTGTGCTCTGATCCAGAATACTCTGAGACTTATTAACAATATTATAAATTGCTGTGTAAGTAGAACAATCTTTTTGACCCACACAGTCATGCTGGGTAATAGATCATGGCTAGGGATTGTGTCATAATTTAGCCAACTGTGTCTATTCTCCAGTCCAAAACAAAAAAAGGAAATCATATTTAATGATATTCACTTTTGAGGTAAAACAACTCTTCATGGCAGTAACTCCTTGAGTGAAAAAAGTGTTTACCCACAAAATTTCAATAATTTATTTAGCATTTAATACTTCAACACATACAAGAATGAATATATGAATGCCCTTCTAAACAGTGTGGCAGTTCTATGCAGATGTAATTCAGAAAATGTTTTGCATAAATTAAATTGTGATATTAAAATTTAATAAAAATTTCATATTTATATCCCAGGGAAATGTGAAGTAAAGCATCTCATATATCCATTATGTGCTAATGAGACTGTTTTGTTTTATGATCATATTTTTTTTACCTTTTTTCCCAACATACCTTCTTCTAGTCTTTAACATTAACAACTCATTGTGACATTTATGCATCTGAGTTGAAAGGTAATTGATTCAAGTCCCACTTGATGCTTCATTATGAAATGAAGTCTAGCATTCTAGTGTATTACTGGGGGGAAACTACATTGTAACAGGTTCCATCTTTAAGATGAGAGGTAAAAATAAAATTTTCAGGTGGACCTAAATGTTTACCTGCACTGGCCAATAGTTATCCCTCAACCAAGATCACAAAAAGAATTAACTGACTGTCAATTTATGTAGAACAAAGTCTAACACACTTTGTGTATTGTGGGAAGTTGACACATCATTGGTTATAAAACAATAATGGACATTTTGAGGCTATTCAAGGCTCTATACAAATGCAAGTTGTACTTTCTTCTGCATGAGTTCTGAAAATTTGATTGCATTGTTTGAAGATTTTGGGAACTGATGTGCAAATGAAATTAGAGGAATGAAATGTCACATGAGAGAATCTGGCCTAAAGACCAAACATTTTCAAAGTCTGAGCTGGTTGATAATATAAGTTTATCTTCAACTGCTGTACTGTAAAAATGTGTTGAAACCATTTCAAAGCAATAGCCTTCAAAGAAAATATTTTTACCTTTAGATTTCAATCCATAACTATTTCACTGTCATAAAATAGCTTCAGATTATAAAGGCTGTTTGGTCCATTGATCTCATTCTTCCAGAATATAACCCCCACCATCTTCCAATCAGAGCTTTTAGATGCTTTAATAGTAAGCACTGTGCATCAGTCACAAAGCCTGAAGTATATTCCCACATCGATTTCCTACCAAATGAAGAAATACCAACCAGGTGTTCTTCCATCCACCCATATTACTGATCAAACCTTTGAGTCAATAATTCTTTGTTGTTCAGGTTTCATCTCTGTTGTTAGATAATTGCCTTTGTTAAAATAACCAACTGCAGACTGTGACCAGGGTGACATTCTTCAGAGATTTGTAACGATGCTGATTTTAGCTGATATCAACAAACTACACCTTATGATGACTAATTATTCTTCCCTGACAGAAAACTTAAAAGTAATTGAACAAAAAAAATGATATTCACCTACCACAATGATTTCTTTGAAAATCAAAATAAATCTGCAGATTTGGAAATCTGAAATAAAAACAAAATGTTGGAAGCACTCAGCATGTCTTTGACCTGAAATGTTCATTCTTTCTCTATCCACAGATGCTGGCTGACCTGCTGAGTGTTTCCATCCTTATATGTATCTGCAACAATGATTTCTTTGATAGTTTGAACCTATCATACAGGGAAGTTAATAGAATGTAACAGATTTTTTTGCTGATGGCTGCATTGTCGAATATGTTTCATTCAATATAATTGTGCAAAAGGTAAATACTTATGGAGACCTATTCTTGGGTCAATGCTATCACACTCACCTCTGCATCAGAAATGTGTGGTAAACCACTCAGCATCGTCCAGACTGTTACCTTATTATTGACAGTACTGGACTGCCCACAATTCCTTCTTTCTGATGCTCCTTGTGTTCCTATGGCAGATCCTATGATGCAATTTGAAGAACAGGGAACAGAGGTGTATTTCTGGTGTCTTGGATTTATCCTTCAATTAACATATAAATAGCAGGTTGCTGCTGATTATTTTATCATTGTTTGTGGGGACTTGCTGTGTATGAATTGGCTATTTTGTTATGTTGCAATAATAATTATTTTAAAAGATAATCAATGAGCTATCAAGTCCTTTGAGCACCTTGATATTATGGATTATACCATATTCTTACTTTGTTTTTGTACTAATGTTTAGGAATTTAATGCCATCTGTTTAGATGCATTAAACAACTGGTGTGCAGTGGACTGATCAGCATTTTGTCCATCACTGCAAAATTCAGCTGCACTAGAGGCACAAAGCACCATTGCAGAGGGTTGAAGAAAACCCAGAAATGAGGCTCATGGAGAATGCATTGGAGAAGAGCTGTGGAATGGGAGCAATGATCAAGGTGGAACTGTGTGGTTGGTTGGGTAGCCAGGCAGGGAGATTGATATTCTGGGGTATTGGGCATGCAGGATCCAGAAGAAAAATTGTGGACTGAATGCACTTTGTAGTAAGTCCTTGATTATTTTTTACATTTAATTTTGTGTTGAAATTGAATCGTGTGGTGCCTGGAAATGAGATGCCATACAGACTAATTTCTGAGGATAAAAGTCTTGTTAACAAAGGGGTGAGGCCAGTAAGATGATGTAAATTGTTAGTTTTGTTGATTTGATATTTTATTGTTAACAATTTTTAGATTCATTCATTGAGGCACTGAAAATAATAATTTTCTAGATTTGCGGGATTTGTGTTAAGGTTAGAAAAAAGACAAAGCAAATAAAAATATTAAAAACAATCTAATGTCCAGCCAACTAAAGGAAGAAATATGAGGATGTTATCCACTCAGTGAAATTTAGCAAAAGACAAGATGCTGGAGGAACACAGTGGATCAGGCAACAACTGTGGAGGGAAATGGACAGTCGATGTTCTGGGTCAAGACCCTACATCTGGACTGAAAGATAGAGGGGAGATAGCCAGTATAGAAGGGTGAAAGGAAGGGGTGGAGCAAGAGCTAGCAAGTGATAGGCGGATCCAAGTGAGGAAGGGTAATAGACAGATGGAGGAGTAAAGAGTGGAAATAGCGACAGAAGCTGGGAGACAATAGCTGGAGGTGACAAAGGGCTGAAGATGGTGGACTCTGATCAGAGAGGAAGGTGGAGCATAGATTCAAGGGAAGGAAGTGGGGTGGGCAGATAGGAACAGTAGGAGGACTGTGTGGGTGATGAATATATAGAGTAGGTGGAGGAGGGTCAAGAAACAGGGTGAGTATAGGAAGAACTGGGAAGATCAGGAGGAGAGCGAAAAGGAATTGAGAGGGAGCAGTTTACCTGAAATTGGGGAATTCAGTGTTCATGCCATCGGGTTGAACACTACCCAGGTGGAATCTGAGGTGCTGTTCCTCCAGTTTGTGCTTAGCCTTACCCTGGCAGTGGAGGAGGCTGAGGACAGACATGTTGGTGTGGGAATGGGGAGGAGAGTTAACATAGTGAGCAACTGGGAGCTCCAGACAGCCAGGGTGAACGGAAGGCAGGTGCTCGGCAAAGCAGTTGCCAGCTTGCTCCTGGTCTTACCAACGTAGAGGAAGCCACATCGGGAGCACTGGATGCAATAAATAAGGCTGGAGGATTTGCATGTGTGTGTCTACCTCACCTGGAAGACTGTTTAGGGCCCCGGATAGTGGTGAGAGAAGGTGTGTAGGGACAGGTGTTACAATCGCTTTTCTCTCTTCTCCTGATCTACGCAGTTCTTCCTTAACTCACCCCAGCCCTCATCACCCTGTGCCTTTCCCCTCCTCCATTTACTCCATCTGCCCATCATCTGCACACTCCTCCCACTGGGTCCCCTCCCCTACTGTTCCCGTCTCCCTCATGATTCCATGCTCTCCTATCAGATTACATCATCTTCCACCCTTTGTCACCTCCGCCTGTCGCCTCCCAGCTTTTTCCACCCTCCCCTCCTCCATCTGCCTATCACCCCCCTTCACCTGGATCTACCTATCACCTGCCAGCTCTTGCTCCACCCCTTCCCTCCACCTTTTTATACTGGCTATTGCCCCCCTATCTTTCAGTCCAGGTGAAGGGTCTCAGCCCGAAATGTCAACTGTCCATTTCCCTCCACAGATGCTGCCTGACCTGTTGAGTTCCTCCAGCATCTTGTTTTTTGCTCCAGATTCCAGCATCTGCAGTCTCTTGTGTCTTCAGTGAAATACAGCAATCTTGTTTGGTTTAGTCATGGGCTATATTAATCTGTCTTGTCAAAGCCATATGGGAGTAGCGCTGAGCACAAAGTGCTGTGGTGAAGTGACTAAATTCAATAGGAGGAAATATATCAACTTCAATCTTACCATTTGTGACTTTTTATAATTACTTGCATTATCAATTCACACTTTTTGTTACTGACAAATAATCCATTATCAGCCCCTCCATGCATTTGGCAGGTTTTATGTTTCAATGGAAAATAGTGCTTTTTTAAGAGAGCAGATGGGGGTCAGAGGTGAAGGCAAAGAAGAGGTTGTCCTTCTTGGAATACAATTGCTTTAGTAAGCCTATTGCAGAGGGCTCTTGGCACAAGCTATGCAGATTCTTTGTCCATATGGCAAGGTGAAAAAACACATGACACACAGTACAGTTTAAAAATAGTCACAGGCTAACTCTAGGTTTCAGTATGCCAGGGAGTCACAAGATATGCAGTTTAAAATGAACTTGTTGAATGTCCCTGGAAACTTGCAGAGTCCTGATGTCTCTGAAGGTGAAGCTGCATCATTGACCAGTCCTAATGCAAGCATCCATAGGCATGAATTACCATTTCCAGATGAAATCAAATCTGCATAAACTGGTCCATTTTATCCAAGAAAAGGTAGTGGTCTACTGAGCAGCACAGTGCAACCATTCAGAGAGGATGAGGGATCCCTGGTTATTATTTTGTGCCTCTCTGTTCAAGGTGATAGAATTCAGACATCTAGCTGAAAGCTCACTTAGGATTAGATGTGATGCCTTTATCTTGAATAGCTGTCTGGCACACTTAGTTGACAGGCACAAATATATAATGGTTAAGTTACTAGATCAGTAACCTGTGTTCTGCGTCATTACTCCAGAGGCATGAGTTCAATGGATGCTAGGAAATTTAAATTCCGTAATTATATAAATATGGAATTTCAAACAAAACTAATCTCAGCAATAGTAGCCCTGAAAATATCAGATTCATGTAAAAATTTACTTGGTTTACCAATGTCCTTCACAGAAGGAAATCCTCTGCCCTATCTGGTAAAGTTGATATGTAACTCCATGCTCACCAAAGTGGTTGACTCTTAACAGCGTGGACATTCCAGGGGCAATAAGAGGCAATTTTAAAATCTAAATTCATATGAAGGATACCACCACTGAATGTGTCTTGGATACCTCTGTCTATGGGCACTTATTATAACAATGAATCAACACTTCCAAGAGAGAAGAAAGCAAAGTACACTGATCATGGGGAATAGGGATTATGTAAGGGGGAAGAAAGCATAGACTGGATTCAAAAAGCAATTTAGTGTTCAAGTTATGAATACTGATATACCATCCATCTATAATTTAGCATGGTTACAAGCTCTTCATTAATGGCAAAAAAAAACAGCAGACACCTTCTCTACAATATATGATTTAACATTAAACACTAATGTATCATGAATTCCGATTTGACTTTGATTGCTTATGAATCCCCTCATTAAATAAAGGAACAATAAAAAAACATCCTCTTACTATCACATAGATTTTATAATGGCTCCCAAAGATATCATTAAAGAGAAGGTTTATTGCGACAGATCTCCAGTACGAAACCCATTCTCTGTTTCATATCCTTCAGTAAACATGTTCTTTATGACTCTCAAGGACAGTCTTATAGAAAGGGACTGCTGTACTTATGGAGAATAATGGTTACCAAGGATGGATTACAAGATTATAGTCAAATTGAAGGGTTCAAACAATATCATAAAAAATGAAAGCAACCCTGTATTTTTTAATTAGAACATAGACATAGACCAATTACAGCACAATTCAGGCCCTTCAGCCCACAAAGCTATGCCGAACATGTCCCTACCCTAGAAATTACTAGGCTTACCCATAGCCCTATATTTTACTCAGCTCCAGATACTGATCTAACAGTCTCTTGAAAGACCCTATCATATCAGCCTCCACCACCATTTCCGGCAGCCCATTCCACGCACTCACCACTCTCTGAGTAAAAAACTTACCCCTGACATCTCCTCTATATCTACTCCCCAGCACCTTAAACCTATGTCCTCTTGAGGCCACCAATTCAGCCCTGGGGAAAAGCCTCTGACTATCTACCCTATCAATACCTCTCATCATCTTATACACCTCTATCAGGTCCCCCCTCATCCTCTGTCTCTCCAAGGAGAAAAGGCCGAGTTCCCTCAACCTGCTGTCATAAGGCATGCTCCGCATTCCAGGCAGCATCCTTGTAAATCTCCTCTGCACCCTCTCTATGGCTTCCACATCTTTCCTGTAGTGAGGCAACCAGAACTGAGCACAGTACTCCAAGTGGGGTCTGACCAGGGACCTATATAGCTGCAACAATACCTCCCGGCTACTAAATTCAATACCCCGATTGATGAAGGACAATACACCATATGCATTCTTAACCACAGAGTCAACCTGCGCCGCCACTTTGAGCATCCTATGGACTCGGACCCTAAGATCCCTCTGATCCTCCACACTGCCAAGAGTCCTACCATTAATACTATATTCCGCCAACATATTTGACCTACCAAAATGAACCACTTCACACTTATCTGGGTTGAACTGCATCTGCCACTTCTCAGCCCAACTCTGCATTCTATCTATATCCCTCTATAACCTCTGACAGCCCTCCAAACTATCCACAACACCCCCAACCTTCGTGTCATCCGCAAACTTACTAACCCACCCCTCCACTTCCTCATCCAGGTCATTTATAAAAATCACAAATAGTAAGGGTCCCAGTACAGATCCCTGAGGTACACCACTGGTCACCGACCTCCACTCAGAATACGACCCTTCAACAACCAATCTTTGCCTTCTGTGTGGGCCAGCCAGTTCTGGATCCACACTGCAGTGTCCCCTTGGATCCCATGTCTCCTCACCTTCTCCATAAGCCTCGCATGGGGTACCTTATCAAACGCCTTGCTGAAATCCATATACATTACATCTACTGTTCTCCCTTCATCGATGTGCTTAGTCACATCCTCAAAAAATTCAATCAGGCTCGTAAGGCAGGACCTGCCCTTAACAAAGCCATGCTGACTATTCCTAATCATATTATACCTCTCCAAATGTTCATAAATCCTGCCTCTCAGGACCTTCTCCATCAGCTTACCAACCACTGAGGTAAGACTCACTGGTCTATAATTCCCTGGGCTATCCCTACTCCCCTTCTTGAATAAGGGATCAACATCCGCAACCCTCCAATCTTCCGGAACCTCTCCTGTCTCCATGGACGACACAAAGATCATCGTCAGAGGTTCCGCAATCTCCTGCCTCGCCTCCCACAGCAACCTGGGGTACATCTCATCTGGTCCCGGCGACTTATCTAACTTGATGCTTTCCAAAAGTTTCAGCACCACCTCTTTTCTAATACCTACATGCTCAAGCTTTTCAGGCCACTGCAAGTCCCCACTACAATCACCCAGATCTTTTACCGTGGTGAATACTGACGTAAAGTATTCATTAAGTACCTCTGCTATTTCTTCCGGATCCATATACACTTTCCCACTGCTGCATTTGATAGGCCCTATCCTTTCGCATCTTATCCTCTTACTCTTCACATACTTGTAGAACGCCTTGGGGTTTTCCTTGATCCTGCCCACCAAGGCCTTCTCATGTCCCCTTCTGGCTCTCCTAATCTCTTTCTTAAGTTCCTTCCTTTTAGCCTTGTACTCCTCCAGATCTCTAATATTACCTAGCTCTCTGTACCTTTTGTATGCTTTTCTTTTCCTTTTGACTAGAATTATCTGAACTCCCCACCACTAATCCATAGTGTTTGTTTTAATAGCATATCCTCCACTGAATACCGTTGAATTGACAGGACATTTTGTTCTGTTCTGGGTCCAGTTATTGTATGACCATTGTGGTCACTAGCTCCATGACATTGATATAGAAATACAACTTCAGGCTCTTTGAGAAAGAACTGGTGGTTTCCCACTGATGGAAATCCACACACAATTCAGGTAAAAACCATATATTATATCGCTAGATCATGCCATCACCTCAAAGTCACATTGCAGAACTGAGCTAAGCAATTTTAATTTGATTCTTCACTTTGTTTTACAAAATCCAGGTCTAACCGACAGTCAGTGACAATTAGCAGTGTTTCAACTCTATACCTGAATACCATGGCTCTTAATAACTCCCTCAGGAGAATATAGCCTTGTAGATTACTTTGGCATCCAACTTCATTATCTACAGAGTTATGCATTCTTGGAAATGCTGTCCTTTTAATGCAATCCTATATGCTCATCCTTCTGCATTCTCTCTCTCTCTCTCTCTCTCTCTCTCTCTCTCTCTCTCTCTCTCTCTCTCTCTCACTCCCTCCCCTACTGTTTTTTTAATGTGTGTTCTTTATAAGTTGGTGAACCCTTTTAACAATCATTAAATGAATTACAACTACTCTTAGTTGTGCAGTTACCTGGTGGATATAGCTGTCTTAAGTTCCAGCCTTGAAACCCATCCCTTCTCTTATCCATTACAAAAGCTGTCTGCTTGTTCCCAGGTGAATGGGTTGACAAGTAGTCATTAGGTTCTCTCTCTCTAATTGTAGAGCTGCAAAGGGCAGTTTCTAGGCTTGTATGAAAAGTTGTGATAAGCAATTAATGATGTCTCTTAGAATTTCTTTTTTTGGTAAGATATTATTAATTCTCTACACTGCTTTTGCAATACCAAGAGCTAAACTGGACTTGTTCTATGGTTGCCATAAGAAAGTATACAACAAATTAAGCAAGCTATGGAATATATAATTCCCTGTATACAAGAAACATTTATGTGTTTTATTATGCATTCCAATTAGCATATTCAACCAAGGCAAAGAGTAGAAATGGTAAAAGTGAAATAGTCAAATCCTCATTAGCTTTATCCTTTTCCTTACTATTTGCCCAAATTTCATTTTTTTTAGTATTTTCTGTTTTTCTCTCTCTAAGTAGCCATTACATCGGCTTAGTTCTTTTTCACAAGGTACCACTAATTCTATGTAATCAGTTTACTGACAACAGTGTGAGGAAACAGTGCAGTGAAATCTTAAACAATCAATGAGTCAAAAAGTTTATGTAAGTTTTTTTTCGCTTTTAAAAGAAGCAGCGCTCTGTTCTTCAATTGTCCATGCTTACAACTAGCAGCATGTCATGCAATTCTGTAAGAGATTACAGCAAATTGCAATCCAGTTTCTGCATATCAAAACCTGACAACCAGAGCTGCTGACCTGCAGTTGAGTTTGGCTCATTTACTTCTGTTTCCAAGCTGAGGGAGTCCAAGTAAGACTAATTCTGCAGTCCCATCCACCATTTCAGCTGTTCCAAGTACCTGCTTTCCCCCAGACCACAAGAGATCGACATAAATTCAACGCATTCATTTAATTCAGACATTTTATTCACTGAAATATTCCACTTTCTAAACAATGCCTCACATGCTAGATGATATCATGAATCGTGTTAAAGTATATTTCTGTAACTGCAATAAATTCTCAACCCTCGTCTTGTCACGTAGTAATAAATGACCACATGACATTATATGACAGCTATTACCCTGAGACAGAATCCCTCAGATACTTTTATGCTGCATGTTGAGCATGGGAGAGTAGAACTCAAGTATTAACTTATGACCTTCAAATGCCAGCCTTGGCTTTTTACAAAAGGTTTGTTCTTGTTTGAGGATTTAATAAGGAGACCAGCACTCATTGTCTCCAATGCCGTCCTTGGAATATGGAAAGAAAGCAAGTCCTGGATGTTGTTTGAAGCATGCATTGTTGGTGCACATGAGGAATGTGAGTGCCAAACACCTATGACCAAGAGTATACTGTTACTATCCACATTCTCCATGTTAAATGATTATATCAAATGAAATTGTACTTTTGAATCTGTAAGCAGGTCATTCCCAGGTAACAAGTGGGTTTCGGATTGACAGTTGTCCAAAAATCAATTTTGTCTGAAAATACACAAAAATCACTCAATATGGTAACCATTCCTCCACAGTGTTGTAATGAATGGCATCAAGAACACATGCCAATGAGAAAGACCAATTACTAAAAGTGGGGAGAGAGAGAGAGAGAGAGAGAGAGAGAGAGGAAACTAGTTCTGCTGTTTATAGGAATAAATGTCTGTACATATGTCGAACTTTTGAATTTAATAATATTATAGGAGCTCGGTCGTACGTACAGGTGTTCATAAGTCAGGCATTTATAACCCAAGGATGGCTTGCAATAGTTAATAAAGAGGAGGGGCTGGGAGCTTTGGACTGTGATTCAGGTAAGATGATTATAATGGGGAAAGGAACTGCCCAATTCCATCTTCTCCTTGCGTCTCAAAACCACTTTCAGGATGCTTCCAATTTCCTAAAGAACTCCACCCAAAGATCTTCAGTTAGATCTGAAGAGACTTTTATTCTATTGTTCCGCAAGGGTCAAATATTGTCAGCGAGGTTCTCTTTTATTTCCAAAGGTGACAAGTTTTACACTATTTCAAGATTAGCCAGGTTGCTTCTCCTATATCCAGTACTGGATAAGCAGACATTTCCTCCAATTTAGGACTCCAAGTTGATGACCCTGACTGAGTCTTTAATGCCATTTCTTTTCTTGGCTTCTGTTTGAAATTAACCAACTTAATGTCATATTTGATTAAACCATGCTCTCTCCCATTTGGCCTTGATCCAAATATGAACCAACAAGCTGATTCCTAGAGGTGAATTGAGAGCAACTTCCCTTGACATCGGGGCAACATTTGACTGAGTGTATAGCAAGGAGTCATGGTACAATCGACATCTAATGACACCGAAGGAAAAGCAACCCAATGGTTAGAACCATACCTTGCACGAGGGAAGATAGCTGCAGTTATTGGAGGGCATTCATTCCAGCCCTAAGACATACTGTAACTGCATGAGTTCACATGGATTATGGACAAGGCCCAATTACCTTCAACTGCTTCATCGATGACTTTCCTTCCATCATAAGTTCAGAAGTGGGGGTGTTCCCTGATGGTTGCATAATGTTCAGTTCCTTTGGCAACTTCTCAGCAAATGAAGCAGTCAATACAAGACCTAGACAATATTTAGGCATGGACTTGTAAGCTGCAAGTAACAATGGCACTAAAAAAAAGTGCCCAGCCAATGTCCCCCTTTAATAAAAGAGCATCTAACTATTTTTCTCTGATATCCAATGGCATTATTACCTCCAAGGCCCACACCATCAACATCCTGGGCATCACCATTGACCAGACACTCAACTGGATCATAAGTACTGTGGCTACAACAGCAGATCAGAGGTCATATATCCTAAGGTGAGTAAATATCCTGAGGCAACTGACTCATCTCCTGACATCCTGAAGCCTTTTCACCACCTAAAAGGCACAAGACAGGAATGTTAATAGAATACTCTCCACTTGTCGGGATGAGTTCAGCTCCAACAATATCCAAGAACTCAACACCATCCAGCAAGAAAGCAGCCAATTTGATCGACACCCCATCAACCATTCTAAACATTCATTCCTTCCACTACCTGTGCACAGTGGCTGCAGTGTGTACCATTAATAAAATACATTGCAGTTATTCTCGTGGGTTATTCAAACAGCTCCTACCAAATTTGCAACTTCCAGCACCAAAAAGGACAAAAGTGCCAGGTACTAGGAACAACGCCACCTCCAGGTTCCCCTCCAAGTCGTGTACTACCCTGATTTGATACGATATCACTGATCGTTCATTGTTACTGGCTCTAAATCCTGGAGCTCCCTCCTCAACACATTGTAGAAGTACCTTCACTAGAAGGACTGTAACAGTTTAAGAACGTGACACTCCACCACATTTTCAAGAGTAGTTGGAGATGGACAATAAATGCTGGCCTAAATGATTCCCAAATCATAAAACAATTTTAAAAATATATAATCTCTTTCCCATGAACCTGAGGTCACCTCAAACTCTGGTGTCTTTGTCCTAACCTGCACCAACTGATTCATCCCTGTTCTTGCTTATCTACAAAGACTTTTCAGTCTTATTTTCAAATCCATCCCTGTCACTGCCACCTCCTCTGAGCCCACTAAAATATCTGGACTCCTCCCATTACAGATTCTTCTCATTCTTTGCTTTTACTCATACTGCCATTTGTTGCTGTGCCTTCATCTCCTTTAAGGTTTTCTTTAAAACCCAACCCATTTCTCTTAGTTCTTGTATGATTCAGAAACAAATTTTGTTGCTTCTGCTCTTTTGAAACACATTCAAACCTTTTATCATGTAAAAATTGTTCCTATAATCGTCTTCATTCTCGGCGCCAGTTTAAGATCATCTGCTTCCCTTGACAAAAGTGCCTACGAGACTATTCAAATGATTCTGCCCCAGGCTTTTGATCTCAGGTAGTGGCAGATTATAGTGGTAGGACATGTCCCACCTCATTGCACATCTACCAACACAAATTAGTTAACAAGGTTTATACACTAAAAGTTTACAGATAATGAGAACAATTCAAAAACTGTATCAGAAGTTTCCTCAATGATTCAACTGGCATCTAATCAATGGTTGTGTCCAATAGACTGTGGGGCTCAGATTCTGTTCTGGTTTATTGTCATGTTGTTGGTCTAATTATAACAGGAAATGATGCTACACAGAAATATAACACTGCAGAGGTTGAAAATCTGAAATAAAACACAACATGCTGGATATAAGGTGAACATTTCAGGTTAATGACCTTTCATTAAAGCAGTGAAATGTTAAAGATAACTTAAGTTTTAAGGTACAAAGAATGAGGATTAGCAGAGAAAATCAAAGAAATAAAATGACATACGGGGTAATGAAGCAGAGAATAGTAAAGACAATAATGAATAACAAAAGGTAGGTCTAGAGGTGTAAAGAGGGGGAAAAATCAAGTAAATATGTGAAATTGTAAGCAGTAAAGAGGAAATGTCTGAATGCTCAAAATATGCAAGAATTGCTGATTAGCTGTAAATGCTGAACTCAGTGTGAAGACAGGAAGACTATGCTTTGCCCAGTCAGAAGGCAAGGTGCTGCTCCTTGAGCTTGTATTGCACTTTATTGGGGCAGTGTAGGAGGTCAAAGATGGATAGGTCAGAGAGGGCATGGAATAGAGAATTCAAGTAGCAGGTGACTTTTGCTTAGGGTCATCCCTGTGGACAGAATGGAAATGATTTAGAAAAAAGTTACCCAATCTGAATTTGTTCTTCCCAATGTTGGATACTCCATGTCAAGAGCAATGCATGTGATATACCAAATAAGAAGAAATGCGGTTGTATCAGAAGAATGGTGAGACACAATTTGTCTTTGTGTCATGGCAGGGACATACCTTCTGCGGCTCTCACTTCTATGGCATAACCAGCCATCCCTTTCGGTAAGAGTAGGTGTGTAAATGTCAGGTGGAGAGAAATGGAGTCTGAATTTCACGTCCCTGGATAGTTTAGCCAGCATTCACTGTTAAGGATGATGCAAGAAGATGACAGACTGATGCAGTGGGTGGCTGAATTGTATAGAATTGCATGATCCCAAATCTGAAAACAATCTGCACTGAGACAGCTGACATGACGTAATGGAGGAGGTAATCATTGTGAACGTGCTTATAAATCATGTCCCAAGAAGCTCTTATTGCCTTTAAAAGCGGGAGCAAAAGTGCTACAAAATATGAGGCAAACAAAATTTGAATCCACAGTAGGACTTGAATCCAAGAACTGACAGCAGATATTTTCAACTCAGATCAAAAGGAAAGAAAATTAGATGGGAAGAATATTTAGTTAGACTGTGTCTGACCTTGTCATATCATTTCATTAAACAGGATCAGTGAAATCTTGGAAACACTGCAATGTTTACCTGCCACCATCGAGTTTAAAAGCTTTTTCTTGTTCAAAATTGCATTAGCATTTGTCAAATTTTACAGCAGCCATTGTGTAACACAAAGGTCATTCTGAAACTGGAAGCTGCAAACATGAAAAGTGCTACATTTCTCTGTAGGCTTGACTGTATTTTGTGACACAGTTTTGCAGGAATTCTTTGTTATTTGTCCTTTATCCTTTTCCCCCCTCTAAAGATATATTGGCTATATGATGAGAATGGCCTAGGAATCCATTTGTACAACACCAGGAAAATCAACAATTCACCGACAAAAATTGTGTTTACTTGGCATTAGCCAATTTCCACACCTTTCTGGGGGAATTAATGCCAATTGTTGATCTTTTAAGGTCTCTGGTGCAAGATTTTTTTTGTACCCTGGTACTGTTTTCTGAGTTCAAGTAACTTTGTCCACCTGTTCCACCCTTGAGGTCTTGGTTGGATTGTTCTTTGTCAGGGACCTCACCATCGACCTTACTGCCATGGGTGACCCTACCAGGAGAATAGCTGCAGACGGCATAGTTCTCGGGATCTCAGGACCACACAAGCTCTGGCAAACCATCATCCGAGAAGGAACAGCAACTTTCGAAGCCAACAGATGTGTAGAATTAGAGGAAAAGAGAAGAAAATGGAAAGAGAGGCAGCAACAACCAAAGCCCGATCTGCCATCTGGAACTACCTGTCCTGAATGCGGAAGAACTTTCAGAGCCAAGATTGGACTCATAAGCCACTTGAGAGCCCATAAATAGATCAACGGAACGAAGGCCATCATCCTCGACCTCGAGGGATAGCCACGACGACACGACTGTTTTCTGGCATCCAGCTTCTGAAATGATGTCAAAAGTAATTGAATAGACAAAATTCACTTTCTGCAAGATATTTAACCACATTGGTTTCAATCATGATTGGCATTCTTCACTCATGGAGGAACCAACTGGTAATAAAAACTGAATATTATTTCAAGGATCAGACACATTTCTCCTGAATTGTGGGCAGAGTGCAACACAATTCTCTGCCAATGTAACTTCAAGCAGACCAACCTAAACTGGGATCCTATGCACCAACAGCCCCAGGTGGATTCGGCAGGTTCCCTCAGAATTAAATGGCCAGAAACTGCCAAAAAAAATCCTGCAAAAAGAGATGTGATGCAATGTCTATCAGATCAGCAGGAAACAAAAAATAGAAGGACATCTGGCAAAGAGATGCCATCGCTTTTATCATAGTCAGGAAGTAGCTTTCAAGTGGTCATGCCACAGTCCAACAATTACTGGGGAGTGAATGAGTCCTCACTACAGTAATGAGAAGTAGATGGCAGAGCCCTCCTGGGGAGCAGAGGAACTCGCACAGACTTCTGAAGAGCAGTGTGAACAGGGGACATCTTCTTTGTGCAAAGGGAACTGATGGCAGGAAGTTGACTTGGATATGTCAGCAAGGGCATGAGTTCTCTCAATGATGGTCCATACTTTTGCAAGTCCTGCAATGGATCCAAATGCCTCTTCCACATAAGAATGCAAAGATTTTATTGATCAAAAATGAAAAGTTAGCACCTTTGATAGTAACTTGGGAGTTTTTCTTGATTTCTGTAATGCAGCAGTGGCAGAAAACTGTCACATCAGGCCTGCCCATCAGCAGAGGAAGCCTGCAACAATCCTGAGCCAAAGTTTCTAAGAGTCTCGATTTTGTCTTTGTGAGTACTTGTGTGCCCTTGTACTTGAGGTTTTCAGAGTCCACGGGCAAACATAGGTGCCTGCTCTGCTCTCAAAGTCAAAGTCAAGGTCACCCTCACTCTCAGAAATCTTGCCTCAGGATCATTGCAGGTGGTTTCTGCTGCTAAAACCCACATGTGACACTTTGCTGAATTGCAAAAATCAAAAAATGCTCAACGGACAAAGTGGGAAACCTTTAATTGTTGGTCAATGTGACTTGCAATCATACAAGAAAGGGAAATTTGAATGCATTGGAAAACTCCCCAAAGCACTGGGTATTCAAAGGTGCCCATGACCTTATTGACACCTGTCTGGCAACTTCCTGCTATCAGTGTCCTTTGCATAAGGAAGTGACTTCCTGCATGCCATGTTCTTTGTGGCTGCACATTCTGTTGTTTCCCTGAGAGTGAGGCAGCAGGACAGTTTTGAAAGACATCATCAATCCTTAATTTTCTTGGAGGAGTACGTCTTGAGATCAGAGCTATGAGGAGCAGTGTCACTAACATGGGAAATTCAATCCCTTATGGCTGCCGTACCTGAAACAGATCAGTGACACACAAGGTGCTCCACTAGCTCTCTTTTGGAACTGGTGCAACAAAATGCAGTGATTCTGAGCTTTCTATAGCGGTATACAAATGCCATTTTAACACCAGAAAAATAATGCAAATGAATTACTAGTCCTCCTTCTTTTCACAAACTTCTAAATGAGTTCCAAACTGATTCTTAACTGCATTATCATAATACAAACTCACCTCAGGGTAGTTTTATTTGTAAAGAAAACCTTTTCAGCAGAGGATTCCTTACAAGTATATAGGAAAAAATGGTGCTCAAGAAAGGATATGTGTAACATGAAGAATATTCTGTTGCTGCTTGTAAAAGTGATACATTTCCAAGATTGCACTCTTTTGTAAATTGTACTGCCTCATTGCACCCTATCTCCTGGAAATGAAGGATTGATGATGTTTTCCAACACTGTCCTGCTGCCTCACTATTAGCTATTCAGGATCAATGGTGATTCAAATCGACGTCTTGTTTGTTTACTGTAGAGAATTGAGATAACTAATATTTCCCAGCAGTCTCTTGTGCAGATTACTAGGGAATTAAGATTGATGTTATTTTTCAGCATTATCTTGAACCTTCATTAGATGGGAATTTGGACCATTTGGACCGACACTGCCCTGCATCCTTATAGTTGGGAAATAGAAATCATTTGTGTTTTCTAACATTTTCTTATGCATGTTCTGTCGGCACCTGGAGACTTACTGTATTTCTGAACAAAGTTCTGTGTACTTACAGCTCAGGAATTGGGATTGATGGTGTTTCCTAGCAGTGTCCTGAACCTTCGCTCAAGGGGAATGAAAATTGATGGAGTGTTCCAGATGTGCCCTGCACATTTACTACTGAGGAATTGGGATCGATGCTGTTTCCTCATAGTGTTCTGTGCATTTATGACAATAGAGTGGTGTCAGTTGGTATTTTATGATACTGCCTTATTTTCACACAGCTTAGAGAATGAAGATAGATAATGCTTGTCAATGTTGTCTAATATCTTCATAATTCGGCAATAGCAATGGTACAGGGCAAAATTTCACACTAGTGGGACACATAACAGTGGTAACAAATTTCCCAATGGTTTGGGATACCAGTTAATTTTCCCTATTACTGAAATCACTAGAAAAGGAAATCAGGTGGGACTTATAATAGGCAAGCTAACTACTGCATTTATTTTGTGCCTCTGATAAAATGCCAATGTGTTTCCAACTACTACACTAAATCCTTAGTGCAGCAAGTAAAGCCATCTGAAGTTTGTCAGAGTATTGCTGCAAGATGAGTGAATTGTCCCAGTCCTCCTGTTCCCCTTATAAAAGGAACATTTCTGAGTCAGAAGATGCATATATTTCATGAGTTTTGAAATTGAGGTTAGCATCTTGCTGGCATGGTTTGCTAAATTATTTACCTCAGTTGCAGACATTCCAGGAACATTGTAAGTGAATCATATCTTATCAGGTGATTTGGATAAGGATTACTGAAACAGGAATACACATGAAGTATGCAATAACCAGCAGTGAATGTAAAGAGTGCAGACCTAGGAATGAGACTATGGCAAGAATGTGTATTGAATTTCAGTAGCTGCAATAATGCAGTTTATGCAGTGGAATAGGAAGTTATGCAGCAGAAACTAATTCTGTTATTAACTTTGAATGATAATATTTATTGTTTGAGGCATTTGTCAAAATAAAACTTAGCCACAGGTTTGTCTGACCATGTACATGATAGTGAAAAGAATCATTTATGTTTCTGCAACATCGCAATACATCCTCCTCTTGCATTCTTATTATTCAAAGGTGAGTATATTGGTAAAAAATGGGATGGTTGATATTATACAGAGGACCAAAGAGGGTTTGTTTCAGGTATTCTTCCAAGTTCTACCAGAATTCAGGGTTCAATGTTTTCTAATTTAGATTATGCACTGAAGTGCACAATATTGTGCCATTTGAAAATGTTCAGAACTGCTAGTTCTAAAGGGCAGTGCCAGACATTTTCAAGTGACACAATGTTGGAAAAGAACAAAAAACGACAGATGCTAGAAATAGGAAATAAAAACAGAAAATGCTGGAAATATTCTGCATGGTCAGGCAGCATCTGTGGAAAGAGAAACAGAGTTATGTTTCCAGGCTGATAGGCATTTATCAGAACCAAGAAAAGTTAGAAAACAAGCATCTTTTCAGTTGCAGAACAGGGCAAGATGGAGAGAGCAAAAGAATATCTGTGATAGGGTGAAGACCTATAGAGATTGATGCAGTGGTGCCATCTGAGAGGGTCTGGTGAAGATTCATTACTCACAGCTGATCTGTCTGGAAGTGGAATAAGTAGAGGAAGATGAATAAGGATGGAGTAGAGAAAAAAAAGCCAACACCATCCTCTCTCATCGAGCATCAATTCCTTTTGGTCTACCCTTTCATAGATATTTCCTTTGTTCCTGCCACTTCTCTGCCAAAACATGGTTGTTTTTTAACATTTGCTAGTTCTGATGAAAGGTCATTGACTTCAATCGTTAACTGTGTTCTCCCTGCATAAATAATTGCATACATTGGAAACATGAAGCAGAAATGTTTGTATCAATCTGCAGATGATCAGCTTCTGAGGAGAAAATAAATAACTGAATATTTCAGGTGGAGACCCTGGGGGAGCATTTTGCTTCAGTCATTCCTGCTTCACCAGAAGTGAGTCAAAGTAACCACTATGCATGTTGAGTGCAAATCCAAAAGATGCATTTTTGTATGAGAACTGTAAGTAAACACAGATGTATTACAGCATTAAAGACAGAGAGAAAAACACATACAATTCAGGGAGGAAGTAGAATTTGCAGTGCTTAAATGGAAGGCATCATCATTGTGGACATTTCAGTTGAAGTTCTCTAATTTTCATTCATAGATCCTTATCCAGATGTGGAGGCATGGATCCATTAGCACAGAATGCAAATGGTTTCCCCTGGCTGTGATTTTCCCTTGCCTTGCTTTCCTTTTTTGGTATCAAGTACGACATCCTCTATTAACTGGTGCCTAGTTGATAGGGGTTGTAGTACCATTGAAATCAGTTGGTGGCCAGCTCTTCCTAGAGTCAAGTAAAAATCCTTTAAATTCATTGGAAGGGTAAGCAAACCAGCAGCAGTATCCTTTCCCAGGCCAACATCCCAAGTGTGGAGACCCTAGTTACTCTTAGTTAGCTACATTAGGCAAGCTGGATGTTCGCATGCCCAGTACCAAGCTCCCAAATTAGAACTCTATTCTGAGCTCTCTCGTGGGAAGAGGTTGCCAGGTGGAACTCTCCTCCAGACAGATCAGCTGTGATTAACAAAATGGAGGAAGAGATTACCCGGCAGAAATGCAACAGCACCCTGACTCTTGGGAATCTGGCTAATGACTGCTCAAACTGGAAGGGGAACATTTGGGATGGCATTGAGTCTCCATGGACATGCATTGAGAGTACCCCTACCCCATGCCTAATCAGTGGAAGAAGTAGCCCATCTCACAAACCACTTTACCTATCTACTCTGCCACCTTTCATCTGCCCCATCTGTGGAAGGGTTGGTTCCCACATTGGTCTTATCTGTCACCTAAGAACCCAGAAAACCAGAGTGAAAGTAAGTCATCCTGAATCCCAAGGGATTGTCCAAGATGAAGGTCTACACATCGTTCAGTCAAGCAGCTAATATCTGAGAATCCTTGCTTCAGGGTGGCACAGTAGTGTAGCAGTTCGGGTGACGCTATTACAGCGCCAGCGACCCAGGTTCAATTCCCTCCGCTGACTGTAAGGAGTTTGTACGTTCTCCCCGTGTGTCTGCGTGGGTTTCCTCTGGGTGCTCCAACTTCCTCCCACATTCCAAAGATGTACAGGTTAGGAGCTGTGGGCATGCTATTTTGGCTCTGGAAGAGTGGCGACACTTGAGGACTGCCCGCAGCACATTCTCAGTAACGCAAATAGATGCATTTCACTGTGTTTCGATGTACATGTGACAAATAAATAAATATCTTATCTGATGTTGGCTTTAGTAAGAATACACATGAGAGTGCAGAGATCTCCCCATGTTGTCCCATATCTCACCAGAAGATTATCCAGACTTTTCAGAAAATTAAAAGCAAAAGAATGTTGATGACTGAATGGGTGTTAACTTGAGACAGTTGGTTGGCAGAATATAATAGATAAGTCCCAATAGTAATGACCCTGGAGATAAGGTAAAGCTGTCATAACTGAATTTTATAATGCAATTTGTTGGCTGTAAAGCACTATAATATTTCTGATCATGTGACCTCACATATTGATATTAATTTTTTCTTCTCCTTTTCTTTCTGAAAACATTGACATCTGTTGGATTCAGTTTTAAAGGGTTGACTGCTTTCTTGTACCTTATTCTAATGGCCTTCTTCGTGAGCTCTGAAATTGAAGGCAGTTGGGATATGTATGTACTCGGAGGTTGGCTAAAGATGGAAACTGACTCATTTGTGTTGCCCTGCACAACCCGTTGCTTTAACAGAGATGATAATGTACTTAAAGTAAGTGGATTGGTCACTCTGTTAAAATGGGAGGGTTACAGCTCAAGTGTGTCAAGCTCTCATATAATAATGCCATTTACAGTAATTTCTAGGTTTGTGTGTCGGTGGGTTGTAAAGCTACAGGAATATAATAAGATAAATACTTAACTTTACCCTCGGTTGAACAACAAACAATCTGCTGGAGGAACTCAGTAGGTCGAGCAGCATCTGTGGGAGGAGAATAATTGTCAGTATTTCAGGTCAAAATGCTTCCTTTCTAGCTTGCTTTAATGTCATTTTTACAAAAGTAAAATACTGTGTATGCTGTAAATTTGAAATCTGAAATGAAATATCATGTGAACTATTATTAAATGAGCATTATAGTTAATGGACCCAGAAGTTCACTACTGACTAAGGTAATCCACACTTATCATTTATTAGTTCATATGAACAACAATGCTGACATATGCTCTACATTCTAATTATATTTGTTCTCATCCATATTTCCTTAAAATAAAATATTATATCCCCACCAACCAATAATCACACTTTTCCCTGACAAAAAATAAAACTCACGGGTTTTTGAAATCTTCTTAGTTATATTTACAATCAAGGTACTTTATTCGCAATGTGCACACATTTTGTTACTTTGAAGTGTGCAAGTAGTATTGTGTGCTAGAGTGATGCCACACCTCAATATTTTGCATTGTATTTCAAACTGTGATTCTGTGACGATTGCATCAGTAAATCAAGCAATACCATTACAGAAGGCTGTCAGTGTGCTGCAGTTTGTGACTAACTGGGGACTTAAGTGTAGATGAACTACCCAATTAAATGTGACGTTTGATATTTTAACATGCCTGTCAAATTAGCTTTTAATAGTCAACTCTTCTATTGTAAAACAGAAATCATTCAGTCTCAGAGGAGATATAATATATCTCTTATAAACCAAACCAAAAGATTTGTGTAAGCTCTTTTACACGATGAGCAAAATGGTGATGTAGACTTGGAGAATCTATAATAAAATTTCCTTTCCTCACCGACATGTTACATTGACAAATCAAAGGTAAAATGATGTTCCCCCTGATAGTACTTAATTATTTTTAGTGCTGAGGTTCTGTTTTGCCAGCTTTCCTGATGAAGATGTATACCTTTCAGTGTTACTTGGTAATGTTTAAGTGCTCTGTAAATGATATATGCAAAATTAGAAATTTATCTCTATTGATTTGGCTCAATACTGTTGCAGAAAATTATTGATAAAGTGGACTTGTGTTTATTCTTGGTTTTAGAATTATTGGTTTGCTTAGACATGCAGCAAAGCCAAGTGCTTAACCAGATCTCAGTGAGTTAAAACCAAGATGGATGCTCTTCCAGTTCAATGTTACCTTTCAATTATGGGCATGGGCACCCTCATTTATTTTTCAACTGTTTCTGAAATCCGTTTTCCATTCAGTCTGTGAACTTTGATTTCATAACAGCCTTCTTAATGGAGAGGAATGAAAGTGCTCTGAGTCTGAGAGAAACAATACATTTATTGTGGGCTTTACAATGACTTTCAGTCAATCTGGATGTTCGTATAACCTTTCTAGTTATCAAATTCAGTGCAGCAGATGCATCATGATGGGTAGCCCCTAGTCATGAATAAAGTGTTCCTTTGTCCAATTTCTGGAAAAGGAAAAATTGCTCTGATCTGTGGAGAATGGGGAGTCATGGATACCTTTCCACCAAGTTTACTGGTCTAAATGTACTATATTTAAATGCATGTAGCATGAGGAATAAAGTGGATGACCTAGTAGCACAGCTACAGGTTAAAAAATATGACATCGTGGCAATCACTGAGTCATGGCTTAATGACGGATGTGATTGGGAACTGAATGTCCAGGGGTACACAGTGTATAGGAAAGATAGACGGGTAGGCAGAGGGGGTGGTGTGGCCCTGACGGTTAGTAGTAATATAAAATCAATAGAAAGAAGGGACATAAGGTCAGAAGAAGTAGAATCCTTATGGGTTGAGTTAAGAAATAGCAAGGGTAAAAGGACCCTAATAGCAGTTATATATAGGCCTCGAACAGCAGCAGGGATGTGGACTATAAGTTACAGCTAGAAATAGAAAAAGCGTGTCAGAGAGACAATGTCAAGATAATTATGGGGGATTGTAACATGAAGGTGGATTGCGAAAGCCAGGAAGGCAGTGGATCTCAGGAGACTCAGTTTGTGGAGTGTCTACGGGACAGCTTTTTGGAGCAACTTGTTGATGAGCCCACCAGGGGATCGGCTGTTTTGGATTGGGTGCTGTGTTATGAACCTGAGGTGATTTGGGAACTAAAGGGAAAGGAACCATTAGGAACCAGCGATCACAATATGGTTGAGTTCAGTTTCAAATTTGAAAAGGACAAGCTGATATCAGATGTGTCAATATTTCAGTGAAACAAAGGAAATTACAGTGGCATGAGAGAGGAACTGGCCCAAATTGATTGGAAAAGTAAGCGAGATGGAGGGATGGCAGAGCAGAAATGGATGGAATTTCTACAAGAAATAAGGAAAATGCAGGATAGATATATTCCAAGGAAAAAGAAGATTACGAATGGAAAAATGGCACAATTGTGGCTAACGAGAGAGGTGAAGGCTAAAATAAAAGCAAAAGGGAGAGCATACAAGGAAGCAAAAATTAGTGGGAAAACAGAAGACTGGGAAACTTTTAAAAACTTACAAAAAGAAACTAAGAAGGTCATTAGGAAAGAAAAGATGAATTATGAAAGGAAGTTGGCAGATAACATTCAAAAGGATACTATGAGTTCTTTTAAATATATGAAGAGTAAAAGAGAGAAACGGGTTGATATAGGACCAATTGAAAATGATGGGGGAGAGATTATAATGGATAACGGAGAGATGGCAGAGGAACTAAATGAGTATTTTGCATTGGTCTTCACTGTGGAGGACATCAGCAATATACCTGATAGTCAGGGGTCTCAGGGGATAGAACTGAGTTCAGTCAAGATCACTAGAGAGAAGATGCTAGGGAAGCTAAATGGACTAAAAACAGCTAAGTCTCCCGGACCAGATGAGGTGCACCACTGGGTTCTGAAGGAGGTGGCTTTAGAGATTGCGGAGGCATTGGTGATAATTTTCCAAGAATCAATAGACTCCGGCATGGTTCCGGAGGACTGGAGGGTCGCAAATGAAGTTCCACTGTATAAGAAAGGTGGGAGGCAGCATAAAGGAAATTACAGACCTATTAGTCTGACATCGGTTGTTGGAAAGTTATTGGAATCAATCCTCAAGGATGAGCTTATGGAATACCTAGAGGTGCAAGACAAGATAAGTCCGAGCCAGCATGGTTTTGTGAAGTGAAGATCCTGCCTGACCAACCTATTGGAGTTTTTTGAGGAAATCACAGGTAGGGTGGATAAGGGAGAGGCTGTGGATGTTGTGTATTTAGACTTTCAAAAGGCCTTCGACAAGGTGCCGCACAAGAGGCTGATTAATAAGATGAGAGCTCTTGGAATTACAGGTAGGATATTGGAATGGGTGGGGCATTGGCTGGTAGGCAGAAAGCAAAGGGTGGAAATAAAGGGATCCTGTTCTGGTTGGCTACCGGTTACTAGTGGTGTTCCACAGGGGTCGGTGTTGGGGCCGCTTCTTTTTACTTTGTACATTAATGATTTGGATGATGGAGTTAATGGTTTTGTGGCTAAGTTTGCAGATGACACCAAGAAAGGTGGAGTAGTAGGGAGTATTGAAGAAACAGGAAGGTTGTAGAGAGACTTAGATAGTTTAGGAGAATGGGCAAGGAAATGGCAGATGAGATTCAATGTTGAGAAATGTGCAGTTGTACACTTTGAAAAAAGAAGCGGGCAGATTATTAACTAGATGGGTAGAAAATTCAAAGTACAGAAGTACAAAGGGACTTGGGGGTACTCGTGCAGGGTACCCTAAAGGTTAACCACCAGGTCGGATCGGCGGTAAAGGAAGTGAATGCTATGTTGGCATTCATTTCGAGAGGTATAGTGTTTAAAAGTAGGGAAGTGTTGATGAGGCTCTATGGAGCACTGGTGAGGCCTCATTTGGAATACTGTTTCCAGTTTTGGGCCCCTTATCTTAGGAAGGATGTGCTGATATTGGAGAGGGTTCAGAGGAGATTTACGAGGATGATTCCCAGAATGAAAGGGCTTACATATGATGAGCGTTTGTCGGCTCTTGGACTGTACTCACTGGAGTACAGAAGAATGAGAGGGGACCTCATAGAAATATTTAGAATATTGAAAGGACTGAACAGAGTAGATGTGGTTAAGCTGTTTCTCTTGGTGGTGAGTCCAGGGCTAGAGGGCACAATCTTAGAATTAGAGGGTATCGGTTTAACACACAAGTGAGGAGAAATTTCTTTAGCCAGAGGGTAGTGAAATTATGGAACTCTTTGTCATGTACAGCTGTGGAGGCCCAATCATTGGGGGCATTTATGGAGGAGATAGATAGTTATCTAATTAGTCATGGTATCAAGGGATATGGGGATAAGGCCGGAATTTGGGGCTAGATAGGAACAGTTCTTAGTTTAGCTCATGGAGCAGACTCAATGGGCTGAATGGCCTACTTCTGTTCTTTTGTCTTGTGATCTTGTGAAGTTTGAAATAAAATTCAATATCCAAGTTAATGTTACAAAGAGTGCACACAGATAACTCACAATGAAAGAATGCGTACCACTGACTTTGAAGGAATCTGCCTACGAAACTCTTTTTGAGTTGGACTTCCACTTTTTAGGTGTCAGTTCAGGGGCATACATGATGTCTAAAAGCTGTCATGTCCCTTTCTACAGGAACCCACATCCTATAAGTAAATAAAAGTTCATGTCAATACAATGATTTAGCTTAATTCAAACAGAGAAAACTAAAAAGAATGCTGGATAAATGACAGGAAGTTTAGAAAATTTTCATGATGAGCTACTCATATGCTGGAATCCCAGTGTTACTGTCAATTTCATGCAGAGATAACTGCAAATACTTTTTTTTATTTTCACTATCATTACCATCTCTAAATCCAGGCCTTTATATTGAAAGTGATTGTTTTGAGTTTGAGTATGAGCTGTGCCAAATTGAAATTATGCTTTATACTTTGCTCATGATACCCTCAATGGGACATTATTATTTTGGAGAAGGCTCACAGAAGATTCGTACATTTCTGAATTATGGAATGAAACTCCTAAAACATGCTTTCACTTGGCAGATGAATCTATAAGCGACATGAGCCATTTTTTAAATACAATGGACAATGATGATGCAAACAGATGATATACCTTGGTGGTGAACAAAGGCACAATGACCACAAACAGAACATGACTGAGGCTTAAACAAATCACGAGATCAGATTAGAAGACGTACACTCTTGCACAGTGCTACTGCAATTATAGTTGTGCCAATTAACACCAACTGATTATCAAAAATGGCTGGATTAATATCTGATTAAGTAAACATGATCAAAAGATTTTGGGTACACAATTGATTTATTGGAAAAACTAAGACGGGAAAAGCGGATGAACAAGTACAAATAACGAAATGGAAGGAAATGTAAATATTTTGGACCTCTGCTCAATCCACCTTTGCTTCAAGAGCAGATAACCTTTTATAGGGCCTTTCACTTTGGATGCAATTGCAAATGAAACAACTTTGTGCATTTAAGATAATGGGCCAGATCTCATTGACTGATAGCCTGTGTTCCAGGCATGATGCCCCAGGTACATTTCCCAAGGCCTACTCAACACTCTGCACCTGCTTTGGCTCCCATGACACAACTCAGATGTAGAAGTTAACTCATCCAGTCCTCCACATCCAGAAAAGGTCGGCAGAACAGTTGGATGGGGATCATGGATCACAGACAGAATAATTTAATTAGCAGGAGCTCAATATTCTGAATAACACAAGAAATAGGAGCAGGAGTAGGCCAACTGGCCCTTCGAGCCTGCCCTACCATTCAATAAGATCATGGCTGATCTGGCCATGGACTCAGATCCACCCACCTGCCTTTTTCCCATAACCTTTAATTCCCTGACTATGCAAACATCTATCTAACTGTGTCTTAAATATATTTAATGAGGTAGACTCTACTGCTTCCCTAGGCAGAGAATTCCACAGATTCACTAGTCTCTGGGAAAAGCAGTTTCTCCTCATCTCTGTCCTAAGTCTATTCCCCTGGAATCTTGAGGCTATGTCCGCTAGTTCTAGTTGGAACAATCGCCCTGTGGAAACAATCAACCTGTATCTATCTTATCTATCCTTTTCATAATTTTATATGTTTCTATAAGATCCCCTCTCATTCTTCTGAATTCCAGTGAGTATAGTCCCAGGCGACTCAATCTCTCCTCATAGGCTAACCCCCTCATCTCCAGAATCAACCTGGTGAGCCTCCTCTGCACTGCTTCCAAAGCCAGTATATCTTTCCACATGTAAGGAGACCAGAACTGCATGCAGTACTCTAGGTGCGGCCTCACAGGTACCCTGTACAGTTGCAGCATAACCTCCCTGCTCTTAAATTCAATCCCTGTAACAATGAAGGCCAACATTCCATTTGCCTTCTTGATAACTTGTTGCACCTGCAAACCAACCTTATGCAATTCATGTACAAGCACTCCCAGATCTGGGTAGCTGCACTAAGCATCTCAAGTAGTTCAAAAGTAAGCAGAGATGCTGTCAAGACAGAGATAAAATGTGAGTTCAATGAATTAGTAGCTATCCTGGCTATCTGTACAAAATGAACAAGTCTGAATTGATTCTCAAGTTAAGAAGGTTGTTCTTCTATAAAATATTGTATTAAAATGATTGAGAACAATTCTGATCCAATTACCATGTTTCAGAAAGGGTTTTGGATGAAATTCAGTTCACAAATGGGTGCTGGAAAAGAGGGTAAGTACAAATGAAATACAACAGATGCTGCAAATCTTGAATGAAAGCAGAAAGTGCTGGAACTAATATGCCAGGTAACGTCTGTGAAGAGAGAAACAGATTTAGCATTTCATCAGAAATCTCTCAGGTTCTTAACCTGAAATGATGACTCTCTTTCGCTCTGCACAGAATTAGGCATGTAGGCGCTTAATTGCTGCTTGAAGTACTGTTGGGCAGAACAGTGGCACAGCTAGTAGAGCTGCTTCCTTACAGCTCCAGGGATTGGGGTTCAATCTATCTGTGTTGAATTTGCACATTTAAGATATGCCATTTGGTAGGTTAATTGGCTACTGTAAATTACCCCGAGTGCATAGGTGAGTGATAGAATCTGAGGGGAACTGAAGGGAATGTGAGGAGAATTAAATAGGCATTAGGTAAATGAATACTCGTTGGTCAGGGTGGACGTGGTTGACCAAAGGAACTGTTTCTGTGAAGTGTCACTCTATGACTGTAGCATTTATTCTCCAAAGACATTTGTTCTACAAAAGCCTGAAAGCACGTACCATCAGGTTTAAGGATAGCTTCTATCCTGCTGTTATAAGACTGTTGAACAGTCCCCTAGTATGATAAGATGGACTCTGGACCTCACAATCTACCTTGTTATGGCCTTCCACCTTATTGTCTGCCTGCACTGTACTTTCTCTGTAACTGTGACACTTTATTCTGCATTCTGTTATTTTCCCTTGTACTACCTCAATGAACAGTAGTAATGAAATGAGCTGTATGGATGGCATGCAAAACAAAGTTTTTCACTGTACCTCAGTACATATGACGATAATAGACCAGTTTACCAAGACCATGACACTACCACCTATGGAGTATTCTTGACTATGATATTAGCTATAAGTAGTAACATTTTCTTCAGGCACTGAGAGAAATTCAAGATAATGTGGCTAAGACAACATGACTTTGTGAAAGGGAAATCATATTTGTGCTGTTTATTGCATTGGTTAATGAGTGGACTAAGATCTGGAAAATGGAGTATACTGTAAGGTGGGAAAATATGATCTGTCCATTTTGGCAGAAAAAGTACCAAAAAAAGAAGCATATTATCTAAATGATGAGGTGTTGCCAAAGTCTGAGATACAAAGGAATCTGGGTGCCCTATTGCATGATTCATGAAAAACTAGTACACAGGTACTTCAAGTAATAAAGAAAGCTCACATCTTTGTTTATTGTTAAGGAGTTAAGCACAAAAGAAGGTGGATTATACTTCAGTTATTGGGGATATAAATGCCTCTGATAATTAGATAGTTCAAATAGTCTTAAATGATTTGTGCAAAATTAAGTAATTATTAAAGACATCACAATGAAGAACAAAAAATTGGTAAATTGGTTTATTAATGCCACATTTACCGAGGTATAGTGAAAAACTTGTTTTGCATACTGTTCACACAGATCAATTCATTGCAACAGTGCATTGCGGTAACACAAGGCAAAACCATACAGAATGAAGAATAAAGTGTTACAGTTTCAGAGAAAGTGCAGTGCAGGTAGACAATAAGCTGCAAGATCATAATGAGGTAGATTGTGAGGTCAAGGAGTCCATCCTATCATACTAGGGAACCGTTCAATAGTTTTACAATAGCGGGATAGAAGCTGTCCTTGAGCCTGGTAGTACGTGCTTTCAGGCTTTTGTATCTTCTGCCCGATGGAAGAGGGGAGAAGAGAGAGTGTACGGAGTGGGTGGGGTCTTTGATTATGCTGACTCCTTTACCGAGGCAGTGAGAAGTGTAGACAGAGTCCACGGAGGGGAGGCTGGTTTCCATGATGTGCTGAGTTGTGTCAACAATTCTGCAGTTTCTTGTGGTCATGGGCGGAGCAGTTACTGTACCAAACCGTGATTCATCCAGATAGATGCTTTCTGTGGTGCATCGCTAAAAATTCGTGAGTGTGGAAGGGGACATACCAAATTTCTTTAGCCTCCTGAGGAAGTGGAGGTGCTGGTGAGCTTTCTTGGCTGTGGCTGGACCAGGACAGGCTATTGGTGATGTTCCCTCCCAGGTACTTGAAGCTGTCAACCCTCTCGACCTCAGCACCGTTGATGTAAACAGGAGCATGTGCACCCACCTCCTTCCTGAATTCAATGACCAGCTCTTTCGTTTTGCTGACATTGAGGTAAAGGTTGTTATCATGACTTCCTGTACTCTGACTCATCATTATTTGTGATACAGCCCACTACGGGACAGGAGTATGTGTAGGTGAGCATTTTGGGTCCAGTGATCGTAATGTCATTAGTTTCAAGTTAATTATGGATAAGGATAGGTCTGGTCCTCGAGTTGAGGTTCTAAATTGATGAAAGGCCAATTTTGTGGAAATGAGAAAGGATCTAGGAAGAGTGGATTGGGATAAGTTATTTTCTGGCAAGGATGTGTTCAGTAAGTGGAAGACCTTCAAAGGCGAAATTTTGAGAGTGCAGAGTTTGCATGTTCCTGCCAGGATTAAAGGCAAAGTAGACAAGCATAGAGAACCTTGGTCTTCAAGGGATATTGGCGATCTGGTTAAGAAAAGGAGAGAGGTGTATAGCAGGTATAGGCAAGTAGGAACAAATGAGGTACTTGAAGAGTATAGAAAATGTAAGAAAATACGAAAAAAGGAAATCAGGAAGGCAAAAAGAAGACATGAGGTTGCTTTGGCAGATAATGTGAAGGTAAACCCGAAGGGTTTCTGCAAGTATATTAAGAGTGAAAGGATAGTAAGGGACAAAATTGGTCCCCTAGAAGATCAGAGTGGTCATCTATGTGTGAAGCCTCAGGAGATGGGGGAGATCTTAAACAGTTTTTTTACATCAGTATTTACTCAGGAAACTGGCATAGTGGATATGGAAGGAAGGGAAACAAGCAATAGTGTCATGGAACATATAGAGATTAAAGAGGAGGAGGTGCTTGCTGCACTACAGCGAATAAAGGTAGATAAATCCCCTGGGCCTGACAGGATATTTCCTCAGGCATTGAGAGAGACTAGTGTAGAAATTGCAGGGGCCCTGGCAGATATATTTAAAATGTCCTTAGCCACGGGTGCGGTGCCAGAGGACTGGAGGGTAGCTCATGTTGTTCCGTTGGTTAAAAAAGGCTCTAAAAGTAAACCAGGTAATTACAGGCTGGTGAACCTGACATCAGTAGTAGGTAAATTATTGGAAGGTGTTCTGAGAGATCGGATATACAAGTGTTTGGACAGCCAAGGGCTGATTAAGGATAGTCAGCATGGCTTTGTGCGTGGTAGATCGTGTTTAACGAATCTTGTAGAGTTTTTCGAGGAGGTTACCAAGAAAGTAGGTGAAGGAAAGGCTGTGGATGTTCTCTACATGGACTTTAGTAAGGCCTTTGACAAGGTCCCACATGGGAGGTTAGTTCAGAAGGTTCAGACACTAGGTATCCATGGAAAGGTTGCAAACTGGATTTGAAATTGGCTGTGTGGGAGAAGACAGAGAGTGGTAGTGGATGATTGTTTCTCAGACTGGAGGCCTGTGACTAGTGGTGTGCCTCAGGGATCTGTGCTGGGGCCATTGTTGTTTGTTGTCTATATCAATGATCTAGATGATAAGGTGGTAAATTGGATCAGCAAGTTTGCTGATGACACTAAGATTAGAGGTATAGTGGACGGTGAGGAAGGCTTTCAAAGCTTGCAGAGGGATCTGAACCAACTGGAAGAATGGGCCAGAAAATGGCAGATGGAATTTAATGCAGACAAGTGTGAGGTGTTGCATTTTGGAAGGACAAATCAAGGTAGGACATACACAGTAAATGGTAGGGCACTGAGGAGTGCAGAGGAACAAAGGGATCTGGGAGTTCAGATACATAATTCCCTGAAAGTGGTATCACAGGTGACAGGGTTGTAAAAAATGCTTTTGGCATCCTGGCATTCATAAATCAAAGTATTGAGTATAGGAGTTGGGATGTTATGGTGAGGTTGTGTAAGACTTTGGTGAGGCCAAATTTGGAGTATTGTGTGCAGTTCTGGTCACCTAACTATTGGAAGGATATCAGTAAGATTGAAAGAGTGCAGAGGAGATTTACTAGAATGTTGCTGGGTCTTCAGGAGTTGAGTTACAAGGAAAGATTGAACAGGTTAGGACTTTATTCCTTGGAGCGGAGAAGAATGAGGGGAGATTTGATAGAGTTTTACAAAATTATGAGGGGTATAGACAGAGTTAATGCAAGTAGGCTCTTTCCACCTAGATTAGGAGAGAGAAGTATGAGAGGACATGGCTTTAGGGTGAAAGGGGAAAGGTTTAGGGAGAACATTAGAAGGAACTTCTTCACTCAAAGAGTGGTGGGAGTATGGAACGGGCTGCCGTCTGATGTAGTAAACGTGGACTCACTCTTAAGATTTAAGAATAAATTGGATAGATACATGGATGGGAGAGGTCTGGAGGGTTATGGACTGGGTGCAGGTCAATGGGACTAGTGGAATAACGTCTCAGCACAGACTAGAAGGGCCGAATGGCCTGTTTTCTGTGCTGTAGTGTTTTATGGTTTTTATGGTACGGTGGTATCATCTGCAAACTTGTAGATGGAGTTAGAGCAGAATCTGGCCATGCAATTGTGAGTGTATAGGGAGTAGAGTAGGAGGCTGAGGAGGCAGTGTTGTGGGGCACCAGTGTTGAGAATAATTGTAGTGGAGGTGTTTGCTGCCTATCCTTACTGATTGTGGACTGTTAGCTTACTAATTGCGGTCTGTTGAAATAAAAATTCCCTGATCTTACGCTTTTACTCAAGGTCGCCAACTCCATTCACATGAATGGAGCTGTTACTTACACGAGCCATTCTTGGCATCCATTTCCTTAGTTGAGCACATCAGCTATCTGTACCAGTATCTGATCTCCATTTCCTTTCCCACTTCCACGTTTCAGTCTGCAGGATTGGAAGTCAGTAATGAGCTAATACGTGAGGACAACACTGCCACTGGTTATTTGTGGAACCATCAGCCAGAACTGAGTACAATCTGGCCCAACATCTTCTTGGCAAGAGAATTTTTGAAGGATCCATAAGAGTGCACTCTACTTAGAATATGTATGGTTTGTCTGAATGTGTTTCTAGGATTTCTTTTGAGTTTTGTAGTTCATAATGGACTCTACTACAACTCAAGAAAACTGCAAATGATTTTTTATCTTCCATTATTAAGACTGAAGAGTTAAAACAAACATATTACACACAATAAAACTTTGTGTTGTTCTTTCATGTTCGGTTTTCTAGCTGGTATTAATCTGCCAAAGGCTCTGATATTTATTGGAGGTCAGGTCGGGAGTGCGGGAAATATGTGCAGGGGTGGTGATGGGGCGTGCATTCCTCCTCCTTCCGAACTACAAGCGGCAGTTTAAAAGCACCATGTCCCTTAAATTTCATTTGTCCTTTTGCTCTTTGTAAAATTTAAATGACTGCCAAAATATGGAGTCTCGCTAATATTTCATAATCACTAACCTTCTCCCCTAATCTCTTCCACATCAATGTGATTATGATGGAAACAGACATGTCTGTGCCAGTGTAGGGCCAGAATTCAAAGAATTACTGACATGGCCACTGCCCTGCTCCCATGAATTGCGTGGCTCTGCCAGAGTTTGATCCCCTTCCACAGCCCATTGCCACCCCCCTGATTCCTGCAACATTTGATCAGCTGGCATTAAAGTTGTAATGAAAAGGATGGGATTGATTTTCTGGAACCAGAAGACTGGGAGGGCTTAAATCACCATGTGAATTGACATTATAACAATAGCTTGTTTTTACAGAACCCTTAACATAGGAAATAAATGGTTATCATGCCTTGTAAAATGTGTGAATATGGCATGCATATTCAAATTCAGTGGTGAATAAAAGCTTTAACCCCAACAAATCAGTTCAGTGCAGATTAGATTGCTTTAAGCGCCTTATACAGTATTATTGGAAAGGTTGTTGTAGACTCATAGTTCACTACCTCATTGAAAAGAGCTGATCACATATTTGCATAAAACCTTTATTTGGCTTGAAGTCTGTAAATTCCTCATGACAATGTGCTGGTAATGTAATCTTTAAAGATGGAAACAATGGTAGATGGTGAAATGAGTTCAGGTTCTGACATGTTATTGCTCATTTCTCCTGCTTTTCCTGAATACTGACAATGCAAATTTACCTGTGGTCAATGTATTCAATTCATTTTGGAGACCATCATATCATTGTAAGCACTGAAAATTTACCAGAGGGGGAGTGGGAATCACTGCTGTAAAATGGATTTCAGGCAAGCAATATCAGGATAGATTAAAGTGAAGAAAATTGCTGTGGCCTTTAAACAGTTTCAAGATGTTTCAGATTTCTATTTCATCCTCCCCAAAGGCTGTGTGGAAGCTCAGGGCAGGAGACGTAGTGGCTAAGTCATTGGTCTGGTAATCCAGAAGCCTGGACTGACAATCAAGTGGATGTGAGGAAGGTTGTCTTTTTGTCACTCTCCCACAGGATAGTAATATAGCAGGTTTGGCAAGAGATAGCAGACAGGCTCAATACTGTATGCACGACTGTCAACCTTGGCTAAGTAGTAGCACACTCTGAGTCAGACCTGGAAATTAAATCTAATAGTGCTGTTTATTTTAGTATTATATGATTTAAAATTTACTCTACCAGAATGAAATGTGATTATTACCATCTCCATCATTAACACGAAAATCCAAGAAAATAGCAGCAGGAGAAGATCACCTGGCCCTTTAAACCTTCTGCCATTCAAAATGATCGTGGCTGATCTGCCCCAGACAATTTCCTCATGAATCGCATGTAGATTGACACCAATCCCTATGTTATGCTACCTTCAGAGAATTGTGGAGGTAATTAGTCCATGCTGCCTTGTGAGTGACTATGAACTAGATTTTCAAACTACAGTGCTGATTGAGATACCTGTAGTTGCATATGTACCTCCAATCCCAACCCTACCCCTCAACCAACTATGCCATTGCACTTTGACCTGAAGTCTTGGGCATTGGACGAATTTACAGCAGTAAAGTTGAAACAAAACAGTTGCAATGCCGATCTAGTGTGGCTATTTGGATTCAGAGAAAAGAAGCAGCGCAAGTATGGCTTGCTCATAAGAGCAACAAGATTTCAGAGTTAAATTGACAGGGTGCTTGAGCATATGTGAAAAGCACCCTGTCATATGCCAATAGATGCAGTTTTAGGCATTATTGTTGGCAGGTTTTACAATCATGGGAGCTGTAATCAAATTACGATCATAACTGAGACCAGGTAACCCAACATTAACCATAGATAAATACTCTAGCTTAGTTTCTAGTTCTTAAAAATACCTCTTTAGGTATATTTAGTGAACCATAATATGACCAATATCACATTCAGGATTACCAAATGACAAACTGGTATTTAACATCCAATTTTAAAAACCAGCTTAAAGTCTATTAACTTCAACAAACAAAAATGTGGACTTTAAAATCAAAAAAAGTGCAGATGCCAAAATTGTGAGATAAAAACAAAAAGTTCTGATGAAGGATCATTGACCTGGAACATTAATTTTGTTTCTCTCTCAAGAATGCTGCCTAACCTGCTGAGTGCTATCAGTACTTTCTGTTTTTATTTGTGAAGTTTTAAAACACAGTAACAGATCATTCCATACAACACTTCAGAGCTAATATTTTATGCATTGCACAAGCTTTTTCACACTACACTTCATCTCACTCTATCAAAATATTCTCCTTATCCTTTCTCCCTCAGGCTACTTATCTAACTTCCTCTTAAATGCATCTGTGTATTTGGCTCTTGTTTGCAATAGAGAGGCAATTTCCATAAGCATATCTAGTTTTCTATGAATTTAAACCTGTGTCTTTGTGCATGACATGACTAGGATATGATGCCACGGGATTAACACTTACACTTTGACTTTGGCACAATCAATTGAATTCTATATGGTTGCACACTGTACTGATTTGTTCTATTCCAGCACATGGCTAGTACCATGCTATCATATGCATTCAAGGTAAAACTTATCTCATTTTTTGAAATGCAAGATAATTGTACACATAGATTATTGCATCATTCATCTATGAGGCTGTTATACCCAAAAAAGAATAAAGATCAATGTAGTGCACAAAGAATTAAGCTAAATTCTTTCAAATTTTTTTTTATTGTGTAGACATATTAGTTGCAATTCTTTTGGAGTAAACACTTCTTTGTTATTCCATGTATCTTAAATCAAGGAAGCCATCATTCAGTTAAAATCACTGATACAAAGTTGCATCCTGAATTTAGATTATTTGAGAAATAGATATCCATACTTTATTCAGCCATTGGAAGTTAATGGGTACATTAATTCAGCATCATGCAGCTAAACAATTAATGTTATCTTTGATGACTTGTCCTCCAGTTTTATAGCATATCAGTTGCAAGGCTTTTTGTGCTATAGAACAGGCCTATGTCATTAAAGTAGTAAGAGTCCTTCCTTCTGATGTTTCCCATCTCCCTTTGTAATGGGCCAGGGGAATTTGGGGCAAGTCACTTTCAGTCAGTGGAGAGCAGGTCAGCAGGGGATAGGATTGAATGTCAGGCCAGGATTAATTTATGGAAAGCCATGGTTGGGGTTGTGATCAGGTTAGAGGATGTCTGTCGGGCCCTGAATCACAAACAGATCCAAAATTCTGTTCTTTGGCTCACCAAAAGATCAAGTAGTCCACTTGTGCTTCTTTTATAATTGGGCTTCAGCCTCTGGTATTTAACACCTTCCATCTTTACCAGTACCCAATTATCCAATGGAATTAAAGTCACACTAAAATATTGAGAAAAGATTTTCCCAAATTGTGCATCTCCTTTCATCACAGTGTGTCCGCTGACAGGGTAAACACGCCACATACCACAAAACCTCAAATTATAAATTATAACTTAATAAAATAAATGATTACAAAGTATAAACAGAAGGATATTTGCTCCAGTGACTCAAGTAATTTAAACCTTTTCAACAGAAAATGAACATGGTTGCCATGGTGCATTGTAACCTACAAATCCACAAAAGGGTTTTTTTATGCTAAGTATCCTTGCATCTCACTGTGTAATCTGTAATAAAACTGCTCGACAGTGAATCATGAGCTGCTGTTTTAGAAAAACTAATTTAGTTCCTATGTTTATGCAATTCGTTTTTTTATTACTTTGACTTTTTGTCAAAGAATGGCATATTATAATATTAATAATTTAGAAACTCACTGCATTTCTTCCTTGCAGGAAATGCTCATATTTTATACAACATGAATTTTCAAATTATACTTGGTAAAATTATTATAAATGGAATTGAAAAGGTAAAATAATAATAAAAGATTGATATAAAAATGTTGTTGGGAAAGAATGCATAATTACTGTCAGTTCCCTTTATGTGGGTTCTTCATAAGTAAACATATGTAAACTGAATAAAAATTGAAAATTCAAACCACAACCTTTTAGCCCTCTGGTGATGCTTAACATAATTCAACCTTGAATGGTTTTAGTTATTAAAATACTTTATGTGGGTCGTCTCTGACACAATGAGAGATTAACACATTCCACAGAGGTAAACATCTTCTTATTTCCAGGCATTCCTTTGGGAATGAGGATGACTTGCTTGCACTCTGGTCTCACAAGCCATCTCAGAACCCAATGTGTGAACCACAGTGTCTTCCATGGAAGAGGGAGGAAATGCTTGATAGGAGCGGTGGGTGGGTAGTTTCTGAGATGATGTTCTCCTCCTGCTGTGTATACAGGGCTTCTGTATGCTCTGATGCACAGACTCAATGTTCTTAATACCATCCCAAATGTTCCTTCTCCAGGAAGGGATTCCCAAGAGCCAATGGAGATGTTCCATTTGTTCACAGAGGATTTGACCACATTCTTAAATTTTTTCCTCGGTCTACCTCGTTATCTTTTCCTGTGACTGAGCTCAGAACAGAGTGTCTCTATTGGAAGTTTGGTGTAGGGCATGCCAACAACATGGCCTGCCCAAAATAGCCAACTGTCTCTAAGTAAAGCCTAAATGCTGGGGATATTGGCCTGGGAGAGAACACTAACATTGTCATCTTATCCTTCCAGTTGATTTGGCAGATTTTGTGGAAACAGCACTAGTGGTATCTTTTAAGTTGCTTGAGGTATCTGTTGTAGTTAGTCCAGGTTCTAGAAGCATGAAGGAGATCAGGGGTCTCTTCTGCCCAGTAGACCATAAGTTTTGTGCCAGGTTGTGCTGACAAAGTTCAGGGTGCAAGTGAATTTCATCATAAATGTATGCCTTTGCTGAGTGGTTGCTCCCAATTTATGGGACGTGGTCTACATTTTCCATGGTTTCGCTCTATACTTCTCTTTTAGGAGAACAGTGTTGTATAGTGCGGGCAGGTTGGTGAATGTTAGATGCAAATCTCCTGCTTCAGTGAATGAGCTGACAGTACCTGTGAACTTGGCCTCTGCGTGCATACAAATGCAAGCATCATCTGCAGTTCAATTATTGAAATTTGGGTGGCCTTGATTCTGGTGTGTAATCGCTCTATGTTCTGAAGTTCTGATGATTAGCTCCACCCCTGTGCAAAATTTGTTGGAGGTGAGCTGCAGTACTGAGGTGAGAAAGCCTGAAAAGTGTTCAGGCCATTTCTGGGTTACAAACGTACAACTTATGGACACCCCCTTCATATGAATGAACTCCGATAATTGTCTCAAAACAGAGCTTAGGTTTCTATTGAGCCCTCTCAAGCAACCAAGTTGGCAATGAAAGACTGCTACACAAATAGTCTGATTAAGTAACTTTATTTAACTCTTAACTAAAAGAACAAAGAAATCAGTAACTCAGGTAACTTTATTTAACATTTAACTGAAAGAACAAAACTCAGGGCTTCTTTATTTGACTCTTAACTGAAAAACAAAGCTCAAATAACTTTATCTGACTCTCCACTTAATAAATCTTCAAGGTTGCATGCAATTCTGAGCAATTCTCATCAGCAATCAGCAGTAAGCAACACTGCTTGTGTTCTCTTAATCACCCAGTCCTTGCCATTGGGGGAACTCTGACACCTTGACAAGACTTAGGGTTTTAGGTCGCCAGGCACCGGTTGCGATCCAGCCCATGGAGAAATTCCAAAAATCCCTTGAAAAGTCCTTGTTATTATACTGTTCAGGGTCTCCCTTATCTCCCCTACAAGTGATAACAACTCCATGTAAAGCAAGACTGCCGATATGTCATTTACTGGAAACGAAACTTAAGTCAGCCATCTTGTTAATATATTCAGCCATTTTGTTAACATATTCAGCCATTTTTAGCTATTTCAACAGGAACATCACTAATTCTACTCCATCTTACCACAATAGTATTATTAAATTCAAAAGACTGACACACATACATTCATTCCTTCAAAGGGCAGAACTAGTTTCCTCTCTCTCTCCACTTTTAGAATTGTTCTTTCTTATCAGATTTGTGTGCTTTTGATGCCATTCATTAGAATACTGTGAAGGTATTATTACCATATCGAGTGATTTTGTATACATTCCGACTTATGGACTTATGGACTTATGGACATCTATAAAACAAAAGCTGTTCATAACCCAGGGATGGCCTGTAATGGGGTAACAACATTTCCATGTTTGACCCTGGATATCAGGAATACTGCTAAGCTGTGGATAGACACGAAAATTCCTAGTTTAAGTCTGGATTTGCTAAACACCTTTAGATAGGTAGTATGTGTAGCACTTTGAGGGATGAATTGACAAATTTGGCCAACGGTTGAGTGTTGAATTGGGGTTAGCCAGGCAAAGGCTGCTCAGCACCCAGATGAATATTCTGCTTTTTTTGATCTGTCTACATACAAAAAGGTTAAATTCATTTCATTGGTTACAGGTCTGGAGGGCAATTTAAATTGCCTGTGGGACTTACCCGGTAAAGGTCCACACCAATCCTACAGTTCTTATGGGAACCTACTCCTTTAATCAGGCAAGGCTGATATTCAATGGAAGCTGATGACATGCTTTTTCATAAATGCTAATATTATAATTTGGAAATGACTGACATTTTAGCCAAAGGTCAACATGGGCAACCTATTGTGACATTCTTTTCCAGGTCAGCCAAGTAGGAAGAAGAGTCATGGTCAAAATGGGAGCAAAGGGTTTCAGTCTATTTAATTGCTTTCCTTTCCTTATGGAGACCAAAGGACCATGTCTTGCCCATAAAGAATGTTTTGTCTGGAAAGTGGGCAGCATAGCACAATGCTTCTGTGAGATATGCGACCCAATGTCAACAAAAAGAAGTAAATGTACTTGAAAATTGTGAAGTTCATGCAGGTTGCACAAAGACTACAGCTTTGTCCTGGGATAAAAAGGTCTAATGAAATGGAGGAATACTGTTTTCCTTTCATTTCTCCTTTTCTTTGGACCCTTGGTTCTCCACTTGGACTGTTTGTCCCTATGAACAATGTCACATTGTGGTATGTGTGTGTGAGCAAATATACAGGCTGAGAAGTCCTTCTTTGTCCTGAAGTGATAGTTCAACTTAGGGTAGTGGTTTGGATTTTATATTTCTACTCATCTATAGAGTTCATCATCATTCATTCATTGTCTTTCAAAGTGGAAATGTGAATTTCTTTTCAATTTTTTTGTATTGCATTGCATCATTGATTATTTACGCGATGACATTGTAATATAACTAACCCTTTTGCCCTTCCCACAAGTGCAAGAGATTTTGATTAAGTTGCTGGTTCCCTTTAAAAGCATTCTGCTTAATGCGTACTTGTCGTTACTTATTCAACTGTGTAAAACAATTGTTGCACTTTGCTCTGAATGCAGCATCAACTAGATCATATATTAGATCTGGAACAATCTAGGCCCATGGGCCATAGAGTGAAATGCAATAGAGCAGATCAGGCCATGAAGGAGTACTACATTCTTAATAAAAGCACTGAATGCAAACACATAGCAAGGCTATTTAAATATCAATATGCTACAATGGTTTTGTAATTCAACAAGAGTGCATTCACCTCTTTCCTTCACATCAGAAATGGAACTCATTTCAAAGAAGTGCCTGAGTATTCATGTGAGGATTTTTTTTGACCAGAAAAGATGCAAAAGATAATGGATTCTGGCTTGGGTTTATGAACTACAATACCACACTTCAAAGTCAGAGAGCATCTTCTAATAACACATTCCAAAATAGCATCTCAGCCATTAAGTTATTTTCATTTTTGTGACAAGTGAGGTCCAAATGATAAAACATCCAAATGACTTCTTCTTTACAAGTGGAACAATTCCCTCAACTGTTGATTGTTGCTTTCTCTTATATTTACAGCAGGGCTTAAAATTGGTAATACATTTAAAAGAGAAGAGTTTTCCCTACTTCTTCCAAGAAATCCAAGTTCTGCAACAAAATTCTTGGCAATGAAATCAAAGACAAAGCATTTTAAACATTCTCCTGCTTCATCTCCACTCCACCTTCCCTCCATTCTCCCCAACCCCCCTCCCCCACCCTAAAATGTTTCAGGATGCTTATTCAGTAAATACCTAAGGGAAATCCTAGACACGATCATCGTCTTCGGATTGCCCATCTCAGGGGTTTGATGGAGCTATTGTAAATGGGGAGGGGAACATCATAATCTTCTTATTCATTTTCCTGTCAAACAGCCCCTGTTGCAAATGTGTGTGACATTTAATGTACTCAGTTTTGGAGCGCAGTTGGATAGCTGCTGAAAACAGGAGTGATATGTGTTGAACTTGCAGTCCATGTAGGCAGTTTGCTAACTTTTGATGACCTGCTCATTTGAATGATTTCTGCTTTTAGCCAACACAAATTAAACTGTTCATTATCTAGGTGGATTACCAAGGAACCAAGATAGTGGAGGCCCATATTGTTAAGGATAAAAAAAGACAAGCTCTGCAGGATGTGCAGTATCTGTGGAGAGAGGTTGTCACACTCTGCACTGGAGGTCTTGCTGAAGGAAATGCAAATCTGGAGTGAAATTTAGTATCCACAGGGGGCCAAGTTCTCCAGATCCACAGACAAAGGAATCGGGAGCAGATATGGCAGAAGAATAGATGAAGTGAATGGTAACAGTCTTTTTCACAAGGTGGAGAGTTGAAAAACAAAGGGCATCGATTTAAGGTGAAAGGGGAAAGATGTAAAGGGGATCCGAGGGGCAACATTTTCACACAGGGCATGTGCAATGAGCTGTCAGTGGAACTGGTAGAGGTGGCTAAAATTACAACGTTTAAAAGACATTTGGACAGGTATGTGGATAGAAAAGGTTTAGAGGGATATGGACCAAATGCAGGCAAATTGGAAAGGCTCAGGTAGGCAACTTGATTGACATGGGCGAGTTGGGCTGGAGGTCCTTTTTCTGTGCTACATAACTCTATGAATCTATGAGTGTATAAGTATCAATGAGATCAGGACCAGGATGAAGTCCAAGGACAAATGACAGTGCTTCAAGAATTTGAATGAAGTGGTCAACACCAGTGATTGTACCTCCAGATGTCCCACCACTGTTTTGCTCACATATTGCTCAATCCCATCACTTCTATTTTGGCAATCCCTATCCATCCGTGCTTATAACAAATATTCAAATCCCCCACCAAACAGCTATGCATTTAGCAACACTACAACTCCAATATCCAACACAACCTATGCATATTACCAACTACTGAACCATGAAAGGTAAATCTCCCAGTAGGTGCTCAACATAAACAGAATGACAAGGCTGCAAAGGTTGTAACTTGGTGGCATCCTTGTACGTAGTTTTTAGTTTCATATCCTATCTCCCACTCGACACACTTTTTTCAGATTTTCAGCTGCAGGTGAGAGAAATGTGCAATAACTATTTTCCTCGCAGTTCTGCACTACAGTCTTACACTTATGCATTTATTCTTTCAGATACACAAAACTTGGCAAGATTGCACTCAATGCATTGGCAAGACTGCCAGAAAATGTGTGTGATGAGAAATATTTGGACAAGTCCAGCCTTAACTTGGCACAGGGCTTTTTCACAGAGATCGTTGAGGTTGAACCCCATTCTTTCCAGTGTACAAATATGCCCAATTCCATTTGCACATGTGGGAACCTAACCTAGGTGCAGCATCTGATAGGTTAAAACACAATTTTCATTGCCTCATAAGCAGTGGCCATACCTAGCCAATAGCTGGCTACTGCAGTCATGCAAGCTCTGCTTGTTGCCCGGCAAACCCAATGTATTCATAATAGTTATGGATTATGGTGTGCAAAGGGGTTTGCAGGACAACACAGCAGTTTATCAGTCTGCCTTCCAACAAGTTACCAGGGTTACCAATTTACCATCTAGGTATAGAGGCATTAGCTACAAGAGATATAAGTCTCCTGCCTTCTCTAAGAAAGAAAAGGATCTTGCTTCCACCACTAACACAGTCAGTGCCCTTTCTGTTACAGTGGCAAGACTAAACCTCTTGCCATTCACTTTGGGAGGTTTCATTGCTCAACTACCTCAAGTCTTTTCAAAGCTACAGTATGTGCAGTGTAATCCAATGAAAGTCACCAGGCTCCCACCAGCCTTGTTTAGCAACAAGATCCCTTTGTAGGAGCCCTATTGCAAAGATGGAAGACAGGCACTGCGGGAGTGGGCGAGGGTGATTATTTACTTTTGTATAAAATAGAACATGATTAATTCATAACTTTGGTTTGAAAATTGTGTTTGTGGTGACTTTAAAACAAAATTTATGATGGCTTTACAAATAGCAGTGTGGCCAAGTGAACAATGCTGAGGCAAATGGAAGTTAAGGTGTGGGACTGTTGGTAAATTGAGAATTGGGATTTGTTACTGACATTACTTGATTTCTTCATGGATAGTACAGGTGAAAATAGCTTATCTGGACTTTGTTTGTCATTCTTCATCCTCTTCTTTCCCCTACTCTTGTTCCTACTCCTCTGCTGCTTGTTGTGTAGCTAGCTTTCAAAATGAGGAAACTATGCAACATGCAACAGTCATGAGTACTAAGAGCAGCATGACTTTCATTGGCTGTATGCTGTGCATTTGCTGTTAGGGGGTGGCCCTAGGTAGATAGTAGTTATCCATCAATTCGCCATGCTAGTTCAAATGCAGATGACAGAGTGGTTTGCCACAGAAATAAGGTACCATGACTGCTGCCTAGATGTGAACATTGATGTTAATGAGTTACCACTTGTTGTCACAGAGAAGCTGGTCTCTGAGAAAATAAATACCTCTTTAATTCCATTCAAGGGCAGAATTGCCATAAAGCCTTGACCATATGCTCAGTCATTGGCACCTTGCAGCATAGGGAAACATGGAATCTCAACAAACTTCTCTTTGCCTGCAAGAGAAAGTGGTTGCACAGAAGGAATTGGAGAAAGTACCTTACACAACAGTGGAAAGCAAACTGTAAGCAAGAATAAATATTCAGACTAGAAGCAGCCAGATCCCTAATGTATCATTGTCATGGCAACCTTGATAGTTCCTGTGAAAGGTATTCTTCCACTGCTCTGAATTTGCAATTGTGACTGCCACCGGTTGCAGATTTCAGTGTGAATGCCATTAATGAAATGCAGAAGTCTCACACATTGCTCCTTGCCAACAATTGCTCTCTGAGTACCCTGGTCAGAACCAACTACCTTCTCAGGGCCCTTCTCCTCTTCCTCCTTCTTCCCTCCCAGCAGTTTGTCCTGCCTGAATCCTCTGCTCATTCTTTCAGTCATGTGTATTGCAGGTGGAATGCCTGCTAACGTCTCCATATCTGGGGAGCAACTAGCTTGTGCTGAAGCTTTGATGTCAGCAAAAAGCACCTGGCACACTAGTCTCTGTAGACTAAAACATCTATAGGACAATAGAAAGCCTCAAATTGTTATTGAGTTACAGCAACAAGAAGAAGAAAAATAAGTCAAAATCACTGCACGGGCATCAAATCAGCTCTGTATGCCGGGTAATACTCTACGGTGCCTGCTATGTATGCTTGTGGCAGGTGTGAGCTGTGTACATGCTAATGCCCTCACCAATAGAATGAATTGTGTGATTCGCCCTGCAGTGCATATGTGCCTCGGTTGTTACTTTAGAGCTCTCCACACTCTGTGGTACCCACAAAGTGAATTAAACATGTCCTCATTTCTCTACTTTGGACCTCAGTTTCACAAAGCAAGTGTAACATACCCTTATTTCTCTATGTTGAATCTCAATTTCACTGAATATTGGGTAACAACACCATTTCCTTTATCATTGATTTATATGAATAAACGTAATGGCACAGAGAGCAATAGGGCTAACTGTTCTGAATGTTCTGCATTCTAAATTGGAAATTAAGAGAAGAGGGCAGCAAACTGGCTCTCGGTCTCAGCTGTAATGTTGGGGAGAGAAAAGCTCCCATGCCAGCTTCATCCAGAATGATTGTAACAATTTCTCGTGTAGCAGCAGCCTTGGGTGGGCAGAAAGATGACCGGTGATCCTAAACCTAGTCAAGAGCATAAATCTTATTATTTATGTCTTTTATATCAAAGTTTTTGGCTTGGTCAATTAATTTTAATATATAGAGTCTATCCAGTGTTTTGATGTTTGTTGCCCTTTCTGTACTTAACCAGTTGTGACTGTATCATTCTTTTGAACATAAATCTTAATCCCCGTATTTCACTCGAGTTGACAGCTTTGCTATAAGCACAACATGTGTACAATAAATAAAGTATACATATGATATACTACAGTAGCCAAAAGATGTCAGGACAATTTTATTTTCTATTATTTATTGGTGTTATTATGTGGTTGCTAATGGCAAATGGGCATGAGATTATCGGCTACTGGTTTCTCTCACCTCCACACATTCAGTTCCATTAAGGTCAGTGGAAAGTTCGTATGCAACTTGGAAGAAATATGCATCTGGTGACCTTCTCATACAGCTGTTACCATTGACCTAGATGGTTCTGGATACAGGTTTAGGAGGTGTGATTGGAGTAACTTTGATGAATTGCTGCAGTGATTGCTGCTTTTATAGATGGTGCACTTTAAACCATGCTGCTATTGTGGGAGAGGAAGAGAATGTTTAGGATAGTGACTGGGTGGTAATCAAGCAGACAACTTTGTCCTGGATGGCACAGAGCTTCTTAATTGCAGTTACAGCTGCATTCTTCCAAGCAAATGGAAATATTCCATAACATTCCTGATATCTGCTTTGCATGTGTTGGGAAGACTTTGAGGAGTCAGGAACTGAGTCATTCACCACTGAATTCCCAGCTATTGACCTGCTCCAGTACTTGTGTAGCTGGTTGAATATTTCTGATTCATGGTGCATCTCAAGATATTGATGGTGGGAGTTTAAATGATGGTAATACAAGTGATTGCCAATGAGAGGTTGTTCAGTCTCTCTCAAAGTGTAGCAGTTAGCATAATGCTATTCTAGTGCCAGAGACCCGGGTTCAATTCCAGCCGCTGTCTGTAAGGAGTTTGTACGTTCTCCCCGTGTCTGCGTGGGTTTCCTCCGGGTGCTCCGGTTTCCTCCCACATTCCAAAGACATACAGGTTAGGAAGTTGTGGGCATGCTATGTTAGTGCCGGAAGCGTGGCAACACTTGCGGGCTGCCCCCAGAACAATCCATGCAAAAATGCATTTCACTGTGTCTTTCAGTATACATGTGACTAATAAAGATATCTATCTAACTTATCTATAATTACAAGATTTTAAGGAGAATCTGAGATTTGGGAATATTGAAAATAAAAAAGATGTTCTGGGACAAGATGACATCTCAAGAATTGTGGACAGTGGCATTCTTTCTGAGACTGGTGAAGCAGTTCTAAGAGATTACAATTTTGAAGAAAGGGTTTTGCAGATTTTTACAAGCACGAGAAAGAAGGTACTGGGGGTGAAGACCACTTTGTACAAGAAGGAGAAATCTTGTGATATGAATCAGGGACACTGATTTCTTGGACAAATTTTGATCCTATAAAGTTGTCCTAAAATCTATGTTCCGGTTGCCTCCCCTAAATTGCCTTAGGCTTTTATATTTTATCTGGCTATTTGTGAATGGGGAATCACGTCTCTGTGAAACAAATTGGATGGACCTGGAGATCATTTCTTGCCTATCACTTTCATACCATAGGATGAGGCATTGTTTGTCATTATGGGAGAAGGTCAGTGGGCAGGAGGCAGATTGTGAGAAGCCCAGTTTTTACAGTGGGCAACAATGCCACCTACAATGGAAACATAAGTGGCAGTATTGAATAAAAGCAAGGTACAAATAAATTAACATGAGCACTTATGCCAGACATAGAAGGTGACAAGAGAATGTTGCAAAAGGTAATTGTTAAATGCTGAATGCATGAACTTCTCTAGGTTACACAAAGGTATTAAGGAATAGAATTCAAAAAAAGACAAAATTATGGTGGGTGCCACAGAAATTGCAAAGTGGCAAAGATTTGAGGCAAATCACCAGGTTGTATTAACAAAAGCTCTGTCATGTTCCTAAAAGCTTTTTAGGTTAATGCAGAAAAAAAGATTTCAATATGGTGAGGATGAAATTGTCAGATGGCACAGAAGAAAATAAGAATGTTCAGAGAAATAACAACAATGATAATATTCATAAAATAAAGAGTCAAGAATGACTGTAATAGACAGACAGACAGACAGAGAGAATGGCAGAGTGAGAAAAACGTACTTATTAATCAACCTTTTATTGCTTCCAAGAGTTTGGAACAGTTCTGCTACAGAGGAAATCAGAAATGAAATATTGCAAATGCTGGAAATCTGAAATAAAACCAGAGAGGGCTGGAGAAGCTTGAAGCTCAGACAGCATCTGTAGAGAGAAATTACCTTCACCATGATTGTCAGATCATAGACAATGAACATGGTGCTTCATCCTGCATTTCTCTCTCACTCTTTCCCCTTACTCCTTGGACCATAATACAATCCTCATTGTCCTCACTTCCCATCCATCTGGTCTCCATACTTAATAGTCATCTCTTCTATTTCCCCATCCCAAGTGTGATACCACTACAAAATACATTACCACCACCCCTTTAAACATTCCAAAGGAACTGTTCCCTCCACAACACCTTGAACCTCTATTCCATCAACACTGAAGCCAGTCCCCTTCCCTGACAGTGTAATATCTGCAACCTCCCACCATCGAAGGCCCCAGTCACATTTTCCAGTTGGAGCAAGGTTTGCTTGTCCTTGTTCTTCTATTTACAATATTTGCTCACAATGTGACCGCCTCTACATAAAGAAAAGACAAACACTGATTGGTCGATCATATAGCTGAAAGTCTCCTTTCAGTTTGCAAATGTGACCTTGAATTCTCAGCCATCCTTTGTCCCACCCTTATTCCGATTTCTCTGTTCTTGGACCCTAACACTGTTCCAATGAAGGTCAATAGAACTTCAAAGGAAAACATCATATCTTGCACTTAGATGCTTTACAAACTTTGAGACTCAACTCTGAGTTCAACAACTTCAGATTATTTCTCAGGATGGTTACTTGCAGGGAAGAAGATTATTTTGCCCATCGAGTCTTTACCAGCTCTTTGGAAGAGCAATCTAATCAATCCCACTAGCTTAACTTTTCTCTTCAGCACCTCAAATTCTTTGCTTTCAGATACTTTTGAATGCTACAATTGAATCTACCTCACTCCATGACCTGGCTTTGCATTCCAGATCCTGACCAGTTGCTATAAAAAAAGGTTTCTCCTCATATCACTTTTGGTTCTTTTTCCAATGACCTTCATATTATACTCCCTAGTTCTTGACCCCTCTACCAATGGCAACAGTTTCTCTCTAATGACTCTGCAAACACATGATATATTTCCCTCAGATCCCCTCATAACTTCCTCTATTCCAAGGAGACAATCCTATTTTTTCCAATCTATTCACATGTTGTAAAGTTTTTCATTCCTGGAGTCATTTTAGTACATTTCTTCTGCACCTTCTTGAAAGCATAAGATCTTTCCTAAAATCTGATGGTCAGAACTGGAAACAACATTTCATTTAACCTCAAGGATTCGTGCTTAGCCCACTGCTCTACTCTCTCTACACTCATGACTATGTGGCTAGACACAGCTCAAGCACCATCTACAAATTCACCAATGACACCACTGTTGTTGGCAGAATCTCAGATGGCAATGAGGAGGCGGACAGGAGTGAGATAGATTGACCAGTTGAGTGGTGTCGCAACAACAACCTCGCACTCAATGTCAGCCTGACTAAGGAATTGATTGTGGACATCAGGAAGGGGAAGTCGGGAGAACACACACCATTCTTCATTGAGGGGTCAGTGGTGGAAAGGGTGAGCAGCTTCAAGTTCCTGGGCATCAACATCTCAGAGAATCTATCTTGATCCAACACATTGATGCAATCAAAAAGAAGGCACACCAGCAGCTCTACTTCATTAGGAATTTGAGGGGATTTGGTATGTCACCAAAGACTCTTGCAAATTTCTACAGATGTATGGAGCATTCTGACTGGTTGCATCACCGCCTGGTATGGAGGCTCCAATGTACAGGATCGAAAGAGGCTGCAGAGGGTTGTAGACTCAGCCAGCTCCATCGGGGCACAACCCTCCCTGCCATCAAGGACATCTTCAAGAGGTGGTGCCTCAAGAAGGTGGCATCCATTATTAAGGGCCCTCACGACCCTGGACATGCCCTCTTCACATTACTACCATCAGGGAGGAGATATAGGAGCCTGAAGACCCAAGGTTGCTGGTGTTGTGGATAGTGTGGAGGGCTGTCAAAGCTTACAGAGGGATATTGATAGGATGCAGAGCTGGGCTGAGAAGTGGCAGATAGAGTTCAATCCAGAGAAGTGTGAGGTGGTACACTTTGGAAGGACAAACTCCAAGGTGGAGTACAAGGTTAATGGCAGGATTCTGGGGAATGTGGAGGAGCAGTGGGATCTGGGGGTTTATATCCACAGATCACCAAAAGTTGCCTCACAGGTGTTTAGGGTAGTTAAGAAAGCTTATCGGATGTTAGCTTTCTTAAGTCGTGGGATCGAGTTTAAGAGCCACAAGGTCATGATGCAGCTCTACAAAACTCTGGTTAGACCACACTTGGAGTACTGTGTCCAGTTCTGGTCGCCTCATTACAGGATGTGGAAGCGTTGGAAAGGGTGCAGAGGAGATTTACCAGGATGCTGCCTGGATTAGAGAGTATGGATTATGATGAGAGACTAAGGGAGCTAGGGCTTTACTCATTGGAGAGAAGGAGGATGAGAGGAGACATGATAGAGATATACAAATATTAAGAGGAATAGATAGAATGGACAGCCAGTGCCTCTTTCCCAGGGCACTGGTTTTTTACCCAGAGAGTGGTTGGTGCATGGAATGTGCTGCCTGGGGTGGTGGTGGAGGCTGATACATTGGTCAAGTTCAAGAGATTGTTAGATAAGCATATGGAGGAATTTAAAATAGGGGGATATGTAGGAGGAAGGGGTTAGTTAGTCTTAGGCGTGGTTTAAAGGTCGGCACAACATAGTGGGCCAAGGGGCCTGTATTGTGCTGTATTGTTCTATGGTTCTCTGGTTTTCTCTCTCTCTCTCTCTCTCCCTCTCCCTCTCTCTCTCTCTCTCTCTCTCGCTCTCTGTGAAATATTTCCTGAACTACTGTTTTCGGTTTTTAATGTTAGAGGAATCCTCTGTATTCTCTAGGTCAATACAAAAAAAATCTACTCTATATTCCATTTAAATTTACTGCAGAGCTGATGTAGTTATCAGTTTGAATACTTATAAGTCATAGTCATGTACTCATATAATACTGTTCTGCTGAATCTACAGAGGGAGTCTGTTTTGAATTTTGTATTTATAAGTAAATATAGGAACAAAGGAGTTATCTTCAGTCCATTCTCTGTTCATAAATTTGCATGTGAACAAATTGTTGAATGGTTTCAAAGTATCTGACACAGGACTTGCAATAAGAAAGGTTTTGCAGGTCATACTCTCAAAGGAAAAGATGCTGCATTGAAAAAATGTAATTATTGCTGCTCCAACATCACCAAAAAAGAATAAATTTGTCTTTTTTCTTTGTCGCTTCCCTTAATAGGAGAAGTATAAATATGTAAACATGCCTGTTAAAGTAAAATCAAACAAATCTAATACCATTCAATGGTTTGGTTAATTAAGACAGCCATAAGGATTTTGAATTCATTTCCATTCTAGCTTGAGATGGCCCACATAATTTTGAACATTGCAATTAGCCTTGGTACCACTGGGTTAAGAAGTGATCTAATTACTTGTGCAAAAAGGCGCAGAAGGTGCTCAAAGCACGTTGAGTGTCCTTGTCCACAAGTTATTGCAAGCTGATGTGAAAGTGTAGCAAGCAGTTAGGAAGGAAAATGGAACGTTGGTCCTTACTGAAAAATGACTTCAATACTGGAGTAAAGATGACCAACTGCAATTTAATGGGGCCTTGAGGAGAGAACATCCAGTGAATTGGGTACAATTTTGCTCTCATACCTAAAAAAGTACACTTGCTATGGGGGGACTGCAATGCAAATTCTCCAAACTTGTTCCTGAGTGGCAGATCTGTCACCATAGAGAAAGGATTGAGTAGTCAGCAGGTCAGGCAGTATTTTTTTGAGTAAACTTCTCTGGAGTTTAGAAGAAGGGGAGGTGACCTTATTGATGGAATAAATATAGGAAGGATATTTTCCTTGAATGAGAAGTCTCAACAAGCAGTCATAGTTTCAAAATAAAGGCTGGAATAAGGAGAAATTTCTTTATTCAAAGACTAGTAGATATGTGGAATTCTCTACCTGTAAGGCAGTAAAGGTTTGGTAATTGATTGCACATTCAGCAGGTCAGGCAGTATTTTTTTGAAAGTAAAACAGAGTTGACATTTCAGACATGGACCATTTGTCTTATTTCAGATTTCTACCATCTCCACGTTTTTTTCTGGTTTTCATTTACTGTGGAATTCACTGCCACTCCTCTTCCAGGAATGCCAAGAAATTCTCCTTCACTCTTCAAAGGGATTTCTGTCTGGGAATTTTGGGACAGAGGGTCTCTGACCCGAAATGTTAACTCTGTTTTTTCTTTTCTACGGATGCTGCCTGACCTGCTGAGCATTTCCTGAATTTCCTGCATTCAGAACAGACATTGGTAGTTTGCTGGATATTAGAGGAACTAAGAGATATGGGACCAGTACAAGAAAATGGCATTCAGGTAGAATGTCAGCCATAAGTAGCAGAGCAGGCTTCAGGGGCCAAATGGCTTACTCCTGATTCTATTTCTTATGTTCCCTCATCTGTCTGATATTTATGTCAACTATTTGATATAGTTTTAAAAATGCTTTAAAAATCACAATTTTGAATTACATTCCAGGTGGTCAATCAAAAATTAAACAACTACAAAGGGGTTACTTTACCTACATATAATTTTTTTTTCTATCGCTGGGTAAATGTCAGAATTAACGAGAAAGAAGATATATCTTTATTTTAGCGCATTTTACAGCATAATTCAAAACAATTGGAACTCTGGCACATCTGACTCAAACTTTATTATTTTACATTCTACCGGAACAACATGATAACCTACAGAAATTTGGACCTTTTACTGTTTGCTTTTTGAGAATACTAGTTATTCTTTCTCCCAGTTTTTTTTAACTCTGAGGATGATTTTCCATTTTTTGTAGTCTGTAAGATTTACCAAAATAAATCCACATTGCCTGTGTGTGGAGGAGTGGCATATGATCTGGGAGTTCTGAAGTACAGAGAAAAATAATTGGAAGTGGGAAGGGAGAACTATTCAAGTAGAAATAGATGAGCTCTCTAATTAATTTTGTAAATTCTGCTCATATACTCCCCCTGGTTTGAAGATTCTTCTTTGAAAATATGTAAGTGGGTGTTAGGAATTCCATCATATATTCCACTTTCATCATGATAAGAAATAAATCAATCCATGCAGTTGCCATGTGAAGATGTATAATGCCCCTCTTTTTAGTCCCACAATTTCATCTTCATTTGCATTATTGCAGATTGTATTGAATATTATTCGGACACCCTTCTGTCATTAGATGGAATTTTGCTGCAACTGTGAATTTAATGTGCTTTGAAAACTCTCCCCGCAAAACAAGTTTACACCAGTAAAAGTGGCCACATGGTTGTTAGTTTATCATAAAGATCCAACTGCTTCACTCTCGTCCTTCAGGGAAGGAAATCTGGTTCACATGTGACTACTCCCATACCAACATGACTGATTCATAACTATCCTTTGAACTAATCTAGAAAGTCACTCGGTTGCATCAAACTGTTTCCAATAGTTCAAGAAGGAAGCTGACTTCGCTTTGCCTGAGAAAGATTTTGTGTAAAAAAAAAGCGGTCATTAACTACTAGTCTCAGGTAAATAAGAACACTTAACTGCAGTGTACCAGGGCCATGCCAGTACCTGTAGATTATTAATTATAGGAAGGTATTAGGGGAAACAACTGAAATGCAAGTTGTATGCAAAGTGAGCTTAGTTTCTAACATTTCATCATTGGAACCTAGAACAACATCCCCTTACTGGTGGTGCTGCTACGTTCTCGAACCTTTAATTCTACCTTTTCTGGATTGTCACTTCAGCATTTCTTTTTGCACTACTTCATTTTGCACTACTTCAGTTTGCACTACTATACTTTGCACCATTCCATTGTTTTGCACTCGTCACTGAATTTATTGTTGTATTTATTACTATCATGTAATCTGTTTACTCTGTGAGTTTCACACAAGCGAGGAATTTCATTGCACCCTGGTGTATATAACCATAAACTAATCTGAATCTGAATGATAGGATCTCTTCAAGGTTGCATTGGGAAAAGAGGATCAGATTTTGTCAAAAGCTAAATACTTACTTAAATTTGTGATGCAGCATTGCCAAAACATATACTAACATTATTGTGTAAATTGTGTCAGAATTTCTCACCACAAGAGATCTCTTGGCTTTGCATTTCTTGTAGTAATTCTTCCAGATACTAAAACCATAACATACCGGATGGATCTGGACACCACTTGAATATCTTAACAGAAAATGATTTGACACTTTGTTGGGATGTATTGCAAAATGTATTGTTTGCACAATTTGATAATCATCTTCCAGCATATGACCTAGATAGTCTGTGCAACCTTAGGCTGATAAAGAGGGAAAGAATTGTCTCAATTTGAATAGATTGTCAGAGACATATATGGATAGAGGCACATTTGTCAGCCAGCTTAGAACCTTAGACAAAAATTATTGTTCTTCACTAGGTTTAGGTTTGTTGGTTTAGCACATTGTGTTATTATCTGAAAGTTTTGTGAAAAGCAATACATTTCATTTCACATTCTCATGAGTGAGGGATTATCAGGAAGCATATTTAAGAAGGAACTGAGTAAGAGTGGAATTCAAAGATGCTTTATTCTCTGGAATGCTGGGGAGATGTCAGTAACTCAGAATGAGCCAGAGTACTTAAACCCAGGTGATTTTATTTTAACAGATATGAGGCATTGTTTAGATTTCTGTCACCACCCCATCTCAATACTATTTTTTTCTTTACAATACATACAGCTTGTGATTTGTGAGCTAGTAGCAACAGAATTGTCCTCTGATCATCTGTATGTATATTCTCCCCTCTCATAAAATGCTAGCAGAGAACACACAGCATATGCCATGTAATAATCTCTCTTCAGTCACACAAAACCATCTGCATTTATTTTGTTTCATGGGAAGTTATTCACAATTCCTTCAGTTGTACCATGGGCATCTGCTTCAATTTTAATGTGTTTTTCCTGATGATTTATTGGTTATAATGACTCCTGCTAACCTTCCCAGCAATTGCATATGTTGCAGGTTGTTTTATACCTCTTTTGCTTTTCATATTCTAATAAAAAAATAAAAAGACCTCTGAGAAAATCTGAGTGAAAACTCAAAATAGATTAAAAACATTCAGTTAACTGAATTGCTAAAACTTCCAACATTTATCTTGTCATGTTATCTATTTTATTCCAGTTAAAATGCAGAAACATAATTTTGCAATTAGTATAACTATTATTATTTTGTCTTCATAACAGTTGTGTCTGCTTTTCCAAAATAATGTAATAATTGAATTTTTTCCTCATTTCTTTATGGTAGGACACTTCATACAATTTGTTTGTATTTTTTTTACTGGTTTTGTAATTATTGACATGTTCCCAAGATAAGCTGATCCTTGATTCCATGGCTTTAAAAAACCATTTTGCCCTTTTCATCACAATATATGAAAGAATCTTTCATGAAATCACTAGAATCTTTTTAACATAATGGTACAAAGTGTACTGTGATTTAAAACTAATACCTTTCACAAGATTTCATTGTAGAGATTTAATAAAGTGATAAGTAGAGAAAAGTACCTTTAGTCAAGAATATGTTTGCCTGTTGTAGTCACCTCTGGAGTTTTGGTTTCATTGATGTCCATTGAACTGTGTTAGGACAGGAATATCATCAGTGGCCAACAGTGACCCACAAATGAATTTTCCCTCCTTACAATTTATTCTACTTAAGAAATAGAACATGTTCCAGGAGATTTTTTTTGACGGAAGCCTTGAAAATAAGGTAAGGATAGAAGCTTGGAAAAAAAGGGAATTAGGTGCTTATCATTAAGAAAGGGAGAAAGTTAATTTGTGGAATCAAAGGCTGATTAGAGGCTGATAAGAGTGATAACGGAACTACTGGAATTCAACCTGAAGAGGTGAAAAACCTAGGTTGATTGGAGAGCAGAAGTGAAAGTGCAATCTAATCTAATGTGTACGTCCAAAGACCTGAAACTGAAAAAGAAAAATATTCAGTAGAATTGTGAGCTGAATGGCACTATTCTGCAGTACACAATAGAGGAGAGGGATTTGGGGATACTGATAGATAGATCACTGAAGCTGTTATCACAGGCTACAGAAGCAGTAAAGGGAGCAAAGAAAATCATAGACTGTGCAGCCAGAGAAAAGAAGTCCAAAATGAAAAAAAATGAATTCCAAGTTCACTTAGAGCTTCTGATTCAACCTCAGGTGAAGTACTGTGCATTATTCTTATCATGTTCTGAAAAGTGCATCCTGGTCTTAAAGATGGTGTTCCAAAGGATAACTATTTTGAATGTTGGAATTAAGCATGAGAATCCTGAGCAGAGGTGGCAGAGCTTAGAAATATTTACACTGGAGAAGAAATGGCTTGGGATTAATTGAATTGATGTACCCAGAATTCTAAAAGGTACAGTAAAAGCAGGAATCAATGTGTTTATAATGATTCAACAACAAGAAACAAAATCTCACATTTGCAAAGAGGTAGGACATGATAAGACATGGATGTATATTAACTATTTTAAACAGAAGAAGGGAAGGAAGGATGTGGGAGCTGGTTATACCAGCAAATTCATGCAGTAGCTAGATAGCATATTTAAGTATGATGGAAATTTGCAAAAATAATAATTGCCAAATACTTCGATCAGCCATGCAGACAATGAAAGCTTTTTTTCCCCATGTCACTGTTCCTATTTTCACCATGATGAAAAGACAAAAATGGGAGGAAAATAAAACAGATTGACTATTTGACAATTTAGTTCTTTTTTTTGTTTGACTTCAGTCTATACATAAAAGTTGTGATTATCAGATAGGCAGATTAAATCCTATTTAATGCAACACTTTGAAATAATGATTCTTTTAAATTGAGATTTATGGAAGACCCTAGTGACCATTGTTGTCTGGTAGTCTCCTTATCAAATTTAAAATAAATGCAACCTCTATCATTGCCATCCCCCATTTATGTTGTGCAGTGGAGTTTAGAGTATTAATGACAATATAAAAACTGGACCCACACATAGAAGCACATCTCTAAATCCACATGGATTGAAACAATGGTTTATTGTCAACTAATGGCAGTTGTTCAGATTTGCTGCAGTGACAATGTGCCTCTGGTGAAACAAAGAATTACCATCTCCTGAAATTCTCTATACCCCAGAGATCCATCCACTGTATCATTTATATTACGGTCTTGATAGTGAACTTGTCCCTACTGCCAGTTGCAATGCTTTAATGTAGATGCAGTATTCTCATGCTGTGACTAAATAGGATGACTGCTTAACTGGCCGCAACAGGAATCTTAGCACAACATAGTTGGAATGAGCCAAATTCAGAAATAAGAATCTTGATTGAGCCCCAATTTGAGATGCTGTAATAAAATACATATTATAAAAAGATATTAAATATGGCTAAACCACCTCATGGTAGAGTGTTTGTTGTATACACACAAACCTTGTTCAGAAAATGCCAAATATAATGAAATTTTGACATTCTAAATTCCTATACCTCATGGAAATTAGAGTGTAGATTTTCAATTATCAAACAAAGAATGCGTTTTTAGTACATTTTCCAGAAGAATGGTGGCCATGGTTACCAAGAAATACCAATGTTTTTACTCAAAATGTTTTCAGAATGTGAAACTCACCATCATGGGAAGAGTTTAAGATAAGTAGCTTTGGTACTTTTCAAAAGGAACTAGATTACCAGAGAGGAAAGGGATTACAAAGCTTTGCTGAACAGCTGAGATGAGGCAGGTAGATTACAAGGAGACTCACATGAACTGTAAACAACATTATGGACATGTTGGACTGAATTGGCTATGCTATTTATGTTATACAACTTGTCAATTGAATCTCCTGTATCTGACAAAAGGAATGATAGGTGTTTTTTTACAAGCTCAGAATATTCCATTGCACTTTCCAACCAATTGAACACTTTGAAATGGTAGTCATCATTGTAATGTAAAAGACACTGCAACTTAATTGTGCACAAGGTCCGACAATCAAGTTACTGTAATCTATTTCGGTGAAATTGGTTAAGGGATTAAAATTGTCCCTGTCAGCACCAAAAAAAACTCACAGCATTTCTCTGAAAAAACATCATGAGCTGTTTTACTGATGGTGTCTTGTTTTAACTTCTCATTGGTTCGGCACTTATGACAGTGCAGCACTCCCTGAGTACACTGGATTTCTAGCTTATGTTTTGAGTTTATATTTATCAGGTGGTAAAATATGGTATTCATGCCGCTCTGTGTTTTAGTTTCAGCTCAGGAAAGCAACAAAAGTCCAGGGTGGTCACGTTCATAGCATTTCTTTCAATAACGTGTAATTTTTAAAATGGAAAGCTTTGCTTTTATCTACACATGCTGAGAACTTGATAAGCTAATCTAAATTGACCAATCAGACACCAAAAACTCTCTGGCTTTGAAATTACTCTGCATATAAATATTCAAACGCTTAACACATCGATATGAAATTTCTTCATCTGCTTTTTCTATTGCAAGTATTAGCCTATTTAAAATATAATGACGCACTTCCATTATAATAGTCTGTGCTATAAACCTACAAAGAAATTTGAAAGTCATAGTGAGTTTAGGGCCACAAACACTTACTACACAGAAGGAGATCTTTAGCCCATCATGCTTCTGTCAACTCTTTCCTGGAAAAATCCAATTAATTTGTGAATGCAAAACTGTAGGCCTTTGTTCTTTCTTCCATTACACCTTCCATGTCTGTCCACTTATCCAACACGTCCATGTTTTCTTGACAATTTTTACAGATCTCCTTATTATATGCCAGACTTCCTATTTTTGTACTGTTACAAATTCTATTTACTCCAGCTCTTTGCTACCTGTGTCAGCTAGCATCCTGTTTCTCCTTTACAGCACATCTGACTTTTCCTAACAAACCTTTTCATTAGGATGTGTCTGAGACATGTTATAAAACACTTCCTACTGAAAATCTATAAGCACTTGAAAATCCATATACACTCTATTTACTGCATTGCCTTTATCTGCAAAGTTGGTCACAACTTCAGAAAACTCTATTAAATTTGCCAAGTATGATTTGCTTTTTAAAAAGTCAATGCTGGCTGCCTTTGATTATTCAATGACTTCCTAAACACAAATTATAGATTATAGTAGTTTTCTTCACACTGACAGACTAGTTGATCTATAGCTTTGAGGTTTACTTTTCTCCCCTGGAGCAACAACAATTTGGCTCAAAGGATAAGTGAAATATTGTTCCCAAGATATCCCTCCCTAGTTTCTTTTCACAGTCTAGGGTGCTTGTTATCAGACATTGGCTAATTTGATTTTCAAACTTACCCTAATTTTTAAAACATTTTCTTCTCAGCAAATTACTTCTATCTTCCTCTTGTATACTCTATTTTACTTCCATATTGTATTATAAAGATTATCAATATGTTTATTTATCCTTTCGTATTTCATCCTTACCAACTAGATACACAGCTAGATTCAGGGATAGGTCTGTTCTCTTGTTATTCTTTAACTATCATAGATATAAAAATCTTCACTGACTCCTTTGACATTTTTAGCTAGGTTTTTTTAAAATATTAAAATGAGAAGTTAAGAGGCTGAACTGTAGAGGTGAGGTGCAAGTGGCTGCCCTTGACACCAAGGCAACATTTGACTAGTGTGGGATCATGGCACGCTGTTAAAGCTGAAGTCAACAAACATCAGAGGGACAACACTTCAATGGCTTGAATCATAACTCACGAAAAGCAAGATGGTCATGGTTATTGGAGATCTTTCATCCCAGCCCCAGGATATCATTGCAGGAGTTCCCCAGCTCATCGTCCAACACCCAACCATTTTCAGCAGCTTCATCGATGACCTTACTTCCATCATAAAGTCAAAAGTGGGGATGATTGCCCAATGTTCAATTGCATTCACACGTCCTCAACAAATGAAATAGCATGTGTCTACATGCAGCAAATCCTAGACAACATTTAGTTATGGGCTGGTAAGTGGTGAACAATATTTGTGTCACAGAAATGCCAGGCAATGACCATCTCCAGCAAGAGAAACTAACCACATGAATGGCTGAGTCTCCCACCATCAGCTCCCTAAGACTCACCATTGACCAGATTCTCAGTAGGACAGCCACATAATTACCAAGGCTATAAGAGCAGGTGAAAGACTGGGTATCCTGCTGCAAATGACACCTCAGTGCCGACTCTAAGCATTAAGTTCCTCCACCAAAATGTATTCCAGTTACTCACCCAGACTACTTTGATAACATCTACCAAACCCATGAACTCTTCCATCAAGAAGAAATTGGACATCAGGCACAAAGAAACACCACTATATGGAGGTTACTCTCCAGGTCACACACCCTCCTGACATGGAAGTAAATCACTGATCCCTCATTGTCACAAAGGCTAAATCTTAGATCTCCCTTACCAACAACATAGTGGAAGTACCTTCACCAGATAGACCGTAGTGGTTCAAGGAAGCGGCTCACTACTAATTTCACTAGGATAGTTAGAGATGGACAAAAAAATGCTGGCCACACCAATAATGTCCAATACTGAAAGTGAATTTAAAAAATACTCTTTTTACCTCTCAATTTCTCTGTCTACATGCCTCGTGTTTATTTATAGCAATGCTTTCTCAAATTATCCATGCCTTTCATCCGTTTAGCTTTAGTCTTTTTAATCTGAAAAAAATTATATGTTCATGGTTCTTAATGGCTTCAAAGAATGAACTTATTTTATAGTTTATAGCTTTGAGTTGATGTCTTCAGATCTGTTTGCTAACTTTTAATTAATTTGTGGCCAGATGCATTTTTTATCTCACTGCATTTTTTCAGTTTAGCAATCATACAATTGACTTTGATTCCCACAACAATCTCCTTTCTCCGCTGTCTGATAACTTACAAGCATAAATACAAATTAGAAGCAGGAGTAAGCTACTTGGGTCTTCTCTGCCATTTATTAAGATCGAGGATGATCCAGATATAACCTCAATTTTGTATTCCCTTTTGCTCGCCGTAACCTTTCACTCCATTGCTTATTAAGAACCTAACTTTGGCTTAAAAGTATTCAAAGACCGCTTCCAACATCCCTGAAAAAGAGATTCCAAAGACTAACAACCATCAGAGAGAGAAAAAAAGAAAATTGTCTCATCTGTTTCAAATGGATGACCCCCATACAGTAACCTTAGTTCCAGAAGAAACATCGTCTCCATGTTTACTCTGTCAAGACCCCTCTGGATCAATCACCTCCTCTCACTCTTCTGAATTCAGTGGACACAAATCTGGATTGTCCAATCTTTACCTATATGACAATCTGCCGTTCTATGCAATAGTGTAGTAAACCTACTCTGAACTGCTTCTAATGCATTAACATCCTTCCTTAAATAAGGAAATGAATGTAGTACACCTGATTGCATCCTTTTCTTTGGCAACTGTCTCAGACAAAACCAGAATATTCTCAAACACTGGTAACACAATTGAAGAGTTTCAGAAAAGATACCATGCCATTGTTAAGAATGCTTATTTTGCTCTTTGCAATGCTCTTCCTCAGACCATTTTCTTTTGCTGAAACCTTAATTCATGCCTTGTTTATCTCTAAGATTGACTATCCCAATACATAACTGAGTGGACACCTTTCTTCTACTCTCTGTACTGTTCAAGTCATCCAGAACTCTGTTGATTATGTTCTACCTTGCACCAGTTTCTGTTCACTCATCATTTCCGTGTTTGTTGACCTACAATGGCTCCTATTTAAGCAATGCCTAGATTTTAAAACTCTCATCCTTGCTTTCAAACCACACCAATGCTGTAATTTCCTCAGACCCCACAACCCTCCAAAATATCTGCCCTCCTCAGTTTCTGACCTCTTGAGGAAAGCAACTTTAATCGCTCAGTGTAGCCGAACGCAGCGCGTGGCAGGAAAGAAAACGCAGAAACACGGAGGCTGGACTGGAGCACACTTTACTAACTCAAACAAAGCGCACATGCTCACTAAAGTAACCGAGAGCCTCTCTGGCGGACGTGACGTGCGGTCCCCGCCAGCAGGCCCGCCCCGCGGTTAGTCCGCATCATGGTTAGTCCGCGTCGCGCTCCCACGCATGCACCCTCGGCCGCCGATGGCGATTCAAGTCTTGCGGGTCCGGGCCGCTACACCACCCCCCCCCCCCCCCCCCCCCCCCCCAGAATCGCCCGTCAGGGACGTGGGATCCCCAGTCTGTGTGTCCACCTTGGGTGGCCTGCCCCGCCGGCGCAGTGAGCACACCTTCACAGGCTGTCCGATGTCCAAATGCACCGGTTTGAGGCGGTCCACTGTGAAGGTCTCTTGGTGGCCCCCCACCTCCACGACACACATAGATCTGTTGTGCCGGATCACCTTGAAGGGTCCTTCGTACGGCCTCTGCAGAGGGACTTGTGCATGCCCCTGCGAATGAAAACGTACTCACAGACCCTGAGATCCCTAGGAACAAAAGTCAGTGTAGTGCCATGTCTGGAGGTTGGAACGGTGCCAGGCTCCCCACCTTGTCCAGCAGCTTCGTCAGCACTTCCGCCGGCATCCCTGCTGGACCTTGGGCCTCCAGCACGAACTCGCCCGGGACCGTCAGTGGGGTACCGTAAACCAACTCCACCGAGGAGGTGCTCAGGTCCTCCTTGGGGGCTGTGCAGATGCCCAGTAGAACCCCGGGAAGTTCATCTGCCCAGTTGGGCCCTCTGAGGCGCGCCATCAGGGCTGACTTGAGGTGCCTGTGGAAATGCTCAACCAAACCGTTGGCCTGTGGGTGGTACGCCGTGGTGTGGTGTAAACGAGTGCCCAGGAGCTGTGCCAGTGCTGTCCACAACCCTGACGTGAACTGTGCCCCTCTGTCGGAGGTGATGTCCACTGGAAGTCCGAACCTGGCGATCCAGTTCGCGATGAGCATCCTGGCGCAGGACTCCGTGGATGTGTCCGCTAGCGGCATGGCCTCCGGCCATCTGGTGAACCTGTCGACCATGGTGAAGATATACCTGGCGCCCTGGGAGATGGGCAGGGGGCCAACAATGTCCACGTGGATGTGCTGAAACCTGCCTAGCATCGGATGGAACTGTTGGAGGGGAGCCTTCACGTGCCGCTGGACTTTGGCGGTCTGGCAGTGTACGCAGGTCCTGGCCCAGTGTCCAACCTGCTTGTGTAGACCGTGCCAGACAAATTTGTCTGAGACCAATTTGATGGACACCCAGATGGATGAGTGGGCCAGGCTGTGTAGCGTGTCGAATACCCGCCGCCTCCATGCTGTTGGTACCATGGGCCGAGGTCTGCCAGTCGATGTGTCGCACAGGAGCCGAAACGGCAGGGCGATAGGCCGGGATCTTGGTGTCCGCTTGTTGTGCCTGCGCCAGCGCCGCGTAGTCGACCCCTGGGGCTGAGGTAGTCACTGAGTGGATGTGGGGATGAGACAGCGTGTCGGCAACCACGTTGTTCTTCCCCGCGATGTGGCGGATGTTGGTGGTAAACTCCGAGATAAACGAGAGGTGCCTCTGCTGCCGAGCCGACCATGGGTCTGATACCTTTGCGAGGGTGAAGGTGAGGGGCTTGTGGTCCGTATACGCAGTGAAATCCCGTCCTTCGAGGAAATACTGGAAGTGCCGGATGGCTAGGTAGAGCGCTAGCAACTCCCTGTCGAAAGCGCTGTACTTCACCTCCGGCGGTTGCAGGTGTCGGCTGAAAAAGGCGAGCGGTTGCCACTGGCCCTCGACGAGCTGCTCCAGGACTCCGCCGACTGCCGTGTCGGAAGCGTCGACTGTGAGCGCCATGGGTACATTGACTCTCGGGTGTACTAATAGGGCCGCCTTCGCCAACGCCCCTTTGGTCTGCTCGAAGACTTCTGTGGACTCCGCATCCCATTCTACCTCCTTGTCCTTGCCAGCCATCCGACCGAACAGGGGTTTCATGATGCGCACCGCCGCCGGCACGAACTGGTGGTTGAAATTCACCATCCCCCCGAACTCTTGCAGGCCCTTGACCGTGCTGGGTTTGGGAAACTGGTGGATGGCCTGAACTTTGTCCGGCAGAGGGGCAGCTCCATGCTGGTTGACCCAGTGGCCCAAGAAGTCGATTTCCGACAGCCCGAACTGGCACTTCACTGGGTTGATTACCAGTCTGTGGTCGCTCAGGCGCTGGCAGAGCTGGTGCAAATGTGCCACGTGCTCCTTGCGTGACTTGCTGGCCACCAGGATGTCGTCCAGGTAGATGAAAACGAAATCCAGTCCTCGCCCAACCAAGTCCATTAGCCTCTGGAAAGTCTGAGCAGCGTTCTTGAGGCCGAAAGGCATCCTTAGGAATTCAAACAGCCCAATAGGGGTGATGAGGGCTGTCTTGGGCACATCGTCGGGGTGCACGGGGATCTGATGATAACCTCGGACCAGGTCGATTTTTGAAAAGATGGTCGCCCTGTGGAGGTTGGCCGCGAAGTCCTGGATGTGGGGCATGGGATATCTGTTGGCGGTTGTGGCGTCGTTAAGTCTCCTGTAGTCCCCACAGGGCCTCCAACCTCCTGCGGACTTGGGCACCACGTGCAGCGGTGATGCCCAAGGACTGTCCGAGCGGCAGATGATGCCCATCTCCTCAATTTTCCGGAACTCCTCCTTGGCGAGGCGAAGCTTGTCGGGTGGCAGCCTACAGGCCCAGGCGTGCAGCGGTGGTCCTTGTGTGGGAATGTGATGCTGTACGCCGTGCTTGGGGCCGGTGGTGGAGAACTGTGGGGTGATGATGATGGGGAAATCCGCCAGCACCCTGGCGAACTCGTCACCCGAGAGCGTGACGGAGTCCAGGTGAAGGGCTGGGAACTGGGCTTCCTCAAGCTGGAAGGTTTGGAAAGTCTCGGCGTGGACCAAATGCCGGCCTTTCAGGTCGACCAGAAGGTGGTTGGCCCATAGGAAATCCGCCCCTAGTAATGGCCGCAACACCGCTGCTACCGTGAAGATCCAGGTAAGACAGCTGGGGCTGAAACGCAGCAGGATGGTACACGAGCCGTACGTCCGGATGGTGGTGCCGTTCACGGCGGTGAAGTCAGGGCCTGGGGCCGCGGTATGGGTGTCCATGTTTGAGGGGGGAAGGACGCTGATCTCGGACCTGGTGTCCACCAGGAAACGTCGCCCGGAGTGTCGGTCCCAGAGGAACAGGAGGCTGTCGTGATGGCCAGCCGTCGAAGCCACTAGCGACGGACGGCAGTGGTGCGCATTTGACCCCCACCTCTGATGGTAAAAATACCATTGGTCCGAACCCTCGTCTTTGTCCCCCGTGGGTCTCAGCGGTTTCGGTTGTGGTCTCTTGGCCTAAGGCTACGTGGTCGTGGTTAGGCAGATGGAAGCTGCTCCCCGCTGCTTACTCTGCCACAAAATGACTGCCCTGGCTGCAAGGCTGAGCAGGTCGCTGAAATCTTCACCCACGAGGAGGAGGCGAATGTCTTCTGGCAGTTGCTCGAGGAACAGCTGCTCGGAAAGGAGGCAGGGTTTATGGCGATCCATGAGTGCCAGAATGTTGTCCATCAGCTCGAATGGCTTGCGGTCGCCCAGGCCATCCATGCGCAGGAGCCGCGCGGCTCGTTCGCGGCGGGAGAGTCCGAAAGTGCGGAGGAGGAGTGCCTTGATTTTAATGTACCTGTCCTCCGTAGGTGGATGGTGCAGGAAGTCGATGATCCGCGCTGCCATGTCCTGGTCGAACACGCTGACCACGTAGTAGTACCACATGGTGTCAGCTGTAATGCCTCTGATGCTGAACTGGGCCTCAGCCTGCTCGAACCAAACATGGGGCTGAGCAGCCCAGAAAGTCGGGAGCTTGAGCGAGGCTGCGTTGTGCGAGTCGTTGGGATTCATGTCACGGGTTCCAGATGCCGTCTGGGAGCGTCGGGGTCACCAAATGTAGCCGAACGCAGCACGTGACAGGAAAGAAAACGCAGAAACACGGAGGCTGGACTGGAGCACACTTTACTAACTCAAACAAAGCACGCACGCTGGCTAAAGTAACCAAGACCCTCTCTGGCAGATGTGATGTGTGGTCCCCGCCGGAAGGCCCGCCCCGCAGTTAGTCCGCGTCGCGGTTAGTCCACGTCGAGCTCCCGCGCATGCGCCCGCGGCCGCTGATGGCGGTTCGAGTCTTGCAGGTCCAGGCCGCTACACCAGCCACCAGTCACTGCGCTTTCAGCTGCCAAAATCTGAAATTTCTTCCCTAAAACTTTCTAATTCTCTCCTCCTTCAAGGGAATTCTGAAAATCAACCTTGATGACCAAGTCATCTGTCCTAATATCACCTTGTATGTTTCAGTATCAACTACGGTAAAGTTGGTCTCTAAATACAAGTTATTGCTGTAGTATTTGTTCAGCACCTTTCAATGATAAAGCTTTGGCCTTCTACCAGCCAAGGACTTTCTATTCTTGCCTGCACCATTCCCATCTCCCACCAGCTTCCCACACTACCTCCTCACTCCTCGCCTCTGTACTTAGTTATGAACTTTTACATCTCTGACTTCTTCCTTTTGTACTGAAGTGGCATCTACCAGAAATATTTTCTTTAGTTTCCTTCACCATATTTTGTTTATGCTGTTGATTATTTCCAGCGTCTTTTAGTTTTGTTTTAGGCATGAAGATTGCTCGGAAGTCTCTTTACAATATGTTTTTGCCAGGAGATCCCAAATTACAATAATGTTCTGTGTTCCAAGCAATTCTGCCAGATTGAAAAGGCAACAGAGCAATGATGCACTGTAGTCACCAACAGACAGGGTAGAAGCGGAGATTGCAGCGTTGGGTATTAATTAGCATTCCTCATTCCACAGCCAAGCAAGTCAGCATTCCCCACAAATTGTGCTCACCACATCAAGATTCTCTGTAAGACACACTCCCCACAACAGAGGCCCTATAATAATTCAAATGTCACCATATCAGCAGTATCTCTGCATTTTCTGACAAAACTGCTTGCTCCTTTATCTCATAGTGTTAAGGCTCCATAGTATGGATGCCTTGTTGAAAGGAAGAGACAGAATTTTCTTGAGAGTCCAATATTTTTACATAATGTTTATATAATACAGATGGTGCAGTCCCAATGTATTGCAGTAAGTTTTATGATGTGAACAAATTCTCTTGAAACCACTCACCTTGGGAAAAATAGGAGAGCTGATTAGTTTCTTGGGAGTCATTGAAATTACAGCATGTTGTAACCATTGTGTCTTTGCTGCTGTTAGATCTTTTAGCAGAGATATATCCTCCACCTATATCTGTTTTGCAAACTTTCATAGTTTTATTCATAGAGTTATAAAGCATGGAAAGAGGCCCTTCATCCCAACTGGTCCATACCAAGCAAGATGCCCCATCCAAGCTCATTCCATTTGCAAGACCATCCCTTGGCTATATTAATAGGGGATGTGCAATTGGAATCGTCTTTACCTGAAAAGGTAGAAACAGCATGTATTCTGAAAATAGGACATACCTATACTATCTATGGGTGCTGCAAAGTTCTTCTGATACCTTACACTGTGACGGTACATGCCAGTTCCACTTCCAAGCTATTGAAGCACTGAAAATTACAGTCATATCTCTGTGGTCAGCTGCCTGTTTCTCAGCTCTCCTTTTATAGAATACAGCCCCACATCATTTCTGTCTGTACTGCTGAATTCCTATGTATTCTCATAGGAACTTTCAGCTTATTCCTCATGCATAGGATTGGCCATTGAAAAGCTGAGCTGGCACATTCCCTTGATCACCTGTTTGCTTCTGAGCATTCTTTATGTACAATGTCATCTCAGTATAGCTTAATCGAAATTGTTAAATTCTATTCTGTTCTCACAGGAACAATTTATGTATTCCCTTGTGCATAAATACTTCCATTAAAAAGCTGAACAAGCAAATCTGTTGCTCATCTGCTGGATTGTTTAAGCTCTTAATATGGTATATTTATGTCAGTCATATTAATATTCAGTACTTACCTTTGTGGCTAGCTTCTGGTCTTCTTGTGTTCTTTCCTAGTTTGCTGATACTGCAATGACTATTTTATCAGACCATTCTTTTCTATCCCACAGTTAATACCGGACCGCTCTGTGATAACTTAAATGACATACACCTGAGCTTTGCCACCAAATTGTCTTCCATTACATTCTACACTCATTTTGGACATAGGTTTCTTCCAGTCTGGGCAGGATTTAAAAACTAAACCCAGTGTATATGTCATCTGCCCCATAGAGATTACCTGCACATAATTATTCCACCTTTGGTACAATTAACCCTTCAAATTTGTGTTCAAAATAGAGCTTAACACATAACAAAGAAATTGAAGCAGGCATAACTTATTTAACCTCCCGTGCCTTCACCACCGTGCAATGGATCATGGCTAGTCTTTTACCTCAGTGCCACTTTTATGTACTAACCCTATACCTCTTGATTTCCTTGACATCCCAAAATGTTTTGGATACCCCCAGTGAGTGAAACCCCACAATCTTCTTGGGGAGAGGATTCCAAAGATTTACTCAGTTCTGGGGGAAGAAATTTCTTCTTGCTTCAATTCCAAGTGGCACACCTCTTATTTTGAGATTGATCCTTAGTTCCAGATATTTCGGGCAGGGGACATATAGTCATTGCTTCCACTTTGTCAAACCCCATAAGAACTCTTGCATGTTTCAATGAGATCCTCTCCCATTATTCTGAATTCTATAGAGCATTAGCCCAGTAGGTCAATCTCTTTTCAAAGGACTGTTTGGCTGAAGCGGTAAATCATAATCTATACTCGAAAAGTAACCCATATATTTTGAAAGGAATTAACATTTGTCACAAGTGTTCATTCTGTGATGAAGTAGAATTGGTACCATAGGATCACTGTCAATGGAAATGAAAATGTCTCATTTCTGTCACAGCAGCCGGAGAAAATTCAGCTGTAGTTTATTGCCGAGCTTGAGTGACAGAAGCGTTATTTGGCATCTGCCTAGAGAATGGCAGATGGAAGAGCCACTGATACTTGATGCAATGATAACAGCATGAGTTCAAAAAAATATTTATTTTGTTGTGTATTTCTCCTTTTTTTAGTTGCATTGAGTTGTTGCGATATGAAAGTTGATTACTTTTATTGGTGATTTTTAACATATCAAGAAAATCAATATCCTAGCAGGAAGGAGAGAACTTCCATCTCTTAAACGTTGTTCGCTGGACATTATGACACATTTCACAGGCAATAAGTCACACCTGAAGGAGAATAACTGTCATGATATAGGTAAATATGATGGCTGATTTTACTTTTGAAGATCGATATACAGTTATAAAGGACAGTTACTCTGCCCTTTGGTTTGTGGATTGAGGAATGAATGTTTTCAGTTTTTGATTTTCTTCAAGTAGAGGCATATTTTACCTGATTATGCAGGCATGGCCTTGATTTAACATCTCACTTGAAAGAATGCACATCTGTCAATGTGACACATTCTCAATACCACAGTAAAGACTTCTTGTGTGCAAAGAATTCCTGTGTGGCATAAAATATATGGCCTTTACAATGAAACTATCCAGCAGACTGACAAAACTTTCCCCCAATTTAAACTTAACATTGAATGCTGTTTATACATTTACCATACTTTAATTATAATAGCTTTCACTTATCATCATATTGTCTTTTCCAACACAATAAAGATCCCAGCAGAAATTGATTCGAATGAATTTACTCTCCCACTGTTGTTAATACATCGAAACCATAGTACATTATGATAAATTGCTCTGGAGTCATGTGAATTACATTGAAGGAGACTATATAATTCAATTGCATGGGGGATAGCCAAACAAAAACAAAGCTACCACTATAGATTTGATATTTCATTTAAAAATCAAATACCAGTTCAAAAAAAAGTAAATTCATCTTTAGTTATGTTCTATTTTCTTTCTGTTCTCAAGAAATTGATCAGGATACCCATTCCACACATCTGGAATGCTTTTACAAGTATCTCGCAAGAAAGTTCATAACATTAACCTTCTTGAGATACAAGGGAACTGCAGCATCCTGTGATTTGCAAATATTATACAAAATGTTAAATAAAAATTGTGTGAATAATGCTATTTTACGGTACTTATAGGTGTTAAAGAACAAGCTAGCAAAAACTAAGGCCATGTAGAATTCCAATCGGGACTTTTTTTCCTCTTCCACAAAAGTAGGCAGGGAAATGGCTTGCACATATGTTATGTACTCAATGCAAACAGAAATTTCTAGACTCACAAGTCTGAAAATTTGATTCACAACCCTCAGAGCATGACTCATGGCCATATGTGCTATCGAAGAGGCAAGACATAGTAGTCAATCACATCTGTTATGATGACACAAGAGACTGCAGATGCTGGAATCTGGAGCAAAAAACAAACTGCTGGAGTAGCTCAGTGGGTCAAGCAGCAACTGTGGAGACAGAGGGATAGTCGACATTCTGAGTTGAGACCCCTGCATCAGGACATCTATTATGAATTGGTTATCAACACATACTGATGATTCTGTTCAGTGCAGGCAGGGTAGAAAGGTTCATGAAACAGTGTGATTCAGTTTTGCAGCTATTCATTCTGTTGCATGTTCTCTGACTGTCCGGAAAGGTATGTGTGAGTTTTGACACCGATTCCAGTCATACTTTGAATTGAATTGCGAAGCACCAAACACAAAAGATGTTTTACTACACTTTCTGGAAGGATTCGGTATCTCTAACAGTCAATATATACTTTCAGATTGGGGAAGCACTTGCTGAATGTAAATGTTAAATTCCATCATTTTTCTTAATAAAGATTTTTAATAAAGTCTCATAAAAGTACCCAGTTTGCTGTACATTCATAATGGTAAATCCATGGAACAACCTCAAGTTGTTAAAAGCACAATCTTTTTTTTAACATTCTATGGTCCTTCTCACTGGATGGATTTGAGTTTTCTCCACCTTCTTAATGTATTAAATATTGGTGATGGAGAAAACTCAAATCCATCCAGTGAGAAAGACCATAGAATGTTAAAAAAAAGGATTGTGCTTTTCACAACTTGAGGCTAAGATTTCTTTATTAGTCACATGTACATTGAAACACACAGTGAAATGTATCTTTTTTTTACGTTGAGTGTTCTGGGGGCAGCCCGCAAGTGTTGCCACTTTTCCGGCACCAACATTGAATGCCCACAACTTCCTAACCCATACGTCTTTGGAATGTGGGAGGAAACTGGAGCACCTGGAGGAAACCCACGCAGACACGAGGAGAACATACAAACTCCTTACAGACAGTGGCCGGAATTGAACCTGGGTCTCTGGCACTGTTAATAGCATTACGCTAACCTCTACACTACCATGCTTGCCCCATGTTCCATGGATTTGCTCCGAACAAATGCTTTTGGCATATGGTCACTGTCACAATGTAGGAAATTTGGCAGCCAAAGATCACACAGCAAACTCCTAGATATAATGATGTTACGAGCCAGGTTACTACTTGGTGAGTGTCCCTTTAAGGCACCTGAACAGTAGTGTGTGTGGTTTTGTCTGATTGCTGGGAGTGGGAGCGAAAGGCTTCTATAACTGGACTGATACAAGGGTCTGAAAGCAGATTCACTGAAGTACTGGTAACTGCAGACATGGACAGGAGAGAGAGAGAGAGAGAGAGAGAGAGAGAGACGTGAGAGTCGGTAGCACTGACTGCCAGCCTCTGTATTTACGAGTGAAGCACAATCGTTGTGACTGTCACTTTACAATCCATCCATGGGTTTTTGGAGCAATCTGTGGAGTCCACTTTGTCATTAACCTATACCAGGAATCAGGTATATCTGTGGATGGCCACGTATCGAGTGCCCTCGGTGTGGCAGATACTTCGGAACAAAGTAACGGAGACCTTCGGTGATTGGGGTATTGTATCGGTTCCATCGTGGAACTTGTGGAATTCGTAAACACATTGTCTCTACATTCTCCCCTACATTCTAACGTCGGTTTCAGAAGCTTTTGCTCATCATCTTGCTTCATGACTGACGGAACTGAACTTTGAGAACTGTTCCTAGACTTGGGGTTTGGGAGTTAGCCACACACACGCTTTGGTTTATTTTGATCAATGTCTGATATCTAATGTTTTTATTTTTCTTATTATTACAAGTAGTCATTAATAAATAGATTCTAACATTTAAACGTGGCTCATTGTGTTTCTGTTGCTGTTACGTAACACTGATGACCAGACAACATGATTTTCGGAATTGGTTTTAGATAAACATTGTCCAGGACACCAAAAGGATTCGCCTGCTCTTCTGCAAAGTTCCATTACGATGTTTTTTTTTAATCACATCTATCCGAGACACTGATGAACCTTTGGTTGAACATTGCATCTGAATGAGAATTGATAGTTTAACATGTTCCACTGGGGGAATCAACCAACCGATCGGATTGTGATGAAAAGTCATCAATCTGAAATGTTATCTCCAGTCCTCTCTCCATAGATGCTTCCTGTCCTGCTGAATATTTCCAAAATTTTCTGCTTTTGATTCAGATTTCCAACATTTTCATTGAATCTGTAATTTAAACTTGTTTACATTGATTCTAAGGTTTCACCAGTTTGTACTAAAGGAACAAAAAAAGCAAGAAAAAAATAAAGCTTTATGTTGTACACACACACTGTGTTGCGAAGCCATGAAAGACAAGAGCAGAGAAATCATGCCAGTGTACCATTGAACAAACGTAAGACCACAGCTATATTGCATTTGGTTTTATTCCCCACAGCTGGAGCACTGCATTCAGTTTTATTCTCCACAGCTGGAGTACTGCATTCAGTTTTATTCCCCACAGCTGGAGCACTGCATTCAGTTTTATTCCCCACAGCTGGAGTACTGCATTCAGTTTTATTCCCCACAGCTGGAGTACTGCATTCAGTTTTATTCCCCACAGCTGGAGCACTGCATTCAGTTTTATTCTCCACAGGTGGAGCACTGCATTCAGTTTTATTCCCCACAGCTGGAGCACTGCATTCAGTTTTATTCCCCACAGCTGGAGCACTGCATTCAGTTTTATTCTCCACAGGTGGAGCACTGCATTCAGTTTTATTCTCCACAGCTGGGGTACTGCATTCAGTTCTAGTCCCTACAGCTGGAGTACAATTAATTCCATTCCCTACATCTGGAGTACTGCAATCAATTCTATTCACTGCTGGAGTACTGCAATCAATTCTGTTCACATCTGGAGTACTGCAATCAATTCTATTCACAACTGGAGTACTGCAATCAATTCTATTCTCCACAGCTAGAGTACTGCATTCAATTCTAATCTCTACATCTGGAGTACTTCAGTCAATTCTGTTCACCACAGTTGGAATATTGCAATTAATTGTATTCCCTGCAGTTGGAGCATTGCACTCATTTCGATTTCGTACTTTGTTATGTAGCACTGGAGAGGTACAGGGGAGTTTTTCAGAGCTTGAGAATTTTAATTATGTGATAGGATTGAGTGAGTTAGGGATTTACTTTAGAATAGAGAAGGTAGAAGGCATATTTAATTGAAATGGATATATTCTGAAAGATATAGAAAGGGGAGAACCTGTATCTTTATTAATAACCAGGATGTAGACTTAAGCTAATACGAGAATTCAAAGAGAGCGAAGTAAACCTTTTCACCCAAAGAATATTGTGGGTTTGGAGCTCACTTTGCAAAGTTATGGTGGAAACACATCCCCACGTCTTATATCTTATTTAAAGGAGTATCTGGATGTGCATTTGATGTGCTACAACATACAAGGTTACAAGAGCTAGGAAGTGAGATAAATATAAATGGCCTGTTTTTTTCAGCTGGCATGGACATGATGGGTTGAATACATAGAACATAGAGCAGTACAGCACAGGAACAGGGCCTTCGGCCCACAATGTTGTGCCGAACCAATTACATTAGTAATAAAATGCCCAACTAAACTAATCCCTTCTGCCTACACAGTGTCTGTATCCTACCATTTCCCTCACATTCATGTGCCTATCTAAGAGCTTCTTGAACGCCCCTATCGTATTTGCCTCCACCTCCACCTCAAGTAGCGCATTCCAGGCACCCACCACTCTCTGTGTAAAAAACCTTGCCCCGCACATCTCCTTTGAACTTTTCCCTTCTCACCTTAAATGCATGCCCTCTGGTATTAGACATTTCAACCCTGGGAAAATGTCCTCTTGGATTGTAATTATTTATGAAGACTTTGAGTTTCATTGCACTGATTTGCTCCACCAATTTATTGAGACATGAGATCATAACTCAATCCCTCCTTTTTCATTCCTTTTTTACATAAAACAAATGAAATGGACAGAATGATTGTGCAGTAGTGTAGTTTATTTAAATAACTGTCAAGCACCTTGATGATCAAAAGTAAGAGAGTAGTGTTTAAGGTAAGGTACGTAGTCTAGATTTAACCTTTTTGTACAAAACATGAAAGTTGAGGGGTAGAAATATATTTACAGTTTGAGTGGCAGTAGGGTAAATATTTGACAGATAAAGAGATCAGGAGGTATTGAGTACAGAATAGCATATTATATTGCTTGAAATTTGCTGTCAGCTATTCATTTGAAATTGTTCCTTCTTTCCTGTAAATTTTCAAGCTTCAAACTTGCAAGTCACCTGGAGATATACTGATATTGTCCTGCAAATTGCCTTTTCTGTTTGTGAATTGGCTTTGATACTATTGTGCCACATGATGAAAAACTCCGATTAAGGAATGGTCTGAGAAAAATTAATGCATTGAAATTACCAGTGTCTAATCATATTGTGATTAGTAGTTATATGATGTACAAATTAAAGCTATCTTTTTTCTGTTATCTTTTTGTGTCCTCATTTCAGAAAATGAGACCTATGCATTATTGAAAAGGTGTAAGGGAATATCTGTATGCTACAACTTGAGACTTGAGATCGAATTGGTCTGTATTTAATTTTGGGCAATGAATTACCATGGGGCAAAAACAAAATATTATAGATTATAGTAACCTGAAATGATGACAGAAAATGCTCGATATACTCTGGATACCAGGCCGTAACTGTGGAGATGGAAACTGAGGTTCTTGAATGTGGCTGGAATGACATTTATAAACTGAGTTTGAGGTTTGTAAGCCACAGTGTGGCCTTTTTGGAGAGGGACTTTATCACAAAGGTATCGCCATCAGATTTCTATAAAGGACAGGATGTGATAATATGGCCCATTGTTTGATATGGGTTACTGCTTTCGCAAACAGAGGTTAGTTTGATTTGCCACTTAGGACCAATAAAATTAATGAGAAACAGCCATTTGTTTTGTAATGTTATCAGATAAATGAGTCAATGCTACATGTGCTGGGATTCCTAGTGTGAAACTGAGGGGCTGTTGTGAAGTATATCTGGCCCATCAGCTTGGGACATTTGTCATCTGCCACTGCATTCATTGCTGCGTCCAGCAGCAAAGAGGGAGATCAGATGCATCAAGATCTGACCTCCAGTTTGTTCCTGTTTTCTGCTTTCCAATGTGCAGGTTGAGAAATCAGAAGCAAGCTGACCCCACTCACTACAATTAGCCAGCAGTTCTCTATTGAACCACGGGCTAAAAATCAGTATATTCTGGCTAATTAATATCTAAAAATCGATGCCCATGTATTTTCTCATGCTGCTGTGAATTGCTTGTGCTGCTGATAATGTCTGATTGAAATTGGAACTTGCTGTACAAAGATTACAACTACAAAAAATACATAGAGGTTTCAAAGACTTTGGGTGAAAAAGTGGTTTTCCATCCAGTTTCCAATGACAAGCCCTTACGCTTGATGTGTAGAAAAGCTGATAATAGGAAAAAGTTGTCATAGAATTATCAAAGCACAAAGGTTATTCTGGCTGTTGTGTGTTGCCACCTTTCTGAAAGAACTATTCAGTCCATTTTTCATCCTCGTTATTTCAAATCACCTTGTAAAATTTTCCCTTTCACATATGTTTCAATTCCCTTTTAGGCAGCACATTCCAGATCTGAACAACTTGCTATGGAAAAAAACCTCTCATCTTCCAAAGTCAAAGTCGAGTTTATTGCCATTTGCACAAGTACATGTATGCACAGATGCAATGAGAAACTTACTTGCAGCAACATCACAGACATATAACATTGTATAAGCAGCATTCACAAGAAAAACATAAATTAGACACAATTTTTACAAGAAGGAACACTTTTAGAACAAAAGAAAAACAAAGTCCATTTTAGTGCAAAGTGATCAAAGTCATCATAATGTTGCTAAACTCTGGTGATTAGGGTTGTGCCAGTGGTTCCTTCTGGTTTTTTGGCCAATTATCTTAAATCCGTGTCTTGTTGGTGTTGACATACCCACCAATGAAAATAGTTTCTCCTTTACAATTTTAAACATCTATTAAATCTTCGCCATTCTCTGTTTGAAGAGACCATTCTCAACCTCTCTAGTCACTTCACATAGCTCAAGTCTCTTATCTGTGTTTTCATTGTAGTTAATCTCTGAATCTTCTCCAGCACCTTGTTAAATTGCAGTTTACAGAAAGCTTCAGTCCTTATTACTCCAGGATATGTTCACGCTGCATAAACTGCTGCAATCATTTACTTATTGTTTTAATTATCCATGTGTCTAGCCATAATTGATTTAAATTATATCTTGAAGGACCTTTTGTTATTCTTAAGATCTTGCAGTTTCCAATTGTACATAGAGACTCTTTGGAGTATTGACTGGGAAATCTAACACATTAAATTTTGCACTTGGTTATGTACGTGTGGCTGGGTAAGTTTGCTTTCCTTGCTGTCTTCTAAATAATTAATGCAGACTCTCCACTAATAAGTAACCTTGTAGATTAATTGCCAAATTACAAATCTTTTTCTTCTTAAAGAACAGTTCTCAGAAATCTAATGTGTTCTATTACAGAAATATATTTTAATATTATATTCATTGCGAAAAGCCTGGGGTCTTGGATTATGTTGATATTGGAATTCTCATATGATGCATAGAGTATGAAATCCATCACATTCACAAAATTCTCAAATTGATGATATTTATGTTTGGAGGAAAAAATATGTTCTTTCTAAATTCAGAAGGTGTTTTTGCTGCAGTTTATCATGTTTAGCTAAATAATTCAATTAATTTAACACAGCTTAATCCCTCTTAAAGAATCCTCTTTTTTTTACCAATTATGCTACCGTTAATGAAGCCCCTAGCGGCATTGTCTGTGGTAATTTCTGCCGACGTGAAATTGTCTTTGCATGTTCAATTCACCTCAAGTATCCTTGTTTGCCAAATAAGGGCATCTTCCCATTAATCTGACTTATTTTTATTGTTCTTATTGAAATTTGTGCCAATTAAGTTAAAAGACATAGAACAAAGTGCCAGCATCAAATTTGTTTATAAGTCACTTACAACATTTTCAGATAGAGTAAAATCTCTTGTTCTCAAAGATTGAATTCAAAGGCTCCCGGTAGGTAAACTCTCTTGTGTGATATATGAAAACAGAAGTTATTGGAAACACTCAGCAGGTCAGGTAGCATCTGTGGAGAGAGAAATAAAGGTCATTGTCCTGAAATATTCATTCTGTGTTTCCTTATGTAGACCTAACCTGCTGCGTATTTCCAGTACTTTCTGCTTTTATTTAGGTATTAAAAGGTGTTTGATAAAGTGTGTATGGTTGGTTGGTCATCAAGTTTGCCACTCATAGAATCAAAGAGGCAATAGTTCCATAGTTAAAAAATTGGTTGAGTGAAACAGTTGTAAGTGACTTATAGTAGTGAATGATTATTTTTCATATGAGAAGGAAGGTATGATATTCTCCCCAGGAGATGGTACTAAGACCACTGTTTCCTGTCATATATCTTAATGGACTTGGTTGTACAAGGTATAATTTCCAAATTTACAGGTGGCACAAAACTTGGAAGCATATTAAATGTAGTGGGTAGTCATAGACTTCAAGAGGATATAGATAGTCTGTTGAATGGTTAGCTCATGAATTTCAATGCAGAAAATTGCTGGATGGTACATTTCAATGGGAAGAAAAAGAAAAAGACAATATAAACCGGAGGGCACAATTTTAAACAGAGTTCAGGAACAGAGAGATCTCAGGGTACATGTGTATAAGCTTTTGCTTGTGGCAGAAATCCTGATGAAAGCTTCTGGGGATTTTGGCTTTTAATTACAGAGTCATGGAGTACCACTGCAAGGAAGTCATGATGAACTTTCATAAAACACCCACTGGTTTGGTTACAACTGGAGTATTGTGCCTGCTCCTGTGCCACACTTCAGAAAAGATCAGAAGATTTTAGAGAGGGTGCAGATTTTTGAGAATGGTTCCAGGGAGATTTTTTTTTGTTATATGGACAGACTTTTTTTTAAATTTGATAAGATAGTGGAAATTGCCCTACCACGAATTTCTCAAAGGATATTGCCCTTGAGAAGATAGTGGTAGGGCAACTTCTTGAATCGCTGCAGTCCTTCTGAAACTTCAACAATGCTGTTGGAGAGGGAGCCCCAAGAACGGTGTGTAACTTGGAGGGGAACATGCAGACTGTGTTGTTCCCTTTTGCACCTTCTGTCCTTATCTATCTTGGCAACAGAGATCAAGGATTTGGGAGGTGCTGTTGGAATAGCCCAAAGAAGTAGTTCCAATGCATTTTGCAGATGGTATACACCACAGTTGCTGTGTGCTGGTGGTAAAGAAAATGAATATTTAGGTGGTTTCTGATGCCAATTATGTAGGCTGCTTTGTCCTGGATATTGTTCAGCTTCTTGGATATCATTGAATCTGTACTCATCTAAGCAAGTGGAGAGTGTTCCCTCAGACTCCTGATTCGTGCCTTATAAATGATGGAAAGGCTTTGGGATGTCAGGAGGTGAGTCACTCATCACAACAGAGATTGATAGTGGAGAGTTGTTTTTATGATTGGAAGCCTGTGACCACAAGTGTATTATAGAGTTTGGTGCTGGGACCCTTACTGTTTGTTATACACATTAATAATTGGATATGAATGGAGGAGGTATGATCCATAAGTGTACAGATGACACAAAAATTGGTGATGTCGTTGATAGTGAGGATAGTCTTAGGTTACAGGAAGATATTGATCAGAGGTAAAATGGGCAGAGCAATAACAAATGAAATTTAATCTTGGTAAGTGCAAGGTAATGTACTTTGAGAAGACTAATAAGAATAGGACATACACAATAAATGGTGAGTCCAAGGATCTCTGAAGGTGATAGCATAGTTGATATGGCAGTGAAGAGGGCATATGGGAACTAGCCTTCTCTAACTAGGGCATAAAATACAAGAGCAGTGAAGTTGTGGTACAGCTTTGTAAAACATTGGTTAGACCATGACTGGAGCACTGTGTGCAGGTCTGGACACCACACTTCATGGAGGACATGATCGTCTGGTCGTGTACAGAGGAGAGTCACCAGGATGTTGCCTGAGATGGAGTGTTTCGATTACAAGGAGAGCCTGGAGAGGCTAGGTTTGTTTTCCTTGGAGTGGAGGAATCTGACAGGGGACCAGACTGAGGTATCCAAAATTATGAGGGAAATAAACAGGGAAGATGGTAGGAAACTTTTACCCATAACCAAGGTATAAAATAAACGAGAGGACATCAGTTTAGGAGAAGGAGGAAGAAGTTTAGAGGGGTTTAAGGACCTTCTTTTTCACCGAGGTGTTTGGAATCTGGAATGCACTTTGAGTGGGTGGTGGAAGCAGGTATTCTCACAATATTTAGGAGTTATCTAGATAAGCACTTGTATAGCCAGTGCATAGAAGACTATGGATTAAACATTGGTAAAGGGGATTAGTGTAAGCGGGAATTGATGGTGGGCCAAAGGGCATGTTTCTGTGCTGCATAACTCTGTGACTGTAAGATACCCAGCTTTTGATCTGCTCCTGCAACAGTGATTTTAAGATATTGTGCCAAATTGTTACATCCCTCTTTGTCCTGCCACCATACTTTTGCTGTAAAATCAATAACTTTTACAGAATTAATCCCAGTCCATTATGAAATTGGAACCAATTCATCTTGAGAAGGGTTATTTTAATCACCATGTAATTTGCATTTTTATCACCAAATATGCGATAGATCTTGATTTGTTTTACACCTTGTCCAATTTTCTCTAACATTGTCTTCACTTGGTGATAAAAATGCAAATTGCCTCTGCTTCTATAAGCAAAATGCTATTGTGGCTACCATTCAAGAGTGAGTTGAGATGGTGAGTGGCAGCAGATTATTTACCCAGGTGAAAATAGCATCAGAACTATATCTGATCCTATTTAATGTTCACACCACCATGAGTGAAATACACTTCACTCATGGCCAGATCCTGGCCTAACATCACTCTCGAGCTTTCAGATTTCCTGTTGTGGTATATTTAAAAATGTACCAGGCAGAATTGCTTTCCAAGAAAACGGACCTTATCGTGATTTTCTGTAACATGAAGCCGTGTCATCTGCGCATGTGTAAGAAATGCAAGTTAAAAAAAATAAATTTGTGTTGATTTTATTTTCTCACATAAATTTCATGAGAGCGAATTTTGTTCCATATCTCAAATTTTGCAAATGATTTGTGAATTCATGCCCACTTGAAATAAGAGAAAGGCAAATTAATGTGTAAGTTTATGTCCTACACCGATTAGAGTGGCTACTTGCTGACTGAGTTGTTGAAAGCTTCATACAATGAGAGGGAGACTCTGTACATTTGATGTATGAGGTGAACAGCAGGTGGCCAACAAACAAGGCCGAGAAACTTCTTTTTAGATTACTTTTTTTTGAAAGGGAAGATGGATACAGAAGCATTTCCTGATCCTGATTTACCCCCTTAATAATCACACATTTCAACTGATGTTTAAATGTTCCAGAATGGTCTGGAAAAATCACTCCATATCCACAGGCTTGTTTCAATGTAAGCTGAATTTCTACATCAGGTTTTCAGACAGACTTGCTGGATACCACTCACAAGCTGAGCCTTTTTGCTATTTCTTTTCCTCTTGCAAACAAAAAGTGCCAGCAGCATATTCTATTTCCTCCACAGATTACATGATTGAACTTGTCTGTCCCAGCACAAATGTAAAACTGACCTGTTCTGTATGGAAAACCAAATGGTGCATTTTCACAGTTGGAGACCAGAATCAAGTTAGAATTCTTAAGTCAGAGTTTCATGCACTCTTGATGTTTAGAATAAAATGTGTAGAGTTGCACTGAAACATGAAGTCTGACAACTACTTTACCTCTTCTTTTTTCCAGAACTGCCTGCTGGTTCTCACAGCAAATTCACATTCAGACCCCTACCACCACCGCCGCCGCCTCCACACGGCTGCACTTGTAGAAGCCAACAAACTCAATCCTTGGACTCTCTGCAGAGAAATACAATGACTGTGCAAAGCCAGCCCAGCCCAGTTTCCACAGAGACTCCTGCCAATGCCCAGCAAGATTCAGCACAACTCCATAATAGCTGGGTGCTTAACAGCAACATACCATTGGAGACCAGGTACACATTATTCAAAATAATGAATCTGATTTGCAGCAAGTAGGACATCTAATGATGTATATTGCTTGTCTAATCTGGTTGTACATGTTTAAGTTTCTTAATATTAAGTATGGCATTTGCTGAAAATGTGAGTTGATGGTATTACTATGAAGGAAACATGCTATCCGAGACTGAGATAAGTAACTGTGTCTCTCCTTTATTACTCGGATTGAAGGATCATGAAATTAACACCCTAAGAGTGGAGAAAGAAATAATCACATAGTATGGGGAGAATCAAATCAAATGCAGAATCAAAGAGAAGAGCAGAAAGACTGGATTGAAAGGGAATGAAAAAAAACTAAGAATATTAAATGCCAAACCTTACATCTTATGTTGATAAAAATTACAATAAAATATGGCTCCATCATTGTAATCATTAATATTCAGTGGTAGAGAAATTGTTTGACAGTACTGAATAAGTATAGATTAATTAAAAGGCATTTAGACATGGTGGACAAAACTTAACTTTCTGTGATGTTTAATTTGTATCCACTGTCTAAATACTGCTTGGTTGCACCATTCATGCATTTCATTGGTAAGTGAGGTAGATGATGAGAAGATGATTCCAGAAAACTGATTGTAAGGCAGTACAACTCAGACACCAGCTACTTAATATTCCACTTTAACAAGTCTGCCTTTCACCTGAAATTGCTGCGTTATTTGTGTGTAAGTAGCACTAAATGCCTTTCTTACCACCATCATTTTGACATGAGCATTTCAGCCATCTTTTTCGCAACATTATCTCAAAGAAACAATCACTGGTTCAAAATTTCAATATCCTACATTGTTAATCCTAATCGTAATTCGTATCATCCTAATCTGAATAAACAAAATGGAACTATTCTGCAGAAACTGAAAGATATACAGTACATGATTCCCATTTTATGGTTATGGCTCCAATTTTCTTCAATGTAGGTTCAGATGAACAGCTATTATCCTAATGTTATGGAGAGGCCCATAACAGCATAGCTCCCTTTTACGCTAGCCAGATTTTTTCAGAGACGTTAACCTTATGATTTGAATTTCTTTACTTTTTCAAAGAGGTTTTTTGTTTGCTTTAGATGTTAGAAGTATGAAAAGGTGTACTAAGATGCCTAAAAACTCATCAATGCACTAACCAGCCTCTCTTTGAGCAATTGCATGTTTTGTTCCATTTACAAATTTGAGTTCCAGTGAAACAAGGTAAGTGGAGTCATTATACAGTAGCCAGAGGTGAATTTCTGTGCAAAAGTCTTTCCCCTTGATCTGAAAATCTCAATTTATGATTGGCAAACTCTCTGAAGGAAAATGTTAAATGGAAGTGAGATAATTTGTTGAGGTAGGGAGAGATTTCCATTTTGCTGACATGCAAGTTGCCAGAAAAAATGCTGTTGGCTTTAACTTCATTGAAGTAATTCTTTAACTAAGTTATTAAAGAATTTATATAATTAATTTTATACCACTGAATGTTGTCCCTATAAAAATGTTGCAAATGCTGTTGGTTATCTGCAGAGCTCAAGAAAGCAGCCAAATACCTTCCAACAAACTCAGACAGTGTGATGTGTTTAATTATGTGTATAACTACGAGTGATTTCTGAATGATGTCGACAGTTTTTCATATCCAATGCAAACATGTACCAGATGCAATTTAATCTGAAAAGAAGATAATACAGTTTGACTTGAAAAATGGGATGAAGGAAAACACGGAATTATGCTGAAGGGTGTACCAGGATGGAAAATGCATGTAGATAAGACACGTTAACGTTCATAAACATAAGAGTAACAAAATAAAGTCATGATAACTCAACACATTACAAATATTTGGCGACAGTAGAAATAAGAGTTGAGGGAAATGGTAAACCAGGCAACTGCTTCACTGTTGCTCATTTTACCCGATAACAGTCAATATTTTATTCATGATATTGCAAATTCAGTTCAATCATAGATAGCTTTTATGATTTATTAGCAATAGTTACATCCAGCATTCTCCATGTGTTGACTCCCACTGCCCAGAATGTACTCGTAAAACAGCATAAAGCCTTCTTTTTATTCATTTTCATACAACTCTCAATATTGATGGCAACGTTTTTTGCACGTCCTCAATTACCCTTGAGTTGGAGGTGGTGAACTACCTTCTTGAGCTACTGCAGTCCTTCTGATAAAGATAGACCCACAATATTGCTGGGTAGGGAGTTGCAGTATTTAGATTCTGTGGCAATGAAAGAATGCTGATGTATTTCCTTGTCAAGATCACATGTGACTTAGAAGGAAATGGAGATGGTAGTGTTTCCAAACTCCTGTGTCTTTAACCTTCCTAGTAGTAAAGGTCATGGGTTTAGCAACTGGTAATTGATTTATAATTGTCAGATGTGCCGAGATACAGTGAAAAGCTTTGTTTGCATGTCATCCAGACAGATCATTCCATACGTAAGTACATCAAAAGAAAAAAAACATAACAGAATGCAGGAAATAGTGTTTTATATATATAGTTACAGAGAAAGTGCAGCGCAGGTAGACAAATAAAGTGCAAAGGCCATGACGAGGTAGATTAAGAGATCAAAAGTTCATCTTTATCATATAAGAAGTCCATTCAAGAGTCTTAAAAACAATGGGATAGAAGCCGTCCTTGAGCCTGGTGCTATGTGTTCTCAAGCTTTTGTATCTTCTGCCCGATGGAAAGCTGGAGAAGAGAGAATGACTGGAGTGAGAGGGGTCTTTGATTATGTTGGCTGCTTTCCTGAAGCAGTGGGAGGTATAGACAGAGTCAATGGAGAGGAGGCTGGTTTTCATGATAGACTGGCCTGTATTCACAACTCTCTGCATTTTCTTGTGGTCTTGGGCAGAGCAGTTGCCATACTAGGCTGTGATGCATTCGGAGAGGATGCTTTCTATGGTGTATCTGTAAAAATTAGTGAGGGTCATTGGGGACATGCTGAATTTCCTGAGTCTTCTGAGGAAGTAGAGGTGCTCATGTGCTTTCTTGGCCACAGCATCTATGTGGCTAGACCAGGACAAGTGATTGGTTTGAGAGGGGCTGTTGGAGGAGTCTGTGCAAATAAATGCAGTACATTTTGTACATGGTGTGAAGGTGGTAAAGGGAAGAATATTTAGGGTGGTGGATCTTCAAAGGACATGCTAGTCAAACAGACTGCTTTGTTTTGGATGTTGTCCAACTTCTTGAGCCTAGTTAGAGGACCACCTATCCAGGCAAACAAAGTGTATTCTGTCACACCTGACCTGTACTTGTGGAGGGTAGAAAGGCTTTGGAGTATCAAAAAGTGGATCACTCTCCAAAGGATACATCAGCCTCGGAGCTGCTGTTACAGCCACAGTATTTGTGACCACTAGAATGCCGATGATGGGATACTCAGAGATTGTCATGCCATTGAATGTGGTTAATTGGTTAGATTTCCTCTTGTTAGAGATGGTAATTTTCTGGCATGTTATTAATGTTAATTGACACATACCAACCCCTGGAGACACAGAAGACTACAGATGCTGGAACCTGGAGCAACAAACAATCTGCTGGAGAAACTCAGTGGGTCAAGCAGCATCTGTGGGAGGAAAGGAATTGTCCATGTTTTGGGTCAAAACCCTGCATCAAGACTGAGAGTGGAGAGGGGAAAGTACTTGAGGGAGTGGTGAGAAGTAGTCCGAGGAGGTTGGTGGACTGAGGAGGAGTGAAAGATGACAGGCAGATGATGCCTGCTTATCTTCTTTCACCCCTCTTCAGTCCACCAAACACCTCAGACTCTTGTCTCACCACTCCCCTTCTATTCTTTATACAGACCACCTCCCCTCTCCACTCTCAGGATTTCAACTCTAAATGTTGACAGTTCTTTTCCTCCCACAGATGCTGCTCAACCCATTGAGTTCCTCCAGCAGATTGTTTGTTACTTACCAACCCATGCCTGACTGCTGTCAATGTCTTGGCAGGGACTGCCTCCTTTTCTGAGGAGCTGTAAATGGAATTCAACATTGAGCAATTATCAGCAAACATCCCATCTTCTGGCCTATGATGGAAAGAAGGTCATTGATGAAACAGCAAAAGATGGTTAGGCTTCAGGTGATCCCTTAAGAAACTTCTGCACTGATGTCCCAAGGCTGGGATGATTGACCTCCAATTGTCTTCTTTTGTGTGAAGTATGACTCCAGCCATTGGAGTGTTAACCCTTGATGCCCATTGACCAGAGCTCCTCAATGCCAGTCTTCTTTGCATCAGGAGCAGTCAGCCTCACCTCATTTCTAACATTGAGTTCTTTGGTCCATGTTTGGACCAAAGGTAATGAGGCCAGAGAGGGTTTGGTGAAATCCATCCAAGCAAGTTATTAGTAAGTAAGTGTCCTTTGAAAGCACTGTCTATGACATCTTCCATCACTTTGCTAATGATTAAGAGCAGACTGATTGGACAATAGACTTCTCATGGCTTATGCGGACATGACATATCTGGACAATATTCCACATTGTCAGATCATGCTGTAACTGTACTGTACATGGTAGATGTGAAGCTAATTCCAAACTGTAAATCTTCATGCCGCAGACAAGATGTTATCTGCTCCTACAGGTTTTGCTATTTCCAATGCCCTCAACCATTGTCTGATATTATGTGGAGTGAATTGAATTTACTGGAGATTGGTTTCTGAGATTGTGAAGATTTCAGGAGGAAGCTGAGATGGATCATCCACTCAGTAACTCCATTTGAATGTGGTTCCAAATACTTCAGCCATATCTTTACCACTCACATTCTAGGCCACAGCATTGTTAAGATGCAAACATTCCTTCAGCCTTCCGTTAGCTGTGTAATTGTCCACTACCACACTTGACTGTACGGGGCAGGACTGCAGAGCTTCAAACAGATTTTTTCATTGTGGGATGGCTTAGCTTTGTCTGCTTCGTAAATGCAAACAGAAAATGCTGGATGTAATCAGCAAGTCAGGCACCATCTGTGAGAAGAGAAACACAGTTAGCATTTCAAGTAAAAGACTTCTCTTTCCAAAGACACTGCCTGACCCGCTGAGTGTTTCCAGCATTTACTGCTTTTATTTTAGATTCCCAGCACCTACAATATGAATTTTGTTGCCAAAAAGACAACATAATGGATATTCCTAGCAATGTTGCAACAGATAGATTGGTGAAGATGAGATCAGTGATGTGTATCAAAATTGCACATACATTTGTTGAAACTTTTTGATTAAACATTTAGTGAGCATGAGGATTAATACATACCAGCAATTGAATATACAAAGCAATAATCAAATCCAGGTAGTGATCAGCAAAATGTATATTTGAAGGTTAATGAAATGCTATACCTCAAAGAGACATGTTCATTTGAACTGTCTCTTGCTCTCTTAATATTCACATGACATTTGAATGTTGAGTGATCATAGAAATCAATCTCTATCAGTTAGTCTACACCAAAGCCAGACATCGGACATCAGGCAAGAAAAAATCCCAGTGGAGGACAGCTTTAGAAATTGAAGTCCAAAGACATCATTTCTTCACATGTAGGTCACATTTATCTGCCATGTCTCAGTTTACTCATACCAAGTATTCAAGATTATTATTTCATTAATGAATTAAGTATTTGCATTTGAAATAACTAAAATTATTTGCTTCCTGAGGGAGCCTGTTCCATGGAGTTACCATTCACTCACAGAAATGTTTCATGGATTAGTTTTAATGTTTATTGGGTGTTGTAATATTAAGTGAAACATCTTAATTATCTGCAATATCTAGTCTCTTTGGAATCCTAAAATCAGTTCATGTCACAATCTTTTTCCAGAGAAAACCTGCTCAGTTTATATAATGCTGTTTCATAACTCAATTCCTCCATCCCTTCAATCATTCTGGTTACCTTTTTCCATATCCTTTCAACTGCTGAAATGTTTTCTTTTGTGTACTGCATTGGCCAGAACTAGACACAATGTTCTTTCTGTAGGCACAGTAAAGATTTATAAAATGGCAGGATTACTTCACACTTTTAGTTCTGTGTTGACATTTTACCGTAATTTGGTGTCTGATTATACAACACGCTACCTGCTGGAGGAACTCAGCGGGTCATCTCTGAGGGAGAAAGGAATTGTCAACATTTCAGGTTGAGTCCTGATGCAGGGTCTCAGCCCATAAAGTCAATAATTCCTTTACCCCCACAGATGCTGCTCAACCCACTGAGTTCCTCCAGCAGATTGTTTGTTGCTTCAGATTCATGCATTTTCAGTCTCTTGTATCTCCAATGTCTGATTTATTCAGTTATTGACATAGTGTTGCTAAAATGTTAATTTATTGTTAATTTGGATCCTATGCATGTTTCATTTCTCATGAACATTTAAAAATTAGCTCTTGACTTGTCTTTTTGTCCACATGTAAATACTCATTTTTCTGTTATGAATTTTGTTTCCTGCTCATCTAATTCACAAGTATATTCAGGTGCTCCGTAGCTCGTGCTTTTCAGCTTTTCTGCCTCTCATCATTATTAATTTATATTCATCAGTACTTACACCTTCCCAGCTTCAGATTGCTCCCTGCATTTGAGACATAAAAGCTGATTTAACCAAACTGGTATCAAAATATTTTCAGAATTTTATTGCTTTATGATTTACTTTTCTGAAAGAAAATTTACACAGTTTTCTATTTTAAAACCTCATTGGTAGCCTGTGCCAGTAACCTGAGGATTTGAGGTTGAAGAATTAAAGATCTCAAAATCAAACCCAACTCCGCACCCATCATCCCTCAACCACCACTTCTATTCAGATTGCTTTGAATCCCCATGCTCCTTCCCTATGCTCCCCATGCTTAACAGATATTGGACAAGGGACAAGCAACCAATTTGTTCTCAGGAGGCTGGTTGGCAATTTAGGTACATTTTCCAGGCCTCAACCTACCCAGCAGATGAAGAGAGGTGAGGGCAACTTTGAAGAGCTACCCACCACTACCTCTGACCCAAGAGGAGCAGGAGTCCTTCCTCAGTCTCCCATGGTCCCTCCGTCAACCAAGTAATATCCTCAAAGAATCCAGAGTATCGGATCGGACAGCTCTTTCCCACACATGCCCACTCTCCCACTCTCAGTGATTATGCTTCATACTCAGCTTACAGCAAGCTTTTGGAATCCTCTGTCAAGAACAACATATCTGGGCATTTCATGTTGGAAACTGCACACTCAACCCCACCTCTAATCCATGAAACCTATCCCTTCTAAAATCCAAAACTCTGTTTCCATGCATTCTTCACAGCCATTTAAAAATATAAACTTCCCAGCATAATAGTTGTGAGATTTATATTTCTCTCTGCAATGTCTAAAGTATTGCTTAATCATATTGCATGAGGAAAAATCAAAGCTAAGCAATAATTTAATCGCTATTTTCTCAGACTCTATTTATAACAAGTGAATATATAAAGCTTCAAAACACAATGTTTAGGTGAATCATGTTTTCAAGTTCTTTTTTGTGGAACAATGGTCAAAGTGATCCAAAACATGACAGATAGGAAATGCAATATTAAGTAATTGGCACAATAAATGAAAATCTCAACATTCACACTAACTTAGCAAAAATTAAAAAAATGTTTTCTTGTTATTATTAAATGTCATCTGTAAATGTCAAAATAACTAATAGAGGGTTTGCCATTGGGAATCAATTGAAATAAGAGGCTTAGCCCACTTAGCTGAGCAAAGGTGGTGCCCATGTGATACCTGGAAGCATTTTGTCAAGAAAATAAATGTGAACAACATCTAGAACTGCAGTCACATAATTAATTTAGCAATCTTGTGGTTTTATTAAGGATATTTCCTTTACTGCCAAAAGGGCAATGGCTTATACACTAATATAAAATAAAGAGTATCATAGTTATTCATAAAAATGTAAAATATATGCTCACTAACTGCCTGGAAAATCTGTGTATTAACATTAAGGCAATTAGCTCCAGTTCAAAGCATTCTGAATTTTTAAGAATGTGCTGAGTATTATTAGTGAGTAATAATTGTTTGAAGAATATATTTTACTTTAATAAAAGCATTCACTTGTTTTAGTTAAAATTGTCAAAAAGTTATTTAATGCACTATATGTTCATACCCTTAAGTAGCACCATTGATTTCAAAGTTAAAGAGTTGTAATAATTTAATTGACTCAGAACAATATCCCAGTAATGTTGGTGATTATGGATGATTTACATTTATGGCAGACAGTGAGAAATTGATTGCAAGATATCCTGTAATAACTGGTATGTTGTGAATGAACAGATGGGAAGAGAAGAAATAGTGTATAAATAAAGTGGTAAGGCTAACCTTGTATAAGACTGCAGAAGGACATAGATATGGTATTCAGCCGCAAATCAATGTTGAATGCAGTCTGACAAACATAAATGTAAATGTATGCATCTTGGTCAAAAAAATGGAGCAGTGAAATTTGCAGTGGGTTGGCAAAATGGAGGCATTAAGGATACAAATACACATGTCTCTAAAAGCAGGATTGTGGGGAAAATAGTGAAATGCAGCACGATTTTGTGTTATTTTTAATGAACACTCAACCAAAATACTTGGAAGTTGTGTTTCAACTTAATGATACCCTTTGGTATCTTAGGAAGTGGTATCTCCCTCCCTGCTGCCTCTTCCGGACTGTTCCCCCCATCTGACCCAGATCTAATTCTGCCAATCAAACTGGCTTCCGGAGGGGCAGCTGTTCAAATGAAAAACAAGCATGCTGTGGAGTCAGTCCACATCATAATGGGAAACCCAGGCTGCCAAATTTTGTGGCCAAAACTCTTCCCTCCTGTTCAGAAGACCCTCGCAGTAAATATCAGAACTTGGTTTGCGTATAATGCTTCCTCAAGCTATCATTCTATTGCTGTTTACATTGGTTACAGATCTCCTGCAGAACGTGCCACAGTATTTTGGCTCAAACCCGCATATATGTCCATAAAGTTGTGGCCAAAGGTACATATAGCACAGGTAGAAAGAAATATTAAATCCTGACAACAACATCCAGACAAAAAGACAGCACTGGAGGTCAGGACTGAATCTGAGTCACTGAAGTTGTGAGGCAGGAGCACTAACTACTGCACCACTGTGCAACCTGATATTAAAGAGAGGGTAAGGATTCACTGGAGTGGTTTTAAGGATGACGGGATAAAGCTGTTATGAGAAAATTAGAATTAAAATCTATGTGGGATCTAATCAAATAATTTGAAGATTTGAATAATTTTTCATGGAAGATTAAACAGCCCACTGATAGTCATTTGACATAATGGCTACTCTGTGAAAGTGCTGCTCAATTAGTAACCCCATCCCCTTGCTCTTTTACCATAGCCCAGGAAACTTCATTTTGAGTTTTATTTAATTCTATTTTTAAAGTTATAATTTTAATCAAATTCCACCACACTTTCAGGCAGTGAATCCCACTTCAAAACAGGATAAGTTTAATTAGTAGGATATTTTCAATCAGGGGAAGGTGCAATTCAATGCTTCTAACAACCTGAAGTGATGCACGTTGGAAGTTTAGAATAGGGAATGGAAATGCACCTTAGTATGTTGAAGGAATTGGAGGAGCAAGGGATATTTATGGATAGATACCTATTGTACTATAGAGCCAACACAGGAACTAAAACTGTTGACAAGACTGGAATACAGAAACAATGAAATCTTAAAATTGTACAGACCTTAATTTGGCTGCATTAAGAGTATTGTGTACAATTTGGGATACCACAATATAAAGAGATGTTTTGTCAATAGGAAGAAGATAGCAATGTGTGTTTGGAAGGATAAACAGTTATGAAGAGATGCTGGAAAAATGTAGACTTTATTATGAGAAAGGTGTTTGACATGAGGCTGCTGTTTATCGATTACAGCTCAGCATTCAACACCATCAAATAATTATCACATTCCTTCTCAAAGAATTTAAAGATTCAGTTTCAACATTGGGTCGTGGCAGATAATTCCATATTCTACTTTGCACTGTTAAGATGTTTCTATTGTCACTCCTTTTCTTTTGTGGGATAATTGTCAAATTGTCTCTTGTTGTAACTCCCATTGTGTTAAAAATAATCTAAAATAATCCCTTTTATCACCACCAAGGTTGAGCGAGCTAGGGCTTTTCTCTTTGGAGCAACGGTGGATGAGAGGAGACTTGAAGGAGGTATATAAACTTATGAGAGGCATAGACAGAGTGGACATGCATCATCTTTTCCCCAGGGTGACAGTGGACAATACTAGAGGTCACCCATTTAAGGTGCATGGAGGAAAGTTCAAGGGAGATTTCAGAGGTAGGTTTTTTACACAGTGTGGTGGGTGCCTGGAATGCACTGCCGGGGTGGTGGTAGGGGCCGATACAATAGGGTCATTTAAGAGACAATTAGATAGGCACATGGACGAAAGAAAAATAGAGGGTCATATGAGGTGAAGTAGAGAGGGGGATAGATTATATGGGGATGAGGTTTATATAGGTCGGCACAACATCGTGGGCTGAAGGACCCTTACAGTGCTGTACTGTTCTATTTTCTATGTTAAATGAAACTGGATGAGATGGGAGCAAGAACGTTGAATTAAAATCAGTGAAGTAGAAACTAGCTGCATCAAAGCATCCATTTCTGTGAGGTAACATTCTGCAAATTGAATTCTAGTTGATATATTTGCAACAGGGTATAATTGGAGGATTAGCACTAAATGCAGAAAGAGAGGTTAGGGGACATTTTATTTGAGAACAGGGTTATTGGAAAACTGGTTCATTACTGCAAATGACTATTGAAGCCAAGTCAACTATAGCTTTTAGAAGGAATTAAACAGACACAGAGTAAGTGAATTTTAACATAGAGGGCTTTGCACAGATGTGTTTTGAAAGGAAAAGTAAAGAGCACTGATATTACTGAAATGACACAATTCTGAAGAGATTACAGGAACAGAGAGACCTTGGGATGTATTCATGTAGTTCATTGAAGGTGCTAGGAAAAGTTATTCAGGCAGTTAAGAAAGATCCGGGATCCCAAGATTTATAGCACAAGATTTAGTAACACAAAATACAAAAACAAACAAGGTATGTTAATTATTTTATGGAAGTTTGTTATTATGACAATGAAATCAATGTGCTGCAATTTTGGCAACATAGTTTGGGAAGAATGAGAACATTGTAGAGCTGCTCACAAGTATGAGAAGTTTTGATAATTTCGTTGGGGAGAAGCTATCTTCATGGACCAGAGTTAATAACCAAATGACACATTTTAATATACTTTGTAAAATATCCAAATAGGGAAATATAGGTGTAGATTTTGCTGAACGTGCCTGTATACACCTGCTGCTTGAATTCTCCATTGCCCCACACGTCATCTGATTCAGATCCACACTTGCTGGCCCAAACCCTGGACCCAAACAACAAGGCCCACAAGATGTCAGGGCCTTTTGCAACAAAGGCAGGCCACATGGGTGATGCCGTACAAGCCCACAATATTGCTGAGGAATGAAAAGCGCTATGAAACCTCTGAAAAGCCAAAACCCCAGCTCTACCACCTACCAAAACTGACAAACTTTTGGAATGTGTCTAAAAGTCATGCCGTCCTAAGGCAAACAAAAAAAATTAAAAATAAAACAGTTACAGATGTTTTATTTTTTTAAAATCATCTACATATTTTAACAATTTTTAAAAGTTAAAATCATAATTGTAAACACAAATAAAATTTACAGCATATCTTATTCTCACCCTTCTTTCTCACAGTTGTAAAACTTTCATAGATTTTTATGGATTTGCAAATTCTGCCCAGGGTTTAGTCTGCCACAGGATCTATGAACAGATTCCCTGGAACACTGTGCTAGGGAATCACAGTAAGTTTGTGCTCCACAGTTGGATGACTTCTTTCGGAAATTTCTTTGGTTTATAATTTCATAATGAGATGCGAATCCTGAAAAGCCTTCCAACCCAATAAACAAATCCAGGCCATTTGAAACTGATAAACTTGTATTTAATTCTTCTAGAACCCCAATGAAAGTATTTCCTGTGCATTTCACTAGACCTATATAGACATTTCTCACATATACCAGAGTTAATCTTTATAATATTTTAGTATAATTGTTTATATAAAAAAAATAAAAACCCCTACTAAAAGAGAGGCAGGAATATCAGGTTTTATATAAAGCCTAATTCCTTGGTCTTAAATACTGTAACTTACTCACTGGAATTGTACAGTCAGCTGTCAAACACTCTTTCTTCTGAGTAGGAAGTCGCGTGTTCTTGTCCTGCTGTAGAAACTTAAGCACAAAAACCTGTGCTGACTCTTCAGTCCAGTATAGGGTGATTATTGCACTATCAGAGATGCAGTCTTTCAGGAAAGATAGTAATCCAAGGTCCAGTCAGATGGTAAAAGATCCCATGGCCTTACCACAGAAATGCAGGATAGTTATCCGGATGTCTGGGCAATATCTATACTTCAATAAAATGTACTAAAACAGATTATCTAAGTATTATTACATTAGTGTTTGTGGAGCTTGGTTTGTGCAACTTAGTTGCTGTCCTCCCTCTATTACAAGCGTTATTTGACATCAAAAGTACTTAATTGACTGCAAATCATTGTTGGATATTCTGAAGAAAGGTGCTTTAACAATGCAAATCTTTGTCATTTTTATCATGACTTCTTGCAAGTTCACACCATTCATTTGCTGATGGAACAGTAGATTTACCTTTTCCAATGTAATAATGTTTGCAAGTTCTTTTATAAATCTTGTCAACTCCTAACTAAGTAGATCCTTTCATCCTTGAAATCAGATTGTTATCGTATTTTTGTACTTTTCAATGTTCCCTGTAATCTAAAGAGATCTCTAAATAACACTGAATTTCAACAAATCTTCTTTTCCAGAGGTGATGCAAGGATAATCTATCAGTTGGAATGCGAATAAGCAAGGAACCACTCAAAACTAATCAGATGGCCTTTAAATCCAATTTATTATGGTACAGAGTAGAGTAGGTCTGTGCTTAGTTCATGTTGCTCTCTGCATGCAGCAGCAAAGTAAAAGGGCAAAGAAAGTCTGCAGCATTACTCCACTTCCAAGCACCATCTGCAAAACAATATTTGTGTATATGTGTGGCTTTTCTTCGTATCTCCTGATAACAGAACTATGGAGTAATTCCATGCTCAAGGTTGAAATTTCTTGTCCCTGGGGAAAAATCAATCTGTTTTAAGCTGCTTCCTGACTCTTTAAAATGTTCTTGATAAGCTATGTGGACTGATTTTGGTAACTGATATTTTTGAGTCATGAACTTTGCATTATTGGTAGCACAATAATCTCAAAAACATAACTAAGGTCTAGTAGCTAATCTTGAACAGTATCTAAATAGTTATTACTTGCGACAGCATATTCCTATGTCAGCTAAGACATAAAAGGAAAAGAGACATTTACCATTGGTAAGAAGTACTCCACGAAATTTCACCTGGATTTGCCAGTTATAAAATCAAACAAAGTGTGTATGTGCATGTACTACATGAAGAGTCTATTTTATATCAACTTCAGAGTCCTATATTTCTGTCATTAATAAATTAGCAAATTGTTGGATCTGCAGATTTTGCATCACATCAGAACTACATTTGATCCCTTTTGGCTGATGCCACAATTATTTTTCATGTCTGCAAAACTCAGCACCGTCAGTAGAGATGGGCAGAATACCTCAGTAAGGAAAAAGACAAAATTGTTTCTCTTCAATTTTAATCAGGATTGCCTACAGGAGGTTTAACTTTGACCAGTTTCAAAGGAGTACTTACAACAGACATATTATACATATATGCACAAACTTGTATAGTACATCCTTAATGATTAAGGTGAAGGGAGTGGTATCCCTGCACATGGCTCAAATCTTAACATGTAAATAATGCATTGGTAGTGTAAGTACTTCATTTAGCTGTAAGTATGACATTGTTTTGGTGTTAGAATCTATTTTGTGGGAATGCTCTGTTCTGATGTCAATATTTTATATATTAATGTTTATCTTTTAAAAATAAAAGTTCCTTTTCTTCCATACTACCCCCCTCATGTATTTTGAGTTTTCAGTGACTGAAATTGATTAGTATGTGTACATCCAGGCTGGCCATATATTCAGACAGTCAGTTTGTAATGTCTGTCCTTATATCCGATGATATCTGATATTTTTAGTCTCAGTGAAATCATTACTTGTCTGCTTACTTCTTTTCCATTTGCTCCAAACTAAACCACCATTCAGCCACTTAGAAATGTGTGTTGATTCATAATTATCAGAATTTTCATCGTGGTTAGGCCAAGCTGTCAGTCACATCAATATTTTTAGTAAGTGTAGTCTTACCCTTAGTTAAGAGCTTTAACAAAATGCTCTAATATATTCTGAGATCAGTCTATTGACATTTTGATATAAAATTCAATAAATGTGTATTTAACATAGCAAAATAAGGCTAACTCAGCAAGATAAAGGAATGCAGTGTCATTTATTTTCTGATTACTCCAATTACTTATGCACTTGGCCCAAAAGATACCTGAGAGGCTTGAGCACTTGACTGCACAGAAGGTCATAGATTTGAGCTCCGCACTGTGCTGCAGCTCCAGAAGTTGTCAGTGTGCTCATGTTGTAATGAGATGATGCAAAAGGAGACTTTTTACAGTCAGAAACATCTGTGAGTTGCAATCTAACACACTAAAGTGACCATCCATCCAGCTTTGCAACTTACCATCATAAAACAAAAAATGCTGAAAAAACTCAGCAGGTCAGGCATCATCTTTGGAAAGAGAAACAGTTATTGTTTTGGGTCGGTGACCCTTCATCAGATAAAAGGTGGCAGACCCAAAAGAATGACGGCTTCTCTTTCCATCAATGCTCCCTGGCCTGCTGAGTTTTTTTCCAGCATTTTCTTTGATACAATTTTTATGGAAGCCATCCTTCAAATTATTGGAAGAAAATTCAGCTAAAAATTTATATATTGGTTATGACAGCACCATTGGTACTGAATTTCTAAATGCTCCTGACATATACTCTTACTTGAATTTTAAAATGAACTTCATTTGTATTTAAAAATAAGGCTAAGTGGACATGGGAGCACACAAATGATTACTTTATGCACATATGTTCTGACCCATTTATATGTGTAAACTGCTTGGACTCATCACCCTGGGTACCTTAGCTGTCCAATGTTTTCTTGATCCAGAGGGCTGGATGAGCTGATTATCCACTCTGGAAAGCATTCAGTGAGGTGGAGCCAGTTCCAAACAATGACTATGTGGGCAGCACATCCTAAGGCAGCTCCCAGAATGTGCTGACAACATTCAGAAGCAGTCGAAGGTCTTCTTAACTTTTTGTTAAAATATCTCTAATATGCAAAGATACTTAAAATCTATTAAAATAGATTTTAAAAATATCAAGAATGAAACATTTGAAAAAAGGTAATTCAATTAAAAACTCAGTAATTCAACCAAAAAGTAAGTAAAAACGTCACAATAAAATGAAATAAGAGCTTACATCCATTTAGCTTTCTCCACTAGTTCAGAGATCCCAGTCACTATTCCTCTGCCAGCCCTCCTTGCATAAAGCTGCCATTCTTTCATTGCACACCCTTCTTCCACTGCAGGTCTCAATGATGAGTCCAGCAGTGGTTTGGACTGTCAATTGAACTAGCATCTGAACTTCATGTCTGTGACCTGCTTTTTTTTTCTGTTCTTTGTTTTGTATTGCTTCCTGTTTTTGCCTTTCAGTACATTTAATTCCTTACATCCCTTTTGTCAGTATTTCATTTATTTTCTCCTGAACGGTCAGCTGAATTGTTTTCTACTTCTGACCTGGAATGGCTCAAGGCTCTACTTCTGCCTCCTTTATCTGACCTTGCAATAGCCAGACATCAAGCCCTACCCCAGAACAAAGGCTTGTACATTTCTAGCTGTCACGATGTTATTATTTCACACTTGATTTGTTAGCCTCTTAGATATTGACTGAGTGATAGGACATAAATTAAATGTGCTTGTATTATTGCTGCACAGACTTGATCTGAAGTAGAATGTTCAATTCTGGTCATCTAATTAAGATAAAGATGTATTTATATAGACCCTATCATGTCCTCAGGTTGTTCCAAAGTACTTTACAACCAACAAGGTACAACTTAAAATGTAGACACCCAGTTTGTTTGAAATGAAAGAAATGCTCACATAAATTTGCTCACCTAATGCAATGAGATGATCTTTCTTTCGTGATGTTGATTGAGGATAAATAATGATCTGGACACCAAGAAGGACCCTGCTCTTTTTCACATAGTGACTTCTGATGGGGTGGCATTAGGCTGCTTCAGGGACACAGGTGCTGTTTGTGTGGTATTTGGATGTCTCTCTGTGAGCACGTGGATTTCTTCCATATGCTCCACTTTCCCCATCACAAAGACATGCTGGTAGGTTAATTGGCCACTGTAAATTGCCAGCTGATGCACAATGGGAAGGTTATTAATATGCCAGAGAGAATTCCATGCATCAAGAGCCTAAATTATTAGAAATAAGTGTTTCGCTTTATAAAAACTAGCTTTCTTCAGAAAACAGAAGGCAAGAAAAGATTATTTGGTCAATGAAGCCTGCAATGGACTCTCATGCCTCAATTTCAATACACTGTCACTGCAGGCAACTCCTCTTCTCTCCCAACAACCATGTAATCCCAAGAAGAGGCAAATCAAAGCAAGGAAAACCGCAAAACCTATCCATAAATTCATACACACTCACAATTCCCAAACTCACAAAAACAAAACCTTTTCTCACACACATATACAAACACTGAAATCAAAAAGACTGCAGATGCTGGAAATCTGAAAGAAAAGGATAAAATGTTTGAAACACTCAGCAGGTCAGGTGGCATCTGTGGAAAGAGAAACAGAGTTAACATTTCAGGTCAAAGGCCCTTCATTGGAACTGGAACAGGGAGATTCGAAAGGTTCTCCATTTACAACTATCCCAATCCTCGACCTTCGCCCTGTACTCAACCCCACCTACTATGACCCCTCCACAGTTACTGATCTGTCATTGCTGTTTAACCAAATGCCAATACTGGATGAGCACCCATATCCTAACACTGGAAAAGTTCCATTCATCCATCATCCCTCTCTCACTGATCTATTGGCTCTTGATCTGGTAACCTCAGTGTTTTAAAATTTTAATCCTTATTCTGAAATCCCTCCATGGCCTTGCCTTTCTGCTTATCTGTCACCTCCTCCAACTTTACAGACCTTTGAGATCTCCCTCCTCTTCCAATGCTAGCCTATTGTTCATTTGCCTTCAGTGGTCTTAATCCAAATGTTCCCAGAAGAGCCTAGGAGTATTTTACTAAGTTAAAGTTGCAGTCCAATTGCAGGTTGTAATTGTTTAGCATTATGCATTAAGAGCAGCCATCCATATGTGTGTCATTTATTATATATTATATGTTAAGAGTTCCAGTTGATTTTCATAAGTACTCTGAGAATAAGAAAACACTTACTGATGTTCACTTGCTGTAAGTGCTAATATTTGAGATAAGAAGTGAAACAGATGTGTGTTTTCAACTTTTTAATGTATTTTATATTCATCCCTGTTAATTATTTATTTACTTTTGGGAACTGGTGGTTTGTTAATAGATTCTAAGTCTTAATTGTCAAATTTCCTGTTCTGTTTGGACTAAACTAGATGAGCAATTGTAAAAGATCCTACATGGACATCTCAATAGGGCTGTGATGTTACAACAATTTAACAGTGAATAATATTTTGATTGAATAGGCTACATCAAATTAAGTCTGGGAGCTTTTACCAAAGACTTGAGTTCAAATTCATGATACATATGTTTAAAACAAATACTAATAACTTTTTAATATAGCAATAAAAGATACTAATAATCTTCATTGAGTAGTGGTACAGACTAAATTAGAGGGGATATCATACTGGGGGATGGTAGATGAGCCTTAGTGTAGGGATTGTCCCTCTAAGTCTTAATATTTTCTTGTACACAAGTAAATAGGAGAAAGTTTCAATATTATTGCCTCAGAAGATCAAAGATTCAAAAAGAATATCTTATTCAAGGAAAATTCAGAGGACTTTTTTCACCAGATTATAATCGATATTGTGCAAATGTTTGTGGGCTAGATATCAAACAGTCAGTAACAGTCTCTGCATATTTCTTTCATTCAATCTTATTTAGTCTCTCTCTTTTTTTCCCTGTAGGCATTTCTTATTTAAACCAGGATCTGGTACATCCAGCCTGTATGGTACTACCAATCCAAGCTATCCTTTGACCTCCAATACTGTTTATTCTCCACCTCCAAGACCCCTTCCCAGAAGTACTTTCTCCAGACCTGCCTTCACTTTCAACAAACCTTACAAGTGCTGCAATTGGAAGTGCACAGCTCTGAGTGCAACGGCCATTACAGTAACACTAGCACTTCTTCTAGCCTACGTTATCGGTAAGTCTCTTCTTCAGACCCAGCTGTTATTCTTACTTCATTCCTTCATTATTTTCCTCTGAGCATAATACATTATTTTATCCTGTGCATAAAAATTAATCATTTTGGGTAGTATAAAAAAAAGTTACCTTTTTTATACCTGCATGAATTTATGAAAACAATGTGCTGGTGCATTTCACTTTACTGGTTGTTGTTTCTGTCTCTATTCTATAATTGTTTAATTTTTAGCTCTCCTTATGTACAAAAGGAACTTACAGAGTTTCTTCATTTGTATACTACCTATTTCTTGCAGGGGGACTGCATAAGACAAATATGCATATAATTTAATGTCAGTCAGAAAGATTGACCCCCTTCACTATGGATGAGGTTTCCAGTGGTATCTTTCTGATTTGGCATGAATTACTTATGGTCGATTTGGACCTTCCCAATTCAACAATAAAAACTCAAGCCAAAGACGAATCCTCTTTGTTTTTACAGTATATTGTAGGATAACAGAGACACAAGAAATTCTGCAGATGCTGGATGTATCTGGAGCAATACACAAAATAAGTGCTGGAGGAACTCAGCAGGTCAGGCAGCATCCATGGAGGGAAATAAACAGTCGACGTTTCAGGCCGAGACCCTTCATCAGGACTGGAAAGGAAGAGGGCAGAAGCCAGAATAAGAAGGTGGGGGGAGAAGGAGGAGCACACGCAGGCAGGGGGTAGGTGAGTTCAGGTGATAGGCAAATCCAGGTGAGGGGGGAAGGTAGGATAACTTTAATAGAGATGATTTTCATTAATGTCTGAGGAACTTTTTTGTAAGTACTTTAATTTCTCTAATTATCTCTTCCCAATCATCTATTTGAACAAAACCCATTCAGTTTCATTTTTAAAATGTTAAGTTCTGCAAACAAAGTGAATGTTGAAAGCAGCCAGTTAAAATCATAAATCATATACCAACAGCTGGTGTTCTATAACACCCAAAGATAATGTTCTCACTGAACTGAATCTTATTTTAACATTGGGATCTTTAATGTTTTGTTGAACATACAGTTAAGTTACATTAAATGACTATTAGCAGAGTTAGTAATAGATCCTACTCTGATCCTCCTACCTCTATCCCCTTTCCCACCCCACCCCCATCATCCATTTTCATCGCCCACCCCCTCCTGGTTCCATCCACCCAGTACGTACATAGTCCACCCACAGATTTGCCCCCTCCCACCCCTGATCTGGTTTTTGGTTCCATCTGTCATTCACCTCTCTGCTAATAGTTCCCATTATCACCTCCCTTACTTATCACATTCCAGCACTGGTAGCCTTTGTGTTCCTGCTTAACACCTTCCAGCAGCTGTCTCTATCTTCGCCCTCTTCTCCACCCACCTCGCTCCATCTGCCTCTCCTGTCTGATTCCATCTATCATCTCCTTTTCTTCTGTCTGGTTTCATCCTGCCTCTGTCTCCCAACTCTACCCCTTCCCCTCCCCCTCCCCCTCCCCCTCCCCTACCTGGCTCAACCTGCCTATCACCCCTCCTCAGGCCACCAGTCACCTCAGACTCCTGTTTCACCACTTCCTCTCTCTTAATACTGGCTATCTCACCACTCTGCTATCAGTTCTGATGCAGGGTTTCAACCTGAAACGTCAACAGTTCCTTTACCTCCCCCCCCCACCCCCCGCCCACAGATGCTGTTTGATCCGCTGAGTTCCTCCAGCTGATTGTTTGTTGCTCCAGTTTCCAGTATCTGCAGTTTCTTGTGTCTCCAGTAATGGATATAAGCTGTGATTTTAGAGCAGGAATTAGTAAAGTATGTCTACTATATCCCATTGCAGGGCAAAGCACAATTATGAATTTAATTATTAGGCCTTTTCTTGTCTCTTAGAACAGTCTACCTCTTGGAGTGTAATCACAGCTCCTATGTATATTTTTATTGGCTTTTCTGTAGATTCTGACTAGTAACTTCAATGGTCAACTAATTGAATCCAACTTTCAAATCAAAAACAGTTTAGGCTTACTAATAACTTTAATCATTGTTGCCATCTAATTCTCCCAACAGGTGATCATTTTTTCTTCAAATGCAGTACATCTTTTCTGCTTGATTATCTAAGCTGGCCATTTAACCAATACTCTTGTTCACTATTTATTCGAAAAATGTGTCCATGCCCTTTCATAGTGCTTGGGAAAGGTAAATGTGTATGTCTGACCCAAGTAGGACTAGCTTTAGAAAAGAAAGTTTAATGCTAAAATTTGAAATGTCAGTGTCTAACCATGTAAAACATAATTGTCTGGAAATTCATTCACATAACCCTTTTAGTTCAGGGTTATTCAAATGAAAACGAATCTTTCTCAGAATGAAACAAGATAATGACTATTTCCAAGTCATTCTTATTGTCACTTGGGAAATCTGCAAATGTGAACCTCTGATTTTTCACTTCAGACGAGCATAGAATGGCATCTTACCCCCTTCAGTGTTCCTTTTGGAGCATTACAAAGGAACGTAAGAAAGAATGCAGGAAATATTTACCAGGACGTTGCCTGGACTTGGGGGCCTGAGTTACACGGAGGGGTTGCGTAGACTAGAACCTTATTCCTTGGAACATAGGAGACTGAGGGGTGACCTGATAGAGGTATATAAGATCATAAGGGGCACGGACAGGGTGAAAGCACATAGTCTTTTTCCCAGGGAGGGAGTGCTAAAAACAAGAGGGCATAAATTTAGGCTGAGAGACGAGAGATTTAAAAGGGACATCCGAGGCAGCTTCTTCACGCAAAGGGTGGTGCGTATTTGGAACGAACTGCCAGAAATAGTGGTTGAGGCAGGCACATTAGCAACATTTAAAAGCCATCTAGATAAGTGCATGGACAGGAGAGGTTCAGAGGGCTGTGGGCCAAACGCAGGCAGATGGAACGAGCTTGCTGGGCAACACAGTCGGCATGGATGAGTTGGGTCGAAGGCCCTGTTTCCATGCTGTATGACTTTATGTTGTCCAGTTGCTGGATACTTCAGAAACAACCAAGTCTTCACACCACAATACTGAAATGGAACCTCTAAAAAGCAATATCCTTACTTACCTTTGAAACTTTTTCCCTTTCCCCTACCCCACTGACCTCTACACTCCACTAACCCCAATGCCCACCCAGTGTTGCTCCCAGGCCGTGACCCCAAACCTCCAATCTCTCCAGACACTCAAGGGCCCCCCCAGTTCTTCTCACTCTGTGATTCTGTTACAGAAAAATCGGCTGATAAGGTCTCCCATCAACAAGGCAGTCATCACCAGTGATGCTGTCATTAACACCCTGCTCAAAAAGTTGGCCCATAATCTCTCTGTCCATGTGAGCTACCACTCCATGTCCAACTTCACATTCTTTGTCAGAGATCTTGTGTTATTGTAGCCTCCTAAATACCTGCTCATCTTTCCCAAAGCTCCTAGTTTAGGTTTTAACAATCAGGATTGCACCCTAGTTGTAGTCTCAACCTAGACTCTTAGACTGTTGTTTGATTAGTCATGTAAAAAATAACAGGCAGAAAAGGGAAGTGAAGAAGTGGAAATGCTGGCAGCTTGAGAGCAAAGTAACCAAAATACTATTATGTAGAATGTTATTTTTCTTGAGATCACAGTTGAAAGACGTTGAATTGTTGATATTGAACCATTTATTCCCTTTGTTTTTCACTTAAGATGACAAACAAATGGAATAAATGGACATTGCCTCAGCTCAAATGCATTTTGTCATCAGGCAAACAGGACTGGATGCAGGGTCTCAACTCAAAACGTTGACTATCCCTCTGGCTCCACAGATGCTGCCTGACCTGCATCTGCAGTCTCTTGTGTCTCCGTTTATTAATTGATGTACTTCAACTTCGGAAGTGGCTGTCCGTGCTTCATTTAAAAAAATTAGCTTACCTCATTAGTTTACCTCATCTAAGTCTAAATTTGAGTGTAAATGACAATTATTCTGCCCACATTCCTAACTGATTGTTGATCAAGTGTGATTGGAAATAACACTGCTGTTCACTGAAATTGTATTGGATTTTGATATCATTACCAAGTGAATGAGTCATTTCCTAGATGGAGACTAAAAGAATCAATTTTTACACAGCCAAAGTTTAAAAGACAGTCTTTGCGTTTACAGGTCCTCTTGATTACAATAATACAAAACAAACCATTGATTTTCTTTCAATGACACAAATGGAAAATGCTGGAAACTTGCAGCAAGTCAGACAGCATTTGCAGAGAGAGATGGGGTTAGAAGTTCAATTGTGTAATGATTGATTTGTAGTGTAAGATCAGTTGTGAAACGGAATCACCCAATGTCTTAATGTAACTGAAAATCACAGAGTTCTGTGCATGTTAAGTTCTCAGAAGGTGCAGGGATGACATTGGTCCAGTGCAGTCTCTAAATGATGCCTCTTCTGTCAAATTCATTCAAATATAGGCTATTAATACAGTATGGAGTACACATAGGAAAGCAAATTTAAATGATGGGAATAAGCCTTGTACCTGTGCCATTTAAAAGGAATGCTTTCAAGTTTAGTAATGGAAGCACATACAATCTGCTGGAGGAACTCAGCGGGTCGAGCAGCATCTGTAGGAGGAAAGGGATTATTGGTGTTTTGGGTCAAAACCCTGCATCAGGACTAATTTCTCCCCCCCCCCCACAGATGCTGCTTGACCCACTAAGTTCCTCCAGCAAATTGTTTTGTTGCTCCATATTCCAGCATCTGCAGGCTCTTGCATCTTGATATGGAGGCAATTGGGATAGAACTTGGTTCTCTGAATGGATGTATTGCTGTTGAGTAATAGAGCCCAGAGAAGAGATAGAGAACTCAACCCTTGCTTCTAACTCTAGTCCAAGCTTCTGGGCATGCCAAAGAGCACAATAGCAGCTTAGCATGCGGTCACACTGACCTTCAGCAAAGAGAGTTGTCTGAGTCCTTCAGATGTAATTCCACTGCCTGGAATTCTCAGGGGTGTCCTACACTACATCCCAAAGAGGTTCTCACACTTTGTTGTCTATCCTTAATGTTGGTCATCACAAGGAGTTGTACATATGAAAGTAGAGGAATTAGATAGGGTAGGCATTGACCTAGAGAGGCTGCCTCTGGATGTGCTGCAGATTGCACAGTATTGCACGGTATTGCACACCCTTGTCTACCAGCTCAAGGGACAAACAAAGGAGCAGTCCATGTCTAAGTGCAGGAAGACTTTGTCGTCATTTGGAATGATTAAGTGGCAAGTTAACCTCATGCCATCCTAGTGCCTGGCACTGACCATCTGTATCAAATGAAAGCCTCACTCTTTTCACCCTAACATTCAACCACACGATTGCCCATTCTCCCAAGCAAAAACATTTAGGTGGGATTCTGATTTAGATGGGTTCAGTTATAATCCCACAGGGGTAGCTTCTCCAATCACCATTGAGAAGAACATTGCCTGAAAAGGGCACTTATTTACTATGACCATGAGAATATGACCAAACCTGCATTTGCCACAATAAAGGACTCAACTCCTGAGTTCTCAACAGCTTCAAAAACACTTATTGTACTCTACCTAATTCAGTTTTATCGCCACTCACACAAATTAACTCTGTCTAAAAACTGTATTTTACTCTAATTTGGTTCACTAAATGTGTGCCATGAATAGATAAGATATCTTAATTAGTCACATGTACATCGAAACACACAGTGAAATACATCTTTGCGTAGAGTGTTCTGGAGGCTGCCTGCAAGTGTCGCCACGCTTCTGGCGCCAGCATAGTATGCCCACAACTTCCTAACCCATACATCTTTGGAATGTGGGAGGAAACCCACTCAGACACGGGGAGAACGTAAAATTCCTTACAGACAGTGGCTGGAATTGAACCCCGGTTGCTGGCGCTGTAATAGCGTTACGCTAACTGCTACACTACCGTGTCTGCCCAGATCCGCTAAAAATAATTGTAAGATTGGCCAGAAATACATTAGAGATAGTGTTATCATGGTTTCCATGCAGAATCATACACTGATTCTGAGTCCAGTGTGATTCCTGATGGGGGCTGTATGATAAACTCCAAACTGCCTAGTCTTTGACACACTGATAATTGAGAGAGGTGTCAGACCTTAAAGGATCCTTCCCATGACAACCACATAACAGCTACATAAAAGGCTGCCATACAGGTGATGACAAACATGAGGAGGGAGGACAGAGCTCAACAGGGTAGATTAAGGAAAATCTGAAAGCATCTTATAAATATATTAAGGGCAATAGGAAACCATTGAAAAAGGAAGGCCAATTAGGGACCAAAGGAGCAGTCTGTGAATGGAGCTGGAGAATATAGGTGAGGTTATAAGTAAATACTTTGTATGTATATTCACTATGGAGAATTCAGAGAGGGGGACCAAAGTTGTTAAACTCAAATGTAGAGGTTGGAAGGCAGGGTATCTTATTGAAATTGAAAATTTGAGGAACAGCAGCTTATTCTTCAGTTTACACAATCTGAAACTGATCTTTCACTTCTTTACTTGTCTCATTACCATCACTTTTTTGTATCACTTTGTCAAACCACCTGTCATTTCTACCTTCCATCCTATTACAGACCTTTGTTCTTTCAAGCCAACACATGTACTGCCACCTTCCCACCTTACCAATAAATGTCATGTGTCAACCACTGCTCACAAAATGTCATTGACCTGAAACATTACGCTCGATGTTGCAATCAACAGCAAAGCACCAGTGTTTGCAGCTGCCTTCTGAGTAATTACCTGCATATCGCACTCTCTGTACCAAGAACCTCCTCTTAGCTAATGTTTTTGTTGCTGGATGTGTGTTCGGTGAGAAATGTGATGAACAATAGCTTTGATGTTATCAAGCTAGCTGAGTACCCAATAACATTATGGATTTTTCAAATCAAGAAGCCAAAAGCACAATTTTAATGTTTTAAACCTATAAGGAATGAAATTTGGACACGAGACATAAAATTAAGATAGAATCTAAAACATCACATATTTATGTATATCACATATCACATAAATATCACACTTCAAATATTTATATTTAATGGGTTAACTTTTGGGGGACAGAGATTTTGCTGACCTATAATCATGACTTAACATTATTAGGTACAGCCAGCAGCTGGGAAGGAAAGTAATATGTTGGCCTGTATTCAAAGAAGAATTGAATTATAGGAGTAAAGATGTCTTACTGTGATATTATTGTGCTTTAGAGGATTGTGTACAGTTTTGGTCTCCTTACTTGAAAAGAGATATATTCACCATACTATAGAGGGAGTGCAATGATAATTCATCAGACTGGTTCTTGGGATGGGGTTTTTTTGTGTGAGAAGAGATTGAGTAAACTTGGCCCATATTCTCTAGAGTTTAGAAACATGAGAAGTGATCTCATTGAAACTTATGGCCACCCCTCATATTTCTAGATATTAAGGGAATAAAGGAATACAGAGGGAAATGAACCCAAGGTGAAGGAGAGCCATGATCTTGATGAATGGCAGAGCAGCCACAAAGGGCCAGATGGCCCACTCCTGTTCCTATTTTTTATGTTCTTATATTATTAAAAGCTCATTCAAACTTTGTGAGGCAAACTGTAAACATTTCCTGGTATTTTACTGCAAGTTAATTGATGTCAATTCAATTTTCTTAAGTCTATTGGAGAAGGCTACAAAGCAGTGCATTCTGTGGAAGAGCATTGAGTTGCTGACAGCAGCTATGGGACTTCAATTTTAAACTACATCTGGATGGAAATCCCATAGTACTGTCGATGTTTTAGTGTTGCGATGGCAAATGCCAATAATTTTGCCGTCATTACCAATATAAAATCCACACTGTGAACTCTGTTTCCTTTTCCGCAACTATGGACTAAACAGCTGGGTATTTCAAGATTTTCTGTTTCCATTTCAAATTTGCAGAATCCACAATATTTCCTTTTGTTTTTGCAATGAATTCTTTCAAACAACTTATCAAAAATCCAATTAACTGTGAATTAGCAGTCTGACATTAAGTATCTTTTACAACAATGAAGGAAGCAAAGAGAATAAATGTGGTGGAAATAATGTCAAGCAAAGGAAGATAAAGCACTGAGAAAAAGATGACTTGCATTTATATTGCCCTTTAAAATGTCTCAATAGAATCCAAAATGCTTTACAGTAAATAAAGTATCTTTAAGCTCCAGTCACTGTTCTAAGAAAGGTAATTTCTGTATAACATACTCGCATAAATAATAATTTGATAATAGCAAAATATTTTAATTTGGCTAATTCAGAGATATATATTGACCTGGACACCAGGTTGAATTTCCCTATTTTTCTTCAAAGTAATACCGTGAGATCTTTTATGTTTACCTGAGAGATAGACATCCCCTCATTTTATGATCTCATTGAAAAGAAGACACATCCATTACTGCAGCATGCCATTGGTACAATGCAGGACTTAGATATTAGGTAAGAAATTGATTTACATTAAATATAACCTGTTTTGGTGAGAAATTACAAAGTGTAATGTTTATCTCTACCAGTTAGACAAAAAGTATCATCTGAGTGACACCTACAATAGAGTGAACTCCATCCTAATCTTCCTCTATTTAAATTAATGGGAAATTGAGCAGACTTCATTGCAAGTTTATACTTCTTACCACCCAAGTTCTTCTGTCTTGTGCCCAGACTGCACAGATGAAAAGCAACTCATCCTGCTATGTGAATTAATGGTGTTGATTTGAATAAAATCACTGAACTCACTGAACTCAAAAACTAACAAAAGCTGATCAGTTGACATAAAAGTGCTGACTGTACAAAATCTACCCCTAGGGTAATCCTTATGCCATGTGAAAGCACGGAATTGGATTGAAAATGAAGTGCAGGCTCAACTTAAGTTAATGTGTAGTCACTATTCATCGCTTTTATTGTCAGGGGAAAACTTTAAAGTGCACAGAAGTACCTCTTGAAACAGTGATGGGTTTACAACATATTAAACGGAAATAGTGAAAAAATGAGATGTATTTTTAATTAAATCTGGACATACCCCTCCCAGAAATCTAAATATTTTATTTTGCAGGCTGATATAACTCTGCCCTTCAAGCCAAAAATAAGACTTATTGGAAAGTATGTGGCTGTTTTAAATCTAAATCTTAAAGTCTGTCAATTTCATAAATAAAAGGGGATGACCACTTTATCACATAATAGGTGCTGCAGCCAGCTTCTGATAAAATCATGGCATGTTATATCTCCGAAGGTGCTCTTCAGAATTTTCTTTGAAAGAAATCTTTTTGCAGCCCACTTGATTTACTTAAGACATCCACTAAATTAATATGTTGACTCAAAAACCAGCAGCTTAGAATAATGCAGCAAGGAAACAGGCCCTTTGGCCCAACTGGTCCATGCTGACCACAGCGTCCTCCCTGCTAGTCCCAGTTGCCCGCGTTCAGCCCATAATTCTCCGAGCCCCTCCCCTCCATGTATCTGTCCAAATGCCTCTTAAATGTTGCAATTGTACCCGCCTTGACCACTTCCTCTGGCACCTCATTCCAGATACTCACACCCCTCTGTGTAAAGAAGTTATCTCTCAGGTCTCTTTTAAATCTCTCCCCTCTTATCTTGTATCTGTGCCCTCAAGTTATGGACTCCCCAACCCTGGGGAAAAGACTACGACCATCCTCCTTATCCATACCCCTCATGATTTTATAAACTTCTATGAGGTCACCCCTCATTCGCCTACGCTCCAAGGAAAAACGATTGTCAGTGCCCTGCCATTCATTATACAAGTCCTACCTGGGTTTGAATAACCAAAATGCATCACCTCACACTTATCTAAGTTGAAACCAATTTGCAATTCCTCAGACCATCTCCCTAACTGATCAAGATCTCTTTGCAATTCATTGTAACCTGCTTCACTATCAACAAGACCCCCTAATTTAGTATCATCAGCAAACTTGCTAATTGTGCCATGTGCATTCATATCCAAATCATTTACATACATAATGAATAACAGAAGTCCCATCGCTGATCCCTGGGGCACTTAACCAGTCACAGCCTCCATTTGGAGACTCAACCTTCAACCATCACCCTCTGCTTCTTATCGTCGAGCCAATTTGGAATCCATCTCGATAGCTCCCCCTGAAACCCATGTGACCTAACCTTCCAGATCAGCCTGCCATGCAGAACCCTGTCAAAGGCTTTAAGGTCCATATAGACAACATCCACTGCCCTACCTTCATCTATCCCCTTAGTTACCTCTTCAAAAAACTCCAAAAGATTCATCAGACATGACCTCCCACACACAAAACCATGCTGACTATTCCTGATCAGGCCTTGACTATCCAAGCGATGATAGATCTTGTCCCTCAGAATTCCCTCCAGTAACTTGCCTTCAACTGAAGTCAGGCTCACTGGCCTGTAGTTCCCTAGCCTGTCATTGCTACCCTTCTTGAACAATGGAACAACGTTAGCCACCCTCCAGTCTTCTGGAACTTTGCCAGTGGCTAACGACAAAGCAAATATCTCCACAAGGGTCTCCGCGGTTTGTTCTCTGGTTTCCCATAAAGTCCAGGGGTGCACTTAGTCAGGCCCTGGGGATTTGCCCACCTTAATGCACTTCATGGCTGCAAATACCTCCTTCTTTGTAATAATCGTATGATCAAAGACTCATTGCTTATTACCCTCATTTCTTCGGCACCCATGATATTGTCCTTAGTAAACAACGAGGAGAAATAGACATTAAAATCTCAGCCATCTTTAATGGTGGTCTTTAAGAGGACTTAGTCTCTCCCTAGTCAACCTATTACTGTTAATATAACTGAAGAACCTGTTTGGATTATCTTTAACCCTGCCTGCCAAATCCATCACATACCCTCTTTTTGCCCTCCTGATTTCCCTCTTAAGCCCGGTCTGAAGCTGTTTATATTAGTTGAGGAACTCATTTGTACCCAGCCGCCTAAACATGAAGTACACTTCCTTCCTTTTCCTGACCAGAGCTTGATATCTCTTGTTCCTTTAAAGCTTCCTCCCTAACGTTCACATGCAGGCAACATGCTTTGGCAACAGTGTTTTGCTGATCACTTTTGATTGATTCACGTTTCAGCTTCCAACTAATTTGTTTGATTGAAATATTCAAGTCCAGCCCATCAACCAAATATGATTGACTAATATTTACAACTTTCAATCTGAAAGAAAATATTCATCTGAAATGCAAAGAAGTTGATACAGTATGTTTTGGGTGCTGGTCAGTAGCAGACACAGAGAAAGTTTACTATTTTTGAAAATATGGTGGCATGGAATAATATTATATTGACATGAAAACTTAATTTCACTTCACAAATTTTCCTTCTGGAATTAATCATTGAGGTGTTATTAGTAGCATTGATTGCTTGTCATGATAAGTATGAGGTTTTTTTCAGTTTATTAATGCTGAAATAATTTAGCTGAACATAAAGTGTCTGATCTACCCGGAACTGAGCAAGCAAAATAAAAATGAAATGTATGTGATTCTTGGGAGTCAAACAAAATGAGACTTGACCTGCGCTTAAAGAACGGCTTGCTTTTTTTTTGCTAAATATTTTTGTTTAGTTGAAAAGGCATAATTTGTTGCCCATCAATTCTTCTGTCCTAAGAAAAACTCTGTTTAAGATATTGGCCCATGTTGAGATGCAGTTGTAGAACCACTAGTAATCTTTTGGGACTTCACCCAAGTTGTCATTCTTCATGTGACAACCTAAATAAAAGTTGCTGCCTCCAGAGTTTCATGTGGAGGGTATCACTGACAAGTCCAATCTTGTCCTTACTGATCTGTTTCCACCAAAGATCACTGAATAGCAGTTAACAACCCTGACTGCCCTGTTCTCAAATTAATTGCTGCCTTGTAAGATCAGTCAGTATAGTACAGGACAAGAATTAAATTGGGGTCTATATGGGTTCATACGATTTATTTACCTGTTAGGCCATTGGGTGAGTTTTATTACTTATCTTTTAAACCAGGTTTCTTAACTTCAGGTGGGAGGTGGAGTATTATCCTTTAATCTAATTTTACCAAGAATAAGCCTGTGACCAGATTTTGAAAAATGCAATGAGCAGTGTGAGAGGGAACAAATTGTTCGCTTGCATTTCCATGTAAATGGAACATCTAGTGCAGACATGTAAAGTCCCTTCCTTCAAAGACACATTTCACTTTATGATCAGGACAAGTGTTTTGTTGCAGCATGATTTATCATTTACACCTGCTTAGAAATTAACATTGGCACAGCCTCTGGGACATATTTATGCAAAATTAAGGGATTCAAGCAGCATATTATGCTTCACATGGTGAGTGCAAAAAGTTACTGGATTTGTCACAGATGTTCCCACTGTGCCAAATCATTTGCCACATTGATGAAATTCGTAAACAGCATAGAGTAAATGGTGAAATCCCATGTAAATGAGTCCAATCTTTTCACTTTGTTGAATCTATCTAACTGACTGCAGAGATCTGCATACATGAATAAAAACTGCCTGTTGGTTTTACAGCAGTGCACCTGTTTGGCCTGACCTGGCAGCTGCAGCCAGTACATGGACAACTCTACGAGAACGGGGGAAGCAAATCTTTCACTGGGCTGGAAAACCTGGATATCACCTCATCTCCCCAGGGTGGAAAAGGCTCAGACAAAGATGACATGAAAGACAAAGGAGGTCTTGGAGGTAGCAGCGTACCTAACGAATGTTAAAAGATATGAGTGGAATCACAGTTTAACCCCCTGGTTAACTTTGCTGATATGAAGATCCTTTTATATTATTGGGGTTTAGTGATATTTATAATGCTATAAGGGTCACACTGTGTAAATATGATGCAGCCCTGAGCACCATTTCATTGACACATAAACAGCAATATTAATGTCAATAAGTACCACAGATGGTTAATTTTATTAAAGGAACACAAGGGTTTTCTTATTTATATATTGTATCTCTCAAAAACTAAAACACTGACTGTTTAGATTTTGTTACAGATATGTTTGACAGGAAAAGGTAGGGGAGAAAAAGCCAACACAAGTCATCTCATAAAACTTAGATTAGGCAGTGTTTAATGGACCAAGGAATTAAAACCGTCATAATGTGATTTAGGGGAGAAGGGTACAACTAATCTGCCCTGTCACTTAAGCATTTGTATCATCTGTTTCCTGTATAAGTGCGATGTTAAATTATGGTTTCACTCCAGCAACAGCACATTAGACAGATATTCAGGTCATAATTAGAACATGATACTTCAAACATAGAGAGCTTGACTAATTATAGCATGTTGAGTGCCATGCAAAGTGAACTTTGTATTCCTTGGATAATATTCTTCAGTGGAAATTCTATGAATGAAGAACACACAAGAAATATAGATTAAAATACAGTACTGATCAATAAGATACTCACACAAGAGGATTTGGAATATAGTTCTCTCTCTTGTGTTCATTCTGTTCATCTCGATCATATGGTACACTTTCGCCTGACTATAAATTGAACATGGTTGGGATTTTTCAGATGTTCTTCAAAATGATGAATCTATTTAGTTTGCAACAAAGTACATGTGATAATGTGGATGGAGTCAGTTTGGCCAAGCAACTTTCATAAGCTTTTATAATGTTTGTACCTGTACTTGGGTGTTTGTCTTTTGTAATATTTGTAGATTATCCAGGGTACAAAACCTGTTTTCTAGAAGTCACCAGCTTTCAGGTTTAGAGGTGACTTCTAGAAAACAGGTTTTGTACCCTACCCATTTCTTAGATTAACTGGTAATATTTTGGAGCAGTCAGTGGATTTCTTTTCTTTTAGTACTCCATTTCCTGCTTTATCAGGTAGACATTGTACAAGCTAATCCTGTATACAATTTATGTAATAATCAAGCATAAAATACCAGCAACAAGGCATGAATGTGTTATGCAGTCTGCAAAAAACAAACTTCTGGAGGAACTCAGCAGGTCGAGCAACATCTATTGAAGGTAAAGGTGTATAGTTTAGCAGTCCTGATGCAGAGCCTTGACCCGAAATATTGACCGTCGTTTGTCTCCACAGATGCTGCTCAACCCACTGAGTTCCTCCAGCAGTTTGTTTTTTGCTCCAGATTCCAGCATCTGCAGTCTCCTGTTATTTAGTCAGTTGGACTTTGTACATTTATGCCACACCAGGCAAGGAGTAGTGTTGTATCCTCTTTTAGGTTTCTATCATTCCCTCTTTGTTTCATTCTTATTGTTTGCTTGTATGTCTATCTGTCATTTCTCTATTTCATCAGCAAGACTTAAAGCTAAATTATGAAGACGACAAATGTGAAAATTTATTTTTTTAATTAGAATTTTTAAAAATATTATGTTTTTTTTTGATAGAATTACTCAGAGTGTAAGAACATAAAATATCAGAGGAAGGGTTGGCCACACAGACCCTGAAGTCTGCTGTATCACTGAAGAAGATCACTGCTGATCTTTTCTGCTTTCCTGATCTCCATATACCTTGATTCCCCTAGATATCAAAAATCTCCTGATCTCAGCCTGGGTTGTGGAATCCATAGACCTCTAAAGAATGCTAAAGATTTGCAAACCTCTGAGGGATCTATTTCCAACTGCCCTAAGTGTTGAGCTCCTTAACCTGAGACTATTTCCTATCATTCTAAAGTTTCCAGTCAACTGAAACAGCCTCTCAGTATTTACTCTGTTAACCCCTTTTGTAGTTTAATGTTTTAAGTAGATTACCTCTCTGTCTTTTAAACTCCAGAGAATGTACACTTTCTACTCAATATCCTCTTTGAAGGGCCCTTCCAATCCAGGAATCCATTTAATGAAGCTTCATGGCACTGCCTCCAAGGCATATGTATGATTCCTGAGATAAAGAAGCTGAAACTATCCACAGTATTCTAGGTATGGCCTCACCAAAGCCCTGTATAATTGTTGTGAGACTTCCTTACTCATGTACTCCAACCGGTCACAACCAAGGCTACCATACTGATTCCTTTTATAATTGGTTGTCTGCTAACTTCACATGATTCATGTATGAGAACATCAAAATCTCTCTAAACACCAACATTTGAAAGTTGCCCTCCATTTCAAACATATTCAATTTAACATTTAACATACTATACTCCATCTGCCACCCTCTTGTCCACTTTCAGACCTTGCATTGTATTTTCAGCAAATTTTGCAATCAGTCCTTTCATCTGAATCATTAATGTAGACTGTCTAAGCTTTGGTCCTCGAATAAACACATTAGATACAACCCTGACAATCTTTAAATGTTCAATTTAATCTTACACTTTATTTTATGAATCAATCTTCTTTCGACACAGATATTATCCCCAGACAAATCTACATTTGGAAAGTGGGAGTCCTTTAAAAGTGAAATAATGGGAATTCAAGGTCATTGTGTTCCTGTAAGAGTGAAGGGTAAGAACGGGAAATCAAATTCATCTATTGTCAAGGAGTATGGAGGGTTTGAAAAAAAAGGAAGCACATGGCAGATATAGAGCACTGAAAATGCACAAGGCCCTTTTGGAGTGTGTAGGAGGTGCATAAAAAAGAAATTAGGACAAAAAGGGGCCACAACGTATTGTTGCCAGATAAGATTAAGGAAAAGCCCAAGGCATTTTATAAGTATATTAACAGTTAGATAGTAACCAAGGAAGGAGTGGGGTCCATTAGGGACCAAAGGGGCAATATATGCATGGAGCCAGGGGGTATGGGTGAGGTTTTAAATTAATAGTTTTTATCTCAGTTTCACTAAGGAGAAAGGCATTGTAACTGGGGATTTTAGTTGGGATGTTGAAATTCTAGAGCACATTAAAATAAAGGAGAATGTATTAGATGTCCAAAAGGGCATAAAGGTGGATAAATCCCATGGCTTGCTGAGTTTTTTCCCAGACTGCTTTGGGAAACAAAGGAAGAGATTGCTGGGGCCCTGCCAAAGGTATTTAAATCTTTAACGGCCACTGGTGAGGTGCCAGAAGACTGGAAGACAGCAAAGGTGATACCTTTATTCAAGAAGGGCAGCAGGGATAAGCCAGGCAATTATTAACCAGTTAGTCTAAGAACATTGGTAAGAAAATTATTGGAAAAAATCCTAAAGGACAGGATTAATCTACACTTGCAAAGGGAGAGATTGATCAGAGTGAATTGCATAGAGATCCTGTTTGACTAATGTCATTAAGTTTTTTTTTGAAGAGTTAACTAAATCTACTGATGAGGGCATTGCAGTTGGTGTGATTTACATGACTTCAATAAGGCCTTTGACAAGGTCCCACTTGGAAAGCTAGTTTAAAAGGTTACAGCCCATGAAATTCAAGATAAATTGGCAAATTGGAACCAAAATTGGCTTGGTAATAAGGGAGAGAGTGATGATGGAGGGTGACTATTTTGATTGGAAGGCTGTACCACAGGGATCTTTGCTGGGACTTTTACTGTTTGTTATATATATTAATGACTTAGATGTGAACGTAGGAGGTATGATTAGTAAGTTTGCAGATGGCATGAAAATTGGTGGTGATGTTGATAATGAGGAGAGTACTCTTAAACTGCAGAATGAGATTGATCAACTGGTTATTTGGATCAACAATGGCAGTTTGAATTTAATCCCAATAAGTGTGAGGATTTGGAGAGCCATACTAACGCTAGTTCATATACCATGAATGATACACAATACACATAATATTAAGGGACAAAGGTCCAAAGATCCCTGAAGGTGGCAGCGCAGGTAGAGTGGGAGGTGAAGAAAGGATATGGAATGCTTGTTGCATTAGCTGAGCATCGAGTATAAGAGCAGGGAAGACTTGGTAGAACTTTATAAAATATTGATAAGGCCACAGCTGCAATATTGTTTGCACTTCTGGTGGCCACACTATAGAAAGGATGTGATTGCACTGGAGAGGGTGCAAAGGAGATTCACCAGGATGGGATGTTTCAGTTATGAGGAGAGACTGGATAGGCTGGGTTTATTTTCCTTGGAGAGGAGGAGACTAAAATGAGACTTGACAGAGGTGAAGAAAATTGTGAGAGGCATACATAGGGTAAATAGTAGGAAACCTTTCCACACGGCAGAGGTGTCTAAGACCAGAGGGCGGAAGTCTAAAATGAGGAGTAAGAGGTTTTGAGGGGATCTAAGGATTTTTTATCACTCAGAGGGTGGTTGTAATCTGGAATGCACTACCTGAATAAGTGGTGTAGGCAGATACTTTCACAACGCTTAAGAAACTTTTGGACAAGCCCTTGAATTGCTAAAGCATGGTAGACTATGGACAACCTGCTGGTAAATAGGATTAGTGTAGATAGGTACTTGATGATCAGCATGGATATGGTGGACCTAAAGGCATGTCTCTGTGCTGTATGATTCTACGAATCAATAACTCTATGAGGCTCTTACCTACTGTAACAATATATTATGTGGCACCTGGTTGAATACCATTTGAAAATCTAAATATGCAACATCTACTGGTTCCCTTTTAACAACTCTGCTTGTCACATCTTCTAAGGACTCTAACAAGCAAGGGCCATTTCCCTTTTATATAATCATGTTAACTCTGCAAATCATGTGAAGTTTTTCTAAGTGTCCTATTATCATTGCCTCGGTAATGGACTCCAGCCATTTCCTGACAATTGATATCAGGCAATTTGGCCTCAAGTTTCCTTTTCTGTATGTGTAGCTTACTATAGTTTGAAAATGAGAATTTATGCTATCAAATGAACACTCAGTGATTGTGACATATTTTATTCTTTCAATTGAAATGAAATCAGTTATTATAGTGCAGAAAACAAAGAGGGAGATGAATTTGATATGTACACTAAACATTTGTGTACCTGTTTCCTTCATTGTTTTTTTTACATATTGCCTCTGCCTATTTGTTGACTGTGCTTTTTGTTTATTCTTTTAATTTTATGTGGATCCTTCCAAACACCCAGCTTTCTTGACACCCAAGGTTTTCTCCGACAACCTACAGATATCACAGAGCATAAACACAAATAGTGAATCAGTAACTCTAGTGCAAGGCACTTAGCCAAGGATCAAACTGGGTGCCAGACAGTATTTTGCACTTGTACATCTAAGCACTGGAAATTATATGCAGTATTTTTTATTCTAACATTAAAAAGTTACAAAGGATGTTCAGAGGGTTTTCTGGAAGCTGTTGAGGTATGTGTTTGTACCTTGCTGGAGTTGCCCAGTAAAATGCCCAAACAGTTGAAAGGAGTAGCTCCATTGCGCTCAGGGTGAGATAGGATTGCGTAGTGATCAAGTTACTGGACAAGTAATGCAGACATACTGTACATACTAAAGATTGACAGAGATAAATGGAATATTCACCACTGCATATGAGGGTAAATTCATTTAACTGAATAAATTTGAAATAATGATGTCTAAATGATCATAATCCATGTAGTTCCCTGTTGCCCTTTCGAGGAGGAAAGTTGCTGTCATACCTCATCTGACCCATTGATGATTCCTGACACTGAACAACATGGTTGACACTTCTTTCTGTAATGGGCTGCCAAACCATTCAGTTCAAGGGCAGTTATGATAATTGTCAGATCATTTGCACTTCTTTCAATTTTGCTTGCCACTCTTTTCCAAATGATGTACATCTGAAACACTTCTGTGCTATGCAAGCACTGGAACATTTGAGGCTCATCATCAATATCTCTTTTTGATTTATCCTGGTCTTTGTAACCTTGACATACCATGCAATGCTGGCTTTGCCCCTTCACTTTTTCAGTAACACATTCACATTGACCTACACACTCAACATCCAAAAAAGATTATTTTCAACAACATTGGAGGGTTGCAATAAAAATGGAGAAGCATGTATTAACAAAATAACTTGATCTTATGTAGAGTGAAGATCATTATGGGCATCTATTATGAACTGCATTGGTCATCAATTACTCAACAGCTTTTCAGTCATCTTTACAGCTATGTAATGAAACATCTGAATGTTCAATTGATATGACAATACAAGAGTGCAGAGGAAGAGCAGCTTAATTGGTCGTTTATTTTAACTTCGTTTCTGCATTCTATATCCCATACGTCCTTGTGCCACAAACCTTGGCTTGATTTTCTATTGGTTATGTTGCCCTGCTTTCTAGTAAAGGAGTTTCCTTCTTTTAAATATCTAAGGAATTAAATGACCATATCTCATTATTCACCATTGTGATATTCAGCTATAAGTATGAATAAATAAATATACACATCATCACATGCATGTGAATTTACTGAGTAATCCAATTTCAGTTTTCAAAAGTATGTACTTCCATGTTCAGGTTCTCGGTACTAAAAGGGTTATCTCAATGTTCAGTGGGGATTTTTTTCCGAGAAATCAGAGCTCATTGACTATTTCATTGACCTGAAATTTTATTTTGCTATTTAATAGTGCATGGTGCTTTAGAGTAGTAAAAAGATCTCTGTGGCTGCATCTCAGTGGGATCACATTAATATACTGGGGATTGTGGTCTACATTAGAAAGATGAGCATTTTTGATGAAATCTCCAGACATCAATGGTTTATGCATTTAGCAAAAGATCGTGGCAATCTAATGACAGTGATAAAAGTACACATCCTCCCAGGGAAAAGTTTGACATTTGATAAATTACTTTGAAATACTTGTCACTACAAAAGCAAATATAGCAGCTATTCTAACACAACAGTATCCAGTCAAGCTTATTGGTCAGTTCACCTGTTTTTGTTCTCAAGAAATATATCTGGATATATTTGCTATATGTACATTTCAGATCAATATAAAGGAATCAAGTATTCACTGCCAATACCAACTGTTTTGTGCAAAGACTAAGGATAAATTAAATTATTGACAGAATCAACCTTGGTCAAGTCCTGACCTCATCCTTCCAATCTGAAATTTGATATAGCGTTGGACAATTTGGAAAAGTATATGCAAACAATGTATGTAATCTTTAATGAAATGAAATAGAATTTATGTATATATGAAGTCTTGCATTTATATTCACATCACAACTTAGGTACATCTTCCCCTAAGTAAATGAGGAAAGCTGAAACCAGTGCCATCACTTGTAAATGTCAATGAATAGGCAATACCAAGAAACCCACACAATATTGCTGCCTTCCATTGGGCTAATGCTGTTCCAGAATCTACCAGGGTCAAAGTGATTGTAGGCCCATGTTTTCATAAATGATGAGAGAGTTTATTAGTAGTCGTCTCTACCTCCGTTAATGCCACAATCATTCACACATTGAAGGCCTGGCATATTCTAAGGCCTGTCACGTTCTAATTCCCATTCAGGGTACTTATGCAGATTAAGGTGGGTTGCCTCATAATGACACCACAACAATTATCCCACAATAATATCACTACATTGGCCTCCTTCAGGAATAGGAGGAATCTTAATTATGGTGTGTTACCATTGCATGGCTTCCTTCAATGTATGTGATGATGCTCAATGGGAAAGATAAATTCAGGCACTCACTGATGGAAAATACTGATAGCCCAAGCTTCCCCAGCAAGAAGAACCAACTCCTTTCCCTTATCTTCAAATTGTTGAATAAAATAAATTCCAGAAACTACATATTTCACAATTGCATGATTAAATTAGCCTACTGAATTCTCATGTGTCTTTTAATGCCTTCTACACCATTTTAATTGAAAATTCCAGTTGGCCTCAATAGTGTGAGCACCTGTGAAATATTTTGCTCCCAAAACAATTAAGGAGCGTTCTTAACCACATCAGGTATATGCAATTCTGCAAAATTTCCTTTATGCATCAACAGATATCCAAGTTGATTTAATCCTGAATCATAAGATGATTTTTCGGATTTATTTGTTTTTTTTAAAGACTTTGGAACAAAACGGTGATCTGAATTTTCCTTGCCTAATTTCAGCTTTGTCACATATTTAAAATGTTAAAATTGGACTCTTCTCTGTTGTGAACACTCGATAACAACAGGCTTAACACACCTTTGATTCTAAACATCTGTGGTGTTTCTTCTGCTAATTCAAAATATTGAACAGGATCACAGCTTGCTTATTTCAAGTGATTTAAGTCTAAGATATGAGTTTGGATGATTGATTCATTTCTTTTTGGTTAGTATCCATCCTGAGCATAATAATGGGAGTACAATAGGTGAAAATTAAACTTGCTTGCTTTAGCTCGAACAAAACAGAAATAGAAATACTAATTTTTCAGGGAAATAGTGAAGAAAATAAAGCAAGTGATCTTTACCTTGCCATTTAGAGAAAAAGTATTGCTCACACAGATTCTCGTTGGATAGAGTGAAATAGTGAGAAATCCATTACTATTTTGGGGGTATAATTTAGTAATTATTCCCCAAGAATCCAAGATGAAAGTGTATGCAATTCAGAGAAAACATTTACCAGTCACAAGAATTGTAGGAATAGATTACTGGTCTGTATTTGGAATCTTTTGTGTATTTGGGACACCCCATTGTGTTTTTCCACTGACCAAAGAAGTACTATCTTTTCAATTCTGATAACTTTTGTAATGGAGAATTATGCAGAACTTTAACTGTCCTAAATTAGACTGGGATAAGACAAAGTTAGCAAGGGCTTCCAGCAAGCATCCAGAATTGCTTCTATAATCACTACAATGAATGCCTGACAAAGAAAGATGCAGAGCTGAATCCGTTCCTGAGTAATGAAGTAGGACAAATAATGTATAAACTTGTGAGAGAAGAAGTGAAACAAAGGTTTATCAGATTGACTCCTAGGATGAGGAGTTTATCCTATAAAGACAGAGTACTCAAACTGGGCCTGTGCTCTCTAAAGTTTAAAAGAATGAGGGGTAATCTCATTGAACCTTACAAAATTCTGATAGGGCTCAGTAGGATAAATTCAAGAATGCTAGAACCAGGGTTCACAGTCTCAAAATAAGGGGGTCACCCATCACAACTTAGCTGAAAAGTATTGGAATTGGTTTATTATTGTCACTTGTGCTGGGGTGCAGTGATAAACGTGCCTTGCATACCATTCATACAGATCAATTCATTACACAGTGCATTGAGATAGTACAAGATAAAACAATACTGAATGCAGAATAAAGTGTAACAGCTACAGTGCATTGTGGGTCAATAATATGTTGTAAGGTCATAATGAGGTAGATTGTGAGATCAGGAGTCCATCTCATCGGACTAGGGAACCATTCAATAAACTTGTAACAGGGGGATAGAAGCTGTCCTTGAGCCTGGTGGTATGTGCCTTCAGGCTTTTGTATCTTCTGCCCAATGGGAGAGGGGAGAAGAGAGAATGCGCAGAGTGAGTGGGGTCTTTGATTGTGCTGGCTGCTTTACCGAGGCAGCAAGAAGTATAAATAGAATCCATGGATGGGAGGCAGGTTTCCATGATGTGCTGAGCTGTGTCCACAACTCTCTGCAGTTTCTTGTGGTCATGGGCAAAGCAGTTGCCATATCAAGTCATGATGCATCCAGATAGGATACTTTCTATGGTGCATTGACAAAAATGGATGAGTGTCAAAGGGGACATGCAAAATTTCTTTAGCATCCTGAGGAAGTAGAGGTGCTGGTGAGCTTTCTTGGTCATGGCATTTACGTGGTTGGACCAGGACAGGCTATTGGTGATTTTCACACCGAGGAACTTGAAGCTCTCAACCCTCTCGACCTCAGCACCATTGATGTAGACAGGAGCATGTGCACAGCAACCTCCCTGAAGTCAATGACCAGCTCTTTTGTTTTGCTGACATTGAGGGAAAGGTTGTTGTCATGACACCGTGTCAATAAGCTCTCAATCTCCTTCCTGTATTCTGACTCATCATTATTTGAGATACAGCCCATTACGATGATATGATCTGCAAACTTGTAGATGGAGTTAGAGCAGAATCTGACCACGCAGTCATGAGTGTATAGGGAGTAAAGTAGGGGGCTGAGGATGCAGCCTTGTGGGGCACCAATGTTGAGAATAATCATGGCGGAGGTGTTGCTGCTTATCCTTACTGATTGCAGTCTGTTGGTCAGGAAGTCAACAATCTAGTTGCAAAGGGAGGTTTTGCTTGGAATTATAGTATTGAAGGCAGACCTGTAGTCGATAAACAATAGTCTAACATAGGTGTCATACTGTACAGATGCTCCAGAGATGACTGTAGGGCCAGGGAGATGGCATCCACTGTAGACCTGATTCGACGATAGGTGAATTACAGTGGGTCGAGGTTGTCTGGGAGGTTGGAGTTAATGCGTGTCGTGACCAGCCTCTCAAAGCACTTCATGATGGTGGATGTCAGAGCCACCAGGTGTTAGTCATTAAGGCACGTTACTTTGTTTTTCTTCAGTATTGAGACAATGATGGTCTTCTTAAAACAGGTGGGAACCTCAGATTGAAGCAGGGAGAGGTTAAAAATGTCTGGAAATACCCCTGTCAGCTGATCTACACAGGATCTAAGGACACAGCTTGGGACACCACCCAGGCCAGATGCTTTACACGGGTTCACTCTCCAGAACACTGAACTTCCTCTTCAGTGAAATTTTGAAAGTTGACATCCAGGAGTGAGGCATGGGCTTAGTTGCCGAGTACAGGTCCTCTCCAGGTTATGAATGCCCGACTTATGTACAGCCTGTACATATGAACGAGCATTTGGGAGACCAGCAGGTTGGATTTGCCAGCTGCTGCAGGGCTGCATACATCTTCTGCCACCTGTGAACTTGGTTAGCGGCCGCATTTCTGATTTGCAAACTGTTCAAGTTACGAACACTTCAAAAGAACGGAACTCTTCCATAACCTTGGGAGGACATGTACGTCCAGGACAGAGATCAGTTGGTTTTTGGATACTAAAAGAATCAAGGGATATAGAGTTCATAAAGGAATGTTAACACTGAAGTAATAAATCCAGTTACCTGAAATTGGAGAATTCAGTGTTCATGATGTTGGGTTGTTGACTGCTCAGGTGGAATTTGAGGTGCTGTTCCTTTAGTTTGTGCTTGGCCTCACCCAGACAGTGGAGGAGGCTGAGGACAGACAGGTTGAGGTGGAAATGAAAAGAGGAATTAAAATGGCCATTACTACCAGCGCTCTGTCTTCAATGGCTATCTTGAGCCATTTCATCTACCCTCCCCATTCCCCTTCTGCCTTTTTCCTTCTTTTTCTGCTCTACCTAGGTCCTCTCACACTTCCCCTTATTTCCAACCACCCAGCCCCCTATCACCCAATTTCTTTCCCCTCCCCCACCTACTCCTTCTGCCCACCACCCACACTCTCCTCCCATCGGGTCCCCTATCCTGTCTCCCCACTGTTCCCATCTGCCCTCAATCTCTCCCTTTTTTAGTTCCACTCTTCACCATTTTTTCTTATCATATTCCATAATCTGCAGCCGTTTGTTGTCTCCATTTATCACCTCCCAGCCTCTGTCATTATCTCCACCCTTCCCTTCCCCTCCTTACTCCATCTGCCAAATCAACCTCTCCTCAACTGGATCGACCTATTGCTTGCCAGCTCTTCCCCCCACACTTACCCCTCATCTCTTTATACTAGCTATCTCCCTTCTACTTTTTCAGTCCAGATGAAGGGTCTCGACCTGAAATGTTGACTGTCCATTTCCCTCCACAGATGCTGCCTGACCCACTGAATTCCACCCGTAGCTAGTTTTTTGCTCCAGATTCTGACACCTGCCAGCTCTTGTATCTCCTTAAAATATTATCAGTTTTTCAAAATGTGTTATTAACATGCATGCTGTAATATTTATGTTCCGGATTACTTAATTAGTTTCTTCAGGCCCAGCAAGATGCAAAGCAGTAATTATGGCTTCAATTCTGTCTCAAGGTCATTGTGACTGCTGACACGTTAGATGTTCTAACCTAATTTGCATTATAGTGATTCTGAGGCAGGATGATCTGCTGGCACACTCTTCACTTCCAAGTAAGGCTACAGCTGCTGATATTCTTTGACTGTCTACAATCCATTCCTAACCAGACCTGAATATACTTAACTTCTGAGATGAAGAAAATTAGTCTTTTCATATGGAAACATTTAGGCAATTGTAGCTTTGTATGCCATTAAAAACTCAATTGCTCATCACGTAACAAAGCAAAACACTTTCAGAATATTTTATGGCAGGAATGGTTCATAAATACCTGAAACTCTGGTTATTTCACTGATTTCTGCAGATTATGGTAGAGAAAGCTGCAAAACAGTATACTCTGTAAAGGAGCGGGGAATCATTGACAATCTTTATTAGTCACATAAACATGGAAGCACACAGTGAAATGCATCTTTTGCGTAGAATGTTCTGGGGGCAGCCCGCAAATGTCGCCGTGCTTCCAGCGCCAACATAGCATGGCCACAACTTACTAACCTGTACATCTTTGGAATGTGGGAGGAAACCAGAGCACCCGGAGGAAACCCACGCAGACACAGGGAGAACGTACAAACTCCATACAGACAGTGGCCGGAATTGAACCCGGGTCGCTGGCGCTGTAATAGTGTTGTGCTAACCACGACACTACCATGCCTGCCTGCACGGGAGTAACTACTGGAGTTCCACATTTAACTGTATATATGTTTGCACCAGACATTGCTATCAGTTTCACAAAGTAACAACTTAATTTTGTCATCAGTACAATTGCAAAGTCCAGGCCAATGTTTCCATTGTATGGTTGGTATATTGTGTATTATTTAATATCATGTGCTAAGTCTGTGCACCATGAGAGACGAATTCAGAGTTAGTATAATCTCCAACCCTTTTTAAGACAATGTCCAGCCTAGATCTGACAATTGTTTTTAATGATAAATAAACAGAAATGTTTCATCTCTGCCACTATTGTCTCCTGGTACATACTAAAATATATTATTTCCATTAAATATCTCTTTCCAAATTATGTCAAGTTTTGAAAACTTGATAATAAAAATGTTGAAATTTGAAATCTACCAAAATTTTCTGAATATAATTATTGTTTTTCACTGGTCTTTGCTCATAGATATATGTGTACGTATTGTGACTAAATAAGGAAAATCAGCAAAGTTAATATTCCTATATTGGTTAATAATTACATATGGCCCATGCAGATATAGCTACCTTTACCTGAAGGGTTCACATTGTGGTGAATATAAAATAATGCTTGTCAACACTCACAAGTGATGGACACTTGGGCCAAATGTTAGGGGAATAGTCAGGATGGAATATTACACCTGAGAGGGAATCAGTGACTTCAGGGGAGTAAAGACTATTGAGTTAAAGATTGTAGAAGAACTCCAAATGTACATTGAGAGATTTCTGATTCAAATTGAATTTGTTTAATCTGTTTAATACCCAACCAAAAGAGGTTAAGTGTGATATAGTTCTGAGATGTTTCAACGTTAATGCAATCACTTTAATGAAACTGAAACCTTAACTTTCCAGTGGATCATGCTGTTGTAAAACTATTTCTCTTTCTGTTGTGCATTTCTTTCAGGAAAAACTGTGAATGTGTTTCAGCGAGGAAGAGCCATTGACACAGGAGAAGTGGATATTGGAATGCAGGTGATGCAGACCATTCCCCCAGGTCTGTTCTGGCGTTTTCAAGTCACTACAGAACATCCCCTCTACCTGAAATTCAATGTGTCATTGGCTAAAGATGCCTTATTGGGGATTTATGGTCGACGGAACCTTCCACCCACACACACTCAGGTTATTATGGCTTTTACCCTTTTGTTTTTTATTAATGGGGAAACAAGCCAATAAGTTATAAGTGGGGAGAACTGAATCTATCTGTGTACTTATTTAATTAGATACAGCAGCATTCAACAACGTACCAAGAATGTAATCTGACTATGTTCTCCTCCATTAATTGGGGAGTATTTGTTGCTAAGGAATTGACATTCTTGTGAGATTAGAGTCACCAGCCAGGCTGTCAACTATTGTGCATCTAGAGTTTTCATGAGATGTTAGTGGTGGGCTAATGTTTTCAACCATTGGGTTTGTGTGGCATTCTTTATTGTGGTTTGAATGGCTCATTACAGAGGACAATTATGGCCAACCGCAATGATATGGGACTGGATTTACACATGGGAAAGAAGAGACAATAGCAGGTTTCTTTCCCAGGAACATTAATGAATCAGTACACAGAGTCAAATAACTTTCTGATAACTTTTACTGAAAGCATTTTTTTACCTCAGAGATTTCTTCTCAAACTGAGTTCAAATTGTCAGACTGCCATGGGATTTGGACTTGCTTTCTCAGTTTGACTGGTCTAGTAAAATATCATCACATCCAAGAACAACTGAAATATCAAAAATTATTGATTCTAAAGTACTGTCAATGGAATGTTAACAAAATTGGAGAACTACAATTACTTTTATCCATTTCTGTTATTACTGCCCACAAAAATCATTCATTATCATTAACAACATCACACAATCTTTAATTACCAATTATAATGCAAATGTTTAACTATAGGCACAATTAACACAGAACAAAAGGAATGAGTAACAAGGGGCTTCTCCTTGACGTGGTGTAGTTCCACTTGGAGGACCTAATGGTGAAATAATGAAACTCATCACAGATGGTCTACCAGCCTGAGCCATCAGTAGTAAAGAATTGCTTGCGTTTGATGAAATGCATTAAATTAAGCCAGTCCTGACTCAGAACACAAGGAAAGTAGTGTGACTACAATCTGTCTAGATTTTCAGTTGGAAAGAAAATTATTTATGCATTTGTATCCTTACAGTTTGATTTTGTGAAGCTTTTGGATGGCAAGCAATTGATTAAACAGGAGACGAAAATTCCAGAGAAACCGAAAAACACACCGCAGAATTTGATTCTGATGACTCTTCAGGAGGCTGGATTCATTGAATACATGGATTCAGGAACTTGGCACTTTGCCTTCTACAATGACGGGAAGAAAATGGAACAGGTCTTTGTGCTAACTTCTGTGATAGGTGAGGCATCATCAATTATATATTCAAATTATGTTTAACAGAAGTGTTTTGTCTTTAAGTAAGTCACAAAAAGTGCCTTTTCTAAATAGCTTTACCTCAAAACTGGACCAATTCATGCATGCTTTTTATGCATGATTTGATATTGAAGTCATTTTTTGCACATTACATAACACTGATAATCATTTCTGAAACAATAAGCAATTATTAGGAAAATGCCTTGTGCATTTTCAGGTGCAATTTACCTCAGCACATCTGTTTGGTGTCAAAGACAGATACCATTATGTCATCCGATGCACAGCAGCCATTTCCTTGTTTTCCGACAAAAATTGGATTTTACCAGTGCAACCAACACTTTTCACCTGCACTAAACAAGAGCAAACCCTGCAGCAAGTCAGCAAAGAAGTGTGAATTGTAGGGTCTCCTTTAGGAATTGCCATTCTTCCCACACCCTCCTTCAATTTTATGTTTCTCGGCTGCATTTTTGACAACAAGCAATGCTGCCAATAATCTCCCATTTCCATGTTTGATTAAAAATATAATTGTCTGTTAATATAGTCATACTATTTTTTTCAGTGGTTCTTCCTAATAACTTGCTCATGGAACTGACTGTGAAATGGATGTTTCCAGTTTCAAATCTCCTAACAGATGTGGGTATCAGAATATTGCTTCCCATAATTTGCTTGCCATTAAAGTTGATTGGCAGAAAATCACAGAATGGGTTTTGTGTGCAGCATCCATTTAAAAAGACTTGGATTTCTTGTGCTTCATCATGTCAGAAGCCCAAATGAAATTCTTTGAAGAGCAGTAACTGCTCTTTTGTGAACAAGTAATTGCTCTCAAAGGAATTCAACCCCTTTGTGCGAGAGTTTTACCTAAACTCTCTGTTTGCCATTATTAGCAATATTACAAAATATTGCCCTAAGTAAAACATGCTTCAAAGTAATCCAATAGAAAAAATAATAAACCAATTCCCATATGAATTAGCTTTTTAATGTATGATATCGCATTGAATACCCTCGGCTTCATCATTTCAAGGTGAATAATATCCTTCTTTGGCTGCACAAAGTACTTTAGATGAAAATAACTGGTGCCTCTTTGCCTAATGTATTGATCCAAAGGCTGGTGCTGCACCTTCTAACTACTTCTCTCACATTACAATTTGGATGAGCCAAAGCTTTCTCTAGGTTAGCGTCAGCTCAGCTAAAGCTCTCTTTTTTTACCTCCAGTTGCCACCTGCATGCTTCTTATATTGATACCAGTAGTATATCAGCAAATGGAAAATATGAAAATAATCCCAAACTGAGGGTTTCACTTAGTCTCCCTAATGTCCTTCAAGGTCTTCTCCAAGCTTTCACTCTCAATTCAAAATTCTACTGCCAAAGTTGCTACCCTTATAATGAGCCAGTCTCTTACTTTTGTTTCTTTCCAACTTCTAATTGTGCCAGTGAATTGATTTCCAGATCCACTGTCTGGCCCTCAAACCTCTCCATGGCATTGTCTCTTTTGAATTTGGTTATCCCTTCCAGTCATTTGTTGCTGTTCAAAGAGTTCTCCGACTCTGAAACATTTTTTTATTCTTTCATTCTCCCATCAAGTGACCATTCTTTCAGCCACCATGCCCTTGCTTTCTGAGTTCCCATTTTAGATCCATCATTCCACTTGGTCGTTTGCTTGCATTAAGCTCCTTAGAATCATACTCATTAACTGGATCTTTGCTTTAATTGCATTAAACCTTTCCATTTGCCAATATTTTCAATGCCCAACATTTTCCTATCCTCAAGGTAAAACATTTTAAGACACTTTCCTTCATGTGATGAGTAACACCGGGGTTTAAGTAGTTACTTTATGACCAGAGGTTGCAAAACCTTAGCATATGTTTCATTGAGTTTAGAATTTGAATAGCGGACTAATTGAGCTTGAAGCAACAACCTTCTGATTCAGAATGCAAATAACTGAGCCAAGATGAAACCTCAGGACTGATTTTTATGATGTTCACCCTCTCAGCACTTATATAAGGAACTTAAGAAGATAATGCCTGTGAATTACTTTCCACTTGACTCTCTGAAGATCATGGATAACAGTCAATTTCTTGATACCTACAGTCAACAGGCAAGACTGTTTATCTGTACCATATAAAATCTATCATTCTCAGTATCAGTCTAAAATTAATGTTACTATCTGTATTAAAGTTACAGCTGAAGGAATCAGCTTTTGCTCAGATCACGGTGGTTTTTTTTGCAATAAATGCTTGTTTTGCTAATGGATCTAATAATTACTTTTCACAATACCCTACAAATCTCCTTTCTGATTAATATGCTGCATGACAGTTCCATTCAAATAAAAGTAAATAAAGCCTCAAACAATCTTTGGTGATGAATTTTACCAGCTATAAATACTTGACATAACCTCAATCACTTGAAAAGAATGGTTAACGCTATTGAATTTTCAATATTTAATTGAGCTAGACCAACAAACCACTTAAAATATTTTTTTTAATTGTTAACTGCATTCAAACTGATTTAATTTTCCATGGAGTTTTATGAAGTCACTGTTCAAGTCATGTTTGTTGATTAGTTATAGCAGACTCCTCATAACACTATATTTGATCTTATGAATCTTAAGAAGCTCAAAATTGATTTAATCTTCCATTTGGAATGTATGGTCTGTCTTCAGTGGTGCAATCTAATCATTTTGGTAATATTCTGTCATCAGCGATGTCATTGTCACTTTAGGCAAAGTATGTCATCCTCATGAATAATTTCTATGCAATTTCACCATCGTAGGTGGCTATAAATTTAGAAGTGTAACGGAAAGTAGAAAATCTTGTTAGTTATCCCTTTAAAAGTTTTAAGAAACATTGAGGGGTACCCCATCTAACATTCATTCACTCCAGCACTGGGACATCATGGATGTAGTCTGTCCATAAAATTCATGGCAGTGAGCACCACCCAAAATGGCTATCTCCACTATCAAGAATAAAAATGGGCAGCAGATGTATAGGAAGATTGCTGCCTGCAGGTTCCTCTCCAGGTGATATGCCATTCTGACTTTGTAAAGCAGTCACTGAATCACAGAATGGTTGCACTGTGGAAGGAGGCCATTCCACCTGTGGAACCTGTACCAGTTCGACGTAAATGCAATCCAGCTATTCCCATAGGACCATAAAATATCGGAGCAGAATCAGGCCATTCAGCCTAGCAGGCCTAGGCTGAATGGCCTGATTCTGATTTTTCAACCCCAATCTTCTGCCTTCTCCCCATAACCCTTAACCCCCCTACCAATCAAGAACTTATCAATCTCTGTCTTAAGTACACCCAATGACTTGGCCTCTGCAGCCCTCTGTGGCAACAAATTCCACAGATTCACCACCTTCTGGCTGAAGAAATTTCTCCTCATATCAGTTTTAAAGGGATTTCCCTTTATTCTGTTGACCCTTACCTCAGTCAATTCACAGAGGTTAGGTAAATGACCACACAAATCCTAATTAATTCAAACTCGCAACTTTATCACATCAACTTTATTGTATCAATGCAAATATCCATGTAAGTTATGTTGACTCCAGGTCAATGACTTAGGTTCCTGAATGCTATTGTTCTTTCTGTACCCAGACCCTCGCTCCAACTTCCCTAACTTGTAACACCAAAATAGGGGATCTCCTGTTGGCCAAACGATTGATCCTTATTCTGAAATTCACATTTGAAATCTTTCATTGTTATTCTCTGTTGTTATCAGTTCTGGACATTTATACTTTGATGCCGTTGAATCTGACTTATCGGGCTAGCCTGTGTCCACTTTCCATTGGCTCTGGCCAAAGGTTTCAGGTAACATTACCTCACTGCTGTTCTCCCAGATAAGGATATGTCATTCCTTTTCTTTTCCTTGAATCAGACCATTTCAAACCAGTTATAGCCTGTTCAAGTCAGACACTGGGCTCAGGTTATTTCAGTTCATGGACACAGACTTTTCTTCTTATAAGACTGTGTCAATTCTCCAACCTTATCAAAGAGCATCCCATAGATAACTTCTTATTTGGAAATGATCTCTCATTTAGCAGATTATTGGTAGGGCCTTTATTATGCTCACTTTCAATCACTTTAATCCAGCAAGAGTTAGTTCAGAAAACAGCTCACAAAATGGTGGTCACAAGAACAGTCTCACAAAATGACAGCCTCCACTTCTTCCACCACATGGTGAGAACAAAGACATTGGTTTTGTCTACTTGTCCACTGTCCTTGACTTGTTCCAGCTTGTTTTGCATACTTTTCATTTCTTCAGGCCAACAATTCCAAGGCTGTGCCCTCTGATCCTAGACTCTCCTACTTATGGAAACATCCTCTCCACGCCAACTTTATCCAGGCCTTTCAGTCCCACCCATCTCCTTGCAGCAGATATCCATGGTCTGTGGCTTCCCCTGAAGTCTGCCCTGCCCTAATTCTGACTTTGCATTTGTCTCAGATTTTTCTCCACATCTGGTCTCCAAGCACATTTTGTTCAGATGTCCAGCCTCCTGCTCTACTGTCAGCCTTATTCACACTAAACTACTGACCACTCAACTTAATTTCCTGGCTTCCATGTTAGCTCCATCTTTGCAAATTGCTAACTATTTCTCCTTCTTTTCCACAGTCCTTGAACTTATTGCCATTTCCCACATCTATGCCTGTATTTCCCAGAGCTCCTTGTCTGAATCCATCCATTGATTCAGGTTTTGGCCACTGCCACAGTCACAAAATGGCCCTTGTTGAAGTCATTAATTATATTCTACATGACTGCAACAAAGGTAAACAACCACCTTCTCCTTCTCAAACTTTCTGTGGCCTGTGATACAGCTGACCACACCATGTCCCTCAGTACCTCTCACACATTATCCAGCTGCACAAGACTGTCTTCACCTGGTTCCATTCTTCTCTATCACTACAACCAAACAAACCCTGTCTACCTTTCCTCCACTGGCATCTGTTTGTTCTTTAAGGATCTATCCTTGGCTCTATCTATTTTTTCATACTCATACTGCCTCTCAGTGATAATATTGCCCCTTTCAGTCCCTGCCACAGCTCATTTACTGCTGAAACACAAGTCCATGCTTTTTACCTCCAGACTTTGCTATTCAAATGCTTGGTAGACTGTTTTCCTAAATTCTACTTTCCATCAACTTGTATTCTTCCAAAGATCTGCTACCTGTATCTCTGCACCAAATCTACATATCACCCCTCTGCTTTCTGATTAATCTTCCTTAATTCAAATAAAAATCTCATACTTGTTGTTAAATCCCTCCCTAGTACAGTCCTTATATGTGGATTCTCCTCCAGTCATTTGATTCACTGAGAAATGTTCTCTAATTCCTGTCTTTTGAATATATTGATTTTAATTGTGTGCCTTGAGATGCTCAGGCCTTGAACTCTGGTATTTCCTCTCTTGTTTTCTGTCCCTTTAACTCTCTTTCCTCTGTTAAGATGCCCTTCAGAGCTTCCTCTCCTGTCCTAATATCTCCATTTGTTGCTTGATACCATTTTTTAAATCATCTTCCCGTGCACTTCTTTGGAACCTTTTACTATAATGATGCTATAAAAACGCACATTGTTTTTATTGTTCTGGACCCTGAACAGTGAGATTACATAATCAATTATTGACGGGTTGCCAAGGTTTTTAGCAATGGTCTGACTCACAACAATGCTATCACTGCCATTTCTTACTTTTCCACTGACCACTTGCTTTTCTTAAATGAATATAATATCCATCTTTATTCTCAAGAATCACTTAGCTTACAAGCATATTTCTGTTTTACTTTATTCTGTCTTTGAGGACCATTATTTGGAGATTTTGCTTTTTAAAATACATGGCCTTTTAATCTAAGCACAGTACTTGGCTTCCTCATACGATTAATAGTTCTTAATTTTGTAATCATGCTACAATTTTACTTTGTCCACTAGGGTCTCTGATACAAATGTATTTGTCAAATCCTACCTGTAAAATTTGTGAACCAACATTAAATTTTCTGAAACTTTAGCTTGGTTGAAGAAATGATGCTTAGTGGATAATATATGTGGGAAAAGCCATACTTAACTTTGCCTTTTCCCACATACATATCCAAAGACACTTTAGAGTTAGTGTTCAGCAGTGATACAAGATTTCCTTTATTCTCTTCAACAAGGTGCTGTGCAAGGATTCATTTATTTAATGCTTGTGTGAATATTTCACCTCGCCTTGTCTGTCTATGAATGGACCAAAGACTATTGAAAGCCTTGGAAGTTAAAACACCTCACTACCAATTATTTGTTTAATGGGTTCCTCGTCATTGGGGGTGGCTTAACTTGGAAGTCTGTGCTAAATAGAAATGGCTAATTTTGGACTAATAGCTTGATTGACCTGCACCTAAATTGATTCAACCTTACCCTGCAGACCATTAGAATCTCTCTTAAGATGCATTAGGTCCTCATTAACAAGTGGATCTATGTCCCCTGTTTTATGTCCTTTTGGAATCCCACCTATTTTAATGCATTGCTGCACCTATCCATTCTCCAGTTAATTACCTTTAGTGTCTTGACTCTGCAAAGAAATGGGGGATAGGAAAGGAAATAAAATGAGAACAAAGAATGATTGGAAAGTAGGTTTTCTTTCGGGAAAATAAAATTGGTATGACATTAGAAGAGGAGATGTTGTATTCAAGATGTAATGTGACAATAGCCCTGGACTGAAGTGTCTAGAGAATAAACCTTTATGAAGATTTATGTTGCTCAGTCCAGATTTAATGTCATTATAATGTCAGGCACATACCACAGTTAGACACTGCATGCAAGGTCTCAACCCAAGACATCAACAGTTTCTTTCCCCCACAAATGCTGCTCAACTGGTTGAGTTCATCCAGCAGTTTGTTTTTTACACACCACAGTTAGGTAAATTAAATTCAGATCTATTAGGCACTTTTAATTCTGTCGTTCTAGTGGAAAATGGAAGTGGATTTATGCACTAAGTTAACCATGGAACATTTATTTTCATTGTTTGTAGAATCAATGGATGAATGTTCTACCAATTGTAATGGGAATGGAGAATGCATCTCTGGCCACTGTCACTGTTTTCCAGGATTCGCTGGGCCTGACTGTGCAAGAGGTAAAGCCAACTGTGGCAAGCTGCTGAGCAAACATGAAAGTATTGTACTGTGCAATCGTTATTTATCAAACCACACAGCAGCTATAATAACTTGAAGAGACATTAGGGAATAATATGCCAGGGTAGTGAGAGTCGGCAATAAAAGTTACTTTGCCAGCATTACTCCCATCCAGGAAAACCATTACTGAGGCAACAGTTACTGAATTGGCTGCACTGATAAGAATGTAGAGAAGGGATCTGAACACCAGGAATCATACCACAAAGAGGCAAAAATATAAAATAGTAAAACTGAAACTGCATATTGAGGAAATTTAGGGACTGATTCCTAATAATACCCAGAAACAAGACCACCAATCACTTCAAATCATTCATCTGTTGGGACAGAGGTTATTAGTTTTTCACAGAGGCTTGGAAGCTACAGCATAAAAACTAATTAAGCATCTGAAATGAACAAGTCATCAAATTGATTCAAAGCATATTGAACATGTTTTCAGACTGTGTGAAGTACCAGTCTGCATGTTATTTCTTTCACTCAGTTCAAAGCTTGTTGTAAAGGAATAAATCTGTTAAAAGAGAATGGCCCCAGCAGCCTGAGTTGTGCTCCTGTTATCATTCTCTCAGATCAGATGACGTTTACTGACAAGATTCTCAGGAAAAAAGAACAGGAAAGAAAATCTGTAGAACTATAATCTTATGTCAAAAGGAAGACTATTTTAAACAGCAGCACACAAAAAATGCTGGAGGGACTCAGCAGGTCAGGCAGCATCCATGGAGGGAAACGAACAGTCAACGTTTCGGGCCGTGACCCTTCATCGGCCTGAAACATTGACTGTTCATTTCCTTCCATAGATACTGCCTGACCTGCTGAGTTCCTCCAGCATTTTGTGTGTTGCTCCAGATTTCCAGCATCTGCAGTCTTTCTTGTGTCTCCACTGTTTTAAGCAGGTTTAAGTTTAACAGGGAAAACATTTGACAAAAGATAGTCGGAGACTTAAGTATCTTCTCTGTGAGAGGAGCAGTGTTCCCTCTCAGTGTGAAGGTTACCAGCACCAATTTTCTTCACCAGTGACTATTATATTCTCTTGGTTTTGTTTATTGAGCATAACCTGAAGTGATTGCTGGCCTGCTGGAGCGTGATAATTGTCACTGTGCAAGTTGGGTGTGTGGACTTCATAAACTGAAGGTGTAACAGGGGTATTCAGCAGATTTTGTAGTTCCCTTTTAATACACACTTCAGTACATTGCATGAGCAATTCTTCCATTAGAGATCAGACCCTTTGGTTGCTAACTTAAAATATGCAAGACGATGTGCCATCGATTGTACTTGCCTCCTGTAAGTTCATCGCTACTGAAATCCACATAGGTCAATAGATCTGTAGATATTAAGGGAATCAAATGATATGGGCTCAGTCACAAGATTACATTAAGGACTGAACTAGACAGATTTTTCTATATCAGAAAAAATCAGGGATATGGGGATAGGGCAGGTAAATGGCGTTGAGGTAGTAGATCAGGTCTTGTTGAATGTGGAACAGGGCTAAGTGGCCAAATGAACTACTCCCATTTCTTATGCTCTTATGTTTGGCAATGTGTTCAGTTTTCCTCATTCATAATGCAGTATGAACAAATGGTGTAAAATGATTAAAACAAGATTCCTGAGGTACCTGTAAGTTCACACAGTGAACAGCTAAGCCACATGGATGAAGTTTGATCTCAGGTAGAGTTGTTATTTGATCTCATTCAGAGATATTTGGTCTCAAGAAGTTAGTGCCTTATTGATGAGGGAGAATTTCTTGGATGAGGTTACTGGATGGTAGTGTGTTCTTCTGAACTGGCAAAGAACTAGGTCCTTCAGCAAATGAGGAAAGAACTTTTGAAAATAATGTAAATAAATATTCACACTTCTGATCAAATTCAAAATTTCCAAATAAAAGGACAGTCATAAGACTTTGGCAAGTCACTGTGACATACATTCTTATAATCTTCCAATAAGGACAGAAAAGAAAGTGTATCCATTAATGATCAATTCCTAATACAATCTTATATTTACTCTATTAACACAATTCTGTTAACATTTAAACTATTGCTTACATCATGAAGTATATGTGAAACATCAAGACTGAGTTTAGAAGGCCTTAGTAGCTATAGATTTCATATTTTTCTCCTTTGCAGACTCCTGCCCTGTCCTGTGTAGTGCGAATGGTCAGTATGAGAAAGGTCACTGCTTATGCCACAATGAATGGAAGGGGCCAGAGTGTGATGTGCCAGGGGATCAGTGCATTGATCCAAGCTGCCATGGTCATGGTACATGTGTCGCAGGAATTTGCATCTGTATTCCTGGCTATCGTGGAGAAAGCTGTGAGGAAGGTGGGTCAACCTATAACAAATGTTTTTAGCTAGAAAATTGTTCACAAGTCTCAAAGGAAAATGGTACTGAGCTTTTGGAAATCAGGTTAGCTCAAGTTAAAGCATTTCCACACTTTTCTGAGTACCTATTGTGAAATTCATTTCCTCATTTTTCTAACAGGATTTTATTTCTCCCTGGCAATTTTTCCAGAATAAAACTCCATGGATATGATATCAACAGTAAAAATCATACAACGCATAAACATGCAAATCTTGCAACATGTAAAATGTATCTGTGGAGATCACCAACCTCTCTGCTTTGAAAAATAACATTTCCAACTATTCTCAGAACAACCAATCTTTACTGATCTTGTTTTCCCTGAGACCATGCTGTTTTAAAGACACAGCATTTGAACTGCATTCTTTGTCATAATTGAGATCCATGATCTCGATCAGCCTCAAACATAGCCTCATGTGTGCCACAGCTGCCTTCCCCATGGAGGTCAGCGTTGAGGTCTCTCTCAGGTTCCTTGCTACGGAATCATCCTAGGCTGCTGCTGCTAGTATCTATCACATCTCATGGTTTGCTGCTCAATGCTGTGTCAGAGAACTTCATTCTTAAGAAGAGACATCAGCCCACAGGAACAAGGACACCTGTCTGCTTGTCAGACTTCCCCATTGTTCTGAAGCTTACAGACTGTTGTCATGTCCTTACAGAGACCTCTCTGACAACTTCTTGCCAGAGATAGCCTGGACGTCTCTGCAGCAGCCCTGCCCATCCCATCTCCCCCCCCCCCCCCCCCATATACACACTGGAACTAAGAATATTCCTTCTGTGGGCACTTTTCTTCCACAACCTGTTCACATTCCTCTGATTCTCTGGGAGCACTTTCCTAACACCCTCCATCCTTGAACCATCCATTAATTCATTGGCGACATGCCCCACAGCCGAACGTGTTACTTATAATGTGGTAGGTCCCTTTAAGAGCAGCCAACAAAGATCATACCTGTTGTGTTATATTGCAACAACTGTGAGAATCTTGCCATCAGGTACCCCTCTGCAGTCAGTATTGTCAATTTCAGCACGGCATTATGAAACTCTGCAATGCTGATCTCCGACTCTCACGTATAAAATCTTCGCTCTTTGTGCGACTTTCACAAATGCTGTTTCAACTCAGAAAAAATGCATTGCTCAATTTCTAGACCTTTGTGAGTTGCCTAAGCTCTTCCATATAAAATAATAATTAAGAAACTCAGTGGTGGCCATTTCCCTCATTACATTGGAGATAAAAATTTAATTCTTGTAATTGGCTGTGTTAGCACTGATGGCTCATTAAAGAATGTTTGCCTACACTCCTAAATTTGTTGGAAACCTATGCTGATTATCCTATGTTGAACCTGGAATTGGCATTTTGTTTACCTTTTGGGAGAAGGAAGTGTATTCCAGAACTGTTTCTCCAGTTACAATCTAGAAATCTCCAGCATGTATATTTGTTGACATCAGATAAAGATCGAACTACATTCTGTTGTGTTACCCCCTGTAATTAAATAGCCTGACAACATTCACTGCCTGGACTCAAATATGAGGAATGACTTTAGGGTGAAGTTCTGGAGAGTTACTTGTACTTGTGGGGCATTACTCCGAAATCTTTGGGGGGGAAAATGGAGGAAACAAGTTATTCATTGATTGCAATAACACAAGTAGATTTTAAGGTTAGGCAAGCGATTTATTTACTGCTTGGATCCATTAAGAACCCAACATTCCATGTGCCTCCAGGACCTGTAATGCAAAATTATAATATGCTGGCAAAATATTGCACCATAAATGAAAATTCTTGGTATTATCTCTTTGCTGTCACTTGTCATTTTCAATTATTTACTGACCTGCCCTGGTCTTTCTTCCAAACACTTTGAAAGAAACACAAACCTTGTCTGAGGAGGGTGATCAGCATAAACCTGTGTTTTCCCTGCCCTGGTACAGCATACTGATCCAACAGTATCTCTATTGAGAGCCATTCATACAAGCTTTGTTCTGTTAATTGTTTTCTGACAGATATAAAAATCATCATTTTGCGCTGAGATTTATTTTCCACCATGACTTTTGTGAAAAAAATTTAATTAGTAATGGAAAATTCTTTAATCCCTTGAGCAATATTTACATCTTGCAGCATAGAAACATGCTTCCTTCTGACCAACCTTCTGCCATAGATAACCATAGAACCATAGAACAGTACAGCACAATACAGGCCCTTCGGCCCACCATGTTGTGCCGACCTTCAAACCACTCCTAAGACTATCTAACCCCTTCCTCCCACATATCCCTCTATCTTAAATTCCTCCATATGCTTATCTAACAATCTCCTGAACTTGACCAACGTATCAACATATAACATGCATATGCAAAAGAAAACTTCACACTGAGGTCACTTGGTCACTTTCCAGTCAGAAGAATTTTAGTGAGGTGCTAATCTCACAGTACGATCAATAATTGATCAGCTTTGTTCTTCATTACCTCCCGCTTACATTCTATATCGTTAGTTTGTGATTAAAGGTTCTGTTTCTGTGCAGCTCATCTTGTTCTCTTAAACAATGTTTAACCTTCCGCCAAACTGGGCTGGATACTGGAAACAAAACCTTACACACTAAAGTTGCAGAAGCAAAAGTGCTGAGTTACCATTTTTACCATTCCAATTTCCTCAAACCTCCCCCCACCCCCACCCTGGTTCCCTCTGCCCATCACCCACACAGCTATCCACCTGGTTTTCTTCTCCCTTGGCCAACCTTCCTTATTGCCTCCCCATCTGGTTCCATCTGCCCATCATCCCTTCCTTTCTGGTTGCACCTATCACCTTCCAGCCTCGATATGTACCTTCCTTCTCACCTCTTTATACTGGCTATCTTCCCTGATGCAGGGTCTCGACTAAAAATGTCGACCATCCTTTTGCCTCCACAGATGCTCCTTGACCCCTCAGTTCCTCCAACACTTTGCTTTTTACTCACAATTCCAACATCTGCAGTCTCTTGTATCTCCTAATATCATTGTATTACCTACAACAGAAGATAACTCTGATGTTGTTCTATGTGATTTTTCTGTCCTAATTCCACTTTTAATTAATCTCCAAAGCTCATGTGAATGCCTGCTGTAGCAATTAAATGACAACATTGGGAGCATAGTGAACCTAAGGTTCTCCAGTAAGACACTGCCAAGATCAGACATCTGTTTTACACTTTGTCTGTGTTTCCTTTCCATTGAAGTCGTATACGTTATCTTTGGAGACTGCTTATGTTAATTTTCTTATTCAACTGACAGTGTCATCATGATTAATCCTACTAAAACTATACTTAGTAGAAACTCCACCTCTCTAAAACTGTAGAACTCTCCAGAACATTCCTATACAATTCTGTTTAATCTGCATCTTCACCTATCATTTATTTCTTACTCCATAGAACAAGCTTTTGTTTAACCAACAGGTAAGCTCACTGATGGGTCAATGAGTTTATCAAATGTAATTTCTACTCTCTGGAGGCCAAATAAGTTTCATATTCTTCTCCAGATTTCTGCAGACTTAATTGGATGGTAATAGGAACAGTGGAATTAGATTAGTCTCTGTGAGAACATAAGAACACAAAAAATAGGAGCAGGAGAACTTCACCTGGGCCCTCAAGCCCACCCCGATTTGATCATGGCTGATCTGCCGCAGGACTCAACTCCCTTCTGTGCCAGTTTCTCATTGTCCTCAATATCCCTTTCAAAAATTTACCTACCTCCCCTTTAACTACCTCCAGTGACGTAGCCTCAACACCCAGAATTCCAAAGATTCACTCACTCTTTGCAAGAAGAAATCTCAATGACTGTCCCCCTTACCTTGTAACTCTGTCCCCTCGTTCAATACTCCCACAAGTGGAAACATCTCAACATCTATCCTACCATGCCCCCTTTGGATCTTCTATGTTTCAGTGACATCACCCTCATTCTTCTAAGCTTCAAGAATACAGATCTAATGTTTTATATCATCTGTGATGGGACTATCCACTCACCCCAGAAATTAGCCTGTGAATCTCTTCTGGACTGCTCCCAAAAGTAGCGTATTCTCCAACTTCCAGTACCTGCTCCCCCTCTGTCCTTTTTCTCTCCCCTCCTGATATGCCTGGCCCCTATCTCCATGCCTCTTTCCCCTCCTCCCCCCTTTCCATATGCCCATCACCCACACACTCCTCCCACTGGTTCCCCTCCCCCACTACTTCCCACTGGTTCCCCTTCCCACCTGCCTTCCTTTATTCCATGCTCCACCTTCCTCTCCTATTAGATTGCATCATCTTCAGCTCTTTGGCACTGCCACCTTACTTCTCCCAGCCTCTGGTCACTCTCCCCTCCTCCATCTGCCTCTCAACCCCCACCACCCCCGTCACCTGGATCCACCTATCACCTGCCAACTCTTGCTCCACCCCTATCCTCCACCTTTTTATCCTAGCTATCTCCCCTCTGTCTTTCAGTCCAGATGTAGGGAATCAGCCCAAGACATCGGCAGTCCATTTCCCTCCATAGATGCTGCCTGACCCTCTGAGTTCCTCCAGCATCTCATGTTGCTCCAGGTTCCAGCATCTGCAGTCTCTTGTGTCTCTATATTCCTTCAAAGCTGTACCCAGTACTTCAGGTACACTCTCAACAACGCTCTGTACACTTGTAACAATATCACCAGAATTCCTATGTGAGATGATGCTAGCATACTTGGTAGTTGATAAGGTCTTGAAGTCACACTCTGAGGTTTATTTCATTTCTCAAAGTTTCATTGGAGGAGATTGGTAGCTCTTACATTAAAGTTTTTATCCAGCCTTTTATTTTCAATGGCATTTCCTCCAAATGATTTAGGCACCCAAAGGAAAAGTCTAATCATTAGGGCAGGTGCGCACCATCCAGTTCCTGGAGCCAGCTCTGCCGTTCGGTAGGATTAGTGCTAATCCTCTACCCAAGTCCATGTGACCACCCAATCCGTGAATCGCTTGAAGGTAACAAGAATTCAAGAGCATCATTACATAATCAGGACAGTTAGTCATAAATCATTGAGTCAGAGAGTTATACAACACAGAAACAGGTCTTTCGGCCCAACTCTCCCAAGCTGACCAAGATGCCTTCCTGAGCTTGTCCCATTTGCGTGCATTTGACAAATATCCCTCTAAATCCTTCCCATCCAGGAACCTGTCCAAATGCCTTTTAAATGTTGTAATTGTACCCACAATGTACCACTTCCTCTGGTAGTTCATTCCATATAGCCATCAACATCTGTGTGAAAAACTTGCCCCTCAAGTCCCCTTTAAATCTTTCCCCTCTCATCTTAAACCTATGCCCTCTAGTCTTAGAATCCCCTACCCTGGGAAAAAGATTGTGACCATTTTTGTGCCCCTCATGATTTTATAAACCTCTAAAAGATCACCCCCAGCCTCCTTCACTCCAGGGAAAACAGTCCCAGCCTATCCAGTCTCTCCTCATAATTCAAGCCCTGAGTTTCTCAGTTTCTGAGAATTGCAGGGATTACAGGAATTATTTGTCAGCCTCTTTATAGGCCAGATTAAATGTTCTGTTTATTTGATTTTAAATGAAGATCACGTTGCACCAGACCTTAATTTGCTGAGGCTTTTAGAAGGTGATGAAAATTCAACAGTAGACAAATAGTTACAGAGAGATTCCATAATCCTAACCTTTCAATTTCAATTTTAATATTACTGTCATTCTGTCACTTTGCAAGTGATACACAAGAAAAATGACTCTCTCACAGACCCCCCTCGAGGGAAACCGAAAGTTTTCTGGTAATTGTTAGTGAATCATTTTGGTTGCATAAGGTTTTCCATTTGCCATTATAATGGATTGTTCTTCTTCCCAATCCCAGCAGGATGTTTAACAGCAATAGGTTGCTCACAGGCTAGTTTCCACAAAGCATTTGCTGAACCATTAAGAGGTAGCCTTAAGCAGCTCTCTTACAATTTATCTGAAGATTTTTAGATTTTTCTACAAATGTTCTGCATAGTCTGACTGTGCTTCATCAGAAATGCAATGGTGTCACAAATTGAAGAATTATCAAAAGTATCTTCGAGTCACAGTATAGCTTTGGGTTGTACAGGGGGTTAGGCATTGCCCTTTCACAAACAGGAAGCAGACTTAGACCAGACTAATGGGAATGAACTCTCTTCTCTTTGCCAGCCATTGTATTCAGTGAGTTCACAACACAAAGTTGTGCTTAATTTAGCATTAAATAATACTAAGTAACTTGTTACTCAGAAAACTCTCAAATCAAGTTTCTTTCAAAAAGTCTTTGTCTCACTTTGATCTTTTATATCACTTTAAAAAATATTTTGCTGAAAACAGAATTGCAACAAAAAAGCAACCCTTCACCCAAAACAGGCCCCACATGGAAATCTAACTGACTTCCACCTGTGTTTCTGCCACTTGCTTCATTTGTGGCCCTTCAAGAAGGTTTTTCAAATCGCTTTCAATTTTCTGGAGGACTCATGTGCGCACAAACTAATAAATAGGTCTATATGGATTTATTTTATACCACTTTGGTCATACAACAGATAATTCTGTTAAAATGCTCTAAAGCAAAATACTTCAGATGCTGGAAATTGAACATGAAACCAACTGACTAGCAGCGACTCATACAGCCCACCAAATCTGCGCTGACCATTAAACACCCATTTACATCAATCCCTTCTTTTATTCTCCCCACGTTCCCATTAATTCTACCACTCACCTATACACGGGGGACATTTTAGAGTGGCCAACTTGCATTTCTTTGGGAGGAAGCTGGAGAACCCAGAGGAAATCCATGCAGTTGCACAGAGAACATGCAAACTCCAAACAGACAGCATCAGAAGTCAGGATTGAACCTGGGTCACTAATAGCCATGCCACTATACTATCCTGATGGATGTTTAAGAATATCTCATTTTATTTCTGAATAGAATAGAAACTTGCAATTCAGAATAGAAACCTGAACCACAACTTCACCTTGGAAATTATTGCAATTTACTTGTCCCCGAAGTAGAAAGCCTGACGTGAAAATGTATGTTGCTGTCACTATTTGATCATATTCTGAGCATAACATCTTGCAAAAATAAGGCAGAAGATGAGGTTTTTTTTGTTAATGAATATGATTTTTTAATGGGTTGATTGTTTTTAGACCTGTTCTCATATGTGCAATTTTTGGTATCCAGCTCATCTCTCCTCCACATCTCCCAACAGAATCTGATCTTTCAACATCAGTTCTTGATGTGCCACAATTTTGACCTGCTAAACATTGAATGGTATTGATGGGTTATGCCTTATCAAAAATGTCACAATTCCATCTCATCCTGAGTCACTATTTCAGGTTGAAGCAGCCCAACCCTAGAAATTCCAACACTGGTTTTCCAGTTCAGCAGCCTGTGCATCAACTGCCTACTTCATTCTGTCCAACAGCTATTGGGTCTGCTTTTGCCTTAGCCCACCTCATACTGAAGACATTGTCCCTACTTTTGGGTACTTAACAACTTTAACATGGTCCAGCTGACTTCCTTCTTTCAACATCCCACCATGAACTTCAACTTATCTCAGTCTCTGCTGCCTTCACTTCATACTTCACTACTGCACCAACTTCCACTCACCTATCGCCCCTGCTCACTTACTTTAGCTGCCATGTTTTTTTTTAAATCACTCGACAGCTTTCCCCCACCCTATCTCTTTCCTCAGCTCTATACCCCAATGAGAATTGTGTGCTGAACAATCTCAGGTCTTATGAGTATCCTCCACTCCCTTTGCTCAGCTCTTGGCAGAGGTCCCTTCAAACTCACCAGCTCCAGACTTTCACATTCTCCCCTCAAATTTCTCTTCCTCTATTCCTCCCTTTAAGACTATCTGTATAACGTTGAGGTAAAACCTCATTCTTTAATGTGGTATCAATCCTATAATTAATGATTTTGTTCTAATTCTGATTGGATAATTTTCTACATTTTAGAGGAGTGCTTTATAGCAAGTTCTTGTTGATTACTTTGTCTCAAACTGTTGTTTTATCTTTTTTTTTCTTTAGAAGACTGTTTGGACCCGACATGTTCAGGA